>NC_134173.1:20515062-21152448 GCF_964188355.1 Buteo buteo | reverse complement strand
AAAGTCCTGGGTAAAGGTTGCGCTGCATGGAGTTAGGAGAGGTTGTCCACTGTGGCCAGATAGTTTCTGCCTACTTTTCCTAAAGCTGAAAGTTTATCAGGCTGCTTCTTGGTGGAGGTTAGCCGCTGGCTTTGCCTCCAGGTCCACTAGCCTCTTTCATATCTTTTGCTTTTTAGGTCAGTTGATTGGCTTTCAAACTCCCTCTGAACTCACTTTAAGATACTCGATAGACCTGCCTAAGTTGCATCAAATGAAAATTACCACTTGCAGCCCATCTTCCTCTGCCTGTTGTGTCAGGAAGAGGGCTCTGAGGGAGCTGCAGCTGACGCGGGGTCTGCCCCGACACGAAAGATTTTTTCCTGAGCCCTCCTGCTGCAGAGTGTCTGCATAGCCCATTGCATGGGTTGTGCTGACGGCTCCACTCCACAGAAAGTGAGCAGCTGGGGGCTTCCTCCCAATTCTGCTGCCAAAATAAGACAGCCTCCACGTCAGCCATGACCTATATATAAATCCACTTGCCAAAATGTTCTCTTGCCTGATCTCCTGTTACTGGAAGGGTTGAGGGGACTTAGTTGAGGACAGTCCTATCCTGGTCCTTGCTAGAGCCAAACAGATCCCTGCTTGGATGCAGTATGGAGGTGGCTGGGAGAGAAGCAAACCTCTTTGCTTTTCTTTCTTATCTTGAAATGTATCGGCTGATGTGAAGGCATAACTACCCTGCAAAGCCAGGTGGAATTTTGTTTGTGTTTATTTCAGTGCATTGGCTTCTCATGTACCCTGTATTCTTAATTGGAAATTAGCGACAACTGCTTTAACAAACCTTTTACTTTTAGATTCCATTATCTGTTGAGTTCATTGATATCGATGTGGTGGTCATCTGCACTTCTGAATAGTTAGACTGGATATAATGGCACTACTTCTGCAAAAATGGTTAATGACAGACAAGTGTTACTTTTTATAGGTAGACCTAAAGACACTTCAAATCAGAAACCTATTGGGATAAACATGGTCATTAAAAACTTTAACAACATAAACCAGAAACACCTTAAGGTAAATGAGTGAAAGCAGTTGGCAATCTGAGATGAGAGAGCTCTGCATGCAGTTCAGCAAACATGTATTTATTAATTTTAAGTTATATGTTCATGATGTAAAAATTGGCCATTTATGTGAACTTTTTACCAGTGATAACAAATGTAATTTCACCATGAAAATGTTTCAGGTCTTCTGTGCTTCTGGCCATATAGCGACCTTGCCGTATGCTTAGAAAATCAGAAAATACAACGTTAATTGTTCATCCACTATGTACCTGAAGCTCTAGCTGTAGCATCACATTTATTGCAGCTGCACTAGTGTGACTTAAGTCTCTCTTGAAGAAAGGAGAGCTTTCAGATAAATAAGGGCCAGTCTACTTTGGGAATGTGTTAGTGCCATTGGTAGCCAAGGTAGCTACATTTTCTGGCATATGGACTGTGGAGTTCCGCACAGAGTTTTAAGTGATTTCTTAGTGGTTGTGGGCTACATTTCAGCATCACCTGTCTAATATGGAGGAGAGACAGGATGGATGTTTTTTTCAGTGTTCACATTTTAAGGAAAAATGAGTACTGTATTTTGGCCATGACCATGTGAAGCACAAAGCTGACTTGGATGTGGTTCCTACATTGCCTTTCTGACTTTGGTTTGAAATGTTTCATGTCTTCACATCTTCTTTATGTTGTGTGTGGATGTTTTTTTTCTTCCGCTCAGTGGAAGGACGTAGGAAGAATTACAGTCAGTGTAAGCTGGACTGGATTAGAAATGTGCTAGCTATGACGTCAGGTTTCATGGCTTCCATATTTTTGAATGATCACCTACTATTACCAATATTATGTATGAAGATGGAAGTATAGTAGTTTTAATCTTTAAACTAGCTGATTTTACCTTCTAATTCTTTTTTGCCTGTTGTAATTTCCTTCTGTAATTTCTACGGAGTGTAATTATAGTGTTTAGCAGCATCTTCCTGTCCACAGATAGACAACAGAAGAGTCAGATTAATAAAGAATAAGAAAGTCAGAGTTTCTGGGCAAGGAAAGCTAATTTACTGTTTTGTATACTGAGGCAGTTTGGAGCAGTAAAAATAGCATGAAAAATAGATGGAAATTTCTTTTTTTTTTTTTTAACTTTTTTCCAAATTTCTTATTTTGCCACTTATCTACTCAATATCTAATTACTACTTTTCTTTCAAGAGAATTGATTTTAAAACTAGAATAAAATTAAAGTATAATAAAAATGCTTATTATAGTTGAATTTGATAGTGATGACACCCTTCATTTGAGTTGCTACAATCTCATTCTAACCCCGGTGTTTTGACTTGCTTTTTGTTGGCGGATGGAGTATCTCTGCATTTCTTAAGTAGCCAAATGGCGTCCTGATACCGAGGTGCTGCATGAGCTAGTTAAGCCTGAGTTTATAGCTGTGCCTTATAATATAAGGACATCAGTGAATAATGAAAAAATACTTGCTGAAATGTAAAATATCAAATGAACAAAACTTCAGAGCTCAGGATTTTATAACTCATTCCTTCTGCCAGCTCAAAGAAAACCAAAAATCTCCAAATAAACTGGGTAAGATGTTTAAGAAAAACTCTTGTTCTGCTTTTTTTCCTTTAAAACTTTTTTGTTCCCTAAATTACATGCCATTTTCATCTGGTTCATATTTAGTCCATTTTTTAAATACTAGAAATTAGAACTCTCTTTTTTTGTTGCCAGTTTTTCTCAACTTCTCACTTGCATAGGCATAAAAAATAAGTAAAGAAAATCAAACCTAAACTGTCTTTAAACAAAAAGATTATTTCTCTGGGCTCACTAATTCTTAAAGAAGAAAAAGAGAAGCAAACTTGTCTAAGCAAATACTGTGCTTAAGTATTTTATACGTAGGTTATATTGTAGATAAGAGCTGTACTTTCAGGAAATAAATAACAATTCTTAAGGTTATGTAGAGTCAACAAGACCTAGGTATGCTAAGAAGCCTTACTGATGGGCGATGTTATCATATAGCACTCTAGTTGTTTTATACAGTGAGACTTTACTGTCTGGAAATGGTTAGTTTATTGTGCCGAACTGCTTGTCTTGCAGATGACTCTTTGAATGATTCTGGTTGAATTGTGTGTGCTTTTGGTCATTGACCTCTCCAAGTCTCTCATCTCGACTTCTGACTTGGTGAAACACCAGATGGTTAGTGTATGCTACAAGCAGATAGGAGTTTGTGGAAAGATGTTTGTTCTGCAGATACTCAATGAGGGTACTGAGAGCAGATCATCACAGCCCCCAGTAGCTCTTGTTTGTCTGCATGAGTCTGTACAGTGGACTCATTTTCACTGTCACCTTGGGGATCAAGAAGGTTTGGGTTCTCACAGATGCCTACCCCCAGCCCAAAAGCTATTCTCTTCCATTCCATGTTATGACATTTGCAGAGCTCTTTGCGACAGCCCTGGGGATTTTTCTGACATTAAAAAATAAAGAAAAAAAATTGCTACAGAGTGACCTTTTATTAACTAGAACCTTAAGCAACTTATCAGAGCTGCTCAAGTAAAAGCGACACCATAGTGTATTCAAATTTAAAATTGGTACAGTTGCATTTTCAGTTTTGTGACTGTTAATGCATCCTTTTATGCACTGGCTGGCTATAATGTTCCTAATAGGAACCCTTTGCTAAGGCTTTGGAGGGACTATCCAGTCTTACAGAATAGTTGACTAATAATGATTTATTTAAAAAAAAAAAAACAAACAAAACAAACCAGTAAAACCCCCAGCAGAATATTTCTATGATCGGAATCTGCATATACTGGAAAAGCTATCAGGATTGTTTTCCACTGGGCTGAATAAAAAAAGCTGCATGTCTTCTCTTGGCTATTTGGGAGCCTTTCTTGGCTTCACTGATTGGCGTTTGGAGGGCAGGGGTGAGAATCAGTTTTCATTTGGAAAACTCTGGCTGTCTTGAGTGTGAGCTGCTCTTTCCATGATTGTTGCAGTTAGAAGGAACAACTGAGCAATTTGCCGTTTACTTGTGTCTTCTGGGGCGTTCTCTTCCCTTCAAATTAAATTATTTTAGTATCATAAGATCATTGCAAATTCATCTGACCTGAGGCACCTTGGATGTGGTCAATGACAATCATACTGTTGAGACAGATATATAGTTATGGTGGGATGAGGGTGAAGATTAATTACTTTGAAATTTGGGATGCTTTTTCTGCACCTGGGAATAATCCACTGAATAAGAAACAGTCTTATTACACATATCCAGCAGAACTCTATCTATAAAGCTATCAGGCTTAAAAAAAAATAAAAAAATTGTCTCTGATGGATGGTGAATCAATAATCTCCTGCTGTATATGAAGAGTTCCATAAAGAAGCTCCATCTTGGTAGAATAAATGGAGATTAGTCCTGCTAGGAGAGAAATTTTGTGTCATAATTCCTCAAGGCTGCTTATTTCTTTTTTACCCTCCATGCCCCTCTGCCCTGTTTCTCTCCCTTCTTTCCCATAGAGAATATTGTGTTGGTGGAGGGAGAATGGCAATCCTAGCTGTGTTACTACATTTACCCCTGTTTTGTGAATGTGAATGTTGAGACACTGTCAGGGAATTCCTTAAAAATAATTTTGTCTTCAGAAGACTCTTCCCCTGCCCCCCCCCCCCCCCCCCCATGTTATCAGTGGGCCTTACAGAGCATATTTTACCATATGTGCTTGTGCAAAAGCAGAGTCCTGGGAGGAGCTAGAAAGAAGCAGTGAGGGGCAGAGGTGCTGCTGAGGCAAAAAAACCAGCCTGTGAAGGGTCAGAGCTTGAGGAGCTTGGAAGGGTAAAGGAGAGCAAGCTGGGAGTCATCAGGGAGAGAAGGAGGGTGGAGGGTCTTCAGCAAACTGGCTGGCCTTCTGCTAGGGCTTGTTTTCAAAGGAGTGGGAGTGTAAGGTGGGTAAGTCCATTTTTAACTTTTCTTTTTTTTGTGGGGAATGGAAGGGGAAGAAGGTGTCATGATGCTGTTATTTGATACTACACCAAATTATTGATTGGTGAGGATGAAGATAGATACAGATACACACATACACACGTATATATACACACTGTATATATGCATATGTTTGTGTGTCTAAGTGCAAAGGGCTACAATTTGAGATATTAAGACAATTTTGTGTTTAAAAACAAAACCAACAAAAAGATAGAATTTGCAGAGTCTGCATCTTCAGCTCCTTTCTCCTGATGGGATCAAATAATTGGACTAACACTGCAAAACCAAAACCAGTGTGTACATAGCCCTTTCTTTGAATTACTCTCCATTTAATCTTACATCTCCTAATACCTATGAATAGGTTGAAAATTCTTCCAATAATACCTATGTTGACAAACTAAGCTTTACTGTTTTTTCATTCTTTTACCAAACAGCAGCATTAGAGGAATCCAGAACAGATATTCATGCTGTGTGACAGTCTTCTACCAACCATTTTATTTCCTGTTTATATATGGATATTAGGCTGGAAGCAGTGCTCACCATATAGGGGAGGAGAAGGTGAAAACATGGCCTGACTTAGTACAGAACCTCATCAGAAATACACAGTCAGCTTCTCATCCCATTGGATTTAAAGCATGTGCCTTTGCCCAGGTGTAACCTATGCCAGCAACCACTTAAGATTCTGGAGGTTATTGAAAAAAATCTTGTTGATTCTGATGCTGTTGCCCTAAAGACAGTAACTACACTGGGTGCAGGTTGTCTGGATTCCTGCCTAAAGCATCTGGCAAATTGGGTGTGAGTCGCCAGAGCTAATGTGTTCATGCCTGTGTTTTCAGCATCCTTCTTACCTATTCTGTCTCTGCTTAGATTACCAGCATATGTTTGCTTGGGCTTTGGTGACTTGTTATGAGAAGAGGACACCTCTAGTTTTCCTTGAGAGTAGCAATAGGCTCTGTTGTAGCACAATCTCCAGTCCCAAAATATGTTGCATGTAAAACCCAAAATATATAACATTTATATAACATCATTTTATGTAACATCCCTAGTCATAAAAATCAACAACACAAAATTTCTTAAATTTTATATTCAGAAGCATCCTAGATCTACTTTTGTTTTTAACTGAACTCCACAGCCAAGCTACCAGAGTTGAACAGCAGCAGTTAGATCATAGTTTAAAGCATCTGAGACCCAAACTCTACATCCACACAACAAGTAATAAAATGATATTTTAAGTTCTAAACTGACTGTAAGTGAAAGTCTTTATTGGAGACCTTAAACAAAATAGTTGGTTTAATTGGCTACACAGTAAATTAATGAGAACTCTCTATAATGAAAAATTCCAGTGCAAGACACCAGTGTGGTGTAGACATCATCAAAGGGTTGTGAATTTTAGGGTCTCTTTGTAAAATACTGTCAGATCTATGCTTTGACTTTGTGTCTGTGGCTGACTGAGGGATGACATCCATGGTATGTGGTACTATTGTAAGCATTCCAGAATATTTAATACTAATAATGTGCCTTCATGATAAAATATTCTTAGGAAATGTAATAATAACTCTTTAAATCCACAGGTATAAGAAAGATTTAACAAAATAAAATCTAAATCACTATTTTTTGATGAAATAGGATGTAATCCTCTCAGTGAGCTTTCATGCTGTTAAACGGCCATTCTGAATTGAATGCTTATATAGACCTCTTCTGTTTGTCAAATATTCAAACACACAACATCACATGTAAAAATAAAAATACTTTAAAAAGAAAAAAAGATAAAGGCAAAGCAGAACTAGGATAAACTAGGATGTACCTAACATGTTCATGATGGCATCATTGTAGAAGTAGGTGACCTGTGGTCTTTCAATCAAAATTGTTGTGCTGCTCATCTCTGAGAGAAGTAGTGAGTAGCTTGTTAGGCAACCTGTTAGCTTGCCTCCTGTTTATCATCTTGTCGCTTATTATGGAACAGGAGAGATGAAGTGACATAGAGAAACTTAAGCATGTTTCTGTGTCTCTCTCTTCTCATTTTAAACTATTTTGGTCAACTTTCTTCTGTTATTCCAGTCTTTTCTTACTGTCAGTAATGGCAGTGCTGCTCCTCTCTCTTTTACATTTCCATTAGGACTTCCTTTCAAATTCTAAAGCATATTTCCTTTCATGGTCAGATGGTCATTTGGGCCAAATGCTTTCAGTCAGTCTCTTATCCCTCAGCATCAGTCTGAATGAAAAATGGGGCAAGCTGGTATACTGGAATGTGTGTCCCCTCCCACGCTGTGATCCCTCCTGAAAATGCCTGTAATCATTGTTCTGTCATTTGAAGAAAAAAAAAAATATAGTCTTTATTTTTGAAGGCTACAAGTCACATTGGATTTTCAAATTCTGAATTTTACATTGACAGGAGGCAGATTGCAGTGAAGACCATAAACTGACAGTTTAGGCCGAGCATGCTATTGCCTGAGGCAGTCAAGGATGTAGACCACTCCATCCTTCTGACTTAGGACATTCATCCCTCCTGAGGTTCCTTGTCCTTTTTGATGATAGATTGAGAAAGACAAGCAGCACATGGGTAGACAAACACCTCGCCAAGGCACTTGGTGCCATTTAACAGTTTCTTTCTGCATTTGACATTTTCATTTCCTTCTTCACCTCACTCATCACTAACTGTTTGGGTCTTGTTTTCTGTACACAACTCTAATAGAGAATGACAGAATACAAATACAAGCTCCATTACTCATTTTATATGCTGTATATTCTAGCAAAATTATATAGGAAGCCTTGCCAGCTGAACCATGAAAGGATCACTTAAGATTTAATTGACATTGACCTTATGTGACTATCATTCAGGATAAAGTGATTTTTTTGTTGGTTTTTGTTTGTTTGTTCGTTTAATGAAGCATCGATATCCAAGAATGTGCAGTTATTCAATTTATTGCTTTGTAATTATTTTCTGAGTTTACTACAGTCACAGTACCACTATCAAAATATGCTTTGCATATAAAACAAACTTCCAAACTCTCATGTTTATTATGTCCTATTACTGTGTTTTGCTCAGGTGGGATCTTAATACAGAAGTTGGAAAGTGTGCAAAACAGATTCCTTTATAGACCAAATATGTGAGTGTGCACGTATTTTCTGAATCAGTTCTCTGCATACTTCCTGAGAGGTCTGAGAAGATACAAGCTCATGTTGCAGAGGAAAGAGTATTTAGGGGAGAATTTCTATGTATTTTTTGCATATTCTATGACTGAGAGGTGATGAGGCGTTAGAATGTTGGCCAACTTGATTAGTCAGTGGAGAAAGAGAAGTGCCTTGGTGATAATCTCAATTCTGGTCTCTGATGGGGGCCAAGGTGATGCATGGCTTGATGCTTTTCATAGCAGTGTGAGGAAGTTCTCAGCAGAACCACAGCAACTATGTGAATCACTTCAGGAGATGAGTTCCTGATCAATGTATTCACCAAAAATCCTGGCTTTCATCTTTGATACCAGTAAGCAAAACATGCCTTTCCATCACTGCACTGTTGACATCCAGCCTCCCCCTCTGTTTCTTCCAGACCTTTTCTATGAAGATGGTGGAGGTGGCTCTTCTTGTGCCAAGTATCTTCAGTAACTTATTGCTGATACTTCTTGCGCTCTGAAATAAGGCTGGATTAAAATAGGTGTAATTGTAGTTGATGATACTGGTATACATTAGAGTAGTTTTTTGATCAACAGCATTGATACTGTGCCGAGATTTCAGCTTGAAATCTGTTGTTACTTGGGGAGACCCTCAACGGGGAAGGAGATACTTGAGATACTTGAGATCTTGGGTAATTCAAATCACTGTCCGTTTATACATATTCAGCTTACACTTGGACTGAGGTTTACATTTTCGTTAGTATTTCTGAGGATGATTTCTAGTGAGAAGGAAATACGGAATTCATCAGAAATCTATGGTCAAGTGTTCTATCCCATGCTGTGAGCATGGGTTTATCGTTGAAATCTTAATCTGGAAAGGGAAGGAAGGTAGTCTTTTGGAATAGGAAATAATCTTTATCTACTCAAACCCACTGAAAAGAAGGTACAAATGGCACTGATAAGGGTGAATTAAAAGAGAATGAGGCTTCCAATGTTCTGCTGCTTCTCTCTTCCAGTGTGTGGTGTAGAACAGTCTGTGGAGCTGTGGTAATGCACTTTCTTTATGCAGTTCAGAGAAATTTAAGTCAAATTCTACAGGCTTATTTAAGCTGAGGATACCCAACTGCAGGGTGAGCACCAGACAAACTGTAGCGTGATTAGTTGTAAAGTGAGTATATGGGGTTTTTTTGTTGTTTTATATGGTTGCAAATAATGGGAAGTGAAAGCTCATCAGCTGTAGATTTTGATTGCTTGATAACTTAGCAATATATGATCATTTACTCAAGGATCATGAAGAGCTATAATGGCTTTGCTCTTTAGTAGCAGGACAAAAATATGTGTCTTGCCTTCTATCATTGCAGCCTTCTGACTATAACATGGGCATGTCTCAAGAAATAATGCAATGATAAATTAAGCTCCTTTTTTTGCTGCAAGAAATGGTTCTTCCTTTGTATACAACACAATTAAGGTAAAAACTTTTTTTTGGGGGAAGTTGTTATGTGACAAAATACATCACTGGCTAGGTCTTCATTTTCAGGTGTCTATATTTATGTTGTTTTAATCTTCTTGCACATTGAGCTGCTATGGGACAGATTAGGAAGACAGAAAAGTTTGGGCATTATATAGATATTGCATTTATCTTTAATCCACTATTCTTGAAAATATGAAAATTCTCATAATGTCTATTATTGCATTGAGAAATTCATTACACTGGGTTATGAAGCTCTGCTAACCACTGTGACTGATTTGGTTCTCCAGCTTTATTTTATGGATAGAAACTGCATATAAAATAGTATGTGTTCCCCAAAGGATACTGCTATTGCATGTTTAGTATTAATGCAGAAAAGCTGTTAGTTGAAAATATAAAAAGGACTATCATGAGTATTTGCAGATGCTTTACTGTGAGTTTAAAAAGAATAGTATGCCAGATTCCTTCAAGAAAAAAAAAAAAAGGAAAGGTTAATTTTTTATAACCATCTATAATGTTACTCATAAATTTTCCAATTTCTCTGCTACTTAGCTACAATACATTATTTAGAACATAAAAGATATTAATTTGAAAGACTGATCTCTAGAGATAAGTCAGCTTTCCTTTTTAATAAACCATTTAAAGTACAGGGTGCCTAGCAAGAGTTTTGCAGATGATATTTTGATTGCATTAAAATAATTACTTATTTCAGGTTGTATTATTCCAGATGTTTATACTCTGAGGGGGAATACATGACAGGTTTTAGACTTCATATGTGATGATATAGCACTAGGTTGCCATATGGAAAATCTGCATTTCTTCTGGTAAATTATTTGCTTTAGCTCATAGTATTTATGCTGTAAATGTATCAGACCTTCTTTGTGTTGACTATGTTTTGGTGTAAAATATATCTCCCCTTAAGCATTTCTTCTTTACTTCATTACAGACATCAATTCAGTTGTGTTTTTTTTTTTTGTCTACTAAGTGTTTTTCCTCTGCTTTGTAGCAGGTTTATTCTTAAATGTATGTGAAAATGAGGGCAAGATATTATATTTGCTTAATTGTAGATGCTCCAGTCAGACATGCATGCTTCTCTATATAGAATACACGTACATTTAACTTCCAGAATACAGAGATTTACAAAAATTACCCTCTTTATTAGTTCAATAATATCTGGACAAGAAAGCAAAATCAGTCTATGTAAAGAAGAGAATTCTGAATTCTTGAGGTAGCAAAAATTGGTGGTACTTTATACTCTGAGAAAGTTTCAAGTATTGTATTTTTCCGTAGGCATATGAATCTCAGTACCTCATGCAAATAAAACTTCTGTGAAGTCATTAGTTATCAAGAGTTTGCTAAATGATTTACTCCATAACTGCCTTCATAAATAGTTCCCTATTTGGAGGACAAGGGTTACATGAAGTTATTAAAGCAGCTTCCATCTGCTTTTCATTTGGTATTGCCATGCTTTGAGCACTTCAGATCCAAAAACATGTTGGAGTTTGCTTGCCCCTTTGTGTCTCATTTCAGGAGCTGACTTGTCTTTCCTGAGTATGCTTGACTGGTGCCTGGCACTTAACTTGGATCTTCAGTATTCACTGGACCTCTGTGCTTTCTGAAAACTGTCTGCCCCCATATGATTTCTAGCATAGGTAGTTGCAGACTGGCCAATGCTTTCTCAGGGAACAAGATTAATATTAAATGAAGATCCAGTTTGGTGTAGTTTTTCATGTGGAATAGCCAAATGAATGAAATTCAGACTCTGCTCCTAATTAAAATGGTTTCTTTGGTTGCTACATTTAAACATGGGTGAGGTGTCAGACACTTTTTCCATTGGATGGGTGGAATCCAATGTCTCAGTTTCCTCTTTCAAAAATAACTCACGAGCAAGGAGTAATAACTTGGTTTCTCTCTTCCCCTAGTGTTTCCTTGCAGCTAAGAGTGAGGAAATGTGGGCTGGTGTAGGTAACAGAGATCAGTCCTGCCTAAGCAGCAGATGAAAATTACCCGTTTGCTTCTTGGGAAGGAGCTCAGCTGGTTCTGGGACAGACCAGAATGCTGCAGTGCTTTGGTTTTATAGAAATTGCATAGAAATGATGGATGGTCAGCATATGGTATGTGATATCCAGGCCACCTCCTAGGTCCGCTGCTCTCTGCTGAGGCATTTTCAGTTTTCCAACCTGTGTAAGGTTAAAAGGCTGCTCTGTTAGAGTATGCTTGCTAACTGTTTTTCAAACAATATAAGTTGTTTTAAAATTAACTAATTTCTCGAATGGCCACTTATTCAGTAAAGATGAAAAGTCGATATTTCTGTAAGAAATTACACACTATTTGGTGCCATCTGTATCTTATAAAACAGAAAATGTTTGGCATCATATGTTTGTATTTCCCATTTCAATTGCAATTGCATGGTGATACCAGAGGAACAGAGTGCGTTGCTTTAATTTTTATTTTTTTTGTTTTACTATATAACAGAATTGGCATTTACATAAAAATAAGCCAAATTCCTCTGAATCATCTTTGCATTTAATGCTCTTTCTATACTGGCATTTGCTAGGATATGGCTGAACATGGTGGGGGTTTGGTCTTGTCATCTCTCCTCTTGACATGCCTTTTCTGCTAGAAGGGTGTGAAACTGGCTAAGGTATACTGTCAAGGGAATCATTACATGGAACAACATCTCTTTCTTTTTCTCATGCATTAAAAGTAATATACAGGACTATCTTGCCCATAGAAATTTTTTTTAGTTACTATATGTGTATTACTAATCTTGATAAAGTTTTCTTGTGGTATGCCATTGGCAATAGATACCACGGAAGGGTGGGTTAATGTGAAATGTGGATGCTTGCAATGCTGATTCAGAATTAAAGTAGAATGTTTGGTTTTTCTGCTTCTCCCCCATTCAGAATTAACTCATCTTTCCTCATTTATATCACAAGTGCTATGTAGCTGTGTCCCTTCCCCAAATAGGTCTCTAAATTAAGAATCTTAAATGTTTGTTTCATTATAAATGAAGAGGATACTAGGGTTTTGATTATGAAACTAGCTAGTGTACTTTAACGTTATAAGCAACTTAAGCATATGCTTGGATATGATGTAACATATGTTTATAGAAGGAGAATTTTATATGTGTAATCACTCTTGCAGCAAAATGGCAAACAGTTAAGTCAAGAAAGGACATCTGGAATCGTGTGGTCTGGCCAGTGACCTTTACTTTATTGTAAAGGAAGTTGATGTACTTTTCAAATACATCAACAGCTTCCAAGTAGGGTAGGTATTGCTCACTGCTCTTTTCTGGCAGGGGTAACGGTTACTGAGTTTTGTCATCAGTCCAGTACCAACTTTGTTTATAAAAATCAGTATTTTTACTACATGGTCAGAAATGTAAAGCACTAGTAGGATGAGAATGGCTCTGGATGAAGGTAGGCAAGATGCTTAGTGCTACTGAATGATCTTGAAAGGGAGAAGGTGTCAGAGATACAGTAGTCCAACCTCAAAAGGCCATGTTTTTGTTGGAGAGAAGTAAAAGTATATGGTAGCAGGAGATGGAGTATGTTAGGACAAGGGAAGTTATCTTAAGGGAAGAACTTTGAGTCAATTTTGTTATTTTGACCAGGCAATTTTTTCTTTTCTTCTTGCATCTTTTACTCTGACATCAAATTTTGTGTCCAGACTACTCTTTTTCTGCACAGAAGGAGTATGCATGGTAGTTCTTGGCATACGTGGCTTCAGTGCAGTTTTGAAGCACATGTAATCTTTAGATAGAATTGAGCGGGGTTTCGGTAGTTGATACAAAATTTAGCACTCTCAATTCTCCTCCCTCATGGCGTTCCCCTGCTTACTTATCTTACTCTTTCCCTTGGCATAGTGACAGTGTCATCTTCTTCATTCTCTGTCTTAAGAGAGCTGAACTGTTGAGATATAATTAGCAAAATGCAGTAGGTGGAAGATGGAGCTATGTCAGTGCATTAGATAGCTGTCAGCAAGAACGTGTTTCCTGCTTTTTTTTTCTTTTTTTAAAATTTGTGAGGGACATTATAGTGTGCTGTGAAGATAGGTTCAGATGTACAAGTGAAATATGGATGAAAGGACAAAACTCCAGTCTGTGAACTTAAAGTGCGCAGGAACACAATAGGCATATTTTCGAGATACACAGTTTAAGCAGAAAAGAATTAATAAATAAACTTACAAGCTTTGAAAATAGAGTTTCTGTAGGTGGTTATTATTTCCATTGCATCTCAAAGAAGGAAGAGGAAAATGTGCTATAAAGACAGTAAATGTGTTAGAAACAAAGCTAAAAAAATTTTTACTTTAAAGGCCAAAATGTATTAAAAGGTGCCAGTATTGTGAATGGATAGTTTATGCATAAAGACTGAATTGTAATTTGCAGAACCTCTTTTGTTCTAGTTTATCTTTTTATACAGTACTCCTCTAGTCATTAAGTATAGTTTACTTATGATGGAAGACAAAGTACTGCATGTTTACAAATCTGCACAATGATCTTGAGAGAACAGAATGTATAGTCCTATTGTATTCTCGTACGCAGCTTTTTCGTCTTTGGTCAAGACTAAAATTCACTGTAGACCAAAAAAAAAAAAAAAAAAGAAAGGGTTTTTTTTGCATATTCTTTTTTCATTTATTTATTTTTAGTATGTGTACAATAAACTATTTCTTGGCAAACAGGACTTCCAAGAGAGAAATGGTATGTAATTGTTTTAAATGGTCCCCATATATTCAACTCGGTCAGAAAATAGAACATTGGAATTATGAGTCAGGTTTTTGTTTTTGAAACAATGTTGTACTTCTAAAACTACTGCAGGGTACTCAGAATGGTTTGGGTTTGGGCTGCGCAACATAATTTGTATGCGGCTGGGAAAAAGAGGATATTGTCTTTACCAGAATTTAGTCTCAAGTGCCTTAAAAATTTAATCACTGTAAAGATCAATATATAAAGTAGTTAGTCAATATTTCACAAAGCTTAAAGGAAGTTTGGAGTTACAAGATTTTAATGAATTATTGAATGCTATTTGCAGGAGAGAGATTTAAATAAACTAAAAATACTTTTTTTTTTTTCTTTTTCTTTTTAAGCAGAGTGCCTTGCTCTGTTAACAGAAGCTTAAAGTATCCTAAGGCTGAAAGACTGTTTGTGTAGAAGTCACTTACCAGGCATGGTTTGCCCTAGAACTATTTGGAATGATCGTATTATAAATGCATAGACTTTCAGGGCTACATGTAAACTGCATGCCATCTCATAAATTATTCATAATAGCCCACAGGTATAATTATTCAGCGAAGTGAAAATGAAGAAAATTATTTCCTATTAATGTTTGCTTATTCTGATAATTATTTTACTTATATTTATTCAGTTTTTAATCCTAAATTAAGTGAGTCCGGCTCACACAATGTATGTATACTTCACATGCATTTTCTTTGTGATCTAAAAACCATGAAAACTGCATGAATCATATGTGTTAATATTTCTTCACCAAATTACATATTTTATTTCACTCTTCTATGTTGTGTTTTCTAACAACTTCCTCCTTTATCTCAAGTGCAGAATACAGACTTGTTGTATTCTGACACGAGCTGTAATGCATCAGAGGATTTCAAAAAGGTGCTGAGGTTGATGGAAGTGGGGCTCTCCAAGATGCCATGTATAAAATATGAGTGTCGTATATGGAAAATAAAAGGCCTCTGCATGAAACAGAATTTCAAGAAGAACAATATTCTACAAACAGCCATATATACAAATGTTTTTGCTAATATGAGTAGTTCCATTGAATAAAATTAGTCATGTTTGGTGTATAGGATAAGGACTCAGTCCTCCAACCTCTCCAAAACAAATGCAAAATTTATTAGAGCTCTTTCTGTGCTTTGCAATAGCCGGTGTAAGCAATGTCCATGTTGTCTCTCAGCTGTTGTAAAAAGCACTACACAGGAACAGGAACTTGATATATATTTGGGATTTTTAATTAATTTTGGTCACTCTATGCTATGATTTTTTTAGCATTTCTTTGAATGACAAGAGCCTTGAGTTGTCATTATATTTTTTTCAAGTATGACAAAGAGCTAGAACTAATTTTTAAATCAATTTAATTGTCTGCTTTCTGCCTCTTTTGGAGCATTGTCTTCTATTTGTAGATAGAGCAGATCGTGAAAAGTAAGTTCTTCAATTAATGTAAAATCAAGCCCCCCAGCTCAGTCTAGCAAACAGGGGACTGATTTATTTCTTTTGACTAAGTATGTTAAAGTCAGACATCTTGTGTAACCTAGTTGTTTAGGCTTCTACAGTTGTTAGTGGCAAGAGATCTCTTGCAGCGTCTCACTTAGATCTTGCTTTTCTTTGCTACCTTTCTTAGTATGGGATTAATTACCTTATAGAGTGGTTCTCTCCTCTTTTTATAGAGAGTGTTAACGTCTAACTTAAAATAAATAATGACTTTTGGAGAGCTGAAAAACAGTGAGTCGTTACATTGGTATTTTTGCAGCTCAAGCCATTAGGAATCCTCCTCAGATATGGTGCTGCAGGTGCACGGTGTCACCATCAATGCTGTCATCACTGTCATTGTTGGGCTCCAGTAAAGCAGAAGTAAATGGCTGCTCTCTGCTTTTTCTTGATCAGTCCCTGAGCCCTCCATAGCTTGAATTAAAATGCAATGTTTTGGGTTTGTGTGGCAGGGTTTTGGTAGTGCGGGAGGAGCTGCAGGGGTGGCTCCTGTGAGAAGCTGCTAGAAACTTCCTTGGCTCCAAGTCAGACCCGCCTCTGGCCAAGGCCGAGCTCATCAGCGATGGTGGTAGTGCCTCTGGGAGAACAGATTTAAGAAGGGGAACCTGCAGCTGGGGAGGAGATTGGAATGTGAGAGAAACGGACATCAGTAAAGAAGGAAGGGGAGGAGGGGCGCCTGAGGCGGTGGATGCCCCTGCAGCCCATGGTGAGACGGCAGACTGCCCCCCCCCCCCCCCCCCCCCCCCAGCCCATGGAGGGGAGTGGGGGAGCAGATGCCCACCTGCAGCCCATGGAGGACCCCATGCTGGAGTAGGTGGGTGCCCTTGAAGATGGCTGTGACTCCATGGGAAAGCCCGTGCTGGAGCAGTCTGTACCCGAAGGACTGCAGCCTGCAGAAAGGACCCATGCTGGAGCAGGTCATGAAGAACTGCAGCCTGTGGGAAGGACCCATGCCGGAGAGGTTTGTGGAGGACTGTCTCCCGTGGGAGGGACCCCCCGGTGGAGCAGGGGCCGAGTGCGGAGTCCTCCTCCCCCCGAGGAGGAAGGAGCGGCAGAGACCAGGTGTGGGGAGCTGACCCCAACCCCCATCCCCTGTTCCCCTGCGCCGCCGGGGGGAGGAGGTGGAGAGAACCGGGAGTGGGGTTGAGGGCTGGGGGGAAGGTGTTCTAAGGTTTGGGTTTACTTCTCAGTGTCCTTGTTTTGATTTGATTGGTAGTCAATTAAATTGATTTTGGTTTTTTTTCCCCAAGTTGAGTCTGGTTTTTGCCTGTGACCATAAGTGGTGAGAGATCCCTCCCTGTCCTTGTCTCAACCCACAATCTTATTTTCATGTTTTCTCTTCCCCATCCCACTGGGTTGGGGGAGGAGTTGAGCGAGATCCTTTGTGGTGTATTGTTGCTGGCTGGACTTAAACCATGACATGCGGTTATCATGTAATTCTGTATTAGTAACTTTTGAAGAAAAAAAAAAAAGTCATGCTTTACATGTCAGTATCTACATAGACTAGTAAATAATTCAAGAACTCTGGAGAGTCTCAGTAACAAAAATACCAAATTAATAAGGATATATAATGGTCTTTGGAAAATGTGGTTTTGTGCTTAAGTCTTATCAAAAAGTAGGTTTCATTGACCAGTTTGTAGTTGATAGGTGTTTGTCTATAAAAATGCTTCCCTGTGAATTTCAAAATTCTGAAACTGTTTGCTTCAGTAATTTTTAAGTTAATCAAAAGTGTCAAAAGGAAGAAAGCAGATTGATATTTCAAAAATGGAATGGGTCACCTTGCTGTAGTCCTCGTTTCTTTGTTGACTGAGACAGTCTCAGTTTAGCAGAGGTAGAATTGCATCTCCTTTCCTAGGGAGTGGCTGTGCTTAGCTCTCCGTGACAATTGCAGTAGGAGGGCTGCCAGATGTAATGGTGCATTTCTGGCACGGTGAGTATTAGGTAGGGTAGCACTGCATCACTGAAACCTGCAACTCCCGCATACTTTGACAGAAGAGAACATAAATGAGGATCAAAAAAGACTGCATGATAGAAATCCATCTGGCTCTTACATCTTTACTTCATCAATTATAAACTGCTTGTGTTTGTGTTCAGGGACCTCAACAGCCCCTTATGATACATCTCTACCCTGTGCTGTCTTCTCTCATTCATAGGGACAAGCTGGTGCCAGCTTCCATCATCAGATGAGTAGAATTCTGGATGTCAGTTTCTGTGACAGTTTATCCATCTCTGCTCACTCTCTAAACCTAATTGTCAGTAGATGTCTGTCATCAAAGTTAGCCATGAAAATGTAAATAAATAAAAGAGTCACAGAATTTCTTGCTGGCAGTGAGATTAAGAGACTTTCTGCAGAAATATCTTCAAACTCCTGGAACCCTAAATCAGTTGACTCAGATTCACTAAATTCTGCAAATGTGAAGCTCTGGGGAGCAGACAGTTTGGAATACCCCCGAGGACTTTGCACAGCATCTTTACTTTTCACTTGTGTGAAACCAAAACCAAAAATTACCATTAACAGCAGGAGCGGGGTAATGCTTGCACTGTGTGGTATTACAGAGATACACAGAAAGAGTGTGGATCCAGGGCTCACATCAGAGAATGTCTAACACTCTGCTCACCTCCACTGTCCCTGAACAGTCTTTGTGAAATGGTATAGTATTCTGCCTTCTCATCTTATTTCATGACCTTTAGCTGATTTTTTTTTTTCCTTCCTCTCCTTATTGCTCCATTCCCTGCCCAATATCCTCCTTCCACTCCCTTCTTTATAATTTTCTATATTTCTAAATTTTGGGGAAGTCTTGATCTTAGCAGAGTTTTGTTAATGGTGTCTGTGTTTGAATTGTGTTTGAGTTACAGCATTTGAGAGCTGTTCAGTTCACATTTCTCACATGGGTGTAGGTGGAAGCAGGTTACAGAATCAGCCTGGCATATAATCAGATACTTGATATATCTATTTGTTTTGCCAAATGTTGGGGGTTTTGCTGACATCAGGATTTGTGAAGTTGTCCCTTTTGATAAGTATTTTGAAGAATTCACAGTATTAAACAAGCTTGGTCTGCTATTGAGGGATAGTGGTTCTTGAACAGGGACTCCATGACTGTTCTTATTCTTTTGCTTAAGCTGATACTGTGAAGGATATTAGTAAACTGATTTTTCTTGAATAAATGATATCTTATTTTTCCAGTACTGTTTTCTAAAGTCCATTTTAATCAAATGTCTTACTTTTGTCTGAGTTGGTTGGGTTTCCCAGCAGAATTTTACAAACCTCTTTGTAAAACTTCAAAAGTTAAAAATGTCCAACTGTGTTAGGACATAAACAACAACTTAAATGTGCATCTTAAAAAAATTCATTCAGGAACTTTGAAACACATTCCTAAGTTTAGGAAAGGAAAGAAAATAAGTTTCTTAATTCTTTTTCCTAAATAAAAACCTTTAAGGGAAAACAAAAGATACTTAAAAAATGCAAGGTATGAGAACAGGTTTTTTTAGATGTTTCTAAACTTTAACAAACTGTGAAAGTTCATCCTTTGCGTGAAAATTTTTCTGTGCCTTGGTCCGATATTTCTCATTTGTCCACTTCTTTTGTGTTCCTCTTCAGTTTAACAAGGGATCACATGTGCACCAGCTAAATGTCTGATAAATCTCCAGGCAAAGCTGAGTTGATTTGTGTGGAACTGACTTTAAAAATATTTGATGGAACATTGCTTCAGTCTCTGAATACTTGTCAACTTAGATTTATTACAGCTGCTCCCATTACAAAGATGTGCACTTTGGTCCGTAGGGATCTCTCTCTTTTGCTATATAGTTCCAGCTATTGCCGTGTCACAGTTGATCAACTATTCACTTCGACAGTTTGAGTCCGGCAGAACATTGGTACAGTAACTTATCACCATAACTTCCTAATTACTTTTCTCTTGTATGTAGGAATATATATATATATGTATGTATGTATGTTGTTTTTTTGTTTTTGTTTGTTTTGGTTTTTTTTTTAAGTGGATGGGCGCATGTTACATTTTATTCCTTTGGGGAAGAAAAGCTCCAGCGTCTTCAGGAAGGATCACATAGTGTGTATCTGTGAAATAAATGCATTGAATATCTAACTCTTCTTAATATGTATCTTATTTACATCTGATTGTATGTAGTCATCTGATTTACATCTGATTGTATGTAGTCATAGCCCAGGTTTCTGTATGCATAGGTGGATAACTATATACAGTTGTTGTGGGAATAGGAACAATAAGAGATTGCTTTGGAAGATCTTTAATAAATATATCAGTCTTATGAAATTATTGTCTTAGGGATAACTTGTCCTTTATTTTCAAGACTTCCAACAAGAATTTCAGAGTTTGTATAAAATTATAGCTGGCATGCCATACTGGTATGTAACTGTGATTTGTAAAATGAATGTTCTTAAAGATACTTTCTAACCTTCTGAAAATATATGTAATCTCAGTGGACTCTGATATTGGCAGGAAACAATCATTTTACTCAAATAAGAGGAGCACGTCCTTACAAGGCTATAAACTTGATGACTTAGTTACACATCTACTCTTGATGATAACACTGTGAATAAATTGTTTAACCCCCCCCCCCAAAACAACAAAAAAACCCACCCCCCAAAAAAACCCCAAACGCCCCCAAACTTCTTAAAAAAAATCAATGCTGAAGACTTATGGAGTGGAGTCGCTTGGAACTGACATTAAATTAACAATTAAATTGGAAACCTTTGAGCAGTTATACACGAGGAAAAAAATTATAGCCTATATCTTAACCATATTTGTGTCTCATGTGGTTTGAGAAAAACTTCAGTAGTCAAGGTTAAACATGCAGTAAGTATATTTATTGCTCTTAGTAACATAAAAAAGTATATTCTCTAATGTCTTAAGTGGAAGTATAATTTAAAATGTCAGTCAGCATCTCTTCCCTGCCCTCAGGACAAAATCCTTTCCCCTGCCTTTCCCTGCATTTATACAGGAAGAGTGTAGGTCAAAACTGCAGAACCTTTTAGTGTTAGTGGTCAGCTGTGCTATTTAAAGTTCTTCTAAGTGGAGCCCTGTGGAGCTGGTCATTTATCACTTTAAAGTGGACTGCGTTAGCACTATGAGGTCAGTTAAATGTTCTTTGAAGAATTTTCTTCTTTTCTCAGCCTTGGGGTAAAAGAATAAAAGTTGACTTGTTACTAGCCCTTGTCAGAGAAACTACAGTTGACAGACTTGAAACCAGTTATGATCCTGACACACAGCACTGAGACATCCTCCACTTCACAAACAATTGAGATTTAGATTGACCCACTTTTCCTTTATCTAACAAATTCCTGGTTTTCTTCTGTTCAAACAGAACTAACTGAAAATTCAGTTTTGGGGAGAAACTAGGTGACTTTGTTCTGGAGCCAAATGATTTTGATTGCAAATACTTCCTTGTATATTTTTCTCAAGGTATTTACTCAATGCTCTAGACTTTTATCCTGTGAATAAAAGAATGAACACACAAAAAATACATAATAAAGAATTTTTTTCCTTAGTTTTACTGAATGAATGTCTTCAGAAAATATGGTAAATTCAAGGATTTCAGCCCACAGAGTAAAGCTGCGGCAAGGTGGAGAAGAAGGAATCAGATCTTACATACAATCTGTAAAGCTGCGAGAAGAAAGCTCTAGTGAGGAGTGGAAATGGAAGAAAAAGTACCCATATTAATAGCCTTGTACAGTCAACTTTGTCATATGAATTCTCTCCTGTGAGGAGAAGGGCAATGCTTGCTAGAATGCATCTGTTATCTCAGAGGAACCTGGGATGAGGAAGGCAGATGATCTGTAAGGTAACCGGAGCATTTGAGGGGTTTTTATAAAATACTAATAATCTGAATTTCAGCTGAAAATGTAATAACTACTTGACAATCTGAATTTTATGGTGTGAAGCTCTGCTTGTTAAGCAACTGCAGCATCCTATGCAAGCTTCAGTTTCACTGTTGTGTCAGAGTACTGAGCGTGCTGTGGGCTGGATCAGTCATTTTGGCACGGGTACCCAGCACAAGCCTAGGAACTACTAATATACCCCCTGCAAGTGTGACAGTGGGCTCTTTAGTGTTTGTATGTTCTCAGTGGTGAGCATGAAGATAATTGCCACCATATTTTCAGCTGTTTCCTTCAGCCCACAGTTACTAGTTTAGGTAGGTATTGAATCAAACCTGTTGTGTTGACTCTGAGAAGGCATGTGATTTAGTCAGTTGCCAGTCTTTATTGCTTCTGTGCTGTGTAAACTGGTTAATTGTCCTTGAGTTACAGGTACCTTAGGTTTTCTGTTGTATGAAGTGTGCTTCTCTTGCATATTTCTTACCAGTGTTAAGAGCAGGCTTAGCTGACCCACTGTGTCATGTTTACATTTTACTGCTGTCCATTTTTTCCACTAAGATTTTAATTGAAACTTCTATGCTCACAAGGTTATTTTAATCTATTTAATATTTTAGTAGACTTTTAATTTTGGCAATGTGAAGCTGTGCTTTAAAGTTGATTCATTTTATTCTCTCAGCTGAGTTCAGACTGCTGTTTAGGGAAAGGCTTCCAACCACTGGATAGCCTCTGCAGAGAGCAGGATACTTCCTGTGGGGTTCTGTATTCATATTATTGGGCTGGAAGTTTTGAACTGGATTCAGTTCTTTTATCCATTTTTAAAAAACTCCAACTTGCTACATTATGTTCCTTGATGTTGGCTGATTTTTTTGGCTGCTGTTTTTTAATTCTGTCTAAACCACCTTTGAGAGCTAAAAGTCACGCTTAGCTTCAACCACAAATGGTTTGTGACCCAGTTGGGAGGGGGAGGGAGAAGAAAGAAAATATTCCTGTCCAAATATGTGATTCCTAAGGACAAGCATTTCTTATGGTTTGAAGACTACAATATGGATTTGATAGTGTCCAAAAACTTACCGGGCAAGGTGCTTCAAGTTTGAAGTTCTTCAGAATGTATTTAGTTTCTTTAGGATCTGGAACTATAAAATTATTTTCAAATTATTATTTCAGGCCATTGAGGGGCTTTTCCAGGTCTCTGTAGTACTATTAATGATTGTGGCTTACTTAGTTGTGCAGGTGAAGTTAGCAGTCAGCCAGGAGGAATGATGACAGAAATTTTTGAAGAGTGGTGTATTTGTCAGAAGGTAGCCAGCATTATGAAGACAAAATTTAGTATACAGTCAACTTAAATTTTACTGGTTTTTCAGCTCTTTGATATGAGAAGCAGATGCTCAGAGCTTATTTGGATATGCTTGCAAGGCAAGCTTAATTAGGTAATAATTCATCTGCTATTTGTGTAGCGCTCTACAGAGTATCCTGTAGCCTCCTGTGCTGGTGCTTTCTGTGAAGAGTTTGTTTACTGTCCATTTTTATACCTGTACTGTAAGTTTCAATTACTTCCTGCCTAGTTTAAAATCATGATTAAGTAAATCAGTTTTGGATTTCACATACAGGCTGAGCCAGTGTTCAGACAGTGTATTGTTCAAAGAGATCAGTGCTGTCTGAGTGCTGCATGATTAATGGAAGTGATCAAGTACATGTTGTTAGATTTCTCTTTGAACCTCATATCTAATTTGCCCTTTTCAGTTAACACCTGCCACCCACCCACAATGAATAACAATCTATGTGAGGACTTGACTAAATTTCGTTTAAAATGGATGAGCCATTTATTTTCCCTTCCATAGAGTTCCAGTAGTTGAAGGCCTCCCCTTGGCTTTCAGCAGGCTGCCTGTTGAAGAGCAGATGCTGAACTATTAAAGTCCTCTTTCTTGGATGGTGGATGGGGTTGTCCATGTGTTCAGGGGTCATGCTAGTTAATAGCCTTTAGAGGTGGAAGGGAAGGCCTTTCCCCAACTTCCAGTGGCTAATAATCAGTGAGTATTGCTGGGATATGTTACTTTGCTAACCTTTGTAGGTTATGTGGCAATATGTTGCTTATTCAGTTCTGTGCCTTGGTCATTAGTTCCAGTCTTCGTAAACTTTCTAGAGTGGCATCTAGATTCAATGTGAGCCGCATTGATTGTATGCTGTCCATCATCTCTTGAATACATGATATAAAGACTCATCTAACATATAACCAGTCAGCAGGGAGAAAGGTGCATTTTATGTAACTTAAATTTTAAAGAAACGTTCAGAATTAATAGCCTGAAGTATTTAGGGAAAACAAGGAATGTAAAAATGATGGACTGCTTACCATCTTCCCTTTTGGGCTATGCATGCTAAGTAGGTGAAAAGTACTCTGCCAAATAAAGTCTCTTGTGGGTGGGCATAACAGCAATTTTGTGCTTGCATATTCAGCATATTTAAAAATTAAAGGTGAGCTCAAGAGCCATTTCCAAAGTTACTGTCTTTGTCAGTGGTGGACAGTAAGGGGAAGGAGAGAAAGATTTTGTACTTGACAGGAAAGTACTGGTACTTCAGATGTCTGTCTGTAAGGGCATTTACTATTTATTCTGTCTTATTATCTGCCATCTTTCATAATCTTTAATGTATCAGTCCTCTAGAGCTCTTTCAGGAGAAGTGCTTGTACTATTAGTTTTTTAAATCTGAAGCCAAGGTCTAAAGGGCTAAACTCAAAATGTTTTCAAGGGTAACAGTGTCATCTAGGAAAGTGAGATAAGGGTATTTGTGTATTTCAAGGTATGAATAACTGTATACATTATGTAGGCTGCTTATTTGCAGTGCTTAAGTGCTGAAGTCCAGTGTATGTGCAGTTACACTGGAACAAAAATCCTTTTGCTAACAGTTAATTTCCCTTGCTGAATGAGTGTATAAGTATATATCAGGGCTTTTCCCTGCAGAGCTACCCCAGCAAAACTTTGATCTCTGGTTTTCCTGGAGGGCATGGAGGAAGCATATTGCAGTGTCCCACACTGAGCTGCAGGTTCCAGAGTCCCCAGTTGCACCCATTTGTGTGTTTATTCTCTGTACTGTTTGGAAAATCAGGAAGAAGTAAGAAATTACGTTGATTATGCTGAAATGAAGATGTACTTTATCCCTGCAAATGAGTTGCAGAAGCTAGCTTACATGTTTCATCAGCTAAGGATTCTTTGTATACTTAAGTTCTTGCACATCTTTCACCTCTCTCTGAGAACCAAATTTAAATCCAGCACTCAAGGATATCATGCGGATTTGTACACTTGCTGGTGGATTGTGGTTCCATAAAACAATGAAAAGATTATGCTTATCCATGCTTATTCCATCTATAACAGATGTAATATTAATAATATATTTTTTTTACTTAAGACACTCAGCTATAATCCAGTGCAAATTAACTGAAGTTAGAAATAGTCTTTATTCTAGCATTTCAGAGCACTTCAGGCAAGAGAAAACATCTGAGTGATTATTGCTTGTAGAAGATACTGAGATAGGTATATTATCTTTTGCATGCAACATGATTTTCAGTGAAACAAAATCACATTGCAGCATGCTCTTTCCACAGAGACAGGCTTGCTGGCACATTGACTGAAGTGTTGCTTTGGTGGCTTGCTTTATTTTTTGTGATGCAGAATTTGGGACTTTAAATGCATACTATTAGGAACTGAGAGATGTTGTTTAGGCTCTTGCTTAATACTATGGAAAATTCCCTCAACTGTGGAGACTTCAGTAGCTAAATTGTTAGCAAAGTTGTATCTTGCAGCTTTCTATACCATCCTCCACTTTATGGGATAGAAAACATGTTGAAAAGGGAAATAAGAGTGATATTTCCATTAGTTCCAACTGATGACATGGTCCAGGTTAAGTCTGGCTAGCATCTGATGTGTACTTTAAATTTCTAAGTTGTTTGTAATTGAAGAGCCTGAGATACTTTACTGGTGCTCAAATAGATCAGCAAGGTCAGTTGAAGTTTTCATTTTTTAAATCAAAATATGTATGTGTTTTTATCACTAATGATTTACCTGTGAGTTTCTGTTTCGAAGCATGTATAAAGGAAATGTGGTCCGCAAATACGCAACATTTCTCCTCTGTTATTGTATCCGTTGGTTAGAGAGATCTTAGACATTAGCACAGACACACTAAATTATGATTAGCATAAACCATTTAATTACTGTTCTAAATTTCCAAATTGGTCTGTAGATGAATGCCTTACTTCATCAGCAGCTAAAGTGAGATAAAATGGAAGGCTGGTACAACAGGTATACAGATTTGTAACTCTGCAACACTAGAATGCTTCTCTAGATTTACCATTTTCTTAAGAGAATTTCCTTTAGAAGAACAAATTTAAGTATTATTTTGAATATGTCTTAGAAGAATAATTGTACAATCTATGTAAACAACAAACAGCATTTCCAATGTCTGTGTGCTGTGCTGAGAATGTGGGTATGTTACTGTCTGCTTCTTGTAATAGGATTGCATATATGTTTAGTAAATGCTTTAAAATAATCCTTTTTTATTATTTTGCAATTTGATAATATTTCTTTTTAAATGAACAACATGTATGTTTAACATGCATTTTTCAAGAGTCAACAATTTCTTTGAAAGCTATCATGGTGTAATAACATTGTATGAAAAGCTCCTTTTCTTCATAAACCCTTATATTTAATCCCTCAAAGCGGCAAGCAACATGCTGGCCAGAGAATTAACCTCAGATTGAAGATAAAGAAGAGGCCAAAGTTAATGACAGCTACAGAAAGCTGAAAGATATAATACAATTCAAGTAGGAGAGTAACAGCTTGCAAACCAGGTTGCAGTATTTGCTTTGTGACGAATAACCAGTGCAAAAGAAAGTGTATTTTCTGTGTGTACAGAAAACCACATTTTCTGGTAAATAGATTCTTAAACTAATATTCCTGTTCAACGTGCACGAAATAAGTTAGACGGGTTATGTTTGGAATGATACTGGCAAGCTATTTAACCGTAGAATATAAATGGTAATGCTGTGTAATATAAAATTAATTACAATGGTCAGACTTAAAGTTTCTATTGCATATTATGAGATATTCAAATAGAGAGGAAATCTGTTTAATGGGTAAATAAATAAATCTTATTTGCTGTTGAAACTCAGAATAAGAGATACCATATTATTAAAAGTCCAAAAAATGTTTTGATTTTCATGACTTTAACCATGTTCCCACAGAAACATATAGTAAATATTCTGTAAGGTAGAGGTACTTAGAATTGTTTTCAGTCCTGTTTCATCAGATGCTTTAGTTACACGTGAACCTCAGCGAGTTTCTAAAAATTGATTTGATGCCTCAAAATATGCTAGAAGTTAAAGATGATGAGTCACGCAGGGATTCACAGCTGTCTTGAAAAGATTAATTTCTTCCTATGATCGTTTAATTTCATCTGGTTGGGGTAATATAAAATACTGTATGCATCTCTTAGCAGTCAAGATGTGAAAGAATTTGTCGGGTCTATAATGGACATTTTAAAATAAGTGTTCTCGTCATTTGCGTGTTACAGGCAAATTGTGGATCAGACACTGTTGTTGGCCTATATTCAGCCTCTACGTAATTCACAAAATCCCAGGATGGCTGAGGTCGGAAGGGACCTCTGGAGGTTATCTGGTCCAACCCCCCTGCTCAAGCAGGGCGACTCCGAGCCAGTTGTGCAGGACCATGTCCAGACGGCTTTCGAGTATCTCCAAGGAGGGAGACTCCACAATCTCCCTTGGCAACGTGTGCCAGTGCTCAGTCACCTCACAGTGAAAAAATGTTTCCTGATGCTTAGATGGAGTCTTCTGTGCCTTTGGTCCTATCACTGGGCACCACTGAAAAGAGCCTGGCTCTGTCCTCCTTGCACCCTCTCTTGAGGTATTTACGGACACTGATTGGATCCCCCTGAGCCTTCTCTTTTCCAAGCTGAACAGTCCCAGCTCTTAGAGTTTTCTCATAGGAGAAATGCTCCAGCCCCTTGTCGTGGTTTAACCCCAGCCAGCAACTAAGCACCACGCAGCCGCTCACTCACTCCCCCCCACCCAGTGGGATGGGAGAGAAAATCGGGAAAAGAAAACTCGTGGGTTGAGATAAGAACGGTTTAATAGAATATAAAAAGAAGAAACTAATAATGATAATGATAACACTAATAAAATGACAACAGTAATGATAAAAGGATTGGAATGTACAAATGATGTTCAGTGCAATTGCTCACCACCTGTCGATTGACACACAGTTAGTCCCCAAGCGGCGATTCCCCACCCCCTGTTCCCCCAGTTTATATACTGGGCATGACATCCCATGGTATGGAATACCCTGTTGGCCAGTTTGGGTCAGGTGCCCTGGCTGTGTCCTGTGCCAACTTCTTGTGCCCCTCCAGCTTTCTCGCTGGCTGGGCATGAGAAGCTGAAAATCCCTGACTATAGTCTAAACACTACTTAGCAACACCTGAAAACATCAGTGTGTTATCAACATTCTTCTCATACTGAACTCAAAACATAGCACTGTCCCAGCTACTAGGAAGACAATTAACTCTATCCCAGCTGAAACCAGGACACCCTTCATCATCTTTGTGGCCCTTTGCTGGACTCTCTCCAGTATGTCCATGTCTCCCTTGTACTGTGGAGCCCAGAACTGGGCACAGTCTGGTGTGAATAATTGGAGACAGAGGGGGAAAAATGGTGATTTCCAACCTGTTGGTGGTGCAGTAATACGGAAAACTATGGGGGAGAATCTGATGCTATGAGACCTTTCCTCTGCCCCAGCTCAACTCTTTACTTCTGTCACATGCTTCCAGGCTGAGATTTGGGAAGATTCAGGAGTTTTTTCAGTTGTTCATGTCTGGATCTTTGTATTCAACTTTCACTTACTGTGATCAGTGCTGCAGGAGACTGCTTCGTTACAGAAGACATGCACATTTGTCCTTACTTGAAGATGCAGTCTTAGTGGCGTGGTGCTGCTGTGTACCCGTTCCTCTCTGTGCCTCTGAGCTTGGGTTTGAATGTGTTCTGCACACTCAGTGTGGGAGGGAAATAGTGTGAGGCTCCCTGCAGTAAACCATAGTTGTTCCTTAAAACAAAGTAGAAGTATAGTAGAAGTATGTAGTAGTAGTGTTCAGCTTGCAGGGGTACAGCACCGCCAGGGTAAAAATAAAATAAAAATTTTCCTTGGAAAATGTACACAAAACCTACTGGAACCACATGATGATGTGAACACATAACAATATTCAAGCAATGCAGCTGTCAAGATATTTTCACATGCAGAAAGAAAGGCACTTTAAGTCTCCTAATAGTTCTTTACATCACATTGCATTGAGAGTACAGGAACTTTGCCCAAAGTACTATTTATTCTATTGAGAATAGAAGCAGGGCTTTTACATCTTCATAGTTTACACAGGGTATCTGTGTACCACAATTTGCTAGAAGATGCATCATAAATTAATGCTGCATTTTAAAATATGAGTTAGAAATTATCTACAAATAACATAATTTAATCAGCATCATTGAAACCTCTTGGAGAATGAAGCCAGTACAGTTTTGGGAGTTAAGTAGGGCAGTTTATTAAAACAAATGGAAGTGATCAGTTCCAAGCTTTCCCAGTCTCAGCCAGTATAGTAGAGCAGGAATAAGCACTCTGCAAGAGAACACTTTAATGACAGAATCCTCTTATCTCAGAAACCAAGTAATAAAAATAGTTATTATTGTCTGGATGCAGCTAGCTTAGCCTTGGCATTAAGTAACACAAATAGGAATCTGCCTTTTTAAAGAATGGCTGACTAGTTCAGTGCCACATAGGCCAGGAGGGAGAAAGCTGTGCCTTTGTTTTGTGCACACCTTCCTACACAGTTCAAAAGGTAAAAGGCAGTAATGATGCTTTTGAAGAATTCATTAATATTTCTTTTATAAACTTTTAACACCAGCTTACTCGAGGCTCATACTAAAATAGTTATGATGATTATACCCAGTAATAGAAGATCGGTGTGGTCTGTGTTTTAGAAAGTTCAGAATTTTTTTTTTTTGGAACTGGTGAAAGTGTGGGTTTGTTAAATATTGTATGAGAACAAACAAAACCAGTTTGTCTCTGAATTCATAATGCCTTGTTCCTGTGAAAAACCTTGTTTGGGAAATATTTCCAGGCATGGCATAAGCTACCTATTTCTTGCTGATGGATTTCAGGGTAGTGAGTATTGACTTCTCTCTGGAGAGTCCTCTTAAACTGTGATGTTTAAGCTCTACTGTTAAGCAGTTTTGAAAGGAATTGCTGATCAAAATTTTTTTTATGGAAACTTTTGCCTGTAGAAATTGGTGTCTCGCATAGCACTCGGTCAATATACCTTCAGAGAATGCGGGGGGTTGTGTTTTTTTGTCTCTCATTACTTCAGCCTTTAGATCTCAATTAAGCAAAGTAGTCTAGCACAAGAATATTATTATGTAAGCACTCCTGTCAAAATATGAAACTTTTTAGATCCTAAGTAAGCACTTGTTTACATATTGTTTTAGTAACTGTTGTGGTTTAACCCCAGCCAGCAACTAAGCACCGTGCAGCCGCTCACTCACTCCCCCCCCCACCCAGTGGGATGGGAGAGAAAATTGGGAAAAGAAAACTCGTGGGTTGAGATAAGAACAGTTTAATAGAATATAAAAAGAAGAAACTAATAATGATAATGATAACACTAATAAAATGACAGCAGTAATAATAACAGGATTGGAATGTACAAATGATGTTCAGTGCAATTGCTCACCACCTGTCGATTGACACACAGTTAGTCCCCAAGCGGCGATTCCCCACCCCCTGTTCCCCCAGTTTATATACTGGGCATGACATCCCATGGTATGGAATACCCTGTTGGCCAGTTTGGGTCAGGTGCCCTGGCTGTGTCCTGTGCCAACTTCTTGTGCCCCTCCAGCTTTCTCGCTGGCTGGGCATGAGAAGCTGAAAAATCCTTGACTTTAGTCTAAACACTACTTAGCAACACCTGAAAACATCAGTGTTATCAACATTCTTCTCATACTGAACTCAAAACATAGCACTGTCCCAGCTACTAGGAAGACAATTAACTCTATCCCAGCTGAAACCAGGACTGTAACTTGGAAGGCTTTACTTGAAGAACAGAGAGATTGTGAGGTAGTTCTTCAGCTGGAGGTGGTTCTCCTCTCAGAAAAATACAGAAAATAGTACTGTAGACCTATTTAAAATGGTTTTATCCACTCTGCATAATCAAATATTTCTAACATGTAGTTTATGGTTTTCAACAAAGAGTAGTCACTACTGTTTTCTATTCCCCTGGTTCTTCTCTCCTTTTCATATAGTCAACATGTAAGAGTCAACATTTTTATTTTGTATGGTGTGAATATTCTAAAATACAGGTCAATGGCCTAGGCTATGGGAAGACAAAGCTCTGTCTGTGCCTCTGAAGTGTCACTTTGCGCTGCTGCTTCTGAGAGATTCAATTTATCCCTCTCCATGGTACACCTTGAAGATGAGTTGTGAGGATTAGTGTGGACAAAGGGAAAAAGTTTGCCTTTGAATTTCATTTACCAATGTGTCAGCTTTGACCTAGGTCATGGAATCATTCACCTGAGACTTAGAAAAGTCCTTACTAGTGCTGTGCTGGGCTTGCTGTTCTGTCTGTAAGGAGCTGATCCCCTTTGTAAGTTCAGATGTACTCACGCAGGCTGTAATCCACAGTGTCAGCTCTTTCTACTGACTGGTTCTAGGCTTCAGCCAGACTTTTCTAGAAGAAAACACAGGGAGTTTAATGAATCTGCACAATTACAATTTTGGCTTACATGTGCAGCATTAATTTTACTTCTGAGCTTGACAATTCTCTGTTTAGAGTCAGATACAGCCGTGGTGTTTTAAAATCTACAGTGTCTGTAACACCCACCTACTGGAACTTTCTGAATCATCAGAAGCATTTGATATATTTCTCCTAATGTCTCCCTTTCCAAAATACACTGTTCATATTTTGCTGAAACTGTTCCCTTCTTGACCTTTTCTTAGTCCTTTTCTTTTGTATGCTTTCATCCTACCAGGAAAAAAATAACCTGCCAAGTTATTAGCACGGTCTAGGTTGAATAAAACCACCTTATCATCAGGACACTTCATATGCCTTGTTATGAATGACAGCATTGGCACTGATTCACTTATTTCACTTAAATGCTGTGGTTCTTGTTAACAGAGTTCATGTGATGAGCAAACTGAGATGTTCAGAATTGTAGATAATGATCCTCTGACTTCTTTTCACCTTTCTTCTCTCGTTTGATGGGATGGGGCAAGCCCTAGTGCATTCTTCTGAGATATTAAAGTGATTTTTGCAATATGTGAATCCCTTTGAAACATTGTGCTGTTTTTTGCTGGGATAGAGTTAATTTTCTTCATAGCAGCTAGTATGGGGCTGTGTTTTGGATTTGTGCTGGAAACAGTGTTGGTAATTCAGGGATGTTTTTGTTACTGCTGAACAGTGCTTACACAGAGTCAAACACATTTGGAGTGATGGCGTTTGTCTTCCCAAGTAATCATCATGCATGATGGAGCCCTGCTTTCCTGGAGATGGCTGAACACCTGCCTGCCCATGGGAAGTGGTGAATGAATTCCTTGTTTTGCTTTGCTTGTGTGCGTGGCTTTTGCTTTACCTGTTAAACTGTCTTTATCTCAGCCCACGAGTTTTCTCACTTTGACCCTTCTGATTCTCTCCCCCATCCCACTGTGAGGGGGCTGAGTGAGCGGCTGTGTGGTGCTTAGTTGCTGGCTAGGGTTAAAGCATGACAAACGTATACTTCCTTATTTGTTATAAAACATAATTATCGCTTCATTAGTAAACTATAGTAATGAGATTTTGCTGTGGGTGGCCACTTAGTAGTGGTTTTCTTGTTCAATCATTAACTGAATGTTGTAATTAGACAAACATTTTGTTGACTTAAATGCCTAAAAATACTTATGAGAAGTTCAAAACCATTAACCATTTTGGATGACCTTGAGTTTACACAAATACATCCGGTGTGCTGCATGTGCTTTTTTAAGAGTCTCTGGGGTTTTTGTCATGGAGATGGGCAGCTGTATGTGTGTCCACATATATCTGTTCAAAACATTGGCTCATGCTTATATGAATAAAATGTTCAGTCATGGGACATCATTATTGCAATTGTATGTTTTTATAAATGATTTTCAGTTATGGTATTAAGTTGCAGAATAACAATATGAACAATCATACTACTATTTGGGAAACAGCCCGTTTCACGTACTTCATGTAGCCTGTGGGGAAGTTCTTTCATTGCTGCATGTGCTGAATCTTTTGTTTTATGTGATGAATACAGTGGTGTTGCATATTACAGTAAATATGAGTACCTTCCTGACTTTCAATTAAAAAGACTTCATATAAGCAGTCACTTAAGTTCCTACTGATCTAAGTGACTTTGGCTTAATTTTGGTCCTTCAGAAGTCAGTAGTTAAAGTGACTTTTACATCATTCTTACTTTTTTTAAAAAGGAAAACTGGTTTGTGCTGATGGGTAGGTCCTAAAAGTTGCTTCTTAGTGATGGGGTTTAATGTTGCTAGGTAGTCATACTAATTAATAATTAGTATGTTTGTGTAATGTATCTAATATTTTTGTGTAATGTATAGGAAAGGTGTTATCGCTAAGAACTTGTCAACCCTATTTGATAATTTATCTGAAATAAACTAGTGCTGACAGAAATATTGGCATGACACCTATTACAGCTTAAGACCATAAGAAATGTTTATTTTTAAAATCAGCTCCTGCTTAAATTCCTTTCTGTGTGCCCCATACAACATTGATAGCACTACTAAAATTTGAAATTTCAGGCATTAGCAGTAGTTGTGTACTGATTTAATCACTTTATTGTTAGTGTTGACATTTAACGTGATAATGTAAAAACCCCGAGAGTAGTATGAGCCGATAACTTCTTGAGCAGACTTATTTATCAGTGTAGAAACTTTACATGTCTTACAATATACCTTCCAGAATCTGTGTTCGCTAAGATCACATCTGCAAAATTCAAGCTTTTTGGATGCAAATTAAACCACGTTTTTTGCTTAAGCACTTTTAATATTCAGTTTAGTTGATGTGATAATATCACAGGTAAAATAAATACTGAATCTTGACTGATCAGGTTAGAAATTCCATTGTGCATCTTTCTTCTCATACCTTGTTGGTAACAGGCCTGTTGTGTTGAGTTTTGATTTTCTGAAGCAAGAAAGAGGTTATATCTTATGTAGTGTTACATGATATTGATAACACTGCTAATTTTGTGTTTCATGTAGTCATACATATATATATATATAGTATTTGAAAGGGCATATTTATTAATCAGAAGAGTGAAATATATTGTATAACTGATAGTTTTCTCATAGAATCCTGTATTTCCATATTTATCCTGTTTATGGTAATCATATGATTTCTGTATATTCATTTTAGCAGATTTTCATTCTATGCCCATCGATTTGGCTGTTTTAACTCTGTAGTTATGTCTGAAGATGATCCATAGAAATACAAACAAGGAATTGTATCGGCAGTATTTCATTATCAAAGCTGAGAGATGTCAGACATAATTACTGAGACTAACATCTGGAGTGGTTTATTGAAGGGAAACCTTCCAGGATTGTTAGCACATACAAAGGAGCATTAGCCATATGTATGAAGCTTTATAACTGGAGCAAGTTGGGTGAGTACTGCAAGTGAAAGGTATAAACCACAACAAAGATAATTTATGAATGCACCTACTGCGGTGATGTATTTGAGTAAACTACTCAAAGAAGCTGCATGTCAGAGCTTTCCAAGGTAATGAGTACTGCCGATTTATAGCAGAATTTGGCAAAACCCTTGGGATACAGATTATTTGCGCTTGCAGTGATGAATAGGGTTACATGAGATGTGGGACTCTTCAGCAGAGAAAAGGTCCAAGGCAGCATGTGGTTGCAGAAGGAGTGGTTGGATTTTGTGCCCTTCTATGAGGCCATTCTTAAACTGCATTAATGTTTACTGTAGAAGACAGTTTTGGAGTGCTGAGGGTCTTGCTACTGTTTCTTCTCCTGCCAGGAGCTTGACAGAATGGTTTGGAAAAAACCTGACTTGTCTATATGCTCCATCTTGTGTCTCTTCGTAGTCTTCCCCTACCAGCAGAATGAGGGCCAATGACCTATGAGTATTTGATAATTTTAATGGGCATAAAGCCTATCACTTATTTTGATGAATGTAAGGTATATTGGAAATACTGAGGTGGAAACTGAGAAATCATGTTCTCAATCACTTGGAAATTTCCTACCACCTTTTTAACATTTACTACATGAGGGTTCGGATAATGGGTGGGATTTTGTGCAACCTCTGTGCAACACAAGGCTTTAATAGTGGATTCATGTGTTATAAATACAAGCAAAAGTGTGTATGTATTGGATTTGTTGAGAGTTTTATTTTGGTTTTTTTCTGGTGATGATTTACACTAGTAGCACCCAGTAATGTTAATATGATTATTGCTGTAAATCCTCTGTACCAGTCCATGGCTACTTAGCAATATCTCTTTCTAACAGGTGTATTAGGATAATAGGTTAAAAGTTAAGAGTATTGGAGGGATAAAATTGATATTCTAAATAATGTTGCCATGTTCTCTCAGTATTAATGGTAAAGCTTTTATTTTATCTGGTTTTCTTATACATCTCATTATTGTCATGCATATTCACTTTCTGGCCTTTTTTCACCTTATTGTCTGTGAGATGACTCAGTGATTGGCAAAAAGGTTTAAAATGTTGATGTCAAAAGCCTTTTAACTAGGATATCAAACACATACCTGTCTTCTTGATTTCTGGATCCTTTCAATTATTACATAATTTATGAATATATTTTACATGGATTATTTTAAAAGTTTGCAAAAAATGCCAGCCACAAAGCATTCAGCTAGTTACCATACTAGTTTTGATAGGTACTACAATATATACTATGAGGTGTAGAAGAAATACTTCAGTGTAAAATGTTTGCTCATCTGAACTTGCAAAATAACCTACTTTGGAAAGTGATAAAATTACCTCTTTTTTTTTTTTCTTCCATGAACTGCATAACATATTAATAGGATAATTTGGTATGTGTAAAATGAAATACATTTACTGAGTACAGACCAAATATTTGAACTTAAATCCATGTGTTGCTTAAAAGTTGCTAGTAGTTGCTGGTTGCAGAATAGACTGTCCTGTTTTCTTAGATAGTTATGTTAAATACTTGTCTGCAGATCTGCCCTCAGCAAGAGTTTCAATTCATGCTTAATTATTAAGAACAAATGAGTCCCCAAGGAGGTGTCATGTATTTCATTATATCTGAAAAGAGCTAGAGTGCTGTTCTAGTTTACCCATTTCTTTGTATACCAACTATACCCAGTACGCTGGGAACATCAGTATTTTGTTTAGAATCAATTTTTTTTCATATTCTTGACAGTTTTAAGAAATCAGATAATTCTCAAGGAGGCTTTAACTGTAAAATATACAGCTGCAATAGAAGAAAATAATAGCCTATTAGTCTAATACCTTACATGTCTGGCGTTAGTATTTTATATTTAATAAAGTCAGTTTAACTACACTAAAGGTCAATAAAACCATAGTGGGTATGGTGCAACCAGTGTTTGTAAATAATCATAGTAACTCCAAATCATATTGAGAATTTTCTCCTTGGGAGTCAGTTATATATTCTTAATTTTGGAATTTTCTTTTGGGGATGAGCTGACACTTGATGATTTGAAATGTATGAGAAAACTCCAGTTTTTTAAAAGATGCTTGCTCAAATAATGAGTTGCATTTACTTTCAACAGTATGTGAAAATAAAAGTGGATTTAGTCTTGGTCAACTATAAGCTTTGTGAAATTCATGCATAATCTATATGGATTTTTTACATATATTTACATCCGCAAATTAAGAATAGTCACTTATTTATTTTAGAAGTAATAAACAGTGTAATTCATTCCACTGATATGTCAATTTTTCATTTGTATCTGTTTTTCCATAGAAAGAAATACTAAAAATATGGTACTTGGCAGTTTTGTGGCTAAAAATGCAATATATAATGTGCCGGTTCAGAACTGAAACCTCTATTTAATGAAGCTATGCCAGTGCAACAGATTTATGTTGCAAACAAATCTTTCTTCTGCATTTAAGGATCAAATTAAACACTTACTTCCTTACATATTACTGGTTTGGTTTTGCTCAAAAGGAAGTAAGTAGAGCATTTATTACAAAAGCTAAAATGCAACCTGTAAACAAACTTATCACTTGCGTTTCCAAACAGAATGATGATCATTATTTAAAAGAGCGTGCATCCTCCTCCCTCCCTCCCCAACCCCTTTAATAACCTTCATGTAATCCTTTAATCCTGTAAGCTTTTATCTGGGGCTTTGTATGTATTACCAGAGCAACTTTCTTTCATTACAGCATCATCAAAGAATGGATTTCTGATGTTCTGTAGTGCACAGGGAGCATTAAGAATTTTTTTAAAACAATTCCTTTCTGTAACTACTTTGCCTTTTGGATGTAACAAGTTATTTCCCCCCTGCTTCTTATAATATGTTTGAAAGGTGAAGCAGTTACAGTTTGGAGGTGTAGTTATAAAAAACTTGCAATTAAATGTTTTTCCGCAAAACTTCTTAGTGGGGAATAACTTTAAGGTTGATAAGGAATGTCATGTAATTCACTTTATTAATTTATGGTCTAAGAATTCTTGCCTTAGTGTATAACAAGCTGACCTTTTGCAAATTGCCAAGACAAGAGGAATAAATGACATTGTTAGAATGAAAATGACGTATAAAGTGAATGTTGCATGTTTAGTTTTGAAGTCTGAAGGTCTGGTCATGTTATTTCCAAACTTTATTAGTGGTTGATACAAAATTAATTTTCTAATGTTTGACTAATTTCCCCCCAAAAACTTGATTGCTATAAAAATGTCTCCATTTTAAAAAAATTAACATTTATGTCAGTATTCTCATCCTTTTCAAGACAAATCTTTAAGCTATTCAAGCAGCTGTAGTTATTTTAAGTATGTGTAGATTATATTTTTATTAATTAGATTGAAGTTAGCAGTAATGTCCAATTGTTGTCACTGAATAAGCTGCAAATTCCTGTATTTATGATTTAAAAACAGAAAGAGTGTAGACTTTTATAAGTTGTCTCAGAAGAGTCTTGGTGTGGGTGAAGTCCAGCATTTTTTTAAACATCAGATCGTAGATTATTCTTGTATGGAAACCTATACATTTTGTAGTTCTCTCCAGTGACTAAAATTACTGGGGAAATGTCTGTGTGCAGAAGGACTGTAAATGCTTCTTCCTGGATTGTTCTTGCTGTCATCCATTGACAGCAGGTAGAAAGCATGGAGGAGCATCTCTCCTTCTCCCCTTGCAGATATTCATCTTTGGAAAGATTGATTCTGACTTTTTAACTGCCTCTTTCAGGAACATGTATAAAAGTTCTACACCTCTCTACATTGTAGGTATTTCCACATGATTTTGTGGGGAAAAAAGTAGCTGAACTAAGAGAAGGTTAGCTTTCTAGGCTAAATTTGATACATATTTTATGACCACAATTTATGTGAAACATAACTAGCAGTATTTGTGAAACAAATTGGCCTCCAGGTTCTTTATATTAAATTAACCTGTTCTGATGGACTGCCAGTTATAATCAGGCTTCTTTTGAAGAATTTACTGGGGATTAACATTTTTGAGAGGAATTTATTTGGTGAAAACATTTTATGTTATTTACTTACAGTAGTCTTTCCATCATTTTACTGAAAAATTCTGGCCTAGTGTTTGTCACTGCAAGTGTTCAACCTATAAATTGATTGCAGTAAAATTTAATAAGTATTGAAATAGGCCTAGACTATTCACAATGGGGTGAAATTATTTCCTACGTCTCCTGCTTTTGGGAGGAAGGAAAAATGTCAAGTTGACTGTACATACAAAGGAGGAAGAAGTTTAATTAAGTCTTAATAAAATTAACATAATTCACTTTATTGTTGACAGTATATGAATTCTAGTTTTAGTTCAAGTTTAAAATAATGGAGTGGTTAGTTGATGTTGGTGCCTTTCAGTGATTGGTCACTGCAGATGGAAAAGGTACTTGCTGGTTTTATTCCACCCGTATCCTCTTCCTTCAAGAGCTCTATTTCAAAGCTATTTAAAATAAGCTTATCTAAAGCTATACAATTGGAAGTTGGAAAGGAACAAAATTAATAAAAATTTTTTTTATTCATTCTAATAGTAATTATGATTTTATCTGTCTTCAGTCTGTGTGTTAGGTTTCACAAATTCCTATATTTCTCTCACAATTTCTGAGAAAATGTTTTAACTATTGTTTTAGGAATTGCTGAACAATCAGTTTTCATGCTTGGCTCTTTTGATCTCCCTTTGCATTCTTAATTTTCCTTCTAAGAAAGAAAGGATCTGAGGACCTACCTTTATTTTTATTTTTAAAGCCAGTATGGCTTTTTAAGCATTCATGTCTGAGCTCTACCAAGCGTTCTGTTATTTAGCTTATTAAGATCACTGGCTCTCACTTCCAGTATGCCAGAGTTATTAAAGGATTTAACTTTTAATTAAATATTTATTTGTTTTTATAAGACATCTTTCTGTTTCACCCTCTCCTGTTCTTCACAACAAATAGGCTAATTCGTTGACATTTAGGGACCTCAGCTATGGGAATTAAGGATAGTTGCTGTCTGTATTGGTTAGGGACAAGGAAGAAATAAAGTCCACTCCCCAAATATGTAAATAAATAAATCTAAGAGAATTTACTATTTTTATCAATGAAAATTCAGCACATTCACTTGTAACATGCACTCCAAGGACTAGTCTCAGTAACTAAGGCTGGTGAAATGTGGAAGCTGGATAACAGAATCTACATGTTCATGTTCTTGCACATGTATTGTATGAGAAATTGCTGTGTCTGTTGGATTAAATACAATATCGATGCGGTAGGATGGAAAGAATGGCAGATGATTTTTCTGTCCTTCTGTTCTTCAATCAACATTGAGAACTAAAAAGGCAGTCTTGGTAAGGAAACAGTTATTGCATATTCTGGGAAGAATTTTAATATGCCTAAATAGATGTCATTTACTTATTGACTGGTAATTACTGAAGATGACTGCTAATGGGGAAAAGGAAGCTATCCTTCAAATAAAAACTGACAACTTCCTGCACTGGGAAACTTTGTAAATTAATAGATATCTGAGAAGGCCCAGAAGAAGCTAGAGAACTGTGAGAAGTTGTTGAATAATAAGAAGTGATGACAAGGTCAGGAGAAAGAAAAGGAAAAAACTGTTGCTCTCTGTTTTCCTCTACTGTAGGCTAGTGCAAAAAGGAGCAGATAAACACTTTCAGTTTTTGTCTTGGCTGTTATCACAAATATACTGAAACCAGACAGAACAAGCAACGAATGCAATTTATCAATGGGCCATTATCTTTCTGATTTTCAGGGCCCGAAGTGAGAAGTGTTAGGTGCAAATCCAGTAAAAATACTTAAAAGAGCTTAGGTGTCATACCACGGAGATTTTTGGGTATTGCAGTGAAATGCTGGACTCTGATTGGGCATGCAGTGTCTTCCTAATACATTTGAGGCATTCTCTGTGGGACAAGGAGAAAGCCAGGCATTCCAGGATGGTTGGCAGAGTAGGCAGGCAGCTTTACTAGCTCACCTTACCAAGCCTGCTTAGATCTAACCAGCAGGGAAACACTGAAGACAACTGAGTCCCCAAAAGCTTTCAGTGGGTCTTCTGGCATATGCATCTTCCTGAAAGTCCAGAACTTGCTCTTTAATGCAATTGCCTGCTTCCTCTTTTTCTGGTTATGTTTTTTTCTCTTGTCTCCTACTGTATAATAGCTTAAAGTTTTTCATCTTCAGGATAAATTCTTTTATCATGAGATTGTAGTGTCATCAGCCATCCTTCTGTCTCCTCGTCTTTGGACTGGTGAGTCTTGCATCCTTTTCTGCACAGCAGTACATTTTAACAAGAGCATTGGAGAGTGTCTTCCCTCAAGAGAATTTAGGGTTTATGTTGACCAGTAAACTGCGATCTAATCTATTGATTTATAAACAAGGACAGGGCAAGTCTCTTCTGCTGCTTTTTGAAAGGTGTCCACTGCCATGTTGTGTGGTGTCCCTTTCCTGGGGTGTATGCAAGGCATGGTCTCTGTTACAAATAGCATCTCAGGAGTCTGCAGTTAAAAAATATCTCACTTTTGGATCTCAGTAGGGCTGACAGCATCTGGCCCAAGTTAGACTTGTGGAGAAAGATTGGCAGGGCTCAGCTCATACCTGATTGTTCAGCTGAGCTTTCAAAGATAATCAGACTGCTGCAAGGAGTCAAATGCAAGCATTTCATACAGCCTATTTGGGCTCAGCATAGCCTTAGCTCTAGGGAGTGCAGTTGAAATTCTGTCACTCACTCTGTTTAGGCAGTCTGGGATGGGGGGGACAGGCAAATAGGCACAACAAATAGCAACTGATTTTCATGTTAAAATCTTCTCCAAATTGTATTACACCTAACTGAGGTTTTTTACCATTTCATAGCATCTGCACTGCTATCGTAACCTGCTTTCAACTACGTGCATATCTTTTGTTGTCCCAGTGGGACAAGATTGTATGATTTTACTTAATTGTTTTTCAGTAATGTTTATGTATAGCAGTTTCTTCTGTATGCTGTCCGAATATGAACCTCTCTAAGGAACAGTAGCTTTTTTAGTCAATAAAATTGGAGTTGTGAAGGAGGCCCATGTCAGAAGTGTGCTTCTATCTGCCTGATGTCAGGTATGCCTTAAAGGGAGGGTGCTGAGAAAGTTGCAAGAAGCTGAAAATGGTGTTTTAGATAGGAATAGCTCTTTCAACCTTAAGTATGGCATCACTGCAGCTGCACTCTGTAATTACAATGTCACTTGAGAATTGCTTAACAATTTTGATGCTTTAAACTATGACAGACTAATTCTGAGAAATGTTATTTTAATTCTGTGGCACTTGGAGTGGTGTGCAGCTGCTTGAAATTTCTGAATGTACGCTACTTTCTGCTTAAAAATTGGAGGCAGAAAGGAACCTCTGAAATGAACTGTCAAGCTTCCTTTAAGGAAAATGATTCAGATCTAACCTTCCAGAGTAGGTGGTATCACTGGGGATGAATGAAGAATTCTGCAAGATGTAATGCCATTTCACCAGCAGGAAAACACTTCATATTTAAGATAAAAATGCTTTTTTGAAAGCTCCTGGTAGACTCAAAGTGACAAGGTAGTTCCTAGGCATTAGGTCCATATTGGGATGGGAGACATCAGAAGAACAACCTGGGACAATATATTTAAGGAAAGCTAGGATGAAATGAAGGTAATACAGATTGAATTTGTCCCTGAGTTTTTTTGCTCAGAAATCTTGTAAATGTCACATTTTAGTTTTTGCAAACCTTACTTAAAATAAGATTCCTTGTGCTGCAGTGTGTGTAACTGTCAGGATGCGTTTGTGAAGCTGTATACCTGTCAGTCAGACCAGACTGCTGAGATTTGACAGAGTGACTGCCGCATGTCTGTACTTCCATAAAGTTTTCATAAGCCTTTTCATCAAAGGTGGAGAAGCTTGCTAGTGAAGTTAATAGTCTAGCTTTTTTTTTTTTTCCCCTTATTCTTTAAACTAGCCATTCTCAGTTGGGTCCTTTCATCTATGTTTAATGAAAACCTGCTGTGGAAGATACCTCAGTCTGGTGGTGTGAATCATATACATAATGCTGTTCTTCAGCTGTGTTAAATTATACCTCGCCAACAGTTAAAGTAAATACCCTGTAATCTTTGAAATGTGTGGCACTTTGTCAAATCAAATCCTTTTGTTTTCTTGGTTTTGTTTCCTTTTTCGTAAGTCTTGAGGGACACATTTAAAGCCTGACTAGATTGTCTTGTAGACTTGGATTTCCTTGATGTACCTCCATAGGGTTCACAGACTTAATCGTGGCACACATCAGCACATCTGAAATCAGAAGTGGTTTCTGTTAATCTTCCAGTACATCTGTCAGACATTTTGAGTTGTGGTAGTTTGTGAATACGTACAGTGTTACATGTGGAGACATAAACTGTCTTTTTTTTTTAAAGAAAACCTTTATATCAGCCATTTTCACTTTATAATTTCCTCCAAATTGAGGAACTTAAGACACTGTACATCTGTGGTTAAATGAAGAACAATCCAGTTGAAGGACATAATTCAAAGTAAGCAGACGTTCTCCTGAGATGCCACACGGGTTGACAATGGATACTGAAATGGCTAGAAGTCAGATGCAGTCACATGCAACAATTATTGCAAGCTAAAACCCCTTTGAAAAATTAGATAGTATGGATTTTCTCTTTTGAAGCTTAGTGCTCGGGGGTTTTGTGGAGTATGTTAAAATGACAAACTACATCCTAGGAGTCTCCGTGCAGGTGTTGTCAAAGAGCAGATAATTACCAAATGGCTGCTCAAGTGAAGTTTTCTTAGAAAATATTATATTTAGCAATATATATCTTGTTTTTCTTCTTTTATGAAAGAAATGTTTTAAAATAATTTTCAATATGTGATTTTGATACCATGTTAGCTAATTGCTCAAAAAAAAGAAGAAAAAAGTAGTCTTTCCTCTCCCAAAGTTCTCATAGACTGCTAATAACAAACATTTTTACCAGATACAGGTTCAGTTACTTTATTTAAAATAGAGATAGTAGCAAGTGTTAGTTACATTATATGCATGCATTTGTTGTTGCTCTTAATGTCAAGGGACTTAATCTGAAACATTTTTGGCCTGCAGCTTCTTTATCATAATTGTAGAACATCATGCGGTTCCAATGGAGATGGATTTAGAGTATTTATTGACTGGATGTTTTTCATGAAACAGAGGTGGTGAACAGAAAGAATTCATTGAAATTCAGTAATGTGCACAATTCATCTATCATAATTTAACAAATGGAAAAGACTAAGACAAGCTTCCATCCATCACAATTATTTAACTGCACTCCAGGGTGAGTTAAATTGTATTAAACAACTTTTGGCTTAACAGATTTGGAGAATTATATTGAGCAAGTTGTATCGTTTCTGTCAGCTTAGTGCTACTGTTCAGTGATTTACAGTTTTGACATTTGTTGCAAAACATTTAATTTGAACTAGAGATTTTTCAAAGCTGTTTCAAAAACAAACTTGCATTATATGTGTCTAGCACCTAAATAGCAGCAACCAAACCTAAATTGGAAACCATACTACTGTAAATCTGATTGTCCTTTAGAGGTACCTGCTTGTTCCCTGGATTGGATGGTGGGGGGCCAGGGCCTTAAGGGAGCTGATTTTCTAATTTAGGCAGTTGTGCCCAAAGTCAAGGGGAGGTAAATCCTATTGAAGTTTTGAGACTCTTTAACCCTTAGGTTTGGCAGGTGCCTCAGTTTCTTTCTTGCCCTGTTGACATGAATAAACCATTGTCTGTTGCTTGTGTGATAGTTTAGCCAAACTAAACTTTCTCCCCATTAATAGGAAACAAGCTAAATAAAGAAAATCCAGTTAACCAAGTAGTTTCTTTGTACTTTTCTACATAAGTGACAATTAGCCGTTTAATCAGATTCACATGTGTTGTGTTAGGTGAGAAAAAGCTAACGCATTTTTTCTGAGTTCTGATACTCCACAAGAGACTTTCATGGAAAAGAAATTATGGCGTGCTAACGCTGAATTCCAGGCCTTGGCACGTGATGATTTAGAGCGACTATTTGCTTCTGGACCATGTCACTGACTGTGAAGGAGGCTAGCAAAGATCAGTAGAAATTATTGAGAAGATAGAGTAACAGCAATGCTGGTAGTGACTCCACAGGGTGGGCTACACAGCTGTTGGACACAGCCCAGTTCTGCAGTTTATGGATTGACATGCTACAGCACTGTTGCCAACTGCAGAGGTGTCAGGCTTTCTTCTTTAAACTGTTGGAATGTGGCTGCCATTGGACCTAGGGCATCAGTTTGGAGATTCTGAATCTAAATCCTTGGCTGCAGGTCAGTATAACTGCATGGGTGTGATTCAGCAGCATTACTCTGCACTGTATGGTTTGGCTTGCAGAAGTTTAGGACCTGCCCCTAGAAATGCTACATGGAGCAAACTGTTGGGCAACACCCCCCCCCCCCCCCCCCCCCCCGCCTTCCCATGAATTCTGCTGGGAAGCTGTGCTGAGCACAGATGTTGTTTTTGAAATGTTGCAGTTATATTTTCAAAGGAGATTATAATTTTGCATGTAGTACTGCAGTTTCTCTTGCACTTAGGCACAAAATATAAGTATCTCTGCAAGGCATTTTAGTTAAGGAAAAAAAAGAAGAATAAAAGGGCGGGGACAGAACCACAACTTGTGGGTATTGAACTACCGGTGTTCTTGATATACTAACATAAACTCCATAAACTCAAATTAACATAGTTTTGTTTCATCTTAATAGTAAAAAGTCATCCACACAGATTTGCCCTGGTGTCAATTTAGGGACTTTGCAGTACTTATTCCGTTGGTCAGTTAACTACTAAATTAGCAATACCATAAATACATGTCTGTGAAATGCTCTTCTGCATTCTTCACAAGTTCTGTACTGATTTCAAAATATCCAGAGAAGTCCATAAGATATTTCCACCTGGTGGAATTTTTATTAAGTCACCAGAACATTTTTTTAAAAGCTTGTGTTGTATTTTGTCTCTCCTTAAGTGTAATAATATGACACAAACTTAATAGTTTTAAAGCACTGGTGTTTAAAATAGTTCTTTAACTTTTTTCATCTAATTGTTCCTTCTCTTATTGTCTGTCCTGAGGTCTGTTCTTTGCAGAAGAGTCTGAAAAGGATTCCATTCCTAATGCAGTCCTTTTCATCTTTCCTGGATTATCTCCTTTACTCTTTAATGCACCATCATTATGCTGAGGAAGTTGCATCAGTGCTGTCTGAGTTGGGGGGCAGTTAACTCCTTTGAAGTGCTGTTCTCTACACTGATCTTCCTTCTACTCTTGCCCACGCTCCTTGATTAATCTTGTTACCTTTTTTTTTTTGGGTGCATCCCTGGTGCTTTCTTTTCTCTCATACATGCATACCATCTCCAAATACTTTAATGTATTCCTAAAATCAGATGTGTTCTTTTCCTGCCATTGCAGAAAATTGTTGTGTATGCCACCTTGTCTTCCTCCATCAGTTACTGCAGCATCTGCTGGTGTTCCTTTGTATAGCCCATTTGAAATCCAAAGTCGCATTCCCTGCCGTCATGCTAGAATGAGTGTTCATACTGCAGCTTTTCCCTTGACTTGCTTTCTTCACTAAAAGCTTTCTGCTGTTGGCTTTTGTGGATTATCAGCAAGTTTGCTGTTGGCTGTGTCTACATCTTTCTTCCTCCATTCCTTCCCTGCAGGATAGTTAGCTTAACCTACCCGCTACTTGAGGTCTTCTCGTAGCTGTCTACAGGCTATCTTCCATGCCCCCTAGTCAAGGGACTTCTTCCACATGCTGTCTTCATTCAAAAAACATCTTCTAACCTGACACAGAGATTATGTGCAAGTAATTAGTCAACTGATTAGGATGAGGAGCAGTGAAAGGCAGCCTAAGATGATACTAATTAGGGGCTTTTGGCAATGTAGTCGAAGATGAACAAAGGTGATTACAGAGAGATGGGCCTTAAAGGCAAGGATTTACAGCTTTTAATAAAGGATTTACAGTACAGAAGCTGTTGTTGATTTACCATCTGTGAGAACTGCTGCAGCAGTGTTAATTTGAGATGTTATCTTGAGAGTCTCTTCACAAGTAACTCAGTGTGATAGTGGTGTGTCCTTTTTAAAATAGTGAAGCCATCTTTGTTGCTTCATTTTTTGTTTGTCTGTTTAGGGTGGACCTTCACAGGGATTATTGTTTGCTGTACCAAAAAGACCTCAAGATTTCTTTCTTGTCGGGTTTGGTGAATGTCAAATGGCTTCACATAGTGCTGAGGATATTGTAATGCAGGGATTAGTTCCCTGCAAAGAAAATGCCACAGTTGGGGCATTGCCATATGAGCCATAACGTCAACAGCAAGCAAGCACATAAGGAGGCTATAGTGCCTTTCCCCAGCAAGGAAGAATGTGATCAGAGGGCAGCTGAGTGTGTATGCAACATCCCCGTTACCCTCGTGTCCTGTATCTACCTGGCTCTGAAGTGTGGTTAGGTAAAAGGATGGACTGTAAGTAGGCCATTTCTTCTGTTTTAATATGCTTATCTTGGGAAAACAAATCAAAACAAAAAACAATTGAAAAAAGGTGCAAGGGTTGGGGTGGGATATGGGTGAATGCCACTAGTCCTTTGCGACTGAAGAACAGATCTACTGCTGAAAATTAGTGAAGGAGGAAAATTACTTTAGTATTAGTATTGCACTTACCTTAAATAAGTCTTTGGTATCGATGAATTTGAAGCTAAACTAAAAGACTTTTTTAAAAAAATGGAAGGTAAATATGCTAAACAACAGTAAGAAAAATAAGAAGTACAAATTTTATGTCGTTGTGGTTGCTTTAGTTTAACTCTTGGTTGCTCTTAGGCTTAGCTGGGGTTGGGGTGAGAAAAAAAGAGAAAAACTGCCTAAGAACATGGGAAAATATTGCTGGATGTAATGTGTGTATAAAATGTGGGACACTTGTCTTGTAAATGAGGCAATTTTCTGTAGAAAGGAGATCCATGATTTTGTAGTACTCTCACAACTGTGGAGAAACAGAGGTGCATTTTTTCAACTATGGTTTAAATTTTACATCAATAAAATAACCTTCTAAGGAATAGAAACTATTAAACTCAGTGAAACTGGCCATTCATCCAGCAACTACTAGTCTCAATATTAAAGAACAAAAGCTTACAAATTTTTCCTCCAGAAATTTCTCATGCACAGAATTTCCTGTTTCCATAATGTTTGTTCAGTCCTTTATTTACTTTTGTTGAGCTCTGTTTCTGTAGCCCCATTGTTTGCAAATCAATGCCTTTCTAAATAAAATACTGTAGTTCCCGGAACACTGCTAATCATTTCATGCCACAGGTGAGTTATATTGCAGTTGTTTTTTCCTTTGCAAATGAAACATGTGTGTGAAAAGGGCTGTGTGTGTGTGTGTTCCTAAAAGTCTCAATCCAGTTTAGTGGACTTATTTGAAAGGGCAGTGACTTAACTGATAGTAGGATGTTTTGTGTTACAGGTGATTGTTTTACATCACTACTCTGAGTGTATGGCTAAGTATGTTATTTTCATGAAACATTTTGGATTGGTAGGTTCTATATAAAAATATCTGTATTACTGTTTTTATGTTTAAATCTTTCTTTTTTTTTTTTTTTTTTTTTTCCTCAGGTAGGATAGACCTTGTAAAGAATTTCCCTGCTTCACAATTCAGAACTCCTTCTTGGGTTAGGAATTGCCTGGTACTGTCCTTACTACTACTGTTGGCAATTTACTTACTAGCATCATAAAACCGCATAACTATGTTGTTGTGCTTGTTTATCATGACAATAAGAACATTTCTTTCTAACAGTTCATGAGTGCTTACTTATGCTTCCAGAAGTAATGTGGACTTGGAAGTATCAGAGGAGGAGATAGTCAAATTTATATGCAGAATGTTACGAACTGCGATAATAGAATTGTTTGGTTTGTCCTTGTTAAGAAGGGAGGAAAAGTAAAAGAAGTTATAAAAATGGAGAGGAAGTGGGGGAAAGAGGGGAAGGAGAAATGGATGTGCGTTAAGAAAAGTTAGGAATTGTTTAAAATTGGTTAAGACAAACCATTAAAAGGGTGAACGGGTGTTCATAAGTCTGTCAAGCACACATTAATCTGGTGCAAAGTAATAGAGTGGATACCTGGGAGCCAACGGTGTTACATATCTGTAATTCTTCATTAATTAATTTCAATCAACACAAGGTTATGGGAAAGAATTTTTTTTTTTCTCAAGAGAATGTGATGTTTTGAGAGAGTACATTTGACTTTTCAAAGATATGTGACATTTAATATTTGTAAAATCTTTGATTAGGTGCCATGTGACATTCTGATTTAGAATTGGTATGATACAGAGTCATCAGCATACATAAAGTGTGTTTTAAAAAAATAGCTAATAGGTCTCAATAACATAATTGTAGTCAGCAATCAATGTGGAGTATATGGAGGCCCTCTGAGGATTAAGTTTAGATCTGACAGTGTTTAACCTTTTTATTAGTGATGAGGAAGAAATATTGAGTCATTACTGATAAAAGCATGCAGATGACAACAGCAGTAGTGCCATGGTAAGTAGTGATCAGAGGAGAGAGAGCTAAGTGATCTTGAAAGCTAGAGTGCAAGAAAGCACTGTATATTTTGACATAGAAACAAAGACATACCTCCAGCCTAAAGAAATATTAGCAAGGAAGCAGTGATTGAAAAAGACTTGGAAGCCATGCTTTCTGATGTCTGATCAGAAGTATCTGAAACAGGAGGAATATTTGGCATTATTATAATGTCAGTGGATTACTTGATCGAGCTCATGCAGCATCACAACTCGTGAAGGACAACAAACCCAAGGGAGCTCAGAAGAAGAACTATGTTGAATCATTGAGTGTTTGTAAGCACACCTTTGAGATTCCTTAAATCTGCCACTAGAATCTATCCAATAAATCGAATTTACAATATTTGATCTGGGTTTGCAAGTGTGCTGTAGAGAACTGCTGTTTAATAATTGAGGTGACCCACAGAGTAGCAGGCCACTAGTAAAACAAGCCTGAGTGACTAAAACAAATTTAGACTGAGAATTAGGTACCTGTGGTCTTGATGGAATGCGCCCATGAGTGCTGAGAGGGAGCTGGCTGATGTCATTGCAAGGCCATTCTTCATAACCTTTGAAAGATCACGGTGACTGGGAGAGGTGCTTGAGAACTGGAGGAAAGCAAATGTCACTCTTATCTTCAAAAAGAGCAAGTAAGAGGATCCAGGAAACTACAGGCAGGTCAGCCTCACCTCAGTCCCTGGGAAGGTGATGGAGCAACTAATTCTGGAAACCATTTCTAGGCATATAAAGGACAAGAAGGCCATTAGGAGCAGTCAGCATGAATTCACCAAGGGGAAGTGACCAACTTGATAACCTGCTATGATGAAATGTCGGGCTTGATAGATGAGGGGAGAGCACTGGATATTGTCTACCTTGACTACAGTAAGGCTTTTGACACTGTGTCTCGTAAGATCCTCACAGAGAAGCTGATGAAGTATGGGCTGGATGAGCAGGTGGTGGGGCTGGCAGAAAACTGTCTGAACAGCCAGGACCAGAGAGTGGTGATCAGTGGCACAAAGTCCGTTTGGAGGCCACTGACTGGTGGTGTACCTGAGGGTTGTATACTGGGTCCAGTCCTAGTCAACATCTTCATTAATGATCTGGATGATGAGGCAGAGTGCACCCTCAGCAAGTTTGCAGATGACTTGGCTGATACACTAGAGGGTCGTTCAGCAAGGGGAAGTGCAAAGTCCGTGCACCAGTACAGGCTGGGTGGGGGCTGCCCAGCCGGAGAGCAGCTTTGCAGAAAAGGACCTGGGCGTCCTGGTAGATACCAGGTTGACCATGAGCCAGCACTGTCCCCTTGCTGCAAAGAAGGCCAACGATGTCCTGGGCTGCATTAGGAGGAGTGTTGCCAGCAGGTGGAGGGAAGTGATCCTTGCCCTCTGCTCAGCACTGGTGAGGCCAGACCTGGAGTGCTGTGCCCAGTTCTGGGCTCCTCAGTGCAAGAGAGAGAGAGAGAGACATACTGGAGAGAGTCCAGTGATGGGCCACAAAAACGGTGAAGGGACTGGACCATCTCTCATACGAGGGAAGGCTGAGAGAATTTGAACTGTTCAACCTGGAGAAGAGAAGGCTCGGGGGGATTTTATCAATGTCTAGAAATACCTGAAGGGAGGGTGCAAAGAGGATGGAGCCAGGCTCTTTGCAGTGGTGCCCAGTGACAGGACCAGAAGCAATAGGCGCAACCTGAAAACCAGGAGGTTCCCTCTGAACATCAGGAAATGCGTTTTCGCTGTGAGGGTGACTGAGCGCTGGCACAGATTGCCCAGAGAGGTTGTGGAGTCTCCAACCCTAGAGGTACTCAGGAACTATTTGAGCGTTGACCTGGGCAACTGGCTCAGGGTGGCCCCGCTTGAGCCAGGGTGTCAGACCAGATAACCTTCATCCTTAGGGATAGTAAAAAGCCGTCTGGGGATGCTCCTGAGGAGCCTCCTCTAGGTCAGTGTTCTCCAAACTCTTTTGGTCAGCCACCCCTATCAGTAAAAATTTTTGAGCGTGCATTCCCAGTATGTGCATATTTATTTATAATTTATATACACATGCTACTATACAAATACAATTAGTACAGTTAAAACATGCACGAAAAAAGTTTAAAAAGGATGATATAAAGATGAAATAAACAATGTGTTTAAATTTTATTTTAGTAATGGCAGAAAACCCCTTTTTGTTCTCCTAGTTAAAATATTGCTATTAATAATACATTTTTTAGGGACAGCTATGTGATTGAATGTCCTTCATTATTTTTTAAAATCTTGGTTTAATACTTTATGATGCAGCAATTTGAAGGTCTGCCTCTAAGTTCAGTTTATTTCAATATTGATAATTCCAAATTTTTTTGGCCAAGTTCTTGTGAGATCTGATTAGGTCATCACTGTTGTTAACTCGTAATGTGGCTGACAAAGAGCTCTTATTAAGGAGAAATGTCAGCTCTGCCATTTTCTTGTTGTTGGCTTTTGCTTCCATTATTATTATCATCTTTAGTTTCTTTGCAGGAATTTTTTTAAGCCACTTGTCCATTTTGTGAGGGTTATTTTACTTCAGTTAAAACTAGAAAATATCCATAAATCCACTTAACCAGGGACACTTGAACTGCAATACATTGCAATTTGTTTAAAGCAAATGATCAAGTGAGAGCGTCACTGTCATCCCCTCCATAGAAGGAAGATGTGACCATCTGACATATGGACCAACTGAGGGTGCCAGTGTCCAGCTGTATATTAAATATTAGTAGAACTTAATTTCTTTCTTATTTTTATGTTAAAAAAAAAAAAGTAGACATTCTAATATTTTCTTCCTACACCCCAATGGATTGTCTTGCATGCACCCCACTTTGGAGACGACTGCTCTAGCTTGTCCATATCTGGGACTCCAGAAGTCCCTTCCAACCTCAACTCTTCTGTGACTCTGTGATTCAAGAATCTAAAAATGCTGAGAAGTGATTTTACAAATACATTTAAATGACATGCTTGAGATGATGTTATGGTGATAACTGGATTATTCTGTCCAAATGCTTTTTTCAGAGAGGAAGACAAACAAGAAGAGGACACAATAGCTATATAGGCATAATCTTCAAATTAATACCAGGAGACAATTCTAGGGGAGTGTCATGCTTCCACACCTGAAGCTGAAAAGAGAACTGACTCTCTTGCTAGTTCATGAGGGCAGTACTTTGAAGGGCTGTAAACAGCTAGAGATGTTTGCTGAAGTGAGAAATATTGAACTAATCATCAGGATCTGTACAGCAATAGGGAGAGAGGGGGACAGAGAAGCATTTTGTGAAGGAAGTTTAAAAACAAACAAACAAAAAATGGCTATACCTCCAAGTCCTAAAATTGTTAAACATTATGGAAAAAAAAAGCCAAGCAAAACACACTGTCTCACTGTGTTAAACTCTTCTTCTAGTATGTTTTTAACTTGAACAAATAACACTTTGCTTTTCCAAGCCATTCAGTTGTGGGCTATTGCCCTTGGCTCCAAAGGGAGCAGAGGAACTGCAAGATGTGAATAGGCCAGGCTGGCTGAAAGTAGGATGGGGGACTGCAGTTTGTGATTTGACATGACAATAGGAGAAATATCGAATGCTACCCACGAACAGCGTTGAGAGCCAAGACCTGAAATGGTGCTCAAATAGATTATTGAAGAAGAGAATGCAGTTAGCTCAGTAACTCTGACATCTCTATGATTTGGAATGTTTAAAATCTTTGATTGCATGTGTTACTAAAGGATACGGTCTGGTTCAGGCAGGAATTAATAAGTCCTGAAGTCTATGCTGTACGTTGGGTTAGACTGGGTGATGACAGATGAGCGTATGAAAGTCTTGCATCCACTTGAAATATCCCTGTGTTTGGACTGCATTGACACTTGACACACAATTCTTAGCACCCGTTGAAGTCTTTAGAACTATTGGCTACCTCAAAAATAGAGGCTAAACATAACTTTTGTTAAGATTTTTAAACATTTAAGTATGATGCATTTACATAAGAGAAAATTGCCCCAAAAGCTCAATTGTTTATTGTTTTCTCTGTAAGTAATTAAGGGTAGACTAAGATACTTTGAAATACATGTAAAAATATGTATGTATACACTGTATATATAACAGATTATAGGATATTACTAAAATACTATAATAAAAAGTGGGTATTTTCGAGTAATTAAGCCAAAAACTCTGAGCTAGTCTAATCTGTCATAAATCAGTGATACCACCCTAATCTATACCATTTGGAGACATGAGCATACATTTAGCTTTTTTAGATTATCCTATCATGAAGCAAACTTTAGCAACAGAGAGGGCAAGACCTTCCCAATGTAGTAACATACTGGGGTCCCCGGAATATCAGACCTTTTTCACAAAGGATTAGAGATCCTTATCCCAGTGTTATGGCCTGGATAAAACAGCCCTTTCATCAGGCATGGAGCAGGAATTAGTAGAAAGCAAAAATAATTTGAATCAACCTGACAGTCATTGGATTTGTTAGTACTTAGGTGCTACAGTCACTCGCATGCAGACCTGAAGTGGTTTCTACAAGGTTAGAAAGCATGAAGCTCTGTGGCCTCCATGTGTCTTTTTGTTGTGGTACAACATTTATGTGACTTTAGTGCTGACTTAATCCTCTTATAAGCAAGAATTGGAAGTAATTATTTTATCAGGGTAGTGTAGCAGTAGTGTGCTGTTCTGCTATGTGGAAGATTCAAGAGTTCACTCTTCAGGTCATACGAGCTTGGGCTTGTAAATGCTGCAGCAGTACTGTTTTTAATGCTCTTAAATGTGGGTCCCTGTTATAGCTGACAGACCTTGTGAAAATATCAGTGGTTTCTAAAATTAATTGTTTCTTCTCCTTCTGGGAGGAGGTTATAGATGTGATGAATGAAATAAAGTATAATTTATTGCAAGAGATAATGAAGAAAAAAAAAAGCAGTAGCTAAATAAATTTAAAAATAGAAAGTTATTTATACCTGTAGCACAGTGAAAGCCTGTTGTGCTGACTGAATTTAACAAGCAGACCTGGGATTCAGCCTTGGCGCTGCTAACGACTGGAGGCGTTATTGATGTAGTGAACTAATTACCCATGTGATGAAGTTGCCTGCTGGAGGTTTTTGACTGCTTCACCACTGTGGCATGTCCTACAGGTTAATTCACTGAGCAGCACAGGTAAAACCTCCAGACGGAGGTCCTGCTCTCTTTTCATCCAGGCACAAAGGGTTGTACTGACAGCAGTAACTAAATCGAGATGAATATTTTCCTGAATTATTGATCGAGTAGCTAGAGTTGTGTCATAGAACTAAATGGTTTGGGATGCATTTATAGCAGTTCGTAGTCACTGCATGGGAAAACGCATACACAGTAACTTTAAAAAGCAAAACAAAATGAGTAACAGCCTTTCTCATCTGAAGGAAAGCTCCCAGATCAAATGAGGAAAAGTACAGCAGAAAACCTGTAGATTTAAAAAAGGAAAAAAGAAAAAAAAAAAGTGGGGGAATTTTTCGATTAGCAGGCAGGAAAGGGGGTGCATGGGCGTAAATATCTGTTTGAATTCTTTCTATGTATAAAATTCCTTTACGGCATTTGTTCTCAAATGTCTCAGTACACACATTAAAATTCAGAACAGAAACAGCTTATTTAAGTAGATGATAAACTATCTCACTTAAAATTTATAGGGAAAAATACCATTTTGTAAGATAGTCTAATAACAAATGGAATGAATACCAATGTGTCCTGTCTATTTTTTTTGTTTGCTCTACCCATTGATGAAGTAGAACATAAGCTTCAATATATTCTGTCCAAAACTAGACTGATATATCAGGCAGAATAAATATAAAATCTGTCCTAATATTATTAGTTTTATGAAAATATTTTAAGGTCATGGAATCCTTTTTACAGAAATGTTTATTGTCTTGGGTTTTTGGTTTTTTGTTTTGTTTTGTTTTTTTAATTGTGGTATAGTGGAAAAGCCTCTGAGACTAGCAAAGCTAACGCTGCCTTTTTCTGATACTTAAAGCTAGTAGTGTGTTGTAAATAGTCAGGATTTCTCATCCAAGCTTAATATGCTGTTATCTAACAGAATGCACTAAGTGTTCTGTAATAACTGCAGAACTCATCAAACAAATGGAAAGGTTAGCCCTGAAATCAAGCGTCAAACTTTTATTTTCTCACAATCAATAGGCAAGTAATGCACCTTGGATTTATAATGATATTGAGATTGACTGCTTAAATCCTTTTTAGAGTTCAAAGCTGGAAACAGATTGTGTGTAGAAGCAATCCACAGTAGAGTTTCTAAGTAGGGGCTTGTGATAAATAAGCGAAATTGGGTTTGACTGAAATGGCCCATCAGTCCCATATGGGTTTAGCAGGAAGATTTCAGGCTCAAAAAGACAGGGGTTTGGAGAAGCAGCAAGCACTGGTTTCACATCACCTGAGATTGCTTTGTGGAGTCTGTCTTCTGGGAGATGTAAAGACGAGAGGCTCATTACAAATGAGCAGAACCAGAGAGAATGGTTGAGCTTCCAAGTACACTTGTGGTTTTTAGGTTGAAGTGTTTAAAGGTGAAGATACATTTTAAAAGCTCAACTGGCAGGTAAGAAGAATGCTGTCAGGATTCTCAATTAAATCCCTTTCTATATAGATAAACAGTATACTACAGTAGTTTTTTGACAAAAGCAAAAAAACCCCTAAAACCACAAACCCAAAAAACTTACTCAGCTCAGAATATCCTGATAGTTGGATGAAATGATAGTTAATCTCTCAGCTATCAAAATTGGATTTGATAAAACCAGTTGTCTTCAGTCCTGCTATCTGATAACTTCAGAGGCAGTATTAACTGTCTGTAAAAGTTGTGGAAGCCAGGGAAGAAATGAGTCTTGGGGCTCACTTTGAAGATATTCTACACTGTACTAGCAATCCAGCCATGGTATCTTAGTTTGTTGTGGGCCCATTGTCTTAGAGCTGACTTTTACCCATTCCAACACTTTGAACTATTTTGCACTGTTTTATTTTTTGACCTTAGAAAACCATAATGATACTGAGCTTTAAAATCAGAATTTAGCTTCTTATTTGCTTGTTATTCTGATATAATCTGTGCTGTTAACAGATACAGTTTAGTAGTTATACAGTATCTAAAGTAATTTAAAATATCACAGATTTTGATTTTTCTATGACAGCATGAGGGTTGTTCGTCAATGTCTGTCCATTTACCTAAGGCTGTAAGGCAAGGAATGAACAAAGCAAGTTTGACCTATGAAGTAACACTTTTGTTTGTTCAGTCAGAGCGAGTGTTTTTTAGCTCAATTTGAATTTAAATTTATGTGATAAATGTGTTGAAGCAACATAGTCTTTTTCTCATAGTCTCATAGCATGGAATGCAGCTGAAAGCTGATTTATTGTGTGAAAACTTGTATGACTCTTGGCACAACCATAGACAAAAGAACAGTGGCTGCTTACTGTGTTGCTTATTGTTGCCTTCATTCACATCTATTCATTCATGCACAGCCATTACAACATGGGGAAAAACTTTTGGGGGGATAATTGAATAGCACAATTTCTAACTAAAAATGAAGGTGTTGGATTTTAGTAATTTTAAGTGCTATTTTTCAAAGTTACTAAAAAGAACCTTAGTGAAAATCGGATTATACTGCTATCAAGAACTTAGTAGCTTTGTGAGTTGAATAACTGGCAGTGTTGGTTGTGGGAAAGGTGGTTTGACTGTCTTCTATTAGGCTGTATTTCCCTAGAGCCTTAGGATGGATGTAGCATGAAAAGGTTTGTCCTCATGACAAACTGAAAATCTAATTCAGTGTTTCAGGAACAGATGTTAGAGAAATGATCTGGTATGGTCTCATAATCACAGTCTTGATGATTGTATGTTTCTTAGGTTACACTGTGTTTTAAAAGTGTCAGTGTGAGAAGACCCTTTATTATGATGGATTTTGGCTGCGAGGTGTGCATTTCAATCCCTTCCTCCCAGCTGGGGGGGGGTGGGGGGTGTGTGGATTTAATATCCTCACCATGTTTTTTTCTTCCTTCTGAATTGCATTTTATTTCATCTCAGATTTTCAGTATATACATTTCTTTCTTGAATATCAGCTGAGCAGTTTTGTATTGTTTTCCAAATGCCTTCCCCTGCTCTCCTCTACCCTTCCCCAGACAAATTTTCTGGGGCAGCTCTACTGTGCTGTATTTCAGTAATATATGAAGATGCTGAGGTACTTGGGTGAGGTGAAATGAAAAGGAGTAAGCAGTTTTTAGGATAATAAATTTAAAAAGTGGAATTAATATGAAGCTACTGAAAGCAGACAGCTGTCTTCTTTCCTTTTGCTGAAATTTGCCTGTCTTCAACAGATCAGTGCAACTGCTTACCTCCCTTGTAAATACCATATCGAGAGATTAATGGTGAGTGATTCTTGAGCTTACACTTTGTCAAGGCAGCTCTTTACCTAAGGAAACAATTTGGGAATTTGTCTCTAGGCCTTGGTAGCTCTATAGGAGCAAATGACGCTAGGAAAAAAAAAATCAAATTAGTGATTTCTTACTGTGTTTAGATGTTTTCTTTTTTAATTCCAGCTGCACATGCTTGGCTATGTTTTGGTGATAGCTCTCCTCAGTGAACTGAAAGGAGAAGTGAAGGCAAAATTGCAGTAAAATCCAAGTGAGGAAAGGATAGAGGAATTCTGTGTAATAGGGGCAGCTTCTGTTACCAACATCAGAAATCACAAATAGATGCTGAGTGGAAAAGAGATAACTATGGTATGTATTTTCTCCCTTGGCTTACAGAAGGGTGAAGTGCTGCAGACTACTGCTTCAAAGTTGCAGTGGGCTAATGTATGGTCTGTGAGTTAGACTGAAAATTGCCCTCTTTCTTTTCTTCCCTAGGGAAGAGTACAGAGAACATTGTCATGTGTTTTACTGTAGTTTTTCAAAACAGAGGTGTCATTTCAAGTCCTTTAAGAGGGTACTGCATGTTAACTTGTCAAAAGAAAGTATACCTAATTGTTACCTTCTGTATATATTACTGCAGTATGTACATCTGTTTCCCACCCTCCCAGTATGTCTCCATTTCAAGTAAATGGGGAAAAAAAAATACTTCTCCCACATCTGCTTTCTGTAGCATCTGCTTTCTTTGCCAACCAAGATGATTGAATTCTTTTACACATTTAATAAAGGGGGTTTGTGCACTCCTGGGTGGTAGGTATAAAAATAAATTAAGTGAATCCTACGATATAAACCATATGAAGGAGGTGTTCAGTTGCATTTTTTTTCCTCAGGAGGCTTATTCTGCTGCCAGAGTATCTTTTGAAATTTTAATTCTTTTTCAAGTATGTGAAAAGAAGGTTCCTTTTGATAGCTATTTGTAGGTCAAAGCTTGATTTTGAAACATTTCAGGCAGTTTATATGTGAGACTTCTGCATTTTGAAGCATGGTTTTGTCATGTAATAAACAAGATACAAAACATATGGGAAATCTGCCTTTTATTTATTCATTTTTGTAGTGGTTTTGACTACAGTCCAGAATTTCAGCAGGTTGAGTCAGCTCCAAAACACATGTACATCACCTGTCTCCCTTTTGCATCTAGTATGTCCAATGTGATCTTTTTAACAAGCTATATACATCTGTAGGTTAAATATATTTTACAAATTGGACTTCTAGTTGTTCTTAAAAAGTCATTCCGAAGTACTTATCTTCTGGAGATTCTTTTTTCTTAGAAGGCTTTCTTTCAAAAAAGTTACTATAACAATATTTATTACATTTATAAAGTGAATTCCCTGATCTGGAACTTGATTTAAGCATTAAATTAATAATTAAAAAGGTACAGTGGTATGTATACAAACAGAAATGAAAACTGAAAAAGAAACCCCAAACCAAAACCCCACACAAACCATCAGAAAACTCCCAACCACTAAAATTTGCCCATGGCAGCTATTTGTACAAGGAATGTCTCTCTTAATATTAACTTGTGTTGGACTGGAAGACCAGCTAGTAGTTTTAACACCCAGCGTGATATCCTTCTGTATTACTAAAGCATAAAATCCAAAAGACTTTTGCAAATACACTCCTTTTAATAATACCTTTCAAAATAGGTTTTCCTAAATACATTTCTGCATAATCCTGTACGTACTTTAATGGATTGAGCACTCGAATGTTTCTTTTGGTAGATGTGTTCTAATTAATGACAACTGCAGCAGGGATCTAATTTGGTATGTAAGCATACATGTGCACTTGGCCATGTAATCCATGCCATACATTAAAAAAAGCTATCACTAATACTGTAAAATCAAACACCTGGGCATTAAAAAAATGCCAGAAATTAGTTTGCTCACAGAATGTTAATGTGCACCCGTTTTCCCATGGGCCTCATAAATATCCACTGATAAAAAAATGACACAAATCTATGGATAGTATTTGCTTACACGAGATGAGTGATACTTATTTTAGGAGCTCTTATTCAATGTCTTGTCTTTTAGCCTTGGTGAGTGGTGTCTGTTCCTATGTCTTGGTATCTAAAAGGAGTTTAAATGCACATTTTGAGAGGAAGCTGTTCCTTTTTTTCAGGGCTTTTCACTAGAGTCCAGGAATCCAAATTTTGGATTATTCTTGGTATCTATTAAACAAGTGTAATTTTTTAGAAAACATTTTATTTGCCTAAATATGGGCAGGTTTCCAGGGGAGGTTAGAACTGACAGATATGTCTTCCATAAAATGCAACTTTGCTACAGTATCCCGTGTCACCAAAACTGAAACGTTTTTGGAGACATTTGTGTTGATTCAGTTTCTGTCAGGTAAGTGGAGGGAGAACAGAGAGAAAAATTGTAAATGTTTTATGAACATGCGGTAAGCTTTTGAAGTCTCATAAGTAACATCTTTAAATGTTTATCCGATACTTTTTTTTTCTGTATACTGTCATCACCTTGCAATACTGCTGGAATTGAGTCTGTGAATTCGGAACTCTCTAGCACTCTCATACCACCTCTTCCACATATCTGAGCACAATTTTTTATCATTTTCCATCTGTTATTCTCCCTTACAGCCAGGATTAATATCTGGCCTTTCTTAGTTGCAAAATGCATCCTTTTACCTCATCATCTTTGCTCTGGCTCATGAGATGTTTCCAGATAATTCTTCCATCCTCTGCCTTTTTCAAAACCCTTTCTGAGCACAGCCGCAGTCAGAGAGGTTCTTTAATTGTAAAACCTGTTTCCTCTTGCTCTTCTCTCTCACCCTGACGCGTATGCAGACTTGTCAAAATATAGATACTGTTTTAAATTAGATCAACTTTATGTAGCACATGTTTTTTCAGACTCCCTGACCAGTAATCTAGATTACAGTATTATTTTACAGCTCTGAACACTTGCCTCTAATATAAATCAAAAACTTGGTATATTTTGTGAGAAAATAAATGTTCCATTTTAAAACAGACTACCCACTGCTGAAAGTGGGTACACTCACCTGTAAAGCCTGGATAAGAATTTTTGGTGTTCATATGTCACTGCAGATATGTGGCAGCTCTGCGTGCACTTTGGAGGCACACAGAGAAGAGTTTCTTTTGCGAGCTATCTCAAAGGTAGCATGTCTGGAAAGTCCTTTTAATGTGTAATGCTGTAACACCTTTGAAAGGGCCTTTTTTGGCTGAGAATCTACACACAAAGCAGAATACAGGCAGACCATTATGTCCAGTTTCTAATATGTTCTTTAAAGCTTCCATTTATGTAGCTGTAGTTAGTTTACTTGAAGCTTTATTGGCTCGACCATTTATTGATTTCAGGGGTGAACAATTTTGTATTAGACAATTTTTGTCATCACCCTATCTTTATTAAAAGTTATAAAGCAGAGTAGACCTGTCGTACAGGTTTAGACACCATTTTAACTTTTTTATGTTAAAAATTGTCCACTGAGTCCTACTTTTGCTTTCTCTGTTAGCCAGTTTATAATTGAGAATGGCTTTTTATTTTCCACTTTATGACTTCTTACCTGCCCCCAAAGGAGTACTTGTTCATTCTCCAATTTGATTGTTTGTCAGCTTAGGGGCTCAGGATACTGTTTTCTTAGTGCTGTCTTTCTCAGATCATTTTCTAATTGTTGTGAGAGTGTCTAGGTAGGACGATTGCCCTGAAATCTGAAACTTCAAAAATGTAAAAGGGAGCACAAGGCAGCACGGTAATGCTGCCTTATGGTCCTGAGCATTAACCCGTAGGGATGAAAGCTGACTCGTTCATGGTCTAGTCAAGCTTAACAATTGCAGTTTGTCACAGTTTTCAGTTATTTCACTTGTCATTTGCCTTGGTTTGTTGTCCAGGTGATGTGCTTGGTCCATTGCTGTTGGATGCAGGGATGTTCACGAGGACAGGAGGGAATGCGGCTGGCTGAGGAATGCTATATTCTTGGTTTGGGCAGAGGCTCCTTTTTATAAGCAGAAAGAAAGGATCCATTGCCTAATAGGAGATTAATCTTTCGTTGCATTATCAAAGCCCCCTGATATGACATGTGGTCTAGACACCCAGCTTTCAGATCAGATATCAAAACCTTTATTTCTGTTTCAAAGAATAGCTACATTGTACTTAGAATTAATCAGCATAAACACATTTCCAGTATGAAATTGAAAATAGAGAAACAATAGAATTTAGAATACTTTTAAAATGAGATAAATAAGAATACTAATAAAATGTGGGATTCAGTAAACTCATCTTCTGGGTTCACCTATTCTGCAACAGAATTCATGCTACTATGGCAGACCAGAAACCATACAGCTATAAAAAAAAAAAATGTATTTTATCCCAAAGCAGGGCCCTTGTATCAGTTCTAGTATGCACATATGTTCCTTGCTAATGCTAGTGTTGATACTCATAAGCATTGCAAGTTTCAGCACTTACACATTTGGCAGCAAATTTTTGATAGAAAGTACATATTGATCTGAGATCTTTGCAATATATAAGACCAACAAAAATAAAGCAGTGTGCAGCATAACTTGAACTTTTTTCTATGTTAGTTTTTGTCACTGAACTGATTTTTGTCTTCTATTATCCTACTTTTTGATAAGGTATTCTTTGAGACTACTTTGTAACAGATGTCGTAGTTACAGTCTGTAACACAGAATACTTTGAATAAAACGTTTTTCACATTAGGAAAAATATAGTGTGTTCTTTATCCCATTTACTTTAATTGGTTGCTTTCATCTTAAATTATATTCTTCCTTTAACCTCATAAATTTTTCAAGTTCTAAAGTAATTTACCAAATAAAAATAGAAACTTGCAAAAAGGACTACATTTGGTCAATGACTTAGTTATATTGAACTGGATTCATGATGGTTAAATGGAAAATTGCAGCTGAAAGAACTGTAGGCTTTAATAGACTGTGTTGCATCTTGTGCGTTTGTCAATTAGGAATCCAAAAATATCTATAAAATGCAGCATAAGCCAAAGAATCTTAATGGGATATGTATCTCCTGTTTTACTTAGAAATATTTCAGTCAGCGCAGAATTCATCCTTTAAAATACAGTTTGGCTATCCAAACTGTAATACCAGTGTAACAGGCAGGGAAATTGTTTTGCTTGATTAAACTATATAGCAGACAATAGGTACTTTGGGGAGCAGGCATAAGCCATTAGGACAGTCAATGACTCTTGATTTACAGTAATTCTTACTTGGCTAATTTGGCTAAGCTTTTCTTTTTTTTCCAGTAAGATGTTCCGTGTTTATTCTTGGTTCAGTCTATAAACTTGCATATACTTCCAACAGCTATATATGCCATGTATGCTATTTTAATTTACAAAAGACTTTCCAAAAAGTCATGGTTGTGCAAAGCCTTCATTGGTATTCATCTTATTCTTAGTGGCTGGCTGTAGAAAGAAACATGGCTTGGTATCTGTGCTGTTAGAGATCTTCTGTAAGCTAGTCAGTTCTCTGGGTAGGTGGCTGTACAGTTTGATTACTCGTAGCAATGCTTGCCACAGTTTGTTTATTAGTTGTGGGTGGAATTGACTTAGGAATAGAAGGAGGAGTTCAAAAGTTCTTTTTAAACTCTTCCTATAGCAGATGTGAAGATTAGATACCCATTTTAAGGAAGTTATAAGATAGTAAATTCACAGAGGTTTGGAGGATGTAAATGTAAAGATAAAAGGAAAAAAAAAAGAAATCCTGACAGAGCGATTTAGCCATAGATTCACAAGAGAAATGAAAAAAAAAGCAAGCAGTGAGAAACAGTCCTGTGTTGACAGACAAATGGTCTAGACAAGTAGAACTGTTGTTCTATTTATCTATGTTTTTAACATCTTCTTAACTAGTGAGAAGGGCTAAAGCCTTTACTAACCATCTGGAATCACAAACTCTTGCCTTTTTTCCAGTATTGGACATTTTGCAGTACTTGGCTGCACTTCTGGGTTTGAGCAAGAAAACACCTTAAACTTTTCAATATCTTCTTATTGCTAGAGATATGTATGATGTAATGAGGTAAGGGAGCTATTCTATACATTCATTAGTCCTGTGTTTGAATTGTAAACCCTGATTTATGCCAGGTTTTATTTGGGTGTATATTTTTTGCCAAGCTTGACTACATTGCACACTGTGTAACTTGATATTTAAATTTATATCCTAGTATCATTTGCAGTACCTTTGCAAGGAAACTACTTTTTGCTTCACCTGTGGTTTGGGTTTTTCTTTTTTTATTTTTTATAAAAAAGCACAAATAGGTCTGTAAAAGTTGATGTTTTGCTTTTGTGTCTGAAACTTAGCTTGTGGCGTAATTTATGAAGTTTGAAGTAATATTTATGCAAATAGTAGAACAAATGTGTAAATGGGTGCCTAATTTTCTAAGCCTTCCCACTGGAAATGTTGCAGGTGTTATTTGATACACTTTATACAAATCTCTTGCATTTCTGAATTTATTTAACATTAGGAGAGAGATGATTTATATCTGTTGTTAGATATATTGGAGTTGCGAGTTCTTTAATGGGTTTTGTGTTCCCACTGGACTATCTAATTGAATCTTGTGTACTTAAAATTGTACAGAAAGATGCAGTGTCCAGAGGTGCCAATTTCCCTGATAAACCTAAAGCTCATGAAAACTTCTTATAGAAAGATATTTTAGAACGGAGACCAGTATAGGATGACCTGTATCCAAGGGCAGGGCAAGTACAATATGTCTGTAAAGACCAATAGCACTGTAAGAGAACAAAAAATGAAATTATTTGGTGATTGCATCTGAAAGTAATTTCTCATGAAGATTATATGCTTGCAAAGTGCTTGCCATGAATCTCAAAAACACACTGGGACTTAGCTATTAGGAAGGCTGGACTTCAGTTAGGTAAAGCTTGTCAGGTGTAATGAAATTTTGTCTTCTACTTTTTGATAAGGTATTCTGTAATGCTATTTATAATGATCTAGGAAAATTTAGATTTTTAAAGTCTTTTTTAAAGCTAGATTTTTGTCTGTTTCCTATTTTAATACAGCTGGGCAAGCCTAAGCCTGGTGTGCCTATAGACAGATAGTAAAGATGATGAATAGCCCTAAAGTTTAGTTTTGTTTGAACAGCTGCAGAGTTTACTTTAATATGGACTGAAATATCTGTGACTGGGGTTATATTTGTTTTCCTGAGTAGGAAAGATGTCATTCTTCACTGGAGTGAAACATCAAACATCAAAGAAAACAGAATTTGGTAACCCTGTGTTAGTCTCCTGTTAGAAGAGAAAGATGTAAAAAAGCTAGAAGAGTTTCCTCTGTACCAAAGGGGAAAAAAGCAAACCTTTTCTATTTTCTTGTGGATGTTAGATTCCATTCTTCTAAATTTATGACGTTAGACTTTTCCCTGCACCAGCTTGGGATAGTGTAAGCTTTTATAACATGTTATTCTTTTCTAAATTACCTAGAAGAGAATGGGAAAAAGAGAGGAAATAATACTGTTTTCTTTCAGAGAGTTTGAGGCTGCACATAGATTGGCTTTTTGAGATAGATGTGCTGTATTGTACCAGAGGCGCTGATCCCACAAACAGCCCGGCTGGTATCTGTTTGCAGCACAGCACAGCTGAGAGCATCTAGGTCTTCCTTTACTTGGAAAACAAGATACAGGAATGGGAGCTGATGTTCCCACACTTACAGGTTTTTTTTCCTAAAATGTAGATTCTCAGGCATGGAATAGTTTGTTTTTCCTGAAGAATGCTAATCATTCAATCTTTTGATGATCTGAGTTTTACTGCTTTTTATTTTGCTGGTTTATTTTTGATACCTGATGATAGTGTCATAGGAGAAAATTTTTCTATGGTTCTAAATCTACTCTTTTACCCTTGGGATTTTGTTCTTATGACGAGAAGGTTTTATGCCCTCTCAGAAAGTGATGATTAATAAATATAAAATAATTTGTATTAAAAGATATTTAAAAATTATACAGCCTGCATTGAGTCATGTTAGGATTAGAGATTCATAATCTGTTACCTACATGCCTTGTGTAATTTTTATCTTTGTGTTTGTTTTACAGGATGCTGTACTTTTGATGAGCCTCTCAGTTCCTGTGGCTATAGTCAGTCAGATGATGATGATCTTAACTGGGATCAGATGAACACACCAATAAAGCCCTCCTCAGGTCAAGGGATGCCATCTGGTTGGTCTTTTATTTTGCTTTGTTTCTCTTTGACATTAGCTTATGTTTATTCAGTGTTTTTTGACAGTACTATTGTTAGAATGCTACTTTGTCTAAATCTGTTTGTTTATTGCAATACTCAGATCTTCCCAGTGATTTTTGTGAGGGATATTTTGCAAAGCAAAGGTCTTCTTTCATTGTGTGGGGGACATACGGGTTAGAAAGCAGAAATAGAAACTTCGTGTCATCAGGGAAGGCAGAAAGAAAACAGAGTGATGGCATGAAAATTAATATGAAGTAGTACTAGAAACAGGCAGACAGGACTACTCAGGAAGACTCAGAGGAAGAGGGAATAGTAAGAGATAAAACAAAGATGTCCTTAGGCATTTTCACTGAAAGAGATATTAAAAAAAATCTGTCCTAAAAAGAAATGGAAAGTGAAAAAGAAGTGAGAGAAAAAGGAGAAGAGAGGTATCTTGAAACAAAGGGCCTCAATGTTATTATTAAGAGGCAGTTGTGATACAATTATTTAATGTACTTTGTGCACTGTATGCAGTTGGACCTAAATCCACAGCAACAACCCTTGCATTCTGCTGAACTATAAACTTACTCTAGTAATACAGTCATTCCTTTACCACTTCAGCTACACAAATATGTAAAATCTGATCATTGGTTTTAAACTATTCACTAGCCTAAAATTTATCATTCTTTTTTTCACATTTTTATCTAGGCTTGTTAAGAGTTCCCCCATGTACTGATCTCCATCTCCTGGGTGATGATTGTCTGCAGCCCAGCTCAGCATCTTCTTTGGCTTTTTAAAGACTGAGCCTCCTGTGACTATTGTCACCTAAAAGTAGCCAAAACAAAGAGACCACTTCATAAAGTCACTGGTTGTAGTATCATGGGACTTCTGCATTAGACATATAATTTAGTATAAATATGTCCAGAACACTTAAAAGCATTGCAAATGAATGTTCTGGTGTTTCACATCCATTTCTATTAGTTCTTTAAAGCACCTGTAATGTACTTTGGCATTTGTGTAAAGTCTCTGTAATAGTTGTCCTTCTCAAGCAAATGTTTCTCATTTTTGGAGAAGGGAATTAGGAAATAAACAGTGTGAATGTTCAGAAGTGGCTATATAAACAAAACCTGAATGTATGCACTCATCACTGGTAGACTAATAAATGCACTAATGTATGATATGCACTAATCAGCCGTAGATATCATTCACTTGTAAAAATGTTCTCAGTGGTTTTCACTATAGATTTATCAATGTTGCCATATGTTGTGGATAGCATCATACCTGAGGTTGATGGTTGAACTGAAGTGCCTTTTCCTTCAGCACTTTGTTTCCTCTGACAAAGGTAGGACTCCCAAATTCAAGATGAATGTTCAGTTCACCTGAGTCCTGGCACTTGGATCGTCGTGCTATATTGTGTTCATCATTTGGAATAAAGGAGGTTCTTGCAAATTCCTTTTTAAACTGGCTCTTGTCCAGTGGTGTTGGCACACACTGCTAATAATTTTCTGGACTATTTCATTAGTGCTTAATACTGTTTCTCAAGTTGGAGCTAACACACATAGTTTATCAGTCGTCTTGGCTTGCAGTACAAGCTATACATTCTTTTTCTCAATCACACTATTGGAAATCCTCTTTCTGTTCCAAATTTCATTCATTACTCTCCCTACTTGGATTTTGTGAAAGCAATTGTCAGGATATGTTGTTCAGTCTTCTTGGCAGATAGAAGAGGTTCAAATCTATGTTCTTTTCTGCGATGACCATAGGCTTGAATATTTTTTGGTTTGTTTTGTTTTCCCAGGGGGAGGAGTCCAGACTAGGGACTGGTATTTTTATGGAGAGAAAAATGATATATATGTAAATTTATTTATCAGATGTTGTACAACTTGTTTCTTACTTGTCTTCCTGCCTTTTTATCAGAAGACTAAAATAATGTTCTGATGATCAAGTAAAAAAGATATTAAATTTGGTAATAAATTATATTTAGAGTTTAGGGAGTTTTAGTTCTGCCCGTAAAGGAAGTGAAACATGCTTTGGGAGTCTTGGGTCAGAAGACAAACGAGTTAGTCTAAGGAGGGTTGTGGATATTGGTGCCTTAAAAGGTCAAAAACCCCTTTGAGAGGAAAAGAAATGCTCATTTATTGCAAATGAGAAGTAGTGTGTCTAAGGGCACGATTCAGTCAAGTGGTATCTAATTTTTCCTCATAATTTCATCTAGACAGTTTTTTCCTGTTCTTGTTCAAATCATCTTCTTAATGATTTTAATTAGTTTTCAGTTAGCCTTAGCCAGAGAGTTATGTGATACACTTAAAAAATTTATTTCAAGTAGTTTGTCAGCAGTTTCTGAGCAACATATTTTAGAAAAAGTAACTTCAGATGATAATGAATAGAACATCTTAGATTAATGGTTTGTGGGGAATTTTTGGCTTGAAAGCAAAATGCTTTATGCAACAATGTTGTAATACTAGACTGAAACAAGAACTCTCAGTTCAGTAGTCCCTTGTCAGTACAAAAAATTAATGCATATAACATTCCTAATTTCAGGCAATATGCTCCAGTGAGTGAGTTGATGTCAATATATAATGTTTTGTATAATTTGGTGGCAGTCAGGGGGAAGCACAGTAGTTATGGCATTTGATTTATTTTAATCCACATGAGACTGTTGAGAGCATAGCTGTACTTAGAGATTTGGCTTGGTATGTTATTTCAGTGGGACAAAAGAAATGTCATATAACATTCATGCATGTGTGTGCACACATTAACGTACACAGTATATATTTACATGTTGGTGAACATTAATAGTTCTCTGTGAGATCTAGTTTTAGATTAAAATTGCTAAGTTGTATCAAAGATAATAAAAAGTTTCTAAAAGTTTTTCTTACAGTGGACTTTAATCCTTGTTGGACTGTTACTGTACTAGAGAAATATGAAGCTATTGCTACTAAAGTAAGCAGGCTGCTAGTGCTCTAATTTTCTTGATAAATATAAACATGAGTCAGTACTAATCTGAAGCTGTATTAAACAGACTCCAAAAGTAATGACATTTATATATTTCTGTATGTATTTTTATGGATTAAATGAGAGTGTTTAAGCCACTGGTTTTCTGTTTCAAGTGTCCTGTGAGTTAGATAGAGTAAATTGTGTAGGAAGGGTGGCTCTTCCCTTTTCTCAGCCTGTCTTTCTCCTTGTCTTTCTGTTCCAAGAATATATGTTTATAATAGTGTTTAAAACTACAGTTATAGAATCACTTAGTCATTATTAATGCCACCTTGCATTGTCCTATAGAATGGTTACAGCAGTTTGATATTAAAGTGTTTTTATAATACACATTTACAACTATAGCTAACTGTAAATCCTCTAGCTGTAGTCCAGTAAAGGTGTCTTCAGAAAAACATGCCCAAACAGTAGATTACTCTATTGGAAAGGTGTTGGCAGCAGGGCAGGGAGGCTGCAGGAGCAGCCTCTGTGAGAAGACACCAGGGGCTGGCCCATGTTGGACGCATCCACTTCCAGCTGGCTCCAGTGGACCCACCGCAGGGCACAGCTGAGCACCTTAGTGATGCTGGTGGCGCCTCTGGGATAGCATATTTAAGAAAGGGTGAAAACACTGAGCAGCAGCTGTGAGAGAGAGGAGTGAGAAAAATGTGAGAGAGGCATTGGAGCAGAGATTCCCCTGCAGTCCATGAAGACCATGGTGAAGCAGGTTGTCCCCTGCAGTCCATGAAGGACCATGCCGGAGCAGGTATCCATGCTGCAGCCTGTGGAGGATCTCATACTATCCATCCCCAGGTTGACATGCCCTGAAGGAAGCTGCAACCAGTGGAGAGCCCACACTGGAGCAGGCTCCTGGCAGGAGCTGCAGCCCATGGAGAGGAGGCCACGCAGGAGCAGGTTTTCTGGTGGGACCTGTGGCCTGTGGGGTACCCACACTGGAGCAGTACAATCCCGACACACTGTACCCTGTGGAAAGGACTCATGCTGCAGCAGTTCTTAAAGAACTGCAGCCCATGGGAAGGACCCACATTGGAGCAGTTCGTGAAGGACTGTCTCCTGTGGAAGGGACTCCACGCTGGAGCAGGGGAAAAGTAGGAGGAGGAAGGAACAGCAGAGATGAAGTGTTACAAACTGACCACAACCCCTATTCCCCATGCCCCTGTGCTGCTTGGGGAGGAGGAGGTAGAAAAGTTGGGAATGAAGGAGTAAAGTGAAGCTGGGAAGAAGGGGTGGGGTGGGGGAAGGTGTTTTTAGTTTTGTCATTGTTTCTCACTATCCTACTCTAATCAGCAATAAATTAATTTTCTCCAAGTTGAGTCTGGTTTGCCCCTGACAGCAATTGGTGAGTGATGTCCCTGTCTTTATCTCAATCCATGAGATTTTTCATCTCATTTTCTCCCCCTTGCCTGTTGAGAAGGGAGTGAGAGAGCGGCTGGGTGGATGTCTGGCAGCCAGCCAAGGTCAACTCACTAGCTAAGACATGCTCAATCCAATTTATCACTTGGATGAGATTTTTTTTTTAATGACGTTTTTGATCGGTATGGACAGTAGCACCATTCTTCTAATATTGCTTATGTCACATAGACAGCATCTTCAGTTTTGGCTTTCTTTTAGAAAATAGCAAATTTAGAACATAATAATTTATGCCAAATTCTTGCAGATTTATGGCCCACAGGTATCTATAAGCCATTTCTTTGCATTTGGAATGCAGTTGCAAAGATCCTTTTCCAAACCAGCTGCTTTGACTGTTTTTCATTTTGGTACAGAAGGGTTTCCCCTCCCGTACTGCATCAAATATGAGCTACTTATCTCAATTCTTTGTCTGTTACCTCTTTAGTTATCTTATATTAGCATAAGTGTCATTATACCAGTTTTGCTTTCTGCTACATCATGATAGAAGTCTTCATCTAGTTGGTAATGTTCAGGGAGAGATCTTTATGCTTTCCTTCATGTTGCCTCAGTGGTGGAAGGTGCTCCCTCTAAACACGTATGTGACCTCATTGTTTTTAAAACTTTCTTTTGTCATTGTGTCTGTTTATAAAAAAAGTTATGCCTAAACCCATTCACGCTGTTCTGATCAGTGCCGTTTCCTTACCTCATATGTTTATTCCATTTTTATTTTTGTGTTTACCTAGCAGTTCTTGTTTAGTACTCCCCAGTCCTGTTATAAAGCAAATAAACAATCTTCTGGAGTGTCTCTTCCTCCGTTTCTAATGTGATTTTTTGTTGACCTCCCAGATCGTGATTTCTTTCTCTGGCCTATGCCTGCTCTACTCTCACTCCATAGTCCCATTTATGCTTATGTCCCATCCAACTCATTATGGCTTGTCAGCATTTTGGCGTTGTGGTGTTCCCACAGTGTGCTCTGGTACTTTACATTAAAACTCAAAACTATTGCTTATTCCAAGATGTTTATAGGAAGGAATAGATGTTTATAGGAAGGAATGCAGGCTGGGTGTGTGAGACATCAGTAGTGAAGCCATCTTTCTGACACCTGCCAGTGTACGTAGAAGGGAAGTACAGAAGAACCTAGAGCAACAGAGGTGTTGGTTGGATTAAAGTGTGTGTGTGTGGGGGGGGTTTACAAGCTGAAGAATTAATGTGTATGTAGATATATATATGGACACATACAGGTGTATGTATGGGTGCTGGTTTACCAATTTGAGAATGACTGGCATACAGATAGCAGTGAAGAGAAGAGAATGCAGGGTCAGAGCTCTGAAACGGTGAGTTAGGCAAGATCAGGAGTAGTCCAAGGAATGAGCAGGATAAGATTTGAGAAAACTCAGATGAGAACAAACAAACAAACAAGACAGAGAAGTATGCAAACTTCAAATCAAAACAGAATTTTTGAGATATTTGAGTGCATTGTGTCAGTGACAAGACTCACTGTAGCAGTATATAAACTGACAGTGATGCAGTTAGAATTTTACAGATTACTGCAAGAAATGCAAATATTTTCAAGAGCCTGCTCTATTTGTCATTTGCTGGATATGTTTCTGTTCATGTCCATGTATTTTGTTACAAATGTCCATGTATTCAGTTGTGTAAAATCTTTCTACAGTGCTTCACAGTTCCAGTTGATTTCTAAAGGACATAATTTTTCTTCAGTGCAGTGGTTCAATCACTGAAGGGGTGTCAGTGCATTTGCAATGAGTCACTGGTATCAGCCTTTCATTTATTTTAGAATAGTTCAAAATCAATTATAAATCAAATCTTCACAGGCTGCCATTCAGTGCATTCAAAGCATGTTTTCAGCAGTGAAGTCTTCTGTGTTTAATATAGTGCTGGTCAAAGCCAGGATGAGAATTCTGTTTGTGCTATTTGTGGTGATAATATATAATTTTCATGGCTATATGTAATTTTTTGAATGGTGTACTATGGTTATTTGTATCCTGAATATCTATCATTGCTTAATGTTTAGCAACGTCTGTGGAGTGTCTGCAGAAAATGCATATAATGCTTGTATTAATTATTGTTTAAAATGACCTTTTGATACCTAGTTACCAGATATGCATAGCTAGCAGATATTCCATAAACCAAGATACTGATTTAAAGGAGTATTTAATACTACAGAATGTGAAGTAGCTGTGTGAAAAACGTACATTGTTCTTTAATTGTCTGTAGAAGTGATCCATTTTAAAAGACAGATAAAGCGATCAGTTGGCAAGTCTATGTTAAAGCCAATTTCAATGCCTTACCATGTGAAGTTATAGTACTTTGACTTTCCATTGTGATGAGTATTTTATCATTAAGTATATTTTAGCACTGCATTGTGTTTGTGTTCAGTGTTAGCAGGGATGCTTTCCTTCTGTTTACATTCATATAGAAGAGAATTAAATATGTTTCTTACTCAATGCTGTTTCTCCCAGATTACTTTAAATAGCTGCATTTTTTAACTCATTTGAATGCTATCCAGAGATAACATAAAGTACTGTCAAGGTGTGGGAGTTGTACCTTGTTCACTGTGTTCAGGTCACATTTTTTCGTAGAATTTTCTAGACCTGGAACACTAGCTTGTTTAGCATTTTAATTGCACATCCAGGTAATAGCTTCAGGCATTAAGGACATGCCTCTTTTGCAAGCAGCTCCAGTTCGTGTTGACACATTCAAGCCAGCATCCAATTAACTGCGTAACCTAGTATCAGTTGCTGCTAATATGGAACAACATGGAGGTCAGCCAGAGCAAGCCTGAGTATGGACCCAGCTAGCTTTGTGCTGACATGGCTACAGTGCAAGCACTAAAGGGGTTAGCTACTTTAAAGACATACCTAAAGACTTAGCGAATAGTGCACTTAACAGCTTTGTTCAACAGCCAAAATGCCACCAGCTACGTCTGAGGTATTGCTTGTTGCAATAACTTAAAGGAATCTTATGGTCATTTTTGTAACTTCTGACCTGACTTACAGGTTTCAGCACCTGGCACAAATGCTTTTTATTTATTACAAATATTGAGCATCCAGTATTCTTGCAAAGGGAAGTAAAAGATTAATGTGTATCAGAATCTCTGATGGGCAATGTTCCTAGCTTGCTTAATAGGCCAACTAGACAAGTTATTTGAGTGTATTTTGCCTAGATGCCCAATAGCTTTTAGACAAAATGGTTTATTTAATCTTTTGTTGTAGATGTTGTCTACATATCACTTTTATTTTACACTTTTTTCTTCTTTTGTAGAAGGAAGTATTTTGAATATAAACAGTGTGGTTTGTAAAGTAATGCCCAACGTAGATGACTGACTTTCAAATTTTCATTTCAAGCAATGGGCTTTCTTTAGTATTTGTAACTGTAACTTACTAGGAGGAGGAAAACAGTTGTCCTGTTTTCTCATGCATTCCAGCAGCCCTATGATGTTTGAATGCAAAATCACAGAACGTGCTGCAACTTGTGGAAGTGAGGGGGAGATGCTACGTTAGAATCCACCAGTACTTGATAAAATTTGTTAAAGATGTTTGACTGGAAAATGATGATATGATAAATTATGACTTTTTTAACATTTGAGGAACTCTCCTGTTCCATAGAAGTCAGATAGCGGCTATATGAAAGATCTGGGAATTCACTTCTCATTAAACCAGAGTATTCTCAAAGCAACCTTGAAAATAATGTTGACTGCTGAGGGTATTTCTGTGTAACACCATGTAGTGCCACACAATGCTAACCAAGCCCTCTAGCCTAACCCACTTACCTTGCTGTGATTACACATTCCTGCTGAGGATATATATAACACCCGCTATAATATATGCTGAGAAGCAGCTAACATGATAAGCTAGACACTGGAGCTGGGTTTGAAATGGATTTCTTGACAGCAAAAATGTTTAGGATTACAAAGTTTTGCTGTTACACATTGGGAACCCAGTCTCTCTCCCATCTTCCACCCATAGTGCCAGACACTAACCTCCTGGTTAAGTGCATCAGAATCTTGTTTCAGATTTCCCTGCTAAATTAAAAGTAGAAGTACACTGAATAACTGTTTGTTTTCCTGCCCTGGAGTGTTCATGAGGAGTTCTTTGGATGAGACAGGAGTATCCCAACAGAAGAGGGGGAGAGTGCTTCATGTTGTAAAGCCAGTAAATAATGATTAAAGTATTTTGTCAGGGACTCAGGACAACTACCTTTGCATTACCTTCTGGTGAACTGGCATTTTTCAACTGCAATATTGGTCTGGAAATGAAGAATTCAGTTACTTCTGGTGGAGGCTCTTGGTTCAGAAAAGACCACACAGAATGTAAATTTTCCTTCCTGGGGATATGCCTCAGACATGTTAATGTACCTCAGAAAGCTTTATTCTAGGTAGTTTGGGACCCCATAGTAATATAAAGTAGCATGTGCTTTAGCGTAGAGTTCCCTAGGTACTCACTCAGTGCTGAAGGCTATGTTACTGTACCTTCCCTGCCATGGGTATCATACTGAAACCACTGCAGTTTCTGCTCCAGTTTCAGCAGGCTTGTACTAAGTAGCAGTACAATTTTTGTGCTTGTTTGCCTGGCTGTTTTCTTCTATTGCAGAATGAAAATGCTTAGCCAATTTGAGAAAAGCTGTGACCAGTAAAAATCCTGTGCTCCTCTAGGAGCTGCACTCACTGCATTCCAAGATCAGGAGGAAGGGGAATAATCAGAGTATTCCTAAATAAGCTTTTTCTTGTTTAGTAATTAATCTACTGGAAAAAAAAGTCTCTTAATTTCTTGCAGTCTTCAGGGCTTTTCAGTCTCATGCTTATCCCATTAGACTTCTTCTCATCCATCCTGCCCTTTAGAAACTAATAAAGAGTGGATCAAAACGTTTCCTTGCATCTACAGGCTTTAAAGTGTGTAACGTGACTGTCTCTGTTTCAGGGGCTAAGTCAGTTATTTCCTGAGTTAGAAGTTTATCTTTTAAGACAGTTCTTCTATATGACGAGATCATAGTCATTGTTAAAATGGCAGTGATCTGGAGACGGACTCCATCATTCCTCTTTAGGAGCACAAACGCCGTGATTCCTCAGGAAATCATTTTCTTGGCATATTGTTTTAAGGCTTTTTGCTGAAATTAAAGAGGGAATTCTTGTCTCAATTAAATTTATGGGAGATTTTTTCATTCCTTCTTACAGCACTTAATTTGTTGGCAGGCATTGATGACTGATAGTATGTTATTAGCAGCTCGAGCTGTGTCTATAGTAAGAGCGGCCAAAAAGTCATTGATTTGAGTGATTTCAGGCAGAGGTCATTAAATGCTGCATCAGAAAGCAGTTTGGCAAACCTGTCATTCACAGAATACTTGTTCTTTGGGTTGAATTTGAAATTACTCTGAACAAGATCATGATAAGGAAAGCTTCTTCCTTATCGGTGTCAAAACCAGGCCCATATTCCAACCAAAACAATATTTTTGTCAAGTTTAAGAACAATGTATTTTTAGCATCTCCCTTTGTCGTCCTCCTTTTAGCAGAGATTTGTGTGGTTTAAATTACTTCATTAACCTTAACCAAGCCTTATAGGAAGTACTCTATGTAATATTTTAAAATCTGATACACAGTAGAAGTGTACTGGAAAATGTCTAAAATTTTGCAGAGCGTGAAGTTTCTTCACTTAGCATGTGGGCATTAACATTTTTTCAATGAAAGTACTTGGTTCAACCAAAAGCAGACGTTTAGGAGACTATGTATAGCCACCTAGAACTTCTGCTTGCAGTGTGGCTTCAAGTGTCTGCAGATGTCTACACTTTTTGGACTTCTGCTCCCAAGTTGAGGACAGTCGTGTGGCAGTATGTCAGATGGCAAATGTGGCTGCAGAGCTAGGTTAGTACACAAACAAATTGTATGGATTTGATTTTGTATTGTATTTAAGTCCTCTTGTATTTGAAGCAATCAGACTTCCCAATGTGCCAGACAGTCTTAATTCCCTTGTTATGTGTTTGCAGAACTCAGAGTCAGAAAAGAAGCAATTAAAAGGCTTTCATTAATTCCATGAGCTGAATTAAAGAGCTCAGTACTTTTGTTCTCAGTGTTAAAGCAATATAGTTATTTCCCTCACCAGCTGAAATAATGCATTCTTCATCTAGAAGTCACAACATTTCTAATCATCTTCATTTCAGTATCACAAAGGAAAAAAAATACTGTCTGGACCTCATTGAAAATTTAATGATGTACACAGCCATTTAATTATGAGAAAACAGGTGCAGGTAATTATCCAAGTCACAATGTTGCAGCAGCTAATAACATCAAATATTTGTGATAATTGCATGCAAGCAATTGATCACAGTTCTGTGCTTCTCACGTGATACAGATTTGAAAAGCACTTTTCAATACATACATATTCATATTAAAACACGGAAGCTAGAGATGCACTTTTCTCACCAGTAACTTCATATACTATGATTTTGCATTAAATTGAAATATGATTGTATTGTTACTTAAAATTTTACTATTTTATGTTTCCCCTTACCTTAGAGGGGAGGAATGTCCTTCTGCCAAATCTGAGTTCCTGTTCCCCATACTCTTACAGTCTTTACCTGTTCTAGGTGTCACAGTGAACTCTTGTGTTGTTCTGGTTTCTGCTGGAGCATGACTGGGCAGGACATACTTCACAGTTCATTAGTTGCTGTTGTGCCATTCAGCTGTTCCAAACACCCCAAAGACTTTCAGATCAGAAAAAGGTGAGAGTGAGACCTAGGCTCAAAAAGGCATGTAGAAACCTACAGTGGGATAAGAGTGAAATTGAGGTGCACAAGTTCAAAACAATGATGGTGGAAACTCCTTGATAGAATTATAGAGTGGAACATGGTCACCTATTCCTGGAAGCACCTAAGCACTCTGTAAGTCATGCTGTAATGAAGGGGAGCTCTCCAAGTGCCTGGTATGTATGCAGCTGAGCATTGTGGCACCAGCCTGAACTCAGGAGTCAGATGTTCTTCCCAGAATGTCTGTCTCCTGCACTTGCACAAGAAGTATATCAAACACATAGTAACAATGGGATGATCCTTAATGTATTTTCTTCTCAAATGTTGAGAGCTACAAAAGAAAGAAAGGAGGGGAATTGGGAATTTGCTGAAGAGGCTGTTTCTTTTACGCAAGACCTGTGTGATCAGACCACTGCTCAGAGGAGTTAGAGATACTCCTTTCTGAAGCTTTTTTAAATTCACACCTTGCAGTTGCAAGGAAACGGCCCTATGCCCAAGATGAGAACCTAAGTTGGTCATTAGCCCTCCTTTTGCACGTGGGCTATTGTAGAAGAGAAATCAACAAGAGAAATAAATCTGTAGAAGAGAAATCAGGATTTGTCAGGCACCTGAGAAGGCTCTGGAAGGAAAACAGCAGGTGGAGAGAAGCAAGTCCCTGGTTCCAGTCTTTTACCTCTACAGTATTTTAGCGGTTTTCAGTTCATAGGAATCAATGCTAATTACTGTTTGAGTGGCAGACAGCACTGACCTTAAGGTTTTCACATCTTAGGAAAGGGATCCTACCACTGTACTGCTACTTAAAAGGGTGATGTCATGATCTCTTACAAATGGTATCCCAAGAAGGAACTGAAAGAGAGGACAGGCTTTCAGAGGTTGATTCTGAACTCTTCTGTATCCCAAATGGGGAAAGGTGCTTTTCTAGAAGCTAGCAGGGTACCTGAAGAAAGGGATGTAAAACTTGCTGCTTTCCTTGGCATTTCCTTATGAAGTTTCCTTATTAACCAGCCACACATCAAATGGAATGCCTTTGAAAGGTCCCGGCTGGATTGATGAGGGTCGTGTCCAGAGGAGATCAGTGGGCTGTTGTGCACCTGCTCTTGAGCTAGTGCCTATGGGAACTGATTAATTGACAAAGCACTGTGCAGGACAATGTGAAGATGCTACCTGAGTTCTGGAAGCTCATTGTGTAGCAGCACTAGCAATGATTATGTGCCTGAAACAACAAATCACAATGTTCTAGAGCAGACTTGGTCAGGGGCAGCACCAAGTTCTCTTCATGAGTGCACAATGTGCTATGTGAAATTTAAGGCAGCCTGTGACCCTGAAATTTTGCAGTGGAATAAACTGATGTATCATGTATAAAGACATGTTGTATCTTTCAGCAATGATACTTAGGTGTTATGTGTGCCATGGTGTTTTTCTTGCCATGTTTAATTTTAGCGTGAGGAAAGTTTGTGAAAACAGAATGTTCTTTGTAGAAATGTCAATTCAAGCATTTTAGTTACATGGCTTGCAAAACGTAAGCAGCTTTACTGAGTGTGTGACAGATTTTTTTTTTCCTGCTTTTTAGTGTAGCAGTAATAACAATTATATAATTAGTAAGAAGTTTATTATTATTTTAGTTACAGCAAGGAAAAGCTGTATTTTGCAAGGGCATGTTATAGTGCCTGTTGAATTTAAATTACCCATGCTAATTGTTGTAGTGTGCCTACATCCAGTTGTAGTTTTAAGTTAACATAAAGTATTAAAACAGGTCATTTTACCTCCTGTGCAAGTCTATAAAGAAACGAAGTTCTTTCAAAAAAAAAAGAAAGGAAAAAAAAAGCCGCCGCCCTTGGAATACACAGCTTGGATATGGTGTGTATTCACCAGTGAAGTCAATCATTAGAATTTCTACAAGTATAAAATGGCTTTATACTAGGTGTAGTTTTCACAGCTGCACAGCACCAGCAGGATGACAGTATTTCTCATGTGTTACACATCTATGTCAATTAACTTTGTCCAGCTTCTCCTTCAATTTCATCATTCTCTTCTCCTCCTCTTCAAGCTGTACGTATTGGAAATGCCCCCAACTCTTATTTGACATTCTCTGTAGTATTAAGGTTCAGATTAGATGCATCCTTTTCTGTCAAGTTATTCCCCTTTATAGCTGGTAGAGATAATTTTTGCTAAACAGCAGTGATGTTCTGACTCAACAGCAAATGGGTCACAAAAAATCTTCTCCAAAGTGGATTATTTCTGGAATCTGAAATCTATAATTGTTATGATCAACTGAAAGGTATGTAGCAATGCACACGTGTAATTACCTAGACATAAATAAAAAGTTTTGTGGGTTTGTTTCCCACAAATTCATCAATGAATTTGCCTTTGAAGTTCCAGGAAAGAGCTCCTCTGAGATCTTTTATATACCCATATCACTGTCGTTCAAGTGAAAATACTCTTTTGGAAAAGCTAGTTTTCCATCTGTAATACAGGAATAAAAATTGATACTGCAATGATGCTTCAATGACAAGAGTGCTGCTATTTATCTTTTGTGTTTGACAAATAGAGCCTATCCTGCGTAAAGGTATATAGAAAATCCTTTGGTATAATCTCAGGTTGTCTAGTTCTTTTCACTGGTGAATTTTATTCATATTGAGAAGAAAAGCATTTGAAATTATGTAACCTGGGGCCACTATTTTGTGTGCTAATAGGTGGGCTGCTTTTATGATGAAGCTGTGCATTTCCTTTATTTTGCCATTTAAGAGCCTTCCAATACTATTGTAAGGCTAAAGCCTAACAGAAATCCTATTTTTTGCACTATATTTGTTAAATGAGAGATCTTTGTAATGAAAGCAAAACTTAATTGCCAAAAGATTTATTCAGTTTTGTTACTTTGAGGTTCTGGGGTTTTGTTACTTCAAGATTCTGTTCTCATTCCTATTCTGTACAGTTCATGTGCCATAATACTTCTTGGAAGAATGTATTTATTTATAAAAATTTAATTCTCTCTTCCTTCTGCTTTAAACTCAGTATGTGCGTGAGATTTCTGTGGTCAGGAAGTCTCCATAGCACCGCTCTAAATTCTGCTGAATCTGCTAGCCACAGACTTTACATTTTGCATCAGCTGTCATGTTTGTTATTGTGTGCCAGATTTCTCTGTTTGCCACCTCTAACTTGAGATGGTTTTTCTAAGCATTATTATTTTTCATGGTTTCATTCCCTAACTAAAGCTTTGTTGGTGTACTGCATTTTAGCATATCAATGATGCAGAGTCTAGAGAAGCACCAACTGTCAAATTCCCTAAAGGGTTCTGAGATACCTTTTTTTTACTTAATAGTTGCCTGAGCTTTGCTTTGCCTATTAAAATGTGTTCCTTTATGATTTTCCTCATTTAAAGAAAACTTGATGGAACATTTGAAGATAGGTCTAAAAAAGCATAAGTGTTAATATTTATGGCTGCATGTATTCTGACTCCAGAGGGCCTGACTAGCAATTGGATATAACCATGTTGATGATTTTCAATACATTTGCTGAGCCATGGGATACTCTGAGCAAGGTAGTTGCCTTTACTTTGAAACAAACATATGAAGAGATTCAGTTTCAGTTGGCTTCCACACATACAGATGCATTACTTACATTCAAGATAAATGATGTTACAGTCTGGTTTTTTTCAAGGCATTCTTTAATACTTAATACAAAGCTTTATAACGTATGCTTCATCCCATGTCAAGATTAAATTGTGAAAAAGCATGTTTTTTGGAACTGATACCATTTTTCTGCTATTTTGAGGTTGCTAATTAAGTGCGAATAGCAGCAGATGACACCAAGTTTTGCCCTCATCTGATATTCCTTGTCTACAATTCTAAAGTTTGTTATACAAGATGTGTTAATTATAGCACAGTGATTATAATTACTGTTTTTCTTTGTTCAGTACATTCTTTGTTATGGTATCAAAAAGCATTTTGCCTCAAATATTCTTATGGTCTTTTAAAAGAGCCAAATCTTATTGTTAGAAATGAAGTTTCTTTTAAAACTGTCTTTTTGGAAGAGAAACGTTTTATTACAATAAGACAAAACTTCCTTATGGAAGTTGTGAGGACAGCATACTTAGAACTTGAACAACATGTTGATTTTTAGTAACGCATTATATCTGACTAGGGGCTGAAACTGAATTACAGTTACCCTGTCCATCACTGCCATTGACTTCACCTGGACCTCATTTTCTTATGCTAGGCTAGATACATGCAAATGCTTACAACTAAAGTTGTAACGGGCTCTATTTTATGAGTTTAAGTTGCTTGTAATTCAAAGTAATGATAAACCTGTATGAAGTGAACACAGTAAAATAATTTTTGTGTGTCATTCTTTCCTCTCCTGCTCTCTTACTGCTCCTCCCTCTGCCTTTGCATCCTTTTTCAGTAACAATAAAGAAAGAGTAGCCTATTCTGTATAGTTATTTTACCTTAATTTGGGGGATTATAACTCTGCTACATTGAGGAAATGTAAGTGTAGTTTTACTTTGCAGTTCCAAATGGCTTGTAAGGATTCCTGAAATATTTTTATTTTGAGACTCAGATGGGAATGTGTTTCTTAACTTTATTCAAGTTCCTTTGGGAGAAGAGAAAGATTTTTTGGTTTTTGTTTCTTCACAAGGAACACACTACATGTCTTAATATTCTGTGCACCCAGACAACAGCACTTTCCAAATATATGTATTACTTCTCGTCAACAAGAGTGGAATATTAGGTTTCTTTAAAAAACAACAACAAAAATACCCAAACACCAGTAAACCAAAATAAATCCAGTCTTTAAAACAATAAATCAACTACTTTCATACAAACAATTTTATAATGAATAGCATAATATTTAAATTTTGATGTGCTAAATACATAACAGATACTAAATATTACCATGCAAATTACTAAAAGAAAAAATTCAAGGCAATAAAGCTTTGTGTACCATATGGTTGCATAGCATTGTAGTAGACTTTGTCATCACTAAGCTGGGAGCGTTAGCTTCTTTGCCTCACTAAAACGACTTTTTTTTTTTTTTTTTTTTTTTTTTTAGTACTAGAGTTCGGGAAAAGACTAACATGGAGTCTGGATTGTCTCAGGCCAGCCTACTACTTTAGGGTTTGTAGCCCCTGTCTCCAAAGGACTTCCTTTTACCACAGGCAGGATGCTGGCTGCTGGAATAGGGTGACATCAGATCCAACCTTGCATTGCACAGTTGAGGTTCCTGCAGTTCCCCTCTGTATTTTGCTGTACTTCTCAAAAGGGAGAGGAGCTGAAATGTTGCTCAGACTTAGTGCTCAAGGGTAGCTTCCCTCTTGGAGTTTAAGCCTTCTTAATTAGCTACATCATATTGTAAACCAACACTTGGTTGTTTAAGGATGCAGGAAACTTTTAAATGACCAAACCAGCTTTTTCTTAAACTTTTCTTTAAGTGTAAGACGTTACATCAGAAGCAAGACACTTTCAGCACACATACAGAGTTAGATTGGCTGGGGGAGAGAACAAATACTAGAGATACATCTGGAAAGGGATGCTAGGAAAAAAAAGTACTAGAAAAAGTACTCATTTTATGGTCTTGTGGTGGGTACTGCGTTGGTTTTGTTGATGTCAGGCAAAATCCTTAATTTTCTGTTTCACTAAGCACTCTGTCCATCAACAATCAGCCTTAAAGTCTAGTTCAAGACACCATCCAATTATTAAATGTTGTCCCTTTTTATCTTGTCATGGGAGTTAGAATAATCTGTGCTAGCGAAGCAGATGAAGATCACATGGTGGTCTGAGCAGGGCAAGTCAATAAATCATGCTCTGTGGTAAGTAGAATTGAGAGCTGCTGGAACAGAATTTAGAGGGCAAGAGCCATTTCAAAAATAAAACATCCAATAAGATGTTGGAAGACTGTATGTTAACATTCATTCAAGTCTAATCCATATTGAAATTCCCAGAGCAGATCCTTTTGGTATTTTCCAGCAGTTTCTTTTTTACTAAAGCAATTTAAAGTTGAAATGAGGCCTTCCTGGGTTCTGTCAAATGAATCCACCTTTCTAATCCTGAAACACCTTTCTTCAGCTTCCACTCTGAAATTGAGTGGAATAGCTCCTGCTTTTAGAAGCCTTTCAAGATCATGCTATGCTTTCAGCTCCTATTTTCCTGTACTATGAGATCATCCTTAGAAAGAAATGTAATGGGCCACATGGCTGCTGTTTTCTGCTTGGAGGTAGCCCGTATCTGTTCATCCCAGTCAGTTTTCTTGGTCTGTCATTAGACTGAGATCTAGGAGGGCCGTAATGGTTTTGCTTAAGATAGATAAGGGATCAGCGGTTGTCAGGGTAGGGATAGATTTCTTGCATGAGTTTCCTCACTTAAATTCACGAAGAAGTGACTGTCTAGCTGTTATACTGCCAAACGTTTAAAATGTGATGGAAGTGTTTAACTTCGCTGTAACTGCTTTTGCAAAAGACCTGTAACAATAGCTCTTTGTTTTGGTAAGTGCTATCTCACATAACAAATGCGATATTTTAAATGTCAGTGCTGCTTAGGATTTCATTTCTTACTGAGGTTTGTACAACTGGAGAGGAAGTACATATGTTATTACTTCCTGTGGATGAGCTGAGATGAAGCCTAGTTGTTAGGCAGTAGTTTCACACATGCTTATATTAACTTGACCAACACCTTCCTTCCCCCACTAGGAAGCAGCAAGGGCTGGCTGCTTCTTAGGGAAAGGGGGTTTGGGAACCAATGGTGACCCTGGCACCAGCTGTGCCCTCAGAAATGGGGTGCTGTCCTACACCAAATAAACGCAGCCGGCAGAGCCAGTAACAGGAGTGTCTTGCTAGTGGGATCCAAGGAAAGCCCCAGGTCCAGGGTCCAACTAGGGGACGTGGGCAGGAGTTAAAGAGTAGGGGCCAGAGAGACGGCTGGAGACGGGCACTCCTCCAGCATCGCCAGGGCAGGGACCGATGGCCTAGGGCTGAACTGAAATGGGGCTCCAGGGGCAGGGTGGGGGGTGGGACAGTATGGCCTGATAATGCTCTTGGGGACCTGACACCACCCTCTCCTATATCCCCAGCAGTAAAAAAAAAAAAAAAAAAAAAAAAAATCAAACAAAAAAAACCCAGAGAAAACAAAACATCAGTTGGGTCCTTGATTTGGTGTACTGTGCAGCCGCATAGGACAGAAATAGGAAGGCACAGTAAAGATGTGTGGACCACCTTCAGTAGCACTACTGGTCTGTAGTGGCTTAAAGAGCGATTTTGGCTACAGAGGTACATCTTGAAATGCTTCCCAGCCTAGCTTCTGTGTTTCTACCTGATAAGTTGCTTAACAGATGGTGTATCAATAATAGTTGAAACAATTCTTTGCCCACTTCAAAAACCAATTACATTTGACTGTAACAAAATTTCATGTTATACCTAGAGAAACTAAAGGTTATTGAAGATTATGCATTTAAGAAATGTCTCCTGGGAAAAGACCTTTTCTTCCTTCTGTCAGAATGATCTTTTTTCTGTCTGTTTAGCAAAACTGGAAAACAGTTTATTCCTGTTTAATTAAAAGAAGGGGGGGGGGGGGGGCGGGGACGGGGGCAGGAAGCCCAGAAGAAGGTGTTAGTAACAAGATGTTTCCTGTGAGTCAACCAATAAAAGCGTATTCCCTCACCACAAGTTGATGACCTCCATATCTCTTATGCCTGCTAATGCCAAATATTGCTTATTACTGTGTAGTAAACAGTCTTTCTGCTTCTGGCTTCAGGTAATAATAATAAAGTAGTAAACCACATATAAACACCTTCAGTGGGCTTGGTTTTAACATACCTGTCAAGTAAGTAATTGTATGCTGTAAACTAAGTATTTGGACTTAATATTACATAGGGAGTCCGGTTCTACTTTTCAGGAAACCAGAAAATTAATCAGGGACATAGTAATCATGACTAAAAAGTTACTATTTGTTTTACTTTCCAGAACAAAATGAACTTTGTAGCTCATTTTTGTGGATGCCATCTCCCCATTTTTGTTTCAGTTTTGTGTGAACTGACAATTACTGTCCTCGTTTCATGCCTGTCTTCTTGCATACCTAGTGCAAAAGCTTGTAAATACGAAAAATAGGGCAGAGATTGAGAAAAGTAACATTCACCACTGATGACTATCTGGGAGAATCATTTATCATGCAAAATAACTGCAAATGGCACATAGCATGGCCCTCTTATAAGCTAATTTCTCGTTAGCTGGCAGTAATAAAATTTACAGTCTTATTTATCCAAGAATGTCAGATGTTTTTCCAGAAATGAGGAACACCTCCTAATAACCATGAGGCCATGTGGTATCCTGCATAATTTACAATCTAATTGACCTGTGCAGGTTAAATGACTCACTTGAGATAATGAGTCAGTGGCAGAGTGTGAAATAAAGCTGAGAGGTACTTACACTAGTTCATGATTCCTAACAGGATGCCTATATTGCTTTCCACTCTAAAACACCAATGCTGACTCAAAGTCTGCAATCCACCTTTAACTTAAACTTTCATTGAAATAAAAAACAACCTTAACGAAAGAGGCATTGGTCAAATACAGACTTGTTATAACGGATGTTTGCACTCAGCACTGGGTAATTACTCTGAGGAAGTGCACTAGAAGCAATGCAGGTATTCCTGCATAAGATGACAGATGTTGATGTGCCTCTGAATATTGTGTATCTTTCTCACTCCAGTGAGCAGCTCACAGTTAACTCAGGTGCTCTTTATATTAGTGCAAGGCTGGCAAAAGTCCTTCTTATACTGTAGGGAATTTTGTTTCAGAAAGCCTGAGGTACACCTCTTCAGCCTTTGCCCAGAGACAGAGCATTGTGTCAAGCGCTCCAGATTTGAGGGTTTCTCTCCAGGTTCATTTTACTTTTCAGTCAATTTAGAAATGTTAGTATTCCGATATTACTTGCCAAAAGTACTAAGTACATGAAATTTCTAAGTATTGTCAGGTGATGCAGATTGCTTTTGAAGGGCTAGAGATTTTCTTTGTCAATTGAAATTTCTAAGTCTCCATTTCCAAGTTTTTTATTTTAGAGATGGAGCCACTGTGCAGGTGTACATGGGCAGTAGTCATGCTTTTCAGCATCTTTGGTGATGATCTGCAAGACTTGTGAATCTCTTATACCTAGGAACAATTTGACCATTCGGAGGCTAAAAGCTGCAAAATGTTTGTGTGAAGATCTGTGGAAGAACAAAGCAGAAGGATAAGGAAAAATGTATAAATTATACAGGTTTTAGTAGACTGTCGAGCAGAGTTATTTCTACTGGATTTTCTATTAAAATGCCAACTATTTTTTAAAAATAGTGAATGTTTATATTACTTTATTATCATATTAGCTGAGCTTTCGTGACACATCCAACCCTAATGTGGATGTAGCACTTATCTGTGCTACTTAAGTATCAGAGCCATTGTTAAGTAATTACAGTGCTAAGTATCAATTCCTCCTTATCCTCAGATAATTAAAATAAAAAAAAAAAAAAGAAAGATGGGGGAGGATTGAGGATTGCAGGTTTCTCTCTAGGTCCTAGTAACCTTACTAACTGAAGTTGAGTAGTGTAAAAGGAAAAATAGCTAGTGTCTAATTGCTGTCCTAGCTGAGACAGATGAAAAATCATAAATAACAGCAGAGTGACTACATGTTTTATGCTAGAAATTTGTAAGGAAAGGTAAGTTATGGGAAAATATGAGTTTCAGTTTCCCTGTGGATATAAGCTAAATATTAGAGAATTTTAGTTATTTCTGGGTATATGGTCTCTTTTGAAGTGCAAACAATGTTTTCTAAGTGTTTAAGCATGTGCTTTATTGTCGTAGGGAATAAAATACTTTCTGCTTTCCTCCTCATGCTTGATTAAAAAGTAATTTCCTGGTAGTGATTTTCTTGGGCATTTGAGAACCCTCAAGCAACATTTTTACTAGCGTCTCAGAAAATCTTAGGTGTTTTCAGATTTTTTTCTTTTTCTTTCCTTTTTTTTTTAATAGACTGAACTAGTATATTACTCTTTAAAAAGGAAAGAAAAAAAGAGATCTTTTTAGCTGCCATGAAATAAAAAGAATGATACAGAGAATAATTGAATTGCTGGTATTTTGGCTCAACCACTGTTTTTCCATCTGTTAGAAAATCATTTGAGATTTTAAGGGTATGAAATACTATTTTTGTTGTTTAATCCAGGATTAAAATTAGTTCATCTAAAGAATGTTTTTCACGTGTAGTTTAGCATATGTAATTGGTAGATAGATAACTGATGGGTATAAGGATGTGAATGCTTTCTATAGCTTTAAGACCCTGATTGTGTGTTTAGATCAGGTATATGTTGCTATTTGCATAGTTTCACTTACTTCTAATTAAGTTCAAAGGCTCCATCTACCTTGTAGCAATCTTCCTGCTACCCATGAGGTCAGGACAAACCAGACAGTATAAATCCTTATGTATACAATCTACCTATGGTTTTGGAAATCATGATAGCTGTGGCCCCCATTAACAGAAATTAAGGAATCAGGATTCAAGGTAGAGGAAACAGCAAAATGCAACAATTAACTTCTTTAGCTTGTAATATATTGAGCGCCCTTTCAAACTGATGTAGTTGAAGAAAACAAAGGGGGTGGGTTTTTGAATATTGAGTCAGAGCGAAGGTATATAGGGAGATGGTCAGGAGGAAACCAAAGAGATTGATGAGGTTAGCATCCCTGATGGAGCAAAGAAGTTAGGTAGAGTGTGGCAGAACAAGAAACCAGAAATTTAAAGAAAGAATTAGGCATACAAACTGTGAGAATCGTAAACTAGTTTCTGTAGGCATGAATAAACGTCAGTACTTGTTAATAATAATAACATAGTGAACTACCTACACACAGAAAAAAATTCCTTTCTTGGGAATCCTAGCTTTTCATAAAAATAAAGTTATTACAGACTCTAGTTCTTAAAGGCATTAGGTTTCATAGGATTATATTCTTTTCCTAGGCCTTTGTTTCCTCCTTTGCTTTTTATTCTGAAGGATTGGAAAACAGTAGTTACAGACTACTGTTGGTGAAAAGTTTACTCAGGGGGTACCAAGACGGCAATTTTTTTAGTCAAGTGTAAAGATTTTTAAAGCAGTGAAACAGGCTTATAAATTATCATAATTTAAGTTAGTTTTAGTGGTGATCTTGTTTTGTTCTAAAATATTTGGCTGAGTCAAAAAGAGGATTCTAGAGAAAACAGAAGTTCAAGATTATTTCTGCTTACTTGCTTCAGCTAGACTTGCAAAGCTGTAGGTCACTCCTGAAGTACCCATTGTCAGAAAATATTCCAGAATTTTTGCCCCTGACTTTTGACAAAATCAGGAGATTCACAACACGTTCTTCTCATCTGCCAAACCAGGCTGAAAGTTGAATTATTTCATATTAGCAATATTGCCAGCCCCTACAACTAAAGGAAGTTCTGGATGAAGTTTTTTTTTAAACAAAGGCAGTAAGAGCTTGTCTACCATTGACACTTTTTAGTCATTGCTTTTTCACTTTCCTGGTATGACCTCTGTGAATTTTATTACTGAAATACAGGAAAAGGTGACAGACTATTATAAAAAGATGAGAGGAAGCAGTGTATTTGTAAGACTGGACTGATTCATTCTCATTGACCTCCATTACAATAATGATATCAGCCAATCCACCTACTGAAGTGATAATGAAGTAGAAGTAATTAGGATTTAATAAAAATCTCCCTTACATTATTCTTTCAGGAAATTAACTTACATTCTGTTAAAGCTTAGTGAGTTTTACCTCCTGTATCATGACAACCGTTATCAAAATGATGAGGAAAGAGTAGGAATAGCCTAGATGGATTTATCTGTTAATTGTTCATCATACAGTGAAGTCCGTCTAGTTAAAGTCTGCACAAAAAATCAAGTTTGAGTGTTATGAAATGGATGACGTTGCTGCCTAACTGAAAAGTTTTCTTTCTTTTTAAAATAAGTACATTTCAAAGTATTAAAAAAACCCTCTCTATCTCTAGAGACTTACATGAGAGAGTAAAAAGAGGATTAATTTTCAACAGACTTTTTTAGTTACGAAAGTTGGTTCCAAGTTTAAGGAAAATGCAAACAGCAATGCACAGCTTCTTTGGCAGGACAAACAATTCATTCTGTGCATAAACGGCATTCAGTACATAGCTGTTTGTTGTGCTTCACATAGAAACTTCTGTGCCCTTCTGTGTCTCAGCAGGCATTTCAGACTATTTGTTTAAAATATCCCCACACTTCAAGAAATATGTTTACAAGAATTTTTTTTCCAAATGTTTTCAGCGTGTTCTTAAATCTTAATCTCTGAACTTGTAAATCCGTAATTGTGCAACATGTGAAAAAGATATTGCTGACATCTGCTAACTAAGCGTGCATTTGCTTTTCAGTAGACTGTTCTCAACTTTCCTCTTGTGTTCAGCAGGTGATAAGAGAATAGAACACACTGGAAAAATCGGATAAGTGTAACAGAGAGTGAGTGAGTGAGCAGTGCTCAGTCTTCAGATCAATCCAACAGATTTAGCAAACAATCTGGTTTGCCTGAGGATCTGGGCTTTTCACTGTGCTTCAGAGAGTGGGTGTTTTCTAAGGGGTGGTTTTGTTCATAGTTTATTTTCTAGCTTTTCTGAAGAAGGGACATAGGACTCTAAAGGAAGCTGGAAGAGTGGGCATCTATTTCAAAACAAGTCAATTGCCAAAGTAATTTTTAAAAGTGTATTTACGATACCATATCTACCACTATTTATTTTTTTTTTCTTTTTTCCGAGCCATCTCCATTTTGGTTTGAATATGTAGCTTGGAGTTTGGATGATCCTGTATACAGAGTACTGTCTAACACGCAGAAAGTACACTGGAAAATGGGGGCTATATTATCTTTATCTTGGCTAGGTACTAGAGTTGTAGGTATTGCTTGTAATAGTAGCTGATTAAAAAAAATGTCTGGGCTATAAGTGAAGTTTTTAGTTTGGGTATGTTATGCCATTGATATGATTTCCTTGGCAAATTATTCCTGGACTGACTGCAGATAAGTCTTTAAAATATGGTACACATTTCATTTATTTGAAACTTCACCACTAAAACACTTGAAAATACTCGGAAAAGTAAGGTAGCCAGGCTTCAAGGGGTCACAGCAAAAATTTCAGGAGAAAGAACTGCAGTGTTGTAAATTTGTTTTTGATAAGTCAAACCAAGATGATATTAGGTACAATAATTATATTAGGCAAAATAAGAAGGCAGCAAGTGAGATGAGAGTAAAGAAAACAAAAGCTACAGTGTCTCAAGTAAAGCCAAGTTGCTTGCTTAAATATGAATTTATGTCACTATGTTTTGCATTCCTTCTTTGGACACCAAGTTCTAGTCTGAATGAAGCACAGAATATTTATATTGTAAAGGATAATTGAGTCTAGCAATTATTCACTGTAGGATTTTCATTTTCGTTTAATATTTTAATGTAATTTGGTTCATTATAATATTGTTTTATAATATTTCTGAAGATTTTTGTCTCATAAAATGCTGTTGAAGTATAGTTTGGTTATGTGAAGCAGGCTTTGAAAATAACAGAAAAAGTCTGTAGTACTTCAGAAGATATGTTAAAATGGTTCATGTTTGCAGGCAAGGAAAGGAAGTTTAATGGAATAGAGCCTTTATATAATATCTTAGTCGAACTTAAACTAAACTACAGTCAGACACAATAAATATAAGTCAGTCTGGAAACTGATTTTTTCATTAAATGTTAAAAATACAGAACCATTACTTCGTGAGTGGTTTGACATACCTTCACCTAAACTATTGCCTACAATGCTTGTTTTCATGGTTACCTAGATGCCAGGCTCAGCTTAAGGCTGCCTGCTTGTGCGTAGCAATTTGCTTTTAATATGAGGGGGGCAGAAATAAGAAGCTGTTGATGTAGAACACATTAATGATGAGTGACAGGCAGAAACATAAAGGTGTATTTGTAGTAAAACCTGGATGTAGCTATCATTGCCGTGGTTGGTCTTTACCTCCCTGCTGCAGAGAGCATTGCAATGGGGATGGGCTGCTCTGGTGGTGGGTTGGTAAGGGATGCTTCATGCTGCTCAGCAGCATCGCAACAGCCAATACTTGAAAGAGACAGTTGAAATGGGGATTTTTTTTTTTTTTTAATTTTTTTAAAAGAATTAGCGGAACATGTGTAACATTCTAGGAGTGGGGAAGGATGAGTAAGGGGCTGGCAGTGAATGTGCCATGTGTAATGTGGCCGTCTTTCCCAGTCTGAGCTGTAGGCTGAGGGCCCTGTGGTCGCAAAGCAATGGCTTGGCTGGCATCCTGCTTCTTTCCCTGCAGGCCTGAGGGTCAGGATCTGTCCTCCTGCAGGAAGACCCTGCGCGCGCTCCCTCCCTCCCTTTGCCAGGAGTTGTTTATACCGGACATGGACTCCTGGCTCCTCACCCTTTCTGTTGGGGGATATGGCCCCAGCGGGAACCTCCTCTGTCCCCCCACCAGCCAGGCCCACCTTGGCAGTGGGCAGCCACAGTGGGGAAAGGAAGAGCAGTGGCTGCAAATGGTGGCCTGGGGCTTGCTCAGGAGACATCCCCGAAAGCTTCAGTGGGGAGCATGGAGAAGCAGAATGGGTCATGAGGATACCAGGCTACAATTCTTGCAGAAAAGGGTGAGATGATAAAAAAAAAAAAGTCATTTTAGTTCCCTAGGTTTTGTTTGACTAATATATAATTTAATCCATCAGATTCTGCTATCTTGTCCAAGTTTCAGCCTAGAAATTTTAAAGGTAAGACAAAGTCAATGAAGAAAAGTGCAGAGCATTTGTTATCTTCTAGTTTGCTTTCTGTTTGATTCTGCTTTATCCTCCAGCGTATTTTAAATACATGTAAATACACATTCCCCTTTCACAGCAGTAAAACCACTTATTTATCCTTGTTCCCCCATCAGAATCACTCGCATGCCTTAATATTTAACATCTGGATTAAATTCTGGGCTTGAAAAAAATTTTCAAGAGTTTAACTCGATGTTGTCCAAACTTTTTTGGCTTGAGCACTGCTACCAAGCCTTAACTTTCTTATGGACCACTAGCCACCTTAATATAAAATTTAACTGAAAATACCATACTGAATGGTGATGAATATGGTTCTGCGTGGTTCATTTGCTCTAGGTAATTTGGGAATTACAAGTTGTTGTGGTTTAGGCCCAGCTGGCAACTCGGCACCACATGGCCGCTCACTCCTCACCCCCTCCATGGGATGGGGAGGAGAATCAGAAGAAAGAGGTAAAAACTTGTGGGTTGAGATAATAGGACAACACAAGGAGAGAAGAAGTAATAATAACAGTAATACTAATAAAAGAACATATAAAGCGAGTGATGCACAATGCAATTGCTCACCACCTGGAACCCAATGCTCAGCCTGTTCCTGAGCCGTGATCCCTCCTCCTCCTCCCCCAGCCAGCTCACCCAGTTTATATACTGAGCACAAGGTCATGTGGGATCGAATATCCCTTTGGCTAGTTCAGGTCAGCTATTCTGGCTGTGTCCCCTCACAGCTTCTTTTGAAAATTAACTCTATCCTAGCCACACCCAGGACACAAGTCTGCTGAGAAATGCCTAAATATTGTTGGAAAAGGTAGTTTCAGGACTTAGGAGTCTGAGTTTTGCTGAATTAATTAACACTTCCTTATTGGGGCAAGGGTTAGTTCAGATGCTGTACTAATATGCACTGTATATATATGTGCCAATATAATTTTACAGCTTGCAGCTCCTAAATCGCTGTCTTTAGATACTGTGCTTTGTTGACAAATTAGCTCGCACAAAATCAATTCTAGGATTTCTGTATCACTTAGGTGTTTTTTAAAATTGTATGCATGAATACAATGGTATTTCAATTAACATTTTTTAAATAAGCTGTGAAATGTCAGGTTCCTGTGATAGCAGGAACTCAGAACCCCAGAAAGCATCATGCAGAAACATTATGCATGTACCTTCTCAATTTTTAATCCTTCTGAAGCCAAATTAAGTAAGTATCTAAGTGCTTTCCTGGTACGTAAGCACATCAATAAGCCCTTGTGTTAATTAGAGTCTTAATGCTTTCCTTCTTGGAGAAAAAACCTGACCCTGTTGTTCTCTTGAGTGACAATCTAGTTCCTGGGATTGTGAGTCATGGAAACTGGAGGGCTTATTTCAGTGATTAATCAGGCCCAAATTAATATCTTTAATGCATCTCTAGCAGAGTAGAACTTGAAAATAGGTATATCAAACAGTATCCTCCATGGGACTGCACAGGAAAAAAAGGGTATGTAGTTCCATGGGGTAAGTATGTTGACTTCATTATGTACACCAGTTAGATGATTTAGGGATGTTTTCTGCTATATTGAAGGTGGATACAAGTTGAGATTAACTAGGACATAGCAAATAGCCATTAATAGTACAAGACTTTAAACCAATTCCATCTGGGGCTTGGAAAGTCTCTTTAAAAGAATAAGAAGCTAAATTCCTTCTTTATCAGTGTACAGATGGCTTTGTAAAGTCTGCCTGTTGCCACAGTGAAGGAAATTATTGTGTGAATAAACACAGATAAATTGGCAACCTGCAAAGTATTCACTATTTGTGATGTAGTCTGTGACATAATCTCTTCTAGATAAGAGCCTTTAAAGGTAGATTATACTGTAGTGGTTAACTTATCTAGAATAAAATAGCTGAGAGTAAGACTTTTTTCTTCCTGGAACGCCAAGAAGGTGTTTTTTGCAAAAAGTTTTATTTTAGAAGTGAGATTTCAAATTTGTGGAATTAATAGTTAAATATGTTCTTTAAGCAAATACAACCCTTATGCCTTAAATTATTTTTTTCATTTGTTATGTACTGAAACCCTTTCATGTAATGCTGTCATATAACTTAGACCTTGAATAACAAACACCTCTGTACTTTTTACTTGCTTTAGAACTTTGAAATTGGGTTAGGAAAAAAGAAATCTGAGCTATTAAGATATGTTGCTCTTTTATCATTGCCAAGCGTAACAGGTTCCCTAAGTGAAAGATGGCTTTATACACCAAGTAGTAGAAAAATGCTGTCAGCTGCTTCTGTGCTGTTGTGGTTTAAGCCCAGCCAGTAACAAAGCACCATGAGGCTATTTGCCCACTCCTCCCTCCCAGTGGGATGGGGAGGAGAAAATACAAAGAAAAGCTTGTGGGTCGAGACAAAGACAGGGAGGGATCACTCACCACTGATGGTCATGGGCAAAAACCAGACTCGACTTGGGGAAGAAACAAAATCAATTTCATTGACTACCAATCAAAACAAAACAAGGACACTGAGAAGTAAACCCAAACCTTAGAACACCTTCCCCCCAGCCCTCACCCCCACTCCCGGTTCTCTCCACCTCCTCCCCCCGGCGGCGCAGGGGAACAGGGGATGGGGGTTGGGGTCAGCTCCCCACACCTGGTCTCTGCCGCTCCTTCCTCCTCGGGGGGAGGAGGACTCTGCACTTGGCCCCTGCTCCACCGGGGGGTCCCTCCCACAGGAGACGGTCCTCCATGAACTTCTCCAGCATGGGTCCTTTCCATGGGCTGCAGTCCTCCAGTCACAGACTGCCCCAGCACGGCCATCTTTGGGGCATCCCCCTGCTCCAGCGTGGGCTCCTCCCCAGGCTGCAGGTGGGCATCTGCTCCCCCGCTCCCCTCCATGGGCTGGGGGGGACAGCCTGCCGTCTCACCACGGGCTGCAGGGGCAACAACCTCGTCCAGCGCATCTCCTCCCCTCCTCCCCTCCTTCTGCACTGACCTCGGTGTCTGCAGAGGGGTTCCTCTCACATCCCACTCCCCCCACTCACTGCAGGTTCCCCTTCCTAAATCTGTTCTCCCAGAGGTGCTACCACTGTCACTGATGGGGTCAGCCTGGGCCAGAGTCGGGTCTGACTTGGAGCCGGGGAAGCTTCGAGCAGCTTCTCACAGGAGCCACCCCTGCAGCCCCCTCCCCTGCTGCCAAAACCCTGCCACACAAACCCAATACATGTGGGAAAGGCATAAGTGCATTAAAAAAAGAAAGAAATCCAGGAATGGAGATGTAATGGGTTTCTAATTGCTGTACAGAGTAAGTCCAACTAATGCAGTATTTCAAGCTGATATATACGCAGAAGCATATATATAAATCTCGGTGTAGACCAGAGTTAAATTCCATTTTAAAAGCAGATTTTGATTTCATAGTGGTGGTGTTTTTTGTTAATTTTGTTGTTTTTTCAAGATTGAAGTAACAGCCCCAATTGCATATGCTATTATATCAGTTTTAAAGCTCTAATATTGTTATGATATAGGTTGACTTTGCAGACTGACTGCTGTGAGACAATAAAAGGTGCATATCTATAACTTACCCTGTGGAAAGTGCAGTAGCTTATCCATTAAGATTTAAACTGTCATGTAGTTGCCATGGGGCACGTAAGTGCCTTTATGCTGGTATAACACAGTGCTTTCCTGTGGGGACATGAGTTCAAGAATAAAGGTCCTGAGCCATCCTGTTGCTCATCAGCTAAACACAGGCCCTGATGAGCTTAAAGGTTTACTCAGCAAGTCTTACCTAAGGTCTCTGAAGTGTTTCTATGGAAGAAAAATGGTGTAAATGCTAATCTAAAATAATTTGTAGTTTAACTGGGGAAAAAGCCCACTACTTGTGTTTTGTAGTTTCAATGAGTGATTCAGTTCAGAAAAACAAACAAAATGTAACAGTGTCTTTTAGGGAAGTGTCTCTGTACTTACACTGGTGATGTTACCGAAATCCGGAATAAAACTCCTTAACACCGATGTGATGTTAAGAAGCAGGCACTTCGTTTATTGCAGCGCTGGGGACACAGGGGATGGCTCCTCCCAAGGCGTGTCCAGCTTAACATTAAATTAATCAGTTTTTATAAACTTTTTCTGTCAAGTCATTGTTACATAAGCTCTTTACATAAAAATACATACTATGCTTGCTCTTAAATTTAACCTTTATGGTGATTGATCTTTTGATTATATCACCTTATCAATAGTCCTATTTAAAAACAATCATTGGTCAATTTCACTTAGCTCTATTGATTGGAATCCTCAATACTCCAATCGAGATGGGAAGGGTAAGGGGGTTTCCAAGCAGCAAACTGGTGCCCATGATGGTTTCTTAGTTTCTTGAAACAAAACATAAGAAAACCACTAATTTCCTGGTAAAGTTTCTATGGTTAGCTTATTTGAAACTTAACAATACTAAGGTTCCTATGGTCACACATAACACAGTTCCTAAAGTTTCTATGACAAACATTTCAACCTTAACACTCCTATACATTATGCTTCACGATTTTCTACTTCTTAATCAAACCTAGCTGTTTATATAATCAAATTTTAATTTCTTTATCAGAGTATTTGCAACAGTGAGCTTCTAATTAATTCCTGAGCAGGATTTTTTACGTGGAAGTGAAAGAATTGAGGCTATATAAGGTCCATGCTAAGGGAGCTTTTAGATGAACGTATTAAGCAGATGAGAAAAAGATGGTTGCTTTGATTCAGAAGAGTAGGTTAAACAGTCTTACAGTAGTCTACTGTAGATCTGTGGAGTTGTTTTGTTTTTATTCTACCCTACTCTTTGATAGATACGGTAAATTTCTTGTGAGTTACCTTTATTCCCACTCCTGAAACCAGGAGTAAATTACTCCAGTAACAGAATGGCCCTTGAGGCTAATATGCTTCTAAAATTACTGATATGTCAAACAGGATTTCAGAAGGCTCTGTATTGTTGTGGGATTTAGCACCATAGGCAATATAGCAATGTTTTGTTTTCTGTCTTACAGGTCTGTGACAAACTATCAGACATTTGAGTGGAATTCAAAAGATGGATGTCATTTGCATGTGCTGTGTTACTACAGATACTCATCTGTGCAACACCTTAGTAGTAGTTTACACACCCGATAGTATTTTGATGACAATTTGCCTTTATCAGTAGATAGGAAATTGGTAATCAGTCAGGTGGCAGTACACTTTCCAGAGAATACGGTATGCAGAAAGTACAATGACAGTCTGCTTTTAAACGAAAAGTAAGTTATTGCTGGGTTGATCTAAAATTTGGAAGAGTATACATAGATATGATTGTTAGTCAAACATTAACCTAGCAACCTAAAGCTGAAACAAAATTGAATTTCTATAAAGGTTGTAAAGCTCACTGTCTTTGGGCCTTGAGAAGCTTTTTACATTAACCTCTATGTTTAACAAACCTTTCAGCCTGTCATTGGGAAGGTAGAAGAGCACCAGTAGCACTTAACTCTGTTCTTGGAGATGGCCCTTTTCAATAAGGATAACATGCAGGATAAATCCATGTTTCCCCCCCCGCCCCTTATTATATTTACTTCCCCAAAGCTTTTACTCTTCTGGTTTACCCCAGGAGCTCCCCTGAACCATCTTAAAGCTGATTTCTGCTTGTCTCCTGAGTATTGTTTCTTAAATGCTGAATTGCATGGTTGAATGGTTTACAAAAATAATAACTAGTGTTATTGGTGGTGCAGCAAAGAGAATGCACTTAGAAAAGAAGGGAGACTTTCTGGGCTACAGCATTAATTGTTGGCATGTGCTGTTTAGTTTTATAGATGCTTAGCTTCAGTGACAAAACAACTGTCTTATGCTTTGAATGCCAAGTTATAATAAAATACAAGTTGATAGGTAAGCGACTCATTGGAAGACATGGCTTGCAGTTTTGCTTGTTGCCCTCACTGCATGTGTGACTGTTAATGTGGGGACCAAAGGCAGGAGTAGAGTTGGATTGGGAAGGAGTAAGCATGGGAAAAATCGAAAGCTAAAGGAATAAAAGAGGCTCATCAAGTGTAAATAGCTGACCCACTCATTAGGCTGATGTGACCCTGCCTGATGTTTGATCACCGCAGTCTATCATCCTGTGTTCTTATTAAATCCTATTTCTAACTATCTTGTGTGGGGGTGCCCTCTCATCTTCAATGTGTGTGTCAATACTGATGAACTTCAAACCAGGCTAACCAAAGAGTAGTAGAAGAGATTTGAGTGCCAGCAGCTGGTGTGGGACCATGAAAGTCAGGGGCTCATGGGTCTGGGGGCCAGCACCTAGGGAGAAGCAGGGTGTGGGTTCCTCTAGCAGACTGAAATTCCCATTAGACAGAGAGGAGGAACAGGGTGGGGCTGTCCCTGCTGTTTGTGTGAGTGCTCTGTTTGTTTATAGGGGTGCTGATAAAGGCACTGTTTTTCTGTCTCTATTTGATCTGTGAGACCATCTCTCTCTCTGTGTCCGTCTGTCTGTCTGTGTTGGGAAGCCTCACCACTAGCTGGATCTGGGGACATGGAACTGCAGCAGCCTTGTGTCTGTCAGGCTGGGAGAGGAGGATGACTCACCCTTGGTCCTCAGAGTAGCCTAGATTTGGCTACTCAGACACTTTGTGTTGTTTTGCTCGTGTGTGTATCATTAGAGTTTTTCCCAGAAACAATTTTACATCTGTTGTTATGTTCTTGTTAAAGAAGTTAAATAGCATCTAGTTTAATGGTGATCCAAAGAGAAACCCACTAGCAGAACCTCATTCCTTGTTTACTGGGATTTCTTCATTAACAGTTGCTTCAGTTATGCAGCTTTTAATACATCTGATGTGTTCTGTTATGCTGCTCTAATCAGTTTGTTTACTATGTGTTATGGGTTTGTGTGGCATGGGTTTTTTTGGTGGTTGGGGGAGGGGGCTGCAGGGGTGGCTCCTGTGAGAAGCTGCTCGAAGCTTCCCCGGCTCCAAGTCAGACCCGACTCTGGCCCAGGCCAAGCCTGTCAGTGACGGCGGTAGCACCTCTGGGAGAACAGATTTAGGAAGGGGAACCTGCAGTGAGTGGGGGGAGTGGGATGTGAGAGGAACCCCTCTGCAGACACCGAGGTCAGTGAGGAGGGAGGAGGGAAGGAGGGGTGCCTGAGGCGGTGGATGCCCCTGCAGCCCGTGGTGGTGAACAGTGGAGCAGAGGCCCACCTGCAGCCCATGGAGGAGCCCAGGCTGGAGCAGGTGGGTGCCCCCCAAGATGGCCGTGACTCCATGGGAAAGCCCACGCTGGAGCAGTCTGTGACTGAAGGACTGCAGCCCACGGAAAGGACCCACGCTGGAGAAGTTCATGGAGGACCGTCTCCTGTGGGAGGGACCCCCCGGTGGAGCAGGGGCCGAGTGCAGAGTCCTCCTCCCCCCGAGGAGGAAGGAGCGGCAGAGACCAGGTGTGGGGAGCTGACCCCAACCCCCATCCCCTGTTCCCCTGCGCCGCCGGGGGGAGGAGGTGGAGAGAACCGGGAGTGGGGTTGAGGGCTGGGGGGAAGGTGTTCTAAGGTTTGGGTTTACTTCTCAGTGTCCTTGTTTTGTTTTGATTGGTAGCAAATGAAATTGATTTTGTTTTTTCCCCAAGTTGAGCCTGCCTTTTGCCCATGACCATATAAGTGATGTGTGATCCCTCCCTGTCTTTATCTTGAGGATGAGCCTGCCTTTGTATTTTCTCCTCATCCCGCCAGGGGTGGGGGGAGTGAGCGAGCGGCTGTGTGGTGCTTTCTTGCTGGCTGGGCTTAAACCGCAACACTGCATTAAGCACTTCACAGAAGTCTTTTATATCTTTAGCTGCTATCTTTTTCAGCAATACTTGCAATCCCCTCTAACTGTTAAACCAGGTTTTTCTTTAGCAAGACCTGTTTGTCAGTTACCATGTTGATTGTTACTCTTTCTATTTCTATCCTTTAATCCTTTATTTACTGAATCATGTATTTTGACTTTCCTTATTTTGTTTAGGATAGATCTAGCAGATGTGTCTAGCAGACCTCTTCCAATCTCACTGCAGGTACACAGGGTAAAGAATCAACTGGTGGAGCTGTGCCCTATTAGGAACAGAAAAGGCAAGGAAGCATCTGAGTGTAGCCCTCAGAGGCAGGGGAAGAGCCTTTGTGCTAAACAACTTTTATTCTGTTTGTGAGGTTGGAAACTTCATCATATTTCCTTGAAAACTGAAGGAATATGCAAAAAATTCATCATGCCCCTATTGTCATTCTGTGTGTGACAACTGAGATCAAGGTGTCTCTTAAAATTTTTTTTTGTATGCACGTTATATGCTGTGATAAGTCCATGGTTAGTAACTGCATGTTTTTTGGTCTTTGAAGGGGAAGAGAGGATTTCTTCTTTGAGATCACCTGGCCATGGGAGAAGCTTTTCGGGAAGAACAGGGCAGGCAGTAATACAGGTGCTGACTGGGGAGTTTGCACTTGCGGAGTTTTCTTAGAATAATGAGGAAGAGGTGCAAAACCAGGCCAGAGGTGATGAAAAGAGGGGAGATTTTTCTGTTGACCTAAAGGAGGCTATTGAAAGTTGCTAGTGTGAAAAGCAGGTCTGGAGGAAAAGGACCCTTGTTGCAAAGACATAGTTGGGCAGAAAAGGTATTTGTTTTCAAATGGCTGTATTTTATCTCTCTCACCTGAAAGAATCAGAGTTTTCAGACAGAAAGAGAGTTTGTTCAAGTTTATGTTCTGAAAAAACATCACTTCTTCAAAGCCCTTCTGGTATTTTTTTGGTGTGTTCACTTTAAAGAAAAGGTGCAGACAGGACTGTCTCAAAGCTCTGGCATGTTTGAGATCCAGTCACAGCATAAAAGTTAAATAATGTTATAGCTGGTAAAAGGTATTAGGCTAGCTTTAAAGAAATCCAGCTGACTGCATCATGAGGACTCTTGAGAGAATTTGAAGAAAACTTTGCATATCGTTTGTGGGAAGCTGTCTATTGTGAGTGCATTTTATAAATCAGTTTACTGTTTTAGCAGTTTGTAGCACAGTTCTCACTGGCTGTAGAAGCTACATTTCTTGGAAACACTGAATCTTTTCTGTTAAAGGTTGTCTCACACTTGAGGGTAGAAATGTTTCAAATATCTACCTGCTCCCTGCTCTAGAATACTCAACCTGAATTTGCCTTTTCCAGTCCTGGGGAGATGCTACTGGATAGCTTTGTGTCCTGGAGTCATGAATCTTCACTTGCTACATTTTCCTCAACACTTTCCATCCCATCCTTCCTCACTTCGTTTCCTTTTCTTTACCTATAACCTTCATATTTTTATTTTGAAGTTACCTCTGCACCAGAGGATGTTTTTATTTTTGTTAAATAACATACTGTGTACTCCAACACATGGATAATTTGCCTTTTCTTATTTTACTTTCTACTTTTTCTAAAATGCAATGCTTGGTTGAGAATTGAATCCGAAACTTTAGACAAATGTCTCCGAATTTGTCCACATGCAGTTATTTTCCATAATAGCTTGTGAACTTTGTGTATATGGACTTTCTATACATTGCTTGCTTTTTGCAAAGAGTTAATACCCTTTATATAAGAAACGGCCTTCAAAATGTCAATATAGTGTTTGAAAACGTAGAATAGTCATGAAGGAAACAGAATAAAGATTATAGGATGAATAGTCAAATTCATCAAATACTGAAATTCTTTAAATATTGGAAAGGATTGAAAAAACAAACAGCATACATCAGAAAGCAGTTCTTTTAGATGTTACTGGCTATTGGAAAAAGGGACTGCAAAAATACATGATTCAGAAATACGTGATTTCATGTTGTCCCAATACAATGTCAGGGAAGGTTTCGATATGATCCCAAGAGCGAGATTAAGACACAAACGAGGTCAAATGCCATATAGTCAAAAGAGCTTTTATTATCAAAAGTATCAAAAGCGGAAAATGGTGGCGATAGGATAGAATGGAAGAAAAGGTAGAAATTAAGCAAGCAGTCGGGATAGGATTGGTAGGATAGTCACCACCATGGATCCAGCGGCGTCCCGTTGGTCCTCAATCTTCAATTCCTTGGTGGTGGAAAAGGCCGCCACAGCTTGTCTCTATGGGTTTTTATAGGGCATATTTCGATGATATGCGCTGCAGGTTTCGTCTATCACAGGACCTTTGCGTGATTGACACCAGATCAGCTCCAGCCCAGTTTCCTCCCCTGGATGCCTCAATGGCCTGGTAATCCTCCTTACGGACAGAGGAGTGTCCTGCTTAAACAGGCCATCTTAGAGACAAAGGGCTTGAGATAAGCTGTTCACAGTTCCCTGAGATGACAGCCCAGTCCCTCACACCTAACAGTCTTTGAGGCAAATGGTTCAAGATAAAAATTCAGTCTCTTACACATGTTTGTGTTTAATCAACAAGTTCTAACAAAAGAATGGAAGATGTGCCTATGTATAGGAGATGAGGAAGAATTTGAAGAATTGAATTTGGTGAAAGAATTATAAGGCTTATTAGGCTTATTAGTTGTCCTGCTAAATGAAGATGGCATTATGGGTAGAAATGGGTTGATCTTTTCCAACAATATATGGGATTTATGGTGGAATAGTTGAATGGATTTTAGTAGCTGAAATTTGGATGATGAACAACTTGAAAGTTGAGATGATTCATGATTTTTTTAGGCTGGGTAATGATTAAAAATATCACATGAAATTTAATATGAGTAAGTATTGGTCAAAAGAAGACTTAAAATTCACCTGAGACAATAATGTTTTGTAAGTTAATGAACAGAACTGATGGATGTTAGTTGAGGCACTGAAGGGAAGACTCAACTGGTGTATTTTGGCACACCTCATTATGCCAATTCAGGGGTGCAAGTGGCACTGATTCTTATGTGCAGTTACCTACTGCATGGTATCTGGAAGCGGTGCAACTGAGCAGAAGTTCTGGCTTCTTTAGGTAGTGCTAGTCATGCTTTGAGAGGTTTCTCAAGTTACAGCAGGTCCATAATTTTCAAATGTTACCTGAAAATATATTTTCCTTTTTTTGTAAAATTGGTAAATAGTAGGAAGAAATACAGAAGACAAAAACTCTTCTGTTTACTAGCTTTGGGAATTAAGGTCCAAGGCTGGCTGTTAGAAAATTGAGGTCTTCTGCTTTCTGCAGTACTTCCAAAATGGCCGGTACACATTTATAAAATATAATAAATAAAAGAACATATATGTTGACTTTGCCTTGTCTGAAAGTGGGGCCCATTCTGCTTGAGCCTTGCAATTCATCTGCATATGCACAGCAGTTCCAGTATCTTGGACAGTCACATACTTAGTCTTGGGTACTCACGCTAGTCAGGGATATTTTATTGCTAGCAGGGTTGGCTGACATTTAAGGAATGCTGTTTTGTTAATAAAAAGTAACCCGTTATATCTCCCTCATCACAGCATTTTTGATACCTTCCAGCCTTACAGAGAGATGTTTCTGCACCTGAAGGGTGTTTGTTAATAAGGTAATACATAGAATATCTGTTCTTAAAAGCAGACTTTCTGCTTTCCTTCATTTAGCACTGTATTGGGTTTGTGTGGCGGGGTTTTTGGTAACGAGGCCACAGGGGTGGCTCCTGTGAGAAGCTGCTTGAAGCTTCCCCGGCTCCAAGTCGGACCCGACTCTGGCCCAGGCCGACCCCATCAGTGACAGTGGTAACGCCTCTGGGAGAACAGATTTAAGAAGGGGAACCTGCAGTGAGTGGGGGGAGTGGGATGTGAGAGGAACCCCTCTGCAGACACCGAGGTCAGTGAGGAGGAAGGGGAGGAGGGGCGCCTGAGGCGGTGGATGCCCCTGCAGCCCGTGGTGAGACGGCAGGCTGTCCCCCCCCAGCCCATGGAGGGGAGCGGGGGAGCAGATGCCCACCTGCAGCCCGGGGAGAAGCCCACGCTGGAGCAGGGGGATGCCCCCCAAGATGGCCGTGACTCCATGGGAAAGCCCGCGCTGGAGCAGCCTGTGACTGGAGGACTGCAGCCCGCAGAAAGGACCCATGCTGGAGCAGCTCCTGAAGAACTGCAGCCTGTGGGAAGGACCCACACTGAAGAAGTTCATGGAGGACTGTCTCCCATGGGAGGGACCCCGCACTGGAGCAGGGGATGAGTGAGGAGTGCTCCCCCTGAGGAGGAAGGAGCGGCAGAGACCAGGTGTGATGAACTCACCTCAACCCCCATTCCCCGTCCCCCTGTTCTGCTGGGAGGGAGGAGGTAGAGAAAATCAGCAGTGGAGTTGTGCCCAGGAAGGAGGGAGGGGTGGGGGGGAAGGTGTTCAAAGGTTTGGTTTTAATTCTCATTATCCTTGTTTTGTTTTGATTGGTAGTAAAGGAAATTGATTTTGTTTCTTCCCCAAGTTGAGCCTGTCTTTTGCTCATGACCATAACTGGTGAGTGATTCCTCTCTGTCCTTGTCTTGACCCACAAACTTTTTTTTGCATTTTCTCTTCCCCATCCCACCAGCGTGGGAGAGGAGTGGGTGAATAGCCTCATGGTGCTTTGTTGCTGGCTGGGCTTAAACCACAACAAGCACATTTTTCAAATATTGAGAGTCAAAATCAACCAATGCTGATGCCTAAGTAAGTTAAGCACCAGTACTTTTTTTACTTATATTTATTATTGTATCAATGAAATCACAACAGGATTGTGATTATAACCTGTGTATGTCACGTCTGTTGTCACAGTCTGGAAGGAAGACTAACTGTGTTCAACCATGTATAAGCTTGGTGAAACATCAACAAATTAATTTTCTTTGCTCACTAGTCACATTTTCTTCATGCATGGAAAATGATACTGCTTCAATTTCATTGCATTTGACGTTCCAAGTGTAAAAAGTGACCCTTAACAAGGTGATGTGACGTGGTGAAAACTTGCAGAAGTGACTGGAGAATCTCTCTTGTGCCATTTCCATTGTTTTTGTAGGACAGTACATTGCTTTTCCAGTTGTTAGGTTTTGTTTTGTTTGGTTTTTTTTTAAACAAATACTTTTCTTCTTTTTTTGCAGTTCTTGTGTCACTCTATCTTTTGGGCATCTTTTTGTGTACAAAATTTCATTTTCCTCTATGTTAACTTCACAGAAAATTTCCATTGATGCTAATGAGAATTATCATGATGTTCAACTGCCCATTTACTCTGGAGCAACTCTAGTGTATTTTCTTTTTCAAGTATTACATTTTCTTAGGATTAATATTTTAATGAACCAAATATTTGCTGAATTACTGCTGAAACATTTCAGAGTGAGGAATTGTAAACAACAGCAGCAACTGTAGCAAATTCACCAGTTTGTTGATTTAAACCCTCTGGGTAAAATGGTGAAATACGGGTGACTTACCAAGTTTGTGGATTAAAGAAGCCTGAATTTAATGGATGGTGAGCACCATCAGCTACCTTAGATTTTATTCTCAGTTTGATTTCAGTGTGTACTTTTGAACTGTTAAATTGCATGTAGTGCCTAAACATAGACCTAAGCACTGAACCCAAGTAAATCCCATTTAAACTTTTTGAAGAAGTTTACTATCATGGATGAAGAAACTATCATCATCCATGTGTTTAAACATGAAAGTACATCTAGGTATATTAGTGACTTTAAAAGGAATATGTTTATAGTAATATGTGCACTTGCTATCTCTTCATATGAATGAGTACTGAGTTGGTTATAATTTTACATGTTTTCTTGTTAAATCCTTGTTTCCTGGAAGATAACTGTTTTCTAGTAGATATACCAGTGAATAGTTGCAGTTATTTTTTTTTATCTATTTCGCATGTGCCCAAATATGTGATAAACGATTCTGGAGAAGTATGCCATGGTTTGGGTTTTGTTTTGTTTTGGGGTTTTGTTCGTTTGGCTGAGACCTCCCCCCCTTTTTTTTGTGAAAATTGTTTATTTGTGTACTGAGTTTATCCACATTCTTAGATTTATATAACCGTCTTGCATAGTGTTATTCAGTAATCAGTTTCACAGATGACGATAGTGAAAGTTGAAAGAGAAAATTTCTGCATGACTTGACACTGAAGATAAGCTGACTAGATTAAAAAAAAGAATTGTAAGAAAGATTTTAATGCATTCAGTTCACTTTTTCCTTTTCATTACGCACACTGTATGGCTTTAAGTAAAATATATAATGATTTCTGTCTAATGATTGCACCTTTTCATTTTAATACATATTAGATGTTATTTTCTTGTGGGGAGATCTATAGTTAAAACTAGGTGTGGAAGCTGAGTTGATCTTTATCAGAATTCACATGCCTGGAAAAACAGATAATGTCAAACAAAATATTGAATACCTTCATGAGATGGCAGCCTTTCAAAGACAAGGGCTAATAAAGGGTTAAGGCACTGACTGGGAGCTTCCATGAAATTTATTATCCATGTTTTCTTTTTGTTTAACCTTAGTTGAACCCCCAGAATGTTGAGGGCTTACATATGAACTTTAGTTTATATAGATTTGCTGGGGGTTGTGTGTACCTGAGACTTCTTGTGTGCATCTTTCATGTTCATCTGGCCCACTGAAAGAAGAGACCTAAGCATTTATCTTCAAAAAAGCAGTGCTAGCTATTCTAGGCAGACATAGCACATTCTTGTACCTACAGCAAAGCATGCAATTTCAAAGATGAGTACTGTTGCAGATGTATCTATATTCAGTTTTTCTTCATTGGCTATCCTGAAATGGCTCTGTATTGAACGGGCTGATTTTGGATAGCTTAATGTACAGGCACTTTGGGATTTCATTCTTACACACACAAGTTGTGGCCTGTGCCTGGTGCAAGAACTGTTCTCTTCTGAAACCGGGCTTTTACAGTTGCGTGTTCCTGGATCCATCGTCTAGATGACTACTTGCTTCAAGGAAAGTTTTCCTTAAATGCTGTTTAGAGGATATGTTGAGGCTAGAATAGAAGTTTACTATGTTTGATACAACAAGCTATGACATCTTAGTTAGTCAACTCTGGATTTAGAAGGTCACGCTGATGGCTGAATGTCCTTTTGGTTTTCGACTCTGTTTAAAGTTGTATGAGTGAATGTACTGCTCCAGGTGCAGGGACAGAAGAAACTTCAGCTTCCAAAAGTGTTGGTTGGTGAGACCTTCACAAGTGGGAAATCAAATTGTCCCAGAAGACCTACATAATGTAGTTTACCTGTCATGGCACTGCTAGGTGTGTTATTTCCTGCGATTCAGATGGCAGTTCAGTCAACCAATTAAAAGGATGCGTTTACGTCCTACTCCTTGCCTCATGAACTAAGATCTTACCAGATACTTTCTAGCAGAAAAACTAAACCAGCACATCTGAATGACATACTGCTGGTTAATTTAGTTCTCTTTAAACATTCCCTTTTCTTACCAAAAGTAAAGTAGGATTTATTCTGTTTACAGTGACATTCTTCTGTACCTTTTCACTTTCAACAAAGGAGTTAGAGACAGATTTTCAAAACAGGCTGGCTAGATTCCATTTCTTAAGCCACTGATAATTTTTCACATGGTTCAGTTGTGCAATACATATTACATTAATCAGGATGCTATAAGTTAAATAGTTCTTAAAAATATAATTCTGTCAAGGGCTGCAGGATTCTTAGCAGCACTGAATATAAAATCGGTTGGGTTGTCAGGAAGGTACTGGTTTGAAATTTTAAAATGGCTAGGAAACGGTGGACATTTCTGTATGGCATTCTTGGTGGTAAGATTTAAAAAAAACTTGCCAGTTAATTTTTAGTGAACTCATGAATGCTTTGTGTGTTGTTTTGATAACTTAGCAAATTATAACTGTTTTAAGGGGTTTACATTTTAAATTTAAATAAATGAATTGAATGGCAGGGCATGTACTAAGTGGTGGAAGGAATATTGGTTTCTTTCCTGCCTGTTTTGAGCAAAGATCCATGTGGCTAAATTCAAAATTTATTTGCTTCCTTTTTGTACCCAAATATATTTTTGTGAGTTTTATTTTTAACCGTTTATTGTATTATAAAGATGGAGAAATGTTTTATAAGTAATATAGCAGGACTGCCTCTTGTTCCAGCTGTGGGTTCATTTTTAACCCTTCAGCATCCTAATTAATCACTGAGCAACAGGATCAAAAATTCCAGTGCAGGGGAATTTCATCCTTTGGTCAACCCAAGACCAGCAACAACTTAGGAGCCATCATACTAAAGAAAGTATTGGAAAGACCAAAGACTAACTTGGTTAGTCTCCTCTGTATAAGATAAAGACAGGAGTCTTCTCCTTACTGTATCTTTGTGGAAGTAAATTTGATTCTTCCTGTATTGGAGTATTTGAAGATGTTTGTATTACAAGTCAAAAAACACATAGCACATTCTGTATGAAAATGATGTACTGTTGTGACAGGCTGAAACAGGGTTGAGCACATGTGAAAAGTAATATTAAAAAGTATTCCTTCCTGTGCTTATGCCAATAGGTTAGGAGCAAGTTTACCACCTGTTTGTTGCTCCATCTAGAATGGGTGTGTGTGTGTCCTTTTTTTCTCCTGATTATGGCCTTCTTACATTTTAGATTACTGACATACAGCAAGAAATAAAGTGTTGCAGTTGTGTGTACTGTAGATTTGAGTATGGTGTAATCAGAAACTTGTGGAAACCAGTCCTTGCATGGAAAAGCAGGTGAATCATTCCTTCTTGCCTTTCCTTCTGCTAAATTAAAAATTAAAAGTTTTCTCTAGCAGAATATGGAAAACACGTTCAGTGACTTCTACTTATATTACTAATAAGAATTTGTCGCAATACATTATAGTAACTAGCAGTCTGTAAATTAGTAGAGAGTAATGCTGTTTAGGAAGTAAAATATTCATATTCCTTTGTATCACAATTAATTTCCATTTTTGTCAACTTTATAAGCAGTTATTTTGTCTAGAATGAAAATTAATGAGAAGTTATGCTTGATAAATAATTTAAAGTAACTGCAAAACCGTATTATTGAATAGTTAAACCTATTTAAGGTAAAGGTGCAGTCTGGACCAAGGTTCTCTAAACACTTACATTCCATTTCAAGAAATTACTTAAGAGTTTGCATCCCATTGAAATTCCAAGGTATCATTACCCTTCAAAGTACAAAAAAAAAAAAAAATTAGAAGTTGTTTTCTAATAACTGTTTGAGAAATGTGTGCTTGTATTTTTATAAGAGCACTTAGGTATGCATTTATAGCATGCATTTATAGGGTGCATCTATAACATCAATTTATTGACTTTTATGGAAAACGCAAGGTTTAAATTATCTCATGTATTTTATTGATACGTTTTCTTTCCAAAGTACGCGTTGAGTTGAATTTTATTTCCTTCTATGGTATCATAGTGTATATATTAATAGAATTCTTCCCTTTGGGTTTGTTCAACCCAGAAACATGAATGTATTGAAAATCATGTTGTTTCTTCTAATATAATGTCTATACAGGCATTCAGATTCTTTAGTTGCACATCTGTTCTGTAACATGATTATTTTGAAGGTACATTTCAATGAAACACATTAATAGGTACTGAAAAACAGAGCCTAAACTGACTATCTGTTCATGTGAGGGTTGTTTGAACGTAACTTTATTTGAACTATACCTTTACATTTCTTGTTGTTTGTTGTTTAAGTTGGGACCATAGTGTAAAATTCACACATACACACACCCACCCACCCCCCATAAAGCTTACCCGTTTGCTGAGTATTTTCATTTGTTCTGTCTTTTCTTGGGTCTTGAGGCCAGGAGACAATTGTCACATTTAATCAGTTAAGGATATAGCTGGTGATTAGCTAGAGTAGGGCTAAGGAATCAAGAACATTTTAGACTTCATCTGCATGATCTACTGCATCCCACTATCTGAGCACACGTAATTCTCCTTGATTTCATTGCAACTCTTGTGGTGGGTTGGCCCTGGTTGGATGCCAGGTACCCACAAAAGCCACTCTATGACTCCCCTCCTCAGCTGGAGAGGGGAGTGAAAATACGATGAAAGGCTTGCGGGTTGAGATACAGACGGGGAGAGATCACTCAGCAATTGTTGTCACAGGCAAAACAGATGCAACCCAGGGAATTTAATTAATTGCCAATCAAATCAGAGTAGGGTAATGAGAAATAAAACCCAAACCTTAGAACAGCTTCCCCCCAGCCCTCCCTCCCCCCAGCCCTCACCCCCACTCCCGGTTCTCTCCACCTCCTCCCCCCGGCGGCGCAGGGGAACAGGGGATGGTGGTTGGGGTCAGCTCCCCACACCTGGTCTCTGCCGCTCCTTCCTCCTCAGGGGGAGGAGGACTCCGCACTCGGCCCCTGCTCCACCAGGGGGTCCCTCCCATAGGAGACAGTCCTTCACCAACTTCTCCAACCTGAGTCCTTCCCATGGGCTACAGTTCTTCATGAACTGCTCCAGCATCAGTCCCTTCTGCAGGGTCACAAGTCCTGCCAGCAAACCTGCTCCAACATGGGCTCCTCTCTCCACGGGTCCACAGGTCGTGCCAGGAGCCTGCTCCAGCACGGGCTTCCCACAGGGTCACAGCCTCCTTCGGACATCCCCCTGCTCCAGCATGGGGTCCTCCCTGGGCTGCAGGTGGATATCTGCTCCACTGTGGACCTCCCTGGGCTGCAGGGGGACAGCCTGCCTCACCCACCGTGGTCTTCATCAGAGGCTGCAGCGGAATCTCTGCTCTGGTGCCTGGAGCATCTCCTCCCCCTCCTTCACTGACCTGAGGGTCTGCAGGGCTGTTTCTCTCATATTCTCACTCTGGTGTTGCGCAGCAACTTTTTCCCCTTTCTTAAATAACGTTATCCCAGAGGCACTACTACTGTCGCTGATGGACTCGGCCTTGGCCAGTGGCGGGTCTGTCTTGGAGCATTGGCTGTAGCCCCTCTGCTACTGAAAACCTTGCCACGCAAACTCAATACCAACTCTGCATATAGAAATGCTCAGATAGTTGGGACATACAGTTGATTCTCTTCTAACATCTGTAGATTCAGTGCAGTGCAGATCACTTCAGTGGTTTTTTTGTCTCTTTCTTTCTCCAACTGTAAAATAAGGATTCTAATATTTACTAGCTTTGGAAAAGAATCTTGAAATTCTCAAAAGCAATTTGAGATTAAATACCTACCAAATACAAATTACTGTTATGTTGGTAGAAGCAAAGCAAAATGATTATTTTTTTAATGATACTTTAATTGCCGATCACCATATTAGGGAGAGGAAAATAAAATGAAACTGAACTAGTGACTTTGTTTTGCAGGTTCTTTCATGTTGGTGAATACATCTGGGAGATTTGCGGGACAGAAAGCTCACCTCCTTCTGCCCCATCTGAAAGAAAATGATACGCATTGTATTGATTTCCACTATTATGTTTCAAGCAAGAGTGGATCTAGCCCTGGCACTTTGAATATATATGTGAAAGTTAATGATGGTCCTATTGGTAACCCCATCTGGAACACATCTCTCTCTGCTACTTGGAACAGAGCAGAACTGGCAATTAGCACTTTCTGGCCCAATTTTTATCAGGTATGTTTTACTTTTTATGAATTTTTTTTTCTCATAATGGTCACCTGGTTCTTAATCATAATTTTGACTTTAAATCAAAATATCTTTTGGTATGTTTTGTTGATCTTTATCTTAATTATATTTTTGAAGATGATGCTGAATGTTTGGTTTTACATATATATGGCTATGTTTATATGTTTACATATATTTATAGAACTGTATGGAATGTATGCATGCACATATATGGTTTAAATGTGGATGAAATAATTATATTGAAACTTTTTAAATTATATTGAAATTTTGCCATGGATTTCAGTCAATGACCTCTGTTTCTCTGTAATAAATTCACTCATTCTTTCAGTTCATTAGGGATGCTGGAATTGAATGCCAGTAGATTTTATTGCGGTAGAGTCTTCAAGTTTGATTTAGATCAGCAATACTTGTTGCTTTAGAAGTAGCAAGATTCAATCCTTTGAATCCTCAGTTTGGGTCGTCAGTTTGAATGCAATATCCATTTGTTCTGTCCAGTAGTAAACATAAATATAACAGTAACTGTTGTAGGAATGGGCTTCTGATTACATTAATTTGACAGTTCCTTAGGGTGCTGCTTTTCTGTAGGAAAGTTTACAAATTAAATAGTTGTTTACTGTTATATAGTAGTTCAACAGTTTTTCTCCTTCTTCTCATGAAAATATAGTCTATGTCTCCACAAGCAAGTAATTTGGTGTAATAAAAGCAGACCAAGGCTCTTAATGAGGCTCTTCTCATCTTCATTTGCAGTTCAGGAAGTTTGGTTTGGATTTTATTTGGTCCCCTGTGCTGAACATTGTCACTGTACTTATGGTTTGAAGCTTCCTGCAGAAAAGCCGTCCCAAAGATGGGGGTTCTATGACTGCAGACCTCCCTAGGGAGTATAGTGTTGTCATTCCATAGTGTCGTTCCAGGGTGTGACAACATCTTAATTACTACATTTATGCCCTGACTACCAACATCATGTGGCAGAGCCTTGTTTCTGTTCCTGTTTAGTGTGACCGGGCTTTTGGTGCCCCATCATATTCTCATTATGAGTTTGGCAATGTCCACTGCACGGTACCCTGGGGTGTTATAGTGGACTTCTTTCTGTGGCTGTAGCAGCTGATCTGTGAGGATGTCTCAAGTGAACTGAAGCCATTCCTTTTGAACCCTTTTTCGTCTAAGGAGAAAAACAAGCTGAACAACTTCCTGGAGTCTTTTCCTCTGTGATTGTTTCCCCTACAATTGACAGAAAGTCTTGGTCCAAAAGATGAGTTTGGAGTGCCAGGACCATCTTGTCCTTGGAACACGGATACCTGGCGGTGGGTGCAATACTTGCAGTCCCAAAAGAGCACACTCTTTTTCTCTTGCCTCTGATAGTGTGTTGCTAGGTTGTGTAGGGAATATTGACAGGGTCTGCATTTGCATCCAGTGCTCTGCCCAAGGTGGCTAGGAATTGCTCCAGCTGCATCATCAGGGCTTCCTGGAGAAGATTCAGGTTAAGTTTATGGACATCTCAGCAAATTTCGCTTGGGGGACTCATGATGTGCATCCCCTATAATTGGTCGCAAGCCCAACGTGGGAATACTGGCACCTTTTCCAGAAGGGCAGGCATATTAGCAGAGTTGAGGTTCACCTCAGCATTGTGGGAGAAGCTGTGTACTACCTGCCTCTCTGGAGCATGAGGCTGTATCCTGATCAGAGTCCAAGCTTGGTTTAGCCATACCTTTACATTTCTCAGGGTGAAAGGGCAATGTGTATTTTGTTGCCTGTCAGATTTCAAGGAGTGTTTGGACAATACTCCTAGTCATATGATTTAGTTTTAGGTAGTCTGTGAGGAGCAGGGAGTTGGACTTCATAATCCTTATGGGTCCCTTCCAACTCAAGATATTCCATGATTCTATGACCTTACTGCAAGACTGTGGACCCCACGTTACCAATTTGATGCCAGTGTTCAGAATGCCCTCCAGTGATGCCAAAGAGCCTTTCTATCTTGACTGAAATAATGAGGTCCAGTCTGTGTTGTTAGCCTTGGTGGATGGTGGGAGAAGAGTAGAGCATCCCACAGATGATTTCATGGCTGAGATTGGATATAACTCTTGGTGGTTTGTAACATGGGATCTACTGGAGGGATTTGTGAGGATGCTGGGTGGTTCAGGAGTGCTATGTGGTATGTGCACATTTTGCAGACACTGGGTGGATGTATGACTGTCTTGCTCATGCCTACGTCTGGACCATAATGTCCTCATCTGGGTTTGGAGTGAATTAGTAGAGGAGCTTCTAATTTCCTGTCTTCTGAAAGGAGTCTGGTTTTTATGCAACAGAACTGCTCTGTGAACTAGCAGCCAGTAAAGACAAGGATTGCTCTTCAAAGCCTCACTGTAGCTCTGAACCAAAATGCTAATGTGGACAGGGGAATTTTAATAGAAGAAGCCTTGACTCTAACTAGTAAATTTAAGTGAAATTAACATGTTAGTAAAAATAGAGACAAGCTCTGACAGTTTTAAATGTTATTGATACTAGTAATAATCTGTGTCAGATTTCTAACAATATGATACATCTAACTGATGTCTGAGTAATATGGATATTTGGCCATAGAAATAGAAAGATAACCTTTCTAGTTCACTTACTCTTTGAGACCTGCCATCTGGACTGTTCACTTTTATTCATAGGTGGACCCTTATATGCTTGGATGGTGTGCTGCAGCTTTGCAAATTGCCGTGCATCAACTGGTATATAATAAACACCTGAGTCTGTAATGGATTCCATGTGCCCTCTTTGCCTCTAGAAATATAGAAGTTTTTACATAATCTTTCTTTCAGTGAGGAGTATAGTAAGTAATTTTCTTTGCATTTGCTGCATATAGTCTGAAATAATACCTGGTTAGGTATTGCGATTTAGCTGATGTGCCAAAATGTCTTATGATATAGTAATATCCATGGCAGTCCACGGAATCAGTGTAAAATAGTGTAATTTCACTGGTTTCACTGTAGATAAGCTAATTTATTCTTGAGGAAGCTGTCTCCATTTTGATAGCTTATGGTCAATCATCTCCATTTTGGTTGCCTCCATCCTCTCGGAAATCTTTAACGGGATTTCCTCACTTGCCTGGTGACACTTGCAGTTTCTCATTGTTTCTGAACTCTTTTCATGTGTTTTCATGCTTTTTGTTCTTCACAGTTTGTTTTGGGGAGAGGCAGGAAGTTAGCTGCAAGCAGCTGGGAGAAGGGCAGGAAGAGGAGAGAGGGTATACATGGATTGTGTGAAAATGTGCATCCAGGTTAGGTGACAGCTCAGATGACTGCATGTATGGTGGGAGAAGGCAGAGGACCTATCTGACAAGTGTCTAGCACCAGATCTGTTTCCTAAGCTGCTATTAATTTGATTCCAAAACTCCGACCTCTTTTGGCACAAATCCATGTGTTTCTCACATAACCTCCAAAATGTACAAGACTTCCTCCTAGTGATTTTCTGAGGCTGTCTGACCTTATTGAATAAAAATAAGAAAAGTCCTCTAAGAAGATTTTTAAGGAAGATAGGGCCCTTTTTAACTTTTCATGTATGAAGGTTGGTAGTTTCCTGATGAGTAATCTTCAGGAAAAGGCTCAGCATTAGTAGATGAAGGGACAAAGTAATGTAATTGTGTGATTTTCTTTATTGTGTCTTAAATCACATATCGATGTAGGCATCTGCATGTTTGTGAATGCCTTATAATTCTGTTCCATTAGTGGACACCTACAAGGTGTCTAGCTGCAAATGAAGCCAAAATGTACTACAGAACTCTGAAGACAAATTATATATGATAACATTTCAGAGTTACAATATTTATGTAATACAGGATGCTTAAAAACACAGTGGTGTTGGTCTGTTTTGCTGTTGATTCATGAAAAACGTAGGCAAAATAACTCCCACTGATGGTAGGTGACTAGAAATCAGATTGTGTAGTGTGAAGTGCATTTTATTCCAACTTCTAAAGATGTATTTGTTTAAACCATGTATTATTAACACATATATACAAAGCTTTCAAAAGATTTAATAATTAACAGTATTTTATTATTGTAACACCAGGTATCCAAGCTTGTTAATACCTTTCATGTTGGTTTTCCATTTAGAATTGACTCTTTAGAAGTAGAGTCTCTGAACAAAGTAATTAATTTCTTTTAGTGTACACTTTTCTTTTTACTAGGTAATTATTTGTGTAGGTTTCACTCCATATGAAAGCTGTACTATGTATATAAATCACAATGATAACCTGCATGTAACAACACTAATTATAATTTAATTACTGTTTATTTAAACTTAAATTGTCAAGTATTCTGGTGATTAAGGATATATTTAATTCCATAATTAATGGTCTTCTAAGTGCTACTGCTTAACATCTATCTGCCTTTGACTTTAGGGTATGTCTACATTGCGGTCCAGTTGCTGATTACAGTATAGTTGCAGTAACATAAGTTCAAGCTGCCAAACACCTTCTGGTGGTCAAAGATAACCAGTACAGTTTGTTCTTTTCTGCTGTGCCTCCTGGTCTCTGAGCTATTTGTTTCAAAGTAGCTGGGATATTTCTACAGGAGCTGGTCTTCTGTACTGTAAAATCCCTTTAGGAGTGCTCCTCTGAGGGAGCATCGGCTTCCTGTTTTTATCCATCTCCACTGGTCACAGGAGAAATTGTTTGCTCTGCTGAGCTATTGTCTACTTGGTGCATCTTAAGAGCGAGCATCATGCCATTAGAGACAGCCTGCAAACCAAACAAGGCTTTGTGTAATTACTAAGACCTTCACCCTCCTCCTTACTTGAGTAGAATTAGGATGTACACAGAAGAAGAGGATTAAATGCTATGTAGATTTCTATGGGTAGTGGTGAGCTTTTTTAGATTCTTGGGGAGCAGTCTCAGTAGGTTGAGAGGCTCTAAAATTGATGCTTTGAGATACAGGTAAGTCCTGAAATGGCTGCATGGCTGCTCCTCTAGTGAGGAGAGGGGTGGTTTTGGTTTTTTTTTTTGGGGGGTGTTATTTTTAATGTTTTGATTTTTTTCCTCATTTGGATCTTTTAACAGGAGGAAAATCTGTTATTTCAGGGTTGTTTTCTTGTTTTGTGTGTTTGGGGTGGGGGGAGTAATTTTTTTTTTTCTTATTTCCTAGGTTAGTTAATGATTCTCAGACCAATTAGTAGTATTTTAAGTGTATTTTATGTTTTTGAAGCATTGCAGTTTTAGAACTTTGCAATATGCAAAATGCCACTACTGGGTTGAGTCTGGTGAGTGGCTTCTGTTCCCCGCTCCTAACCCTGCACGCAAGCAATTTGGCACAGTACCATTGCAAGTTACGTACCATCCCCACATCAGTTTTTATATTTTTGAATTTTTTTTTTTGTACTTTGCTGGGAGTCAGGCATGGCAGCAGTGAGCTGAAACAAATCTTGATTAAATAAAACAACAAACACTGCAGTTTTAAAATCCAGAATGGAATTGAAAGGATTAAAAATAGCTTGCAGTGGAGTAATGCTACTCTCTATGTCACTGCACCTTCTTTAAACATAAATTCCTGTGAAGCTGGAATGAGAAAATGGGGTAAGAGCCTGGCAGTAATTCCTGATCTTTTTTAGTAAGGACACAAAGGAGTTACATGGTATGGCTTCACACTGAGATGAGATTAATCCTTTACCATTCTGACACTTTCCCCTGTAAATTAGGAGTTCAGGGAATAAGAAGCAGTAGATCCAACCTACCTTTTCAAATCTGGACTTACTTAAACTTTCATTTGTTTCATAACCTCCTTTGTACATGCTTTGCTTAGAGTTTGGCTCATGCAATGTGTTTAAGTCATCAGCTAGGACAGAGAGTTAAGCTTCTTGTGCAGTAAAGGTCAGGCTCACATTCTCATGCATTGTGTGTTGCATTCAACTGCAGACGTATGGTTCCTGAGCTGCGCTTTGAACTCAAAAGAAACCTTGAAATACATATTGCATTTTGAATCACAGCCCTGTGTCAGGCATCTTAAACAACTCTTCTTCATTGTGTTGGGTGATTTGGGAATAGTTATTTTGAGAAAGATGCACCAGGGCAAACCGCGTACCTAAATTTAAAAACCCCAGCAGTCTAAAAATGGTCAAGAGTAAGCAGGCCTGCACTTTTTGTCATATACACAAGGCTTTGTTATTTTCTCCCATCCCTTGTTCCTGAACCAAGAAAGCTTCTGGGCCTTCAGTAGAGAAATGTAAGACAACTGGTTTAGAAATGAAAAGAGAAGAATAAGATTTAATAAACCTTAATGTCGGGAGTTCAGTGTCGCTCACCCTTAAGAGGTTTCTTTGGAGTCTCAGGTTGGCAGCAACCACCAAAACGTTGTTAAATATGCTTCAGTGCACATGCGAGTGCTGAATGGTAGTTGTGTAGGAGTAAGAGGTGGGGAGGGAAACGGCATAAAGTGAATTCCCAGGCAGGGAGGCCTGACCACGTTTTAGGCAGCTCAAGACAATAAGCTGTGATGGGTTTCTGCAGGACCTGGAGAAGACCAGGTGAGGAACCTCCCTTCGTGTGTCTTTGATGAGGCAGCAGTCACTGTGATCATGCCCCAGTGATAAAGCAGATAGTCCTAGGATGAGCCAAAAGGGGGAGAAGAACTCAACCCACAGGGGTACAAGACAGTGCCAGTTTTACAGTGTGAAAGTGTTCCCAATGCCTTGTAAAATATAGTCAAAGGAAGGCACTCTGTGTGGTTAAGTACAGCAGGCGGAGGGGAGAGCCAGTGTGTGCTGTGGGCAGCGTGTGACACATCAACGCCTACTTACTGGGAGGGGGCAGGGGAGCAGGTTTGCAGCCTGATGTTAAGTAGCTTTTTTAATACTCCTTTTTCTTGTTTTTGCAAAATGCTATTTTTAAGTCAAGTAGAGAGTGTTTATATTAGGTAAATCTACCTTTTGACTAGAAGTGTTGTAATTTTGCAACAACAAAGGCAGGAATTTACGGAGTGAGGTTGTGTGGCAACAAAATCTGCTTATTTCTATTGTTCTTCGGAAGAGACAAGTTATCTTGAGTCACAGATTTTCAGCAGTAAGCATTTATGTTGGTGAACAGACCCCCTTTCTTTGTTCATACGTAGCAAGGGGAAGTGGCAGGAATGAAAAGCTAATTTTGCTCTTCACTGAAGCAGGGAGTATCAGGGACAGTGCAGTGCTAAGCTGCTTCTCTGGTTCCTGTTTGGCAGGCCTGCAAGGGGGAAAATGGTGTAAAACAGCTCTCAGGCCAACGTTTGCAGAGTTTTTCCTGAACAAATGAATTCAGTGTTTTAACCGGTTGTTTCCGGACTGATAAGGTGGCGGAATAATAGGCAAAAAATCCAAGGGCTGCCCAGACTGACGTTGCTGGAGTGTTGTCTCTATTTTGACTGGGGTCTTTTATGTTGCCTGCAGGTGTTGCATAAGCCAGGAGGAAAGGCAGAGTTTGGAGGTGGGAGTAAAAATGTTAACTTTTACAAGACAAGCAACTTTTCAAATGTGAAATGATGGAAAAACTAGATGTGAAATAAGTTTCTAGGTTTCATTTCTAGTGAAATTACTAGCAAAAGTGATCCAGATTTGTGAATAGTCTAGACATCCCTAATATAAGCTTTTCAATTAATAAATGAGCTACTAGAAGCGTTTCTAGTCCATTTCTGAGCACCCTCTTATAATGTGCAGCACACTTACAAGGACTTTTAGAAATGTCTCATGCATAGGATCAAATTTTTTTTTAGTGTAAAAAGGGAAAATGCTTAGTTAAGCAGATATTTTAGTCCATAATCTTCATTTATTAATTTAAATAAAACAAAATACTGTATTTGAATACAGCAGTTGATAGTATTTCACAGCCTGTGAACAGAATGGAAATTATATTACTGTACTTGGAATAGGTGTCATGTTCTTTTATATATGAAGTAAAAGGCATACCAGTGATGTCTCTGATGATGGTATGTCACTACTGGCTGTAGTGTCTCTTTCCATTTACTAAAAATTGCTTATTTTGTGTCAGAAGAGACCAAAACTTACCATCTTTAAAGTTGATATCAGCTTAGCTGTTGCTTTTGATGGAAGCATGATTAAACTGACAATATTTCAAGTTTTATTACTTTTCTTTGGAACATGCCCTCTTTAATGACAATAATTGTAATTTAATAGTATGTCCAGCTGGTAATTTCTTGATACATTGCCTAGCTTATTTGTGGTAATGACATTTTTGGTATGTCATCTAGAGATATAGCAGGATATTTTAGATCACTCATTGAGTCTTTCTCTGTTGTCATAAGCAGGTGTGATACAGTTATTTCAAGGTTGTAGTTCCTGCCTGTGAACTGAAGGAATGGGTTTGTGTTTAGACTCTACAAGGTTTTTTTTGTCTCCTAGTATATTGCAATAATGAAGTACTTAAAACCTCTCAGAGAGCTCCCCTGTTATGAGTTATAGAAATTATTTTGAGATCTTCTACTCAGGTATTGCATATGTTTTATTTTCTAGAGCTCAGGTATTTGGTTTTGCTGGAAGTCAGGTAATTCTTTGGAAAAGGCACTTTTATGCAACATTTAAAAAAAATAGTTAAATCCCCATTATCTGGCAGTAATATTTTTAGCAGAAAACTTCTGACTGGTTTGGCTGGCTGCTTCAGAGGTGTGCATGTGCTGATTCCTCTGGGGGTTTTCTAGAATTTAGCATGTTTAAAAGTGAAGAACCTGAAAAAAACTCCTCTGCTCTGCAGTGATGGGATCGTGGATCAGGTAGACCTTTCAGATCTTGTGCAGATCTTCTCCTTATACTGAGTACTCCAAAAGGGAGGTAGTTTGTTTTGTTGTTTTTTTTAAATAAGTTATATTTCAGTAAAAACGATAGAGTTAACTGTTCTCTTTCTTCTTAACAGAGAAAAGTCAAAGCCGCTAAGGAATACAGGAGAGAAATCAGTAACTGTGCCCAGCCCTCTGTGTTTTTACAGGCGGGTCTTTGCCTCCGCAGTTAGATTCAGTTAAGTCAATGACTTTCTTAGTGGCGGCATATTTCCCCTGGAGACTTTTCCACTGTTTCTGAGACCTGGCTGTCTGCTCTCTGTTCTTCACCGCTGTGTTGTAACATCCCTACATTAAGTGCAGGTTCCTGGGTCTGTGCCATGGTTCTCATGACCTACAGTCTTTCAGATCTTCTCTGTTTTGAATAGGCTTGGTAGCTCTTCAGGAAATGGAGCAGTGTCCTCCTTCTTCCAAGGGCACCAGCATAACCATTTTTTTCAGAGAACATAGCACAAACTGAGAACATACAACTGTTTGTCATATATGTTAATTGAGAGAAATGCTTGTTCTTTTTTCAAAGTTCAGTGAGTGAAAACAGGACCTGCATTCTGGGTCTTGCACTGCCATCAAAACTTAGGGTTACTATGTGCCCATCATCTCTCTCTCTGTATTTGCATTTCAAGGCTGTTAAGATGAGGGTAAGAATGATCATGGTTGGAAAAGCTCGTTCAGGTCTTTGAGTGCAAGTTATTCTTTAAGAGCTTCTGCTTTTTTCTTCTTTAAGAACTTCTGCTTCCCAAGATAGTTCCCAAGACCAGTTCCACCAGGAGATTTTCTTCTTTGTAGGCCAGTCCTTACCTGGTTCACTCTGTTGCTGTGGATCAGCAATATCAACTTTAAGTGCCATCAGAGTGCCATCGGGCATTTAGAAGGCCACAGGCTGGGTCTTGTGACTAAGCAATCCTTTTATTGCAGATCTTGTTTCTGCAAAATTTGTTTCATGGCTTTCGGGCTTTCCTCATTGCGATGTTGTGTTTTCTTGTTGCTGCCTGGTTCATCTAGGGGCAACGTTAGCACTGTAGGTTGAAATTTTTGTGTAGACAGGAGGCAGAACTAGAATGACAAATATTTTTTTCCTTGCCAGCCATGTGGAGTAAAAGCCGTATTTATGGCAATTTCACTCCAGTGAGATTGGGAGGGAGAAATGGACAGAGTTTAGGAAGATGATATCTGGGAGAGAAGAATAGGATTGGTGTCCACAGATAGGGCAATGAGAAAGATGGGAGAAGGCAGAGGCAAGAGGTGGTGAAGAATTTGCTTACCTCAAGGTTTGTTTTAAAATCAGAATTGGTGCTCTGCCAATGTTTATTCAGGACCAGGTAGCTGTGATATAATATTACAGGACTGTATGTTATCCTTGTGACATGTTTGCATTCTCTATCATTCTCTTTCTACTGAAATAATTGCAGTAAAGGATATGGTATGTGGTGTCCTTCTGTACCCATTCCAAGGTCAGGTACAGCATATGCGTGAAAAACAGTTTCTAAAGTTTGTCTTCTTCAGTGTACATCCTGAGGCTAGTTACAAGAGACAATTAGAGTTAACTTTCCAAGCAAAAGGAAAGTATTAAAAAGAAATAAAATCACAACCTGGATTTGAGCATGAACTTCTTGAGCATTGGTTTGGAAATTACCTGCTAATGTTACTAGCATATTTTCTACTATTCCACATAAACATTCTTGGGATGTTCAAAGCTAAGGCTGCCAAAGTTTGGAGAGGTTTACTTTTGAGTGTACTTAATTCAAATGACAAGAATGGTCCATTTATTTTGTGACCTGTTTATAGCCATTAAACAAACCGTAGCAAATGGATCTGCTTTACTTAATTCACTGCATTTGGTGGAAGATTAAGAGCGTGGAAAATACATTCATGAAAATAGGTATGTTTGTGTCTGATACTGTGCAAATCTTTGTATACTGCAGAACTGTAATTTTTTAAATAAAATTAGGAGTTCACTCTGCAAGACAAAGAATTGAAAATAAAATACAAATCTTAATACTTAAGATGATTATTAGGTAACTACTTTGGCAGACTAAATATTGGGGGAATTTGGTTATTTTTCATTGTGACCTATATATGATCACACTTGTAAATCTCCAAAAATAGTATAAACATGAAAAAATGTGATTTATGTTCTGGTCAATTTTAATGAAAAGAATAACACATTTTGAGGTTTTGTTGATTGTATTTTGTTTTCAAGGTGCTCTTAACATGTTAAAAGAGTTGATGTATTTTTCCGTAACAAAATATTTTTATATTCTCTGTGTTACAAAGCTGCTAACTGAAATTCTATTTTTGCTTCTCAGGTTGTTTTTGAAGTGGTCACTTCAGGTCACCCAGGATATGTGGCTATTGATGAAGTGAAAGTTTTAGGACATCCATGTAGTAAGTACCTATCTGCCATTTTAAAGCCAGCCCCCTAAAATGAATGTGCCACTATGCTTCAATAAATGTGGAGCAAAAGATAAGGAAAATGTCAGAAAACAATGTCACTGCTATAAATACAGGCTGAGTATGTACAAAGTGTTGCTAGCATTTCAGCACCATACATTATTGGCTTTAGAGACATCTCTTATATGCACGTTGTGTACAGCGCTTGGCATGAGCCGCAGACCCTAACTGGGCCATCTAACAACTCCTTCAGAACAAGTCATCAAGATTTGTTGACCAGTTTTCTGTCTGCATCAAAAATTCAGTGCAGCCACAAGCTGAGACGTTAGTGAGAGCAGATGAACACCACAAGAGCTGAATATGTATGATTATTTTTTCCAAGGCTTAGAAGGAAGAAAACTCAGTTGGCTAAGGGCTGAGGCTTTGCTAAGCAAGGTTACTTAGGGTACTTCCCAAGGTTCATGGCTCAATTTCTGCACTGTTTTCCTTCCTTATGTTTCAGATATGTTTCCTTATCCCATTATTAAGGATATGTAAAACTTTCCTATCCTAAGTTCTTTCAAAACTGATGTCAAAACAAAACCTTGTAAATTAAAGCTTTAATATAGTAATCCAGTTGTAATTGAACAGGCTACTTAAATAAACGATAATTTCACCTATTTGCTATTTGTTAAATAAGGTGTATTAAGATCATATGTGGAATTGTAGGTTGTGATCTTATTGACCAAATGACTGAGTGGGGAAAAAGACACCAACTTCTGTGTAACTGTTCACCTTCCTCTTATACCACATTGTGCTTGTGTGCATTCTTTTTGGCTTATAAGAGCTGCGATTTAAGATAAAAAGTGGTTTATCGGTTAGTACTGGAGAACCTCATAAAAATGGTTTTAGTGTTAGTGGCAAGAAGACACAGACATTTCTTCAAATACAGAGACAGTTATGCAGAATCAGCAGCTGTTACTTCTGAATCACTTAGTTCTAATAAACACAGCAGGCTCTCATGTTGTTACACAGTATTTGTGCTTCTGCATTTTGAATTTATATCTTTGGTTCAGGTAGGACAAGTCTAAAGCAGCATTTTATCAGCTTACTAATTTTTCTTACACAGATTTTGAGAGGTTTGATCTGTGCACTTATACCAATCAATTCTCAAAACCTGCAAGTAGCTCTTCTTAATGTGGAGACTGAGTTACACCCCTATAGCGCAGAGTTCTAATGTGACAGTGTTGAAATGCAAAAGCTTTAATGAAAAGTTCTTTGATGAAGTAATTAGAATGGTAGAAACTGAGATATCAAACCGGTTACATTGTCTACAAAAAATGGAAAAAGTGTGAAAGTTGGAATAGAACTACTGTGTGTCTAAAATTTTGCAAGACTCATAATGCTATTCTTTCTGTATATTGCCAGAAAAAATACTTTTGGAATGATTAACTCTTTAAACAAAAATTTAAATGGGAAGAATATTTGCTAGGCAGTTGTCTGGGTAGTATGGACAGAGACCAAGCAGAAGGAAAGTTGTAAGCATGTAGAACTGAAAGTGATGGATTGGGGGGGGGGGAGGAGAGGGGGGGGGATTTTTCTAGTTTGTGTGTGTGTGTGTGTTTGCTTTTAAAACCTGATGCCCCTCTCCACTTAGGCCATACCTGACAATTCAGACAGGCTAGTTTTCCAGAGTTAAAGAAGACTGAGAAAAAAAAACAACAAATAAAAGCAATGTAAAAAAAAAAAGTCACTGAGAAATGGGGAACTTACTGAAGAATTTAACTTGATAGTCAGACATGAATAGTTTGATAGACAGACAAGAGGATGACTTTGGCCTAAAGTCTGTCTGTCCTTATTGCGAAGTGTTTAAGAAAAAAAGTAGTATGGCTAATAAATTTGCTGTAAGGACAGCTATCATTAAAAGATTTTCTTCCGTAGTTAGATATTAATTTGGGCTATTTTATTCCATCTCCTCCTTCTTATACTGCCTTGCACTGGATATTAAGTAACCTTTTCTTGAATTCTGGTAGCTGACTATTTATAAATTCCTTAAAACTGCAATTTCTCCCAGTGAATTTCTCCCATTTAAGAAAATGGTATCAACAGTTTAAATGGTTGCGATGCTGCTAGAAAATGTACGTTTAGTTTGCCAGTTTATTGCTAGTACTAACATTTCCATGTCTGAAAGCAATGTTTAGATCCTGGCTTATCTGCTTGTATAGACAGTGCAAAAAGTCCCCTTGTCTGCAGCAGGATTTGAATGGCTGGGGAATACTGCCTCTTCAAGGATAAGCTTCTGTATCAAATTTGTATGTTTTTCTGTGTCATGTGGTTGATTTTTTTCAGTAAAACAAAAATGCACATGCTATCTTTCCTCCTTCAGTGGGCAAAGTTCTTGTTTGAATACCTATTTCATTTGTTAGATTATTTGTAGCAATATTACTTCAATTTATACTGGGAGTGTTTTCTCTTTCTAAATGAAAAATAAAGGTTGGTATGGAGAATGCATTGTGGTTTGGCTTTTTCTGCAGTGTTGTTGAAGAGAATTGTATTTAAAGAATACAGCTGTAGTTGGTGAGAAGTGTTACGTTAGTATTTTAGCCATTTGGAATGCTACATTTCTAAGGCATCTCCTCTATAGACAGTGTACCTGGTTAAAAAAAAAAAGAAAAAAGATGTTCCCTGACAACATCACTCAACTTCTTACTGTTTTGTCTAGTTGGTAGTGTAAGTATCTAATAGGTTTTTGTTCAAAACATAATTAGTTTCCAATATGATCTTTATTAATAGAGTGTTATTGCAAGAGGTATACTGAGCTAAGATAATTTACACAGCAGGAACAATTAAATAGCACCCTTCTCTTCTGTTCTTTCCCTGGTATGGAAGTAAACCAACCTAAAATCTAATGTGTAGTCAGTGATTTGAACCTTTTAAAGCAGGGCTATTTCATTTGCTTGGTGTATTATTCATAGTTAGTACTTCCGTGTTGCATAACTTCAATACTTTTTCTTCTTCCAACAGCAAAAACTCCCCATTTCTTGCGTCTTCAGAGTGTGGAAGTCAATGCAGGACAATTTGCTACTTTTCAATGCACTGCCAATGGTGGAACAGACTCAGGTGACAGACTCTGGTTACAGGTAATTTCTTTATTTCGTAATGCTCTGAGATCTGGGGGGAGGGGAGTTCATACTCTGAAAAGAATGTAAAACATGAACAATAATAGGGCTGTCCAATTCATCGATATTAGATTTTAGAGCACCTTTGAACTGCTGCATAGTAGGCATTCTGTTGTAGAAAATGATACCGGAAGATTTTCCTCCCTTGTTTCTATGGGATGCCTTCTTAAAAATAAAGGTACTGGTTTTTGTTACATGTGGCTGTCATGAGTAAAGGCTAAATCCCCAAGGAAGAGCACATGACTTTCTTATAATGTCTATGCTGACTAACTGCAACATTACGCATAATAATTTTCTTGGCTTACCTCTGTTTCTGTTTAGTATTTTCGGCTGAAATTGCATTCTTACTTTTTAAGTCTGGAGAACACCAGGATGACCATCAAATCTGACCTTCTGTATTATAGAGCCAAAGAATCTTAGCTATATTAATTGAATCCATAATTTTTTACTTATTCAGTAATATAGCTTCTAGATAGGTGTCAGATCTTGATTTAAAGACTGTCTCCAACTTGTTTTCTTTCAGTAAACACAGTATCCCCTTATCCATATATGTAACCTTGTATCAAAAACATGCATCTTCCTTGATCTCTTTAGTAATGGGGGTGCAAGTTTAACTGTCTTGCTGCCATCATTCCAGATTTGTCTGTTCTCTACAGCAAACAATAGTCTATGTTTGGACTTAACATTTGGGATATACCAACCTCCAGATCACTATGCTTTCCATACGTGAAAAACAACCTGCTAGGACTGGGTCTGTGAGAAGGAAATAAGGGTGCCTAAGGAGATCAGTCAGATGAAACTGCAGTATGTGGAGAAGGAGGGATAGGAGACTTTTACTATAGTTTTCCTTTCACATTGCACTTGGTGCAAAATTTCATCAAGCATCTTGGAAATGATTCATTTAAGTGTGACAGGTTAAACAGCTGAGTAGTTATAAGAAAACTGGTGCACAAACAAGTAAGTAAAACCACTTGAAAAGCAAAGACTCGTATTTATCTCTATATGAATGATGAACTGTTGTGTCTATCCAGAAGGAGCCAGATCAAATACAGCAGAAGGGAATGGAAATCTCCTTTGTTTTTATTTGGGTTTGCATGGGTATTTTCAAACTCTGTGCCGATATAAGGCTGATATTTCTCTAACGCTCCAGCCCTTTAAAGACAGTATTACAGTGTTGAATTGGTAGAATTAGACTCCTGTCTTTCCTAAGCCACTGAAATTTTTTGAGAGAATGGTTTTTCCAGTCATGGAAAGAGTTTAGCACATACTGGAAAATAATAGGTTGCTGTTTCATCAGTGATGACCTTTCTAGAACCTTTGAACTCTTGCATAATGCTGTTGTATAAAATTGAAGGTAGAATTCAATATAGGGAAATCCTGATTCCATTTCCATAGATTTCAGGACAGTATAATTTCAGCTTTAACTTTTTTTCACAGAATTTAGGGGACACATGAATTCTTTGCAAGGCTGGAATGTAATTTATTTATTTTAGAAAATAAATATCCGTCTAGATTTTATGAAATATAAAATTGCTCTTCTTAACAGCAGTAGCAATTCCAGAATATTTGCTGAGCTTGGTTAAGTGATTCTTTGTTTATACATGATTATGAGATCTTTTTTTCCTCTATGTGAAGGATAAGAAAGTAGTGACAGATTGAGTTTTTGAGGAATTTTGTCTTCCTGCAGGGCCACTGTTTGTTTATCCTGCCCGTGCAACTACAGGTCCCTCTGGTAATCAGTCCAAGGTTGTGCAAATTCTAGGTGTGCCTTTGTGAAAGAACATTTTTAAAGTTGACAAGACTCCTGGATAGCTTGGATTTATTTTTGTACTTGTTTGCCAGTTTCCACAGATGTCTGCTGCAACTTACAGTAGGACCTATCAGACAGCTCCATGTGTGGGATGTTGCAAATCAAGGCTGTGAGATACAGTTTCCCAACAGGATTAGCTATATTTTACTGCACTAGGTCACTATGGGGTAACAGATCCCCAGACCTTGCAGTTCGCCGTCAATCAGCTGAGACCGTCTGGTTTCATGGTGTGATATTGAGGAATTTTGTATATCTCATGACACTGCCACGGGATCATGAGTACAATGCAGCTATCTGTAATAGCTGTCAGAAAACATGGTATCTTCTACATCATAGGACTGGTTAAATGGATGTTAAAGATGCTTTCATTCCTGGTAATAGTAGAACCAATATTCAACTACAAAATATCTTAATAAAAGACATTCGTATGTGCACTAGAGCCAGAATAAAATGATCACCATTCTCTGGAGATATTTGTGCTAGCACTCAGGTAATAGGGATTCAGGTTTTAGTGGTACTACAAATGGGTCATGCAATCTCTGTGATATGCCTAGCTTGTCCACCAGTAATATTAAGCCCTTTCTGCCATCCTTTTGGCGGCTTGTTTCCTTAAATTAATAAAACCTTAAGGGCAAACCATAGTAAATAAATAAATAAATACAGGTATGTGATTTTATCAGGGGCTTCTCAGCATTTCTGCCATGTAAGTCATTTCAGGAGGCCTAATCTGTTTGGATTTGGTGATTCCAGAATATCGTGAGATAATTTGCTCCCAATGATTTCCAGTACCTGTCATTTTTTTTTCAGATTCATGTTGTTAGTCTGGAGTACAGGTAAATTGCCAGGGTGAAATCAGTGACATTTCTGTCTGTTTCCAGTAGTGGCAGGATTTTACTCCTGTACTTCATTCTCTTTTATATAGTACCTTTCAACTTGTATGCAGCAGAATACTTCAAGTTTAGTAGTACACATATTTTTGGTGAACAAATAGTTTTCTTTTTACAGTCTGTTAGACTGTGAGGGATATATGTTCCTTAAAACAAATAAATAATTGTAACTTGGTTGGTTATTTTGGTATCCTTGTCTTTGCTGAGTAGTTGTTGGAAACAGCATAGATGTTCTTAGTTTAATAATACCCAGGCCTTGAAGCAGTCCTAAGTGAAATCATATTTTATTTCCCTCCTTGTTTTTTTGTTGTTTTTTTTTTTTTTTTCTTTTCAAGCCTATCCCACTCTTGTTCCCTATGGAATATGAAGTCTGTTAATTTATGGAGTATTATGAAAGTTTTTGCAATTAAAAGGGTGATGGGGGAACCACAATTCATAGGTTAGCTGCCCAAATTAGACCACTGAGCCATGAAATTTGTTTCATGATGCTGTGATCAGTATTTGCCCTTTCAGAAAAGGGAAGACAGAAAGCTGTTTACCTATTCCATAGTGCAGTGCTTTGCAAGAAAAACATTTTTCCTGATCCTGCTAGGCAGCCATGCACTCTAGTGCATGAACTATGATTGCAAGCTTGTGAGATAATTTGCCAACAACTTGTGGGTTTTTTCAGTGATGTCATTGCAAGTTAAAGTCAAACAAAAGGACTCAAGAATACAACACAGCCTCATAAAAGCTTGTTTTTGTTGTTTTAATTAGTGTCCAATTAATAAGGTCACTGGGTAGATTGTATGTTTATGAACTCATGTCCCCATTAGCTTATGTTCTAAACATAAACATACCTTAAAAAGAAATCTGATGACACTGATGAAGGAATGATAATTAACAGATGTGTCCCATCTGCTTATATTTTCTTTATCACATCTGTGGACAGCACAGGTTATTGTCAGTATGGGATGACTCTTTCTTTTCCATTGAATGATTGAACAAAAATGCCATTCCTGTGCTCTATCCTGTGTTCCCACTGTAAGGACTGTAGCAATTGCTGTAATTTTTTTTTTAATTAAACAAATTCCCTTTGAAACTACAAGCTCCAGGAGTTGGTAAGATAAAGCACTAGGCACTAAAGGAGCTGGGAATCCCAAGGAATGGAAATAGACTTCAGAAAAAATCCCAAACATTTGTAGGTGGGAGCCAAAGTTAGAATTTGGAAAGAAATTAACATGTGGAACACAGAACAGTTAATGGTCAAGTGAAAGCAGCTGAGACAATGTCTTCTGAAACACTTGTGCTAGTATTAGCATTTAGTAAACTGGCACAAGAAACACAAATCTGTATTATAGGAGAAAGAGGGTAAAATTCTTTTATGGAAGTAACCTTCTTTTGATGCAGCCTAGAGCATTGAAAAAGAAAACATTTTGCTTTCCACCAACACGTTTGAGCCAGGAGTCTAAATTGTAGCTTGCAAACTAGAAGGAAGTTTAGAAAAATAAAGATTTACTTAAAAACAGGTAAATTTGTTCCACTGCGAGCCCAAGGTATACACATACATAGATTTTCTTCTCTGCAAGCGTTATGAAGTTTGAACTGCCATGTATTGAATATTTACATAGAGAAAATACATTTAATAGTAACTAAAATTAAAATTATTATGAAGTGAAAATTGCTTAAATATTAAAATATTTCCAAGCAATGTTTGGGAAAAGTTGTGCCTCTGCAGCCTTAAAAGTTTGAACCTCTTGAGCCTACCTTTTTAAAGCTACATACTAACATCTTGGGTTTTTTCTGTAGAATCCCCATCTGTTTCAGTATAGTGGACATACTCATTTGATGAATAGCTCCTTAATAAGTGGGTTCCTTCACACAAGTATATTTAGGGCTTCACTTTGCTTACTAAATACTATACAAATCAATTCTGAAAACAGGTTTATTCATTTTCTGATGGAATCTTTTCTGCTAATCTTAATGCTTCAAAATATTAAGTTGTTTTTGTGGGATGGATTGATATAATCTTCAACAGAAACACTAAGAAACAAAAGCAAAATGTATCCCTTACTTTTGGAAATAGTGTCTGAGACATCTGGATCTGATTCTCTGCATGTAAGGCATTGAGCACATGCTCAGTGTCTGCTGATGTTAGTTGCAATAGCAAGCGGCCAGTACTTCGGGGAATTGACCGCAAAGACCAAAATTAGGCTTCCAGAATATCAGCATACAGTTAGAAGAGTCCTGGGAAAAGTTTAAGTGAAGTGACATAAGCTCTCTGCGACAGAGGCACATCTGTTAATTTATGGAATCATACAGATTCTGCAATTGGCTTGTTTGTTCCTTAGCTTCTCAGGCCTGGCTCCATCTCTTCATTTTCCCACCCCCATCTGCTGCTGCTTCTAAGTTGCAGCTGGTTCATTCAGTTCCCTCTATGTGCTACTTGTTCTTAGAACGATCTAAAGTGTGACTTCAGCGAAACTGCTGTTCAGAAGATACCCAGGTATCATGAAATTCCATTTTAATATCAAACCCAATCTTTTAATACTAATTTCTAAAGATTTGTTGTAGCATCACTAAACATGTGGCAGTTGTATTTTTCAGAAACTTGTACCTTGACTCATTGTGGGTAGCCTTTCTTGAGAGAGGTTCCTCAAACAGTGGAAAGCTACAGTTGATGAGAGAAGTCATCACTTCACTGAAGTAATATATTTTTCCTAGCCTCATTCTAAAACATGGTTGAAATTCAAATAATTAATTAAAAAATTAATTCTCAGACACATAACTTTTATTGCAGAAATACAGACCTAAGAGTAAAAATTTGTTGAAGGCAAGCAAATAACAGTAGGATCTCAGGATATGTCTGACAGCTGTAGGTAAGCATCATCATCAGACTTAACAATAGCAGGAGACTAATGGGTATTCTCTGATAGAAGGGGAGAGGGTGAAATCTTTCACACCAATGTGTTGTCATTTAACCCCAGCAGCAACTAAGCACCACGCAGCCGCTCAGTCACTTCCCCCACCCAGTGGGATGGGGGAGAGAATTGGAACAAAAAAGATGAAACTCATGAGTTGAGATAAGAACAGTTTAATAGAACAGAAAGGAAAAAACTTATAATGATAACAATAATAAAATGACAATAATAATAATAAAAGAATTGGAATATACAAAACAAGTGATGCACAATGTAATTGCTCACCATTCACCAACCGATGCCCAGTTAGTTTCTGAGCAGCGATCCACCCACCCCCCCCCAGGCCAACTCCCCCCAGTTTCTACACTGGCCATGACATCCCATGGTATGGAATACCCCTTTGGCCAGTTTGGGTCAGCTGCCCTGGCTGTGTCGCCTCCCAACTTCTTGTGCTCCTCCAGCCTTCTTGTTGGCTGGGCATCAGAAGCTGAAAAATCCTTGACTTTAGACTCAACACTACTTAGCAACAACTGAAAACATCAGTGTGTTATCAACATTCTTCTCATACTGAATCAAAAACATAACACTATACCAGCTACTAGGAAGAAAATTAACTCTATCCCAGCCAAAACCAGGACACTATGGTTTATGCATGCAGAATGCATGCTACTTCATTTGCAGCCAAGAAACTAAGAACAGTATCACTGTAATGGCCTGTCTTCTCTACCCTATGTAAACAGTTTGTTACCTGTTAATAAGGGATTTGGCTTTTCTTCTTGTCTTTCCTGAAAGCTGTCTTTCACCTAATTCAGTGTATCTTTTTTTGTATCTTCAGTAATCTTTTGCTGAAGGTATGAAGAGTATGAAATATTTTATTCCTCTACATACAAAACTGCAAAACCTATACACATTATTTATTATTTATTCACACGAAGAGATACAATCCTGTGTCAGAGGGAGTTCTGGAAAGCAAATTGTTTTCCTTAGGAATACACGCACACACACAAGTGAGAGGTATCAAAAATATCCTTGTGAGAATGTAGAACAGTGCAGTGACTCCTAGCAAATTATGAAAATAAAATGTATTTATAGGATATACAAAATAGTTTGTGTGCATGTGCATATGCTTGTTTATGTAAATCACATAAGGTATCCCAGAAGGTGAACTCAAGTCCTGGAGTTTCATAAGATTTTTTTGTTATGCTGTAAACTCTGAGGCTTTCACATAATTACTTTTTTCATTGCTAAGTCTGGAAGCACTTGAGGAAAAAATGTTTCAGCCATTTTTGAGTACTAAGATAATGAAGCACTATTTTACCTGTTAAAATTAAATCATATACATATGTAACAACTTAGTAACACAAACAGGTGAAACTATTAATGTAAACTGTACAATGAGATAGGCCTAAAGATGCTCTTTTGAGTATTAAAAAAAAATAGTTTGGGTTTGATCAGTAGGTGCTTTTGTGTACTACGGGAGTGCAGGAGATCATTCTTCCTCCTGCTCATAAATAGCTCAGTCTTCTGAGACTGATCAAACCACCTTGTGCATAGCCAATTGTCCTGAGTCCATTGACTTGAGAAGAACTTTAATGACATCAATCAACTAAAGATTTTGCCAAGACTACACACATCCCTGTGCCTGTTCATCCTGATGTGGTTTTTTTTGTAGATAACCTGAGATGATTTTACTGTTAGAAGGATAATTAGTGCCCTGTGGGAAGGAGTAGTAGCTGTTACTGAATAAATGAAATTTAAACTTTTTAAAAAATTCAGGTATTTAATATTATTTGTGGGTTTTGGTATGTTAATTTCCTTGTTTCCCCCTCTCCACTCCAGTATGCCTTTCTTGCAGTCAGTACGTACTGTATATTTTCCGTTAATTGTCATTAATCAGTTTTAGTTGCTTTTCATTAATTGCATAGTAATCTTACTATATGACAGAAAAAGTTCTATGAACAGCAGAATATAGGAGGCTCGTGATGTCCTGTTTTTGTTACCCAATGTCTAAGGAGCTGTGATCTTTGATGAAATCTTTTCCTTCATTATCTGCCTTAAATGTGAATTGTCTGATGCCTGTAATACACTTTAGCTTATGTTTTGGGTAACTTTGCAGAACTGCAGAACTGTGCTGTTTATTTTTACAGACATGGTAAGAACTGAAATACTCCTTCAAATTTGTCTGGATTTTGTTCGGAGGCTTTAAATTCTTTGAGGAGAAATGGAAAAGTAACACATGTATGGATGGTCTGACATTCTTACCAATTTCCTTATCTTAGGCTAATAAAGAAAGAAAGAACAGAACAAAACCAAAACCATGTTTATATTTGACTAATAGAAAAACTTGTGCACATGTTAACAATTTTATGTAGCATTCATTATGTATACTGATTACACTTTATAATGGATAATAATGCATTATAGAGACGAGTCAGAAGTACTGTTTAGCCCCTTTTTTTACTGACCTGGATGCTGATAGAGTTCACCTTCTGCAAGTTCACAGACAATACAAAGTTGGGAGGAGTGGCTGATGCACCAGAGGGTTGGGCTGCCATACAGAGGGACCTTGGCAGGCTGGAGAAATGGGCAGAGAGGAACCTCATGAAATTCATTAAAGGGAAGTGCAAAGTCCTGCCCCAGGGAAGGAAGAGTCCCATGCACCACTACACACTGAGGTCTGAAAGTAGCTTTGTGAAGAACCTGGTGATTGTCGTGGACAAGTTGACCATGAGCTAGCCATGTGCCCTTGCAGCAGTGAAAACTAACAGCCTCCTGGGCTGCATTAGGAGGAGTGTTGCCAGCAGGTCAAGGGAGGTGATACTTCCCTTCTGCTCAGTACTGGGGAGACGCGTCTGGAGTGCTGTGCCCAGTTCTGGGCTCCCCAGTATAAGAAAGATACGGACATGCTGGGGGAGATTTAAGGGACTGGAGGATCTGACATACAAGGGCAGAGCTGGGACTGTTTATTCTGGAAAAGGGGAAGGATGAGGGGAGATCCTGAAGAGAGTAGAGATGCCAGAGCCAGACTCTTCTCAGTGGTATCTAGTGCCAGGATAAGAGGCAGTGGGCACAAGATGAAATAGAGGCAATTCCACTTAAACATGAGAAAAAAAATATTATTGTGTTCAAACAGTGGAACATATTGTTTGGAGAGGCTAGGGAGCCTCTATCCTGGGAGATACTGAAAATGCAGATGGATGCAATCATGAGCAACTTGCTGTAGTTGACTCTGCTTTGAGCAGGGGGCTAGGACTACATGGTCACCAGAAATCTCTTCCAGCCACAGTTATGTAATGATTTAAAAATCACTATTCTTGTCTGTAGCATTTAGCAACTTTACTGATAAGGAAATACTGAAATAGAGTTTCTTGGGTGAGGTGTGTGCCTACATACACACGCTTTTTCAATAATCGATTAGATTAATCTTTTTCCCATTTTAACCTCTCGGTTTGTCTTTGAATTTCTATTTCTGTCAATTTACACCTCTTATTTCTTACTTCTGTTGATCATAAAGGAAGAGAAAGGAAATTCTCAGCAATAAGAGCACAGAGGAAACCCAGCAAAGCAGTTGGGATGGGGTTTTGGCTATCAATGAACACTGATCTATTAAACCTCTGATCACACTCAAATTCCAGCAATTTATGTGGGAGGAGTAGTATATTGCTAGGAGAGTGTTGGAAATACAAAATCATCTGTTAATGCAGAGGCTGTAGTCTAGTATAAAATGCCAGTAGTAGAGGAAGTGGCAAGAAGAAGCTCCTTTTCATATGATTTACAAGTGTGAAGTAAAGAAAATGCAAATAGGTACTTTGAAGCATCTGTGGAACAATGCGTTGTTACCTGTATATCCCTGTTCCTTATCACTTACATAATTTTTACAGTACAATTTTATAAACATCTGTGTACAATATTGTGTTAGCTAGTTGGGTTTATGTTTATTTTAACTCTGAGTTTTAATTTGCACAAACTCTGTCACAATAATTTTTTAGGAGGCAAACTTCAATTTTTCTGATTTTCTGAATTTTAAGAACTTTGATAAAATGTGATAGAAGGATTTAGTTTAATTTACATTTTCTCTTTCCCTAAAGAGATGCATAAGAAAGAAATGTGACAAATCTCACATTTCTAAACATTAATTCAAACTTATAAAATTTTAAAGTATGTTCACATGTATTAGAGATCCCACACCAAATTTTTGGAACAAAGTATCTAAGTTTATTTTAATTGTTCCACTCTAGCTGTGAGCAAATGCATATACTACAAGCTTTATACCTTATGACATAAGGTATAAAAGGTATATATTTAGATTGTATGAAAAGTCAGATACATTTTTGAATATGTATACCTACACTTCCAAACCAGTTCCTCTTACAAAAGAGTTGTTAGATTAGGTGCTCATCCTTTGAGGAAGATGAATGCATTGCTTATGTGATGGGCTTTGTTGTGAACAGTTACATTTCTTCCCTCTGGGCAATAGGGCTGAAGGCTTCATCACACTTAGAGCAATCCCTTTTCTGTCTTCTGTATGTTGGGATGCAATCTCTCATCAGGGATAACACCAACCAGGCTTTTTTACCTGGGCTTACTGGTTTTATTCTTATGTGTATATAGATTTAATTAATCTTTCTCTGATGCTAAGATTTCTCTTACAGAATCTTCAATTATTAGTGAAACCAGAGACTAGGAGAAGTTAATTAATTGTGGACTTTTAACATTAAATCCCGGTGAACATATGCAAGAAACAGAAAGACATCTTGAAATCAATGTTATCTGTGAGGTGTATTGACTTCAGTGATGTCTCAGAGCTGACCAGCAGAAACCATCCAGCCTAGTGTTTTTATTAGTAAACTATGTACAGCTGAATTTGCAAAATGTTTTTGGAGTGTGGTAGGAATGTACAGTAAAGGTGCCTTTCCTCCTTGGACACCATCTTTTCCTGTATAGGTTAGTGTCAGCAAGGCTGAATGGCACATCAGGTGCTGTGTACACTTATTACTGGCATGACTCTCTGAGTCCTGAGATTGCTTTAGGACTAAATTCTCAAAACCAGGGAACTGACATACTCTCAGAAGTGTTGGAAATGGGTTGCTTGTCTGCTGTCCTGTTTTTCCATCCAAGTATAATGAAATCTTTCGTCCACAGCAGTGTGCTGCACAGGCTGGTTCTTGCAAGGGAAGCACAACTGGGGATCATAGAGATACTATGACCAATGAAATGCACAGCTGAAAAAACTAAAATGCTTGATGGTGTGATAGCTACTCTGAATCTGTATTCTAGCCTTACACTGCTTGTATGAGATGGTGCCACTGTAACAATGGAGAAAAAAATGAGCCTTATATTCTTCCTCTTAGAAACATTGCAGAAGCCTGACTAGCAAAGCTGCTCTGCAGGGTAAGCCTCCCGATCCACGCAGACCACCCTGCCTGGCACAAGAATCAAATGTCAGAAACCATGAAGAAATGTCAGTGTGCTTTGTTATTAATATTAAAAAAGTGCAGATAAGGGTAAATGGAAGAATAAACTTCACTCCTATCTTCATGAACCAGCTCCACCATTCCTAAGTGATATGGAAGCTTAAAATTTTATCCAAAGTAGTTGATTTCTGGTGAAAATACCTGACAGAAGCCGCTATTAAGTTTTACATTATGACATTAGTCAAAACTTTTAAATCAGAAACTGTCCAGATCAATGAGCACTGCAGACCACATTGGTAGTACCAAAAAAGAAGCTACAAACTTTAGTGGATGTGAGCAAATTCGATGATTTTAATTCAAGAAAACTGAGCAACCCTTGATACAGTAGAAAATAAAGAAGTACTGTAGATAGAGGGGAGAGAGGTCCTTATCTCTGTGGTGGTGCCAGTCATCCATCAAGTTGCAAGGAGTGATAATGGGTGGTGTTCTCCAGAGGCCTGCCTTCAGCACCTGTCTAGCAGAGGTGGATGCTGCTCTGGCAAGAGTGTGTTTGTGACACTGAAATATGTATTTTTTTTCCAACTGTTCCTGCTTGTGAAGGGAATATGGAGTCTGAAAACTTTTAATATAGGTATTAAAATTTTTGCCTTGAAAAAAACCTTTTTATCACAAAAATATAACTCTTAATCCTCTCTTTGGTAATCTCCTGTGACCAAAAGAGATTTTGGGGGAAAAGTAAATCTGAAAAATATGTGAACTGTAGAAGTTTTGCTTTTAGAGGTATACTGGAAACTCTATGAAATCCACTAGGACCTTGGTTATGGACAACAGTACAAAACCTTAAGACAGCTGGAGACAGCTTGGGAAAGTTTGTTTGCAAGTAACCTGAAAAATTAGTATATTTGGATCCTCCTCATTTGCTGAAGATGCCCTGTTGCACCTTATATCTATAAAGAGTGTCAGAAGTGCCACTTAAAGAGCCATTATTATTTTTATTTAACAAGGATGATATGAAACCTGGACTCTAGACAAAAAGTTTCTGGTAACAGGTAGTTGTTCTTTCTTCTTCCTTTTTCCCCTGTTTTAGAGCTGTGTCTCAGATACTCAGAAACTACCAGATACATACACTGATTTGCAGAAAATTTGCTTACCTACAGACATTTATGGACATATGCAACTTAGAGGGGATCCACATAAGTCTTTACCTCTCCTCCATCCCTATCCATCCCCATATATATTCTCATTTGATGAAGTGACCCGTAAGAAAAGTTGTTCTGGGATTACCTTTACCAGTCTAACCTTTTTGATATTCCTGTCTGAATTTGAAAATGAAGCAACCCAAGTAGCGTCCTCTTTTCAAGAAACTCAGGGTGATGTGTTAATCTTCCAGTTATTCTGGATTCTTAAATAATATAGCATATTGTGATTAGCAAACCTGAGATAATGGAACAGTTGACCTATGCCACGGGGGGCTGGTTAAATTCAACTTGCTTTTCAAGAGCATATTAGGTATGCCTGTTTCTGAACCCTGAAGACTGCCTTGATATAAAGCACAGTTCAGCAGCAGTAGAATCACTTAGGGACACATATGAGTTAGGCAATTGATGAAGTAAATTCAGTAAGCTTTCTGTGCTATGCTCTTGGACCTTTGGGAGAAAGAAACAGTGACCTTTACAATGAATACTGTAGTTAAAATGTACAAGCTTACCGCTGGGAGATATTGTGTTCAAATTGGAATGGAATGGAGGCTTCTTTCTTAAGACCAAGGTCTGTTGAAGCTGTTTTGAGGCAAGGAGAACCAAAGTAAAGATTAAATTGAATTAAACCCAAAGGGAAGATGATAGGAAGGAAACAGAGCAGTGGGGGAGGTGTGTGTTGGGGGTGGGAGCTGTTAAACTATGTGACTGACTCAGTAATTAAGACCGAAATACCTCCAGCCAAACCCCTTCTACGTTAGCTTCCCTGTTACGTGAACTAATGTGTACCTTATTTATTACTGATTATTATTGTTATGGTTGTCTTTATTCATAAATTGCACTGTTAGTGTTGAGGAGGAGTTTACTATAGCTTTCTTTAACCATAGTCATGTCTCTTCTCGCAATTCATTCCTCCTATTTGGAAGAATCTTTTCAGGAAGCTGCTGCCTCACCCTTAAGAGGGCATGGTTTCGCATCATCAGATACGTGTGCGCTTCTTTCTTGGCTACTTCTTCCTTACCTGCTTTATAGGACTTAGTATTCCTTTGGTTTTGCCTGCTATTCTGGTTGTTTAAAACTTTGGAATCGACTTCAGGTTGTCCCCAGAACTTGCATGTTGGATTTTCTTCATCCCACATTGCTTTTCTTCCCAACAAGATAACACTTTTCTAGTGAAGAGAATGTGGGACATAAGCGCACTGTTTTTTAACTCTCCTGTTATGTACTTTGATAGAAAAGGCAAATGCCTGCATTTGTATACTTCGCATTGCGTGTATGTGTTGTGGTTTAACCCCAGCCAGCAACTAAGCACCACGCAGCCACTCACTCACCCCCCGCCACCCAGTGGGATGGGGGAGAAAATCGGGAAAAGAAGCAAAACTCGTGGGTTGAGATAAGAACGGTTTAATAGAATATAAAAAGAAGAAACTAATAATGATATTGATAACACTAATAACGTGACAGCAGTAATGATAAAAGGATTGGAATGTACAAGTGATGCATAGGGCAATCGCTCACCACCCACTGATCGACGCCCAGTTAGTCCCCAAGCAGCCGTCTCCCCGCCCCCACTCCCCCCGGTTTATATACTGGACATGGTGTCCCATGGTATGGAATACCCTGTTGGCCAGTTTGGGTCAGGTGCCCTGGCTCTGTCCTGTGCCAACTTCTTGTGCCCCTCCAGCTTTCTCGCTGGCATGAGAAGCTGAAAAATCCTTGACATTAGACTAAACACTACTTAGCAACAACTGAAAACATTACTGTGTTATCAACATTCTTTGCATACTGAACTCAAAACATAGCACTGTACCAGCTACTAGGAAGACATTTAACTCTGTCCCACCTGAAACCAGGGCCGTATGGATGAAAATTGTGCTAATGATCTTTACTTTCTCATTTTCTCCACTCTGCTCCTTCCCAGCCCCTCCGTAAGCCTGGCATCTGCGGAATTCCAAGCCAGAGTATTTAAAATCCTATGTATGTTCTCTTCATTTTTTAGCAAGGTGTTCATCCTAACTCTTGGAATTTTTAATAAAAAGAAAAGGACGATGAGAAGTACTTAGAGTTACATATTTCAAAGAATTAAGATACAGTATTAAATTACTTTATAAGTAGGGCTATAAGTTCAGGAAAATGCTTAGCAGATACATAGATCATTGCCATAATTTCTATCCAAAGTATAAACCTCTCCATTAGCGAGAGTTTTCCTAGTACTCTGTTTTCTGCAGATGTTTCTGAGGATGTAGTTCCCTACAAGTCATTTTGTATTCTATTGTGTGCTATTAAAGATGAATGGAAAGAAGATTTGGAATTTTTATATATTGTGTGAATACTGACAAATTGTTCGAGAATATTAACTCTTCTAAATTGCTGTGGAATTTAATGTAAAAATAAAAAATAGATTGAGCATTGTTTTGGGGTTTTTTTTCCTTTTAAAATCTCTATGTACTAATAACAGATTTGCTCGCGTCAGAACGATACAAAACAATTTCAGTATGTAAGTACAGAGTAACTGCTTTGGGTAAATTACACTGAGTTTAATGGCTCCAGAAAATCTAGTAATGTCTTTGTTTACCTTATGTATGCTTAATTTTATCTTCAAATAGATGTCATTGCTTAATATTTGATAATGTGACTACTCGATGTGTAACTTTAGTAATATTTTACAGTATTACCTGGCAGCTCCAGCCAGCATTTAGGTTTAGTCATAATAAACAGAGATTTATGGCGAACTATGTGATTTGAAGAAAAGGCTCTGTTATCAAACATTAAAATATTGAAAGCTGAAATCTTTCTTGAAAGGTAAAATAATAACATTTTGCTTGAATGCCCATTAGTTACACATGAAGAGTGCAATTCTGGCTCATAGCAGAATAATTCCAAACAGGACAATAATAATCTTTTTCTAGCATGGCCTCATTACTTGAATGAAATACGCTTGTGAATTTACACAGATGGAATAAATACAAGATAATCACAGGATCTGTGGTGGTTCTAATCTAGACTGACAAACAGTTATCTTGGTTATGAAAGCAATTCTAGAAATTCAGAGGTAGAGCCAACTGTCTTAATTACTGGACTGATACGAACTCTGTGAAGCAATTTTGTTGGTATTAATTACTATTTGATTTAGATTTTATACATATTTTCAACAAAATTACTTCTGGCACTGCTGATATTATTTGAGATCCCACTGGTATGACTCTAATCACAATTTTATAAATGTGCATATTTGAACGTGGGATAATGCAACCCTTTTCTTTTATTAAATGTATGAAGAGCTGCTTAATCTACCTGTATGGACAGAGGGTAACTGACCGATGTTTCCTTTTAAGTCTCTTCTGGCAAAATTGTTGAAACATGCCTTGAGATTGATAGATGCAGTAGTAGTGCTGGATATAACATCCCAGAACTTCAATCCCTTTGAATTACTGCTGCATTTTTGTTAAAAGTATTTCTGAAATGTTTAATATATATCTTGTTGCTGCTAAATTGCTGTTCATTTAGAAGACTTAAGAGTTAGTTCATTGCCTAAAAGTGACTGTAAGTATAATTTAAATAACCATCAACCTATTTCTTTACATTCTAGTTTGCCTAAAATGGAAAAATAATGTGCATTTTAAAATGCTTTAAGCTGTCTCTGTATGCATTTAATATGCTGGTACCAGGAATATAGATTTTCAAGCTATGTATATCCTGAGGTTAAATTAAGATATATTTTTTTATTATCCCTATATATTAAACAACATGTTGTTTAATAGAAAATTTCTTACAAGGGACTTACCAGTTATATGTTTTCATTAGTTGGCTTGAATAGCATTTTTAAATATGTATATATATATTTTTAAAAGCTTTCTCTGAGCATTTGAAAACATAAGAGTTGCTCAGCAGCCGATGGAATCTGTTATTTTCGGTTTTGGATCTCAGCATCTTGCAAACTTTGTTTGGGGTCAAAATTCTGCTCTAAGAAGGTTAGACAGCTCTGCCCTGGGGACATGGCCTTTTTAGTCCAAGTGGGTCTAGCATTAAATGATTATGGCAGTTTCCTCTTTCCAAAGAATGAAGTGTCCTGTTCGCACAGTTCTCCGAGTCCCAGAGGCAGGAAAAGCTAGCAGACTTAATCTATAGTAAAGCCTCAGTCTTTCATATGGCAAAGCAGTAAAAAAGAACCATATTTATCTTTGAATTGAATTTAAAACAAACAACAAATAAACCCCACCCAGAAAACAGAAGGATATTACAAATTTGCTCCAACAACCTGTTTTAAAGGGTTCTAATATAGAGTACCATAGTGTTGCATTGTAAATCATGAATTTTATACTCTTTTCTGGAATGGGATTAGTAAATTACAGACTTGTCATTTTTTGTTTAATTTTCAGTAAGATGATGTATTTGTGAAGACTCAGGCTTCCACATAAAAAGTGGGAGTTTGCGAGACCTATTGGTAAATTTCAGAATCTATCTTAAAAAAACTGATATTAAGGTTTCAATGAGTATAATTAGTAAAGCAGGAAATTATCTCTTTTATTTGTGGGACTTCAGAATGTTGCATTAGTGAGTGTTAACTTATTTATGTGAATGCTACTGAAAATAATTATTTGTAAAAAAATCATAGCGGGATGTACTAATGTGTTCAATAAATGAATGTTCATTTGATATAATAAGTTGTTTCTAGGCATTCTAAATGAAATATCTATTGACAATCAGGACTGAGAGCTTGTCATTTATCATACAGTGTGCTTAAAGGCGTCTGTTAAATATGGAAAAGAAAATATTATTGTCATTCTCCTCCAAATTTTGGATAGTTAACTAACCCATAAAAGTGATCACTGTCAAACCTGTGCAGCTTCCTGAAGACACTGTGTGGTAAGTCAGAGATAACAAAATGTGAATCACGAATAAAGGGAGCGAAGCTGGCTGTGTGGGTACAGTTAAAACAGAAGCCATTCTGTATTTCTATATCGAATTGTAAATAGCTTTTTTTCAGATTAAAAATAGTCTTTTGCCATTTGTCCATTGCTGAAATAAGAGTTTGGGAGAGGTTGTAGGGATTTTATTTTTTTAAAAAATTTATTTTATTTTATTTTGCTGTGCAGCCTTTTCAGCTATCTTATCCAATGCCTGTGGACTGAAATTTTCTTATACTTGAATTCATTACCTTAATTACCATTCTTTTATGCTCAGGCTTAAATCAATTAGGCGGCTCTCTTACTCTTCTGTTGCTGTACCAGAAGAGAGGGAAGACTTGCTCTTGAACTGTATTTTTTCTTGTGGAAAGCAAAGCAATTATGTTTTTTAGCCTTCGTCTGTTCTAGACACTATGTTTTCCTTGAAAATATTTTTCTCAAAGAGATTAAAGATAATTTTTTTTTATTCTCCTTTGAGTTCTAGTAGGAAGTGTCATGCCAGTGATTTCTGTGGGACTGTTTGAGTTCTAACATTTAATTAGGCACTCTACACTTGGGCTCTGTGAGTTTGTAATGTTTAAGAGAAGTCAGTCAATATAATATTTATTAATAGTAATCTCACACATGTTTCACAAGTGTGTTACAATAGTAATAATAATAATAATAAAGGCTTTTTATTCTGGAGCTCCTTCATGAATTTTGAAGCCACCATTAATAACCTGTTTCACATCTGGATTTTGCTGGGGGGCAGAAATGCTCGAATCCTCTGTAGACTCAAACTGAGTTACATTTAAGGCTCTGTTCATTTGAGCGAAATGATATGTGCCTCTGAAATATGCTTTGGCTTCTCTCTTTTTCAGTGAAAATTACTGACGTGAATGGATAGCATGTGTTGCATGGCCATATAAGTCAATTATTTGATCAAATTAAGATTTCCTGTTGTAGAACAGCAGTTAAAACATTTGAAATCAGGCGAGATTAGTGTGTTTGAGAATCAGCAGAAGGCGAAAAAGATTATGGGACCCCAATGTAATAATAATTTATTATAAATGCTGCAATGCATTGATCCCTTCCAATTTTCATTGAACATATGAACAAAAGCCATGGGAGATATGTCCTATGGGGCCGGGTATTTGAGCAGTTCCCTTCATGGACTGCTGGCAGTTTATATGACAACCCAGGCTGTGGTGGTCAGGATTTCTACCAGCCACTGGGAGGTCTGACGGGCCTGGTGTGGTAGGAGGCAGTCCTCTGTGTGGGAACAGTGGGGAGTGTGCATTCATCATACTTTTCCATGGTCGCCTCTCTTCACAGGCTGCAGATTAAGGTAGATATTATACTGCCTCATGGCATTGCCTAGTCCTTTCCCTTCACCTCTTTCCCCCTTTAAGAGCATCCTGTAGCCTTTGCTGGGTGGGAACAGCAAGAAATAATTCATAAATATTTACACGGTTCTTCAGTTGTGTTAAAACACATGAGATTCCTGGTAAATTCTGGATGCAGGTGCCCCACTTGGAAGGGTGGGTGTACCGAGCAGGCTGGAGCACAGAGGGGCTTGTTCACACTCTAAATAAACTGAGCTAGTTTAGGTACTAGAATTAGTCATTGTAAGGTGGTATGTTCTTCCCTAGAGAATAACTTACCCTATTTCTTGGCAGGATAAAGTAGTCTGTGTGAAGTTTCCTGATGTTGTGACTAGAAGGAAGGAAAAACTAGTGTGGGTGGATGTAACATAAGCACTTAACTTGGCTATGCACAGAGTCCTTAAAGAGTCTGAAAGCTGCAGAAACATACTTTAAAACCATGTGGTTTGTGACTGCTCAGCAGCTCTTATAATTAGGATTAATCAGTTACTGTCTTAGGTAAAAAATAAAGTTGCTTTTAAGAAATATTCATTCTCCAAAATCATAATTAACCTGCTCTGCTTGCTTACTGCTATCTGCAGCCATTCTTGCTAGAAGGATAATACAGTTGCAAAAGCAGTAAAAATAGTAGTTTTGAAATAGTAGTCTGAAATGTTTCTTTCCAAGTTCTGTTTTCGGTAACTGCCATGCCACTTTAGAGAAGCTGGTTTATCAGCAGCTCAGAATTCTAGGAATTTTAAGGAGCTCGCAATTATCTGAAGTAATTCTCAAGTAATAATTTAAGACTGAGTAATTTTTAAGGCATGATAGTACATTCTTTGGGCATCTTACAAGCATTTTTTTTTTCTTTTAAAAAAGCTGTGCATCACCCACGTTTATATTTGAAGAGGAAATAACTCTGCCTTACTGTGCAGGAGAATTAGTATTTACTCTTAATTATACTTCTTCTTTGGCATTACTGGCATGATTAACTTTCACTTGGTTTTATGATTCATGGATGAGTTTAATTTTGTACTTTCAGTATAGTGGCAAGTAAAGGCCATAACAAAATGAGGTCAGTATTTCTTATGTAGGTCTTAAATTCTGCTGGACAAACTACAAATTCCAGGGCAGAGAAACAGACATCACCAGCTGTGTGGATGGTTTATAGAAGCTCGGCAGTGCAGGACCCTTGCTCTGCTTGGAGCTCCTGAAGTCAGAAAAACCCACTAAAAATAACTGGTATTATTACATAGCGTCAGATTGTGCATATGCCTTCCTGGAGAGAGCGTCTTTGGGGAGTAAATGTTGTCACTAGATTTTGTATATGTTTTTTTCAGCCAGTTCTAGTAAATTGATGATTAAACATTTTTCTGATGATTTTCGAGTGTTCATAGCGCACATATCCTATTTCATGGGCAGGTGGAGTGCAAGTTCTGATGACAATTTGACAGCCAAGTCTCTCTGCCCTCCTCTTTGTGTCAGAGGTCATGGCAAGATGTCATCTCTGCCCTCTTCTGTCTGCTGCCCTCCCTTTTTCACTCCTCCAGGCATGCACTGGATCACATGAGGGAGTAGGCTGGTAGCATGGGACTTATGCTGGACCTTGTGCTCCTTGGCTGTTAAATGGCTCGTTTTCTTGTGCCCTGCATGCAATATGTTAAATTGAGGACAAGACACTGCACTGAAGTAGAAACTGCCTAGTTCCCAGTATCACGCTGAGGAAGTGAGACACGGAGACAGCTTCAGCCTTGTTGGTCATTTGCCTTGTAAATCTGTGTCTAGTCTCTTCTACCTGAGTCGCTGATAACCCCATGTGTAGGTGCTAGAGTATGAGAACCATCCACTGACATTTCTGTGTAAGCTGTGCAAGATGCATATGCCAAGTAGCGGGTGAGGATGGGAAGAGAAAGCAGAGACTGAGTATGCTGGGTTTCATGTTTCTTTAAAGGAAATAACTTTAAATATTTGTGTAAAGCAAGCCAAGCAAGTAAATGTTACATTGCTTTAAAATCTTTCTATTAGTTAATCTATAAAGAGTTGAAAGCAGCTGTTCCAGATGAGTGGTTGCCCACTGATGATGAATGGTTTAACTCACATGGGAAAGCAGTAAAGTCTCACACAGCGTAAACATCTGTAAAAGTAACATATACAGACTTCTGCTTTTATCTTGCCTCCCTTCTTGGGGAACTTGAGAAAAATAAAATTGGTTGTCAGTATTTTATTTTTTTTTTAATATGACTAACAATATTCTTTATTTTTGTTTCTTCGCCTAGGGTATTTATGTAAGGGATGCACCTTTGAAGGACATAAAAGTGTTCAACTTCCGCCGATTTGTAGCTCTTTTTAGTGTGGTAAATGCCACGAAGCGGGACGCTGGCAACTATCGCTGCATGATTCGGACAGAAGGAGGAGTTGGTGTATCAAACTATGCAGAACTGATAGTCAAAGGTATTTCACAATAAAACTCAGTATTTGCATGCTCAGTGTATGGAATAAGGACCTGCAATTGCTAATTCACCTATAGCCTTATATATATAATATAAGAATGTCACCTATAGCCTGTTACAGTTGATAAGAGGTTCAATAAATAGACTTTATTTATGTAAATCTTAAGAGTCTATCTAGCTGTAACAAGGGAATGACAGAAGAAGTGAAGGCTAATTAACTAGTTACTTGTTGGCTGTTGTTTTAAGTATTTCCCCAAAATGCACTGTTTAGAACCATATGTCTTTACGAGATTTTTTTTTTTTAAAGTAAGAACATAATACTGGCTTTTACCTTCTTTGTGGAGATTGCATTCTAAAAATATATTTACTGCAAAATATGAAAGATTTACATTAAAATGAACACATAAAATACACATATTCCAATATATGAAGAGATGGTTTTAAAAACAGCAGGAAACACTTGTATGTAAATAGAATGCATACAGATCTGTCCATCCTTACTATAGAAAACTGCACTAAACCAATTTTTTAACATTAGTTATGTTTAAATTACATTTTGATTTCTTCTTTTATACTAGCATTTTGGAGGAACACAATTTTATTTTTGTTCTATCAGAGACAAAAACAGATTCTGCAGCATCTAACCTATGGAGCCACATTATTGTGTTATGTATCTTCCCTTTCTGGTCCATTCTGTGTCTAACAAACAAGAAGTGAGGTGGAGGGCTAAAGGCTCTTTTTCTCTTCTTTCTGAAAATAATTTGATCCAAGTTTGCAAGGAGTGAATGAGTGCCCTAAAATTAAATCCACCACAGATGTGGGATTTTCCTCTGGGAATTAGGAAGGACACACTTGCATCCTCTGATTTTAGAAACAGTATCCTTTGTTGGGCAGGACTTTTTTTCTTTTGGGGATAGCATTTGGATTATCATGGATTATATCATTGTAGCTGTTCTAATGGAATTAAAGAAACTTACAGGCTAAGGAGTAACAGAGCAAGAAATTTAATTTTTATGTAGTACTTTCTTGTCACTCTGCTTTCCAAATTCTGCTCTAGGTTTTATCTTTTGTGTTAAGATACAAATTAACCTTTCTTATGACTTAGTCACCTAATTAAAGAATCGGTACCTATTGCAGTATAAGAGCTTGCACAGTTTTTGTTGCAGACAGCAGACTGGATAAGGGCTTTGTTATTAGTTGATCTGGGGTTTCCTCTTTTCTTTCTCTTAACTCTTTAATTATTTTGTGTATTTATAAACCTATATGGGATTTGTCAGGACTTTTTAAAGGTGTGATCTTTTTCCTAAAGGCAACTTCTATGTAGGACAATAAGCAAGGTGTAGGATAACTGTTACATCTGAAAATGTACCATGTATCTTGTTTCTGAAGTCAATATAGAAAGCATGTGTGCCAGAAGCTAGTAGTAAAGGAAGGATTTGAAGGACAGGAGGCACAGTGGCATAAATAAAGAATCAGGCCAAGACGTTAAAAACACAAAGTGGAAATTTTGCAGAAAAAAAGATCAGACAAAGTGAGAAGAACAATAGAGTTTACATTGAGAAGAAATACAGGAACATTAGCAGTTATGCTGTAGATAAGAATGAGGTTTTTTGAATTACATAAAAATTGAGGGGGATATTTAAGAAGAAAATGAGGAGTGGAATAACGGAGAAGTGATATAGTTAGAACAATGTTTTTGAGATGAGGAAGGTTTGATTGGAGAGGAAGAAACTTGGGCTATGGGTTAGACTGGGGAATACTAGGTCACCGGTAGAAGATGCAAGAGAGCCATAATGAAGAAGAAACTATTTTCCAAAAGCAAGAATATGGGTTTAGTGGGTGTGTTTCAGAGAAAATGGAGAGAAACAGGACAAGACAAGGAGAAGGAGGTTGCAAATAAGCAGTGTATGAAGATAACAAGGCAAAACAAATTGTAGTATTTGAATGGATAGATGAGGAAACAAATAGAGTGGGTGAGATGAGAATATAATTATAAAGCATGGTGGGAAAAATGAGGTTATTTAAGTCCAAGCATGAAAAGGAAATGAAAGGGGTGGCCAAAAATGAAAATGTATGGAAGTCAGCAAAGAAAGCAAGTGTGGACTTTGAGCCCCAATAGGAATGATGAAGCATCTTTCAGACCTAATGCCAGTGAAAACAAGGAAGAACAGAGGCTGCCTGAAGGAGGCAGATAGAAGATTTACTGCATCAGTAACAGGAGGTACAGGAAGCCGAAGAAGTTAGATTTTTTTTTTTTCAATTTCTTTGATTTAAAGTGTCTTAGTTTATTACTTCTCCTTTTGTGGTGCAGTAGATGAAATTGTGAAGTATATCATTAAAGCATTTGTGCATACCCAGATCCTTTCAGAAAATTTGCACTGGGCACTGTGAACAAGTGGATAGCCTTAGGGTGTAATCCCATTAACTACTTGTAGAGTGGCAAAGTAATTATGGTAATCCCCATTGCCTGTATTGGAGCTTTTCTGAGACCACCTGCAGGTCATTCCTTCTGACTTAAAAAGACCCATTTCAAACATTGCACTGTAAAGCCTTAGATGACTATACTGAAACAGCAGCATTAGGGGCTAATTAGTAAATATGCTTTCTTATTGATGGCATATAATTAAGAAGTTGTATTTCCTAATTTTTTGAGCAGCTTTTCTGCAATGTTAGTTAGCAGAATTCAAAGATAATGGATTGATTTCAGTGCAGCTGTATCTTTTTTTTTTAATCCATTACCATCAATACATCATGAAAATGTACATTTACCCATATTGCATGTAAAGCTTAGTCTACTTGGGAGTTACTGATGGCTTAATAATAGTATTTGTAGAAACAGTAGTGCAATTACTCCCCACTCTTTGTTGCAAACAATGAACCTAATTCTCTTCTCGTTTACGCTGGGGTAACTAAGCTGACTTAGGAGGAATTTCCCTGGAATTTACGTTGCTAGGATGATAGGAGAGTCAACCCTAGCATTTGTAAGTTCAAGAGAATCAGTTCTTCAGATCTGTTGTGCTCTGTTTCATTCTGGTTACTGAACTTGTAACTCAAGTTGCAAGTAAGTAAATCCTGCAATGGAGTTGGGATTTTTTCAAAATATCTTTGCTTTTAAGTAGGGACATTTGCACAGTAGAGTGGGTTACAGCTCTGTACAACATCCATTCTACTTCACTGTAGACATAGTTTCACTAAATAGGAATTTAGCCTAAGTAGATTCCAGTTACTTTCTTATGTAAACCTCTTCAAGGTTTGTAGTGCTGCTGTGGCGCGATGTGGTGTGGCACTGGAGACCAGGTACCAGAACTTTTGAAATCAGCGGAAGGGCCACTAGTATGAGGTGCTGCAAACCAAACCTGAAATCGCAAAGGAATAGGAATGAAATGTTGAAGATGAGAGATATGTAAGAAACTGCCAAATGTTCTTTTTTTTTTTTCTTTTTTTTTCTTCTTTTTTTTTTATCTGAGCAGATATGGTTATAGCAAGGTTTAATCTGTATGGAGGGAAAAAAAAAGGGGGGCAATTAAAGAGCTGTCAGTTAATCCCATGTTGTCTTATTAAAGAACTGTAAACATGAATATTGTCAATTTAATGAGCAACAAGCCTGTCAGTGAACAATAAGTCTGGCCTTAAACAAGAAGGGGAAAATTTTTTTTTTTTTCTGAAAACTTGTTTGTGTTATCTTATATGCCTTTTAGAGGATGGTGAAATAAAGTATTGATTGCTCTATTTAAATAAATCTTGAAGGGGAGGTTTTCAATTTGCCCAAGTGTTTGTTCTGATAGGAAAGGCTGAAAAGACAAGTGCCTTGTCATTGTGTGTGCTCAAACTACATAGTATCCTCATCTAAGTTTGTCAGAGAATTGGATTGAAATGTCACTGTGTCTAATGGGAGACAGGAAATTGGCCTTGTCAGATCACCCACTTATTGTAAAAAACCAGCAGTTTCTATCTAATAGGTGGCATAAAAGTAATCAAACATTGAGCAAAAGGAAAATAGTAGGGTGGAATTGATTAAATGTATTTGGTGAAGTAAATTGGACTTCTACATACAGTTTCTGGGTTGAATTTTTCTAATAGTGGGCAGATCCAACACAGATTAGATTTAGGAGAACTGAATGAGCCTGTCTGAGCAGACATCAGATTATTACAGAGTTCAGACTGCTTATTGAGTTCAAACAGGGTAAACCTAGGTGTCAAATTGGTTAAAAGGAGTTTTGTTAGGTTTTTAAGCGAGGGCATAGAAAGGTAGCCATCTGTAATGCTGGCAGCTTAAACGTCTGCATCTTTCCAAGTGGAAGATTTAACACTGGCAATAGAACCAAACCTCTTCTGGACCTCTAGAGCAAAGAATTTATTCTAGAGGGCAAAATCATTTTGAGTGCAAGACACAGTAAGAAAATATTAACAATTTCTTATCTGTGGTATCAATTGTTCTCATACATTAAATATACACAGGTACTTAATGTCTGTTTTCTCTCTCTGTCAACTAACCCTTCATGCTAGATCCATCAGTCTGTCTGTACCCCTTTTTTACAAACAGTGCTGGTATTAGGACTTATTTTTATGGTTGCCTGACAATTCCTATCATGAAGTCCTGCTTTTGGATGCTCATATTTTGGCAAACTGACTTCAGACTGATATTCTCAAGTGTAGGTGTGTGCCACAGCCTGAAGGTTTTGAGAAACCTGCAGCCAAAACAGTTGAGAGAGATAGTTCAGCCATCTTAGCAAACTTGCCATAGGAAAGTGCTGAAGACTTGGGGCTTTGAAGCAGGAATTTTTTTTTCAGGAGGGTAATAGTTATGTCAAGAATACGATTTTTCTGTTTCTGTAAAAATCTGTTTTCAAGTATAGTCAATTTACAAGCTACTAAATAAAACCCACCGAGACCCTGAGACTTCTCTGAGTTAAACTGTCAAATTCCCCCCAAATTCTAGATACGGTGAGTGGAATTTAAATGCAAGCAATGATCTGAGCTCCTCTGGGACAGGCTGGATCCAGGCACAGGAATCAAAAGCTGTGAGCTTACCATTCCTGTGGTTTTAGTATACAGCCCTATACCTTCCTGAGCCCTTGTACTGTGAGGGTAAGATGGTGAGATGCATGATGTGGATAACAAGAGGTGCAAGAGCAAGAAGCCGCATACTTGGATGAGGTTGTTAGTACTGGGACTGAAGGGTGTGGCAAACTGGGAGGTGTTTTGAAATGAGAAGGGAGATAGGTGAAAACTGGGACTGCATAAGCACTAAAAACTAGGGATAAAGATAGCAAACTGTGAAGATAAACATACATGCATATGCAAAAATATGTATGTGTGTATATACATATATATGTATGTAGGGTATGAGGATGGGGGCTGAGGCCTGTGAAAAAGGGAACTGTCTGGAAAGGGGAACTGTCTAGTGCAGGAGGGGAGAAGAAAAGCAGATGCTAGGGAGAAGCATGATTAGAAGAACAGCAGCAGACGGGAAGGCAGAGAGAGGAGCAGGCACAGAGCTTGTAGATACAGCCTGGGGTAAAACCCAAACCTGGAGTGGGAATTTAGTGGTGTTTGGAATGTGGGGGTGGTGACCATAGCGTGGGGAGAAAACAAAAACTGAGCAAAGCTGAGAATAGGAAGAGTATATGGATTTAGACCACTTAAGCAGATGTGGATGGATGGAGTGAGACCAGTGCAGGCTGATGTGCCATTGTCTTAAAAGAGAGTTGGCGAGTCAGGAGTGGGAAGGTCAGAGCGATTGGGTTTGGGAGGAATTACGTCTGGGGAAGGGAACAGTTTGGGAACAGTTTGTGCCTAGTTAGGGATGGGAGGTAATAGTACTGCTCCTTACTACCGGCTTTAGCTGGGTATCTACTAATGCCCAACTAATTAGACTGTACCTGCATAGGCTTATCTGTATAGTACAAGGACATTTGTTTTTCTGTAAAGTTTCAAAATATGTATAAAATATAACAATGACATTTTCTTAAAATGATGAATTTACAAGTAATTTTAAGAACATTAGGATACTGGGTCAGGTCAACCTTTCATCCTGAACACTCTCAGTAAAGGAGTAGTGTAAAATTAGCTCACGTGTTATGCATCATACCGTTTAGAGGTATTGTTTAATTAAACAATTAAATGATTTGGCAGGAATTATTTAAAGACTTTTTTGAAAAAATATTGCATGAAGAACCATGATGTTTCAAAATCATTGCTGTGTCTTTTATTATCAGTAGGGGTATTTGTTGCCCTTCATCCACAATTAAATGCTGCAAAATGGCACTGCTCTCCATTGTTTCCAAAGGGTTGGAATCATTTGCATGTTCAAAAGAGGAGCACAATAATACATATATCTATGAAAAAAACAAAATAGAGAGGAAAATGGAAGAAAATATTCTTAAAATAAAGCTGTTTAGTTGATTTCAAGACTATAAAATTATAATGATTTGATTAGTTTTATAATAACTAAGATGTTATTAATGTGGACATAGCATCAGAGATGATTGATACCTTATTTTTATCACTTCACCTACTCATGTTGTTCTGAACAGTATCACATGGGAATATCATGGCACTGTCTTTCTAACAGTTACTATGTAAGTATAAAAAAATCAGCTTGCAGGATAAATGTTTCTTCCCTGTTCCCCCGCAAATGTAGCATGGTTCCATTCTCCCACTCTCTCACCTCAAAAGAAAAATAAAAAAATGTTGTGGTTGCTATTGAGGTAGATTTTTTTTCATTTTTCAAGTTAGCTGTTCTGAGCCACAGAGAAGAAATGTCTATTTTTTGTGTTCTATAACTAAGTTAAATCTCAGAGATTTACATTATTTCCACTGGCATCTCTGTGTGAGGCCTTTCCCCTCCCTATAGCAATTGTAAAAGAACTGCAAAACATAAGCATGTTAGGATCTTGTAGAAAATATTTGAAGATTTTGTATAATTTAAAGTACAAAGCAGTGTAAATAAGAGTTGCCATTTCAAGTATGTTTCCAATTAATATAGAAGCGCATAAGAATAGATAGTTTATATGCATGTACAGCTAAATTTCTTTTTATCCTCTGCATAAGAGAACTGCTGCTCCTTATCATAAAGGCTCTGTCTTTTTCTTATATTTACTGTAAAAAAACCCCACATTTATGTAGGGTGACATTAGAGCATCTGCCTAAAGCTTGTTGTCATCTGCAGACCTCTGGCTTTGTAAGGTGGCCACTATTTTCTTTCCATAAGGGATTATGCCTGTCGCCATTTGTCACAGAATCCAAGAAGTCACCTATCTGTCCAAAGTCTAAAAAGCATTACATTTGAAATTATGGATAAACTTACCTTCTTTTTTTGAGTTAATATTCTGTTTTAAAAACCTATCTTTAAGGGTTTCACAGTACTGAATAGCTTTGTTTACTTGTTTCAAGAAAGATCTACAAGGAAGAACTCCTCTTTAAGCTAAACCATCATACTAAACAGCCACTGCTACAAACTCGTTTCTGCAGTCCGTTGAAATTCCTTCCTTGGATGTACACAGGTCTAAATTCACAGGTCTATTGTACTTTTTTCATAAAGGTATTAATTAGAAAATAATTTGCATGGTATTTATTTGAGACTACCCCAGTGGCCACCAGTAAAACTGCTTTTAGAGAAAGATGGTGGTGCTGCAGTCTGGTACTTACCTGATTAAGTGATGCAAACTGCTCAGTATGCTAAAAAAATTAAATAATTCTGCCTAAAGAAGGAAGAAATTAGTAAGTCAGAAGAACAACTTTAATACTTTAGTCATGAAATCAGCTCATGTTTAGTAGTACGCTGTTTGTATTAAATTGCCTGCTTAACTCTGGGTCTTATGTTTTTAACCAGTCACTTAATAACGAGCATCATGTTTGTAATGAAAGGTTCATTTTATGTAACCTCGATCTCTGGTAACAAGACTAATTTTAGTATTAAAATATGTTACTAGTATTAAACTGCAGTATATGCAGGCTTTGCTGAAATAATGCAGCTTGCATTAACCTTTTGCACTGTGGTCACAAAGGAATGAAAAATATGCCCCAAGGGATAAAAAGACAATAAAATACTCTCTATTTCAAGTACTTGTAATACTTAGAATGAATTGGTGTAACCACTAACCTTAGTGACCTAACTCCTGAGTTCACATTTTGAATGGCACTTCAGCAGCCTTTAGTAGCATTTGAAACTTGAAAGTAATTAACTGTTCTTTCAGCATGGCTAAGTAAATGCCTTAGGATGCTCTATAAAAGTTCCATTTCATGTCTTGGTTCACAAAACAGCCTAATGATTTAATTTGATGCTAAATCATTTTGAGTCAAGTCAGAACTGTTTCCAGACATGCTATCGCTGTATGAAGCCATAGTTGATATACTTCAGGAACAATAATTTCAATAAAACTGCATTGTGTGTCTAACCAAAAGATGACATCAGTTTGCCATATATTGCTACTGACAGATAACAGTTTTTTCCCTAGCGATATGAAAATGTAAACAATATTCTTTTCTTTACGAACTGGAATCTACCACAACATATAAAGCTATTTTTATGTCTATTCCAGTCAGCAATAATTAGTAGACATCTTTGGAGACATTCTTGATTGTTGTCCACTGTATCATGTTCTTCATGACAGTAATCAATTAGTATTCTTAAGATGAAAATATACAATGCCGATGCCTATGTTTGCTGTTTTGTGGTGTCATATTTCAGCAATTACTAACAGATTGCACAGATTGAAACTTACATACAAATGTACAGTGCTAATTAGAAACACTATCTGAGGCATAGCTGATCTTCAGTGTACTTAGTGCTCTGTGAGTTCTCTTCCTGTAAACGAAAAAAGGTAGCATAACATAGGATAACTACATTTGTTAAAATAGCAATTCTGCTGTTTCTCAGGAAATATTAATACTTACTTCCAGAGTTCCTTTCTCCCTTGTGCTTCATTCTTTTATGTTTTTTGCTTTGACTCTGACTTAGAAGTCGTTGAGAAAATGATGAAATATATAAATTCAACTTCTTTTCTGTTTGACTACCTATACCTCAACACTTCCGGAAATGGTTAGCAGAAAAGGATAAATCTGAGTCTACAGCTTAGGGAAGACAGATGTTCTACATTCATTACGTATTCTGTGTAGCCTTAAGAAGGTGGAAATGTTTGCTGATAGATATGTTAAGAATATTGGATCAAACAGTGCCTTATTACAGCAGCCTGTTTTCGTTCTACTTGAATATATTTAACCAATGGGAAGGTGAATTTTATGCAGATGTGATGCATGAAACAGCAGAGTAATTTCCTGGTTAAGCAATAGGAAAAAAATGAATTTCTTATTTACCTTTAAAAAGAGATGATGTCAGCAAATTATTTCTGCAGTCTGATTTAAAATGGGATGTCTATCACGTGATAAATAAAAGTCGTTTTAATATTTTACTCACTTTTAAAATCTTTAGAATGCAAACTATCAGGAGATCACACATGTGCTTGCTCTGTGAGACAGTACTGCTTCTGTGTGATAGTGAAAATAAGCCATTACATGAAATAGAGTCAGACTTATAGTAAAGACTCAATAATTCCCCTAGCTCTCATATAGAAGGTCTTTCTGTTAAACCAGGATATAGGACTTGAAAAAATATTGTATTTATACTGCTTGCAGAGTCTGAAAAATATGAAGGCTGAGTAGGAGTCTATGAGAAATAATGAATAAAAAATTCATTTTGTTTTCATGCAGAAATGAATGTTCTGGCTATGTCTAAGGTCAGACTACAGTATCAATTTTAGCTTAAAAATGTTAGTTTTGAGTAGGATTTATATTTACATCCAGGAAGAACAGTATTTTGATAAGAAAACATGCGATCATCTTTCTTTTTAAATTGGAAGTTAAAAGTTGCCATGTAATGTCTAGTTAATAGAATTCTAGTTGTACCTGGTTTGAAGTTACATGCTATAAAACAAAAGCTTCATGTTAAAAACTCCCAAGTGCATAAGCAAAAGAGTTTGCATATTGCAGTTTATTGGAAATAAGTTAATCTGTAGTGATGATTTCTTCATATCCATATTTTTATGCAATCTTCAGTTCTAATATAGTACAAAACCCATTGCTTATTTGAATGTTTTAGAAAATGAAAAAAATGCCATTATAATTATTGCTGCTTTTTGTAACTTATTGTGTTTCAGAGCCACCAGTTCCTATTGCTCCACCTCAGCTGTCCTCAGTTGGTGCGACTTACCTGTGGATACAGTTGAATGCCAATTCCATCAATGGGGATGGACCCATTATTCAAAGGGAAGTTGAGTATCGAACTTCAAGTGGAAGCTGGTATGACATACAGCCTGTGGACTCCACAAGCTATAAGATTGGCCACCTGGATCCTGACACAGAATATGAAATCAGTGTATTACTTACAAGACCAGGTGAAGGAGGAACCGGATCTCCTGGCCCAGCTCTGAAAACAAGAACAAAATGTGCTGGTGAGTACTCAAAAGTGATTGGAAAGTTGTAAGCATCTTTCTAAGGTTGAAAATGTAAGTTATTTCAATAGCAGTTTTTATTGTCTACCTTAAGTCAGCAGGCTGCAGGAATTAAGACTGAATGCTTTTAAATATAAGCTATTAGCATTTGCCAGCTGCAATGACCTTGAAACCAACCTTCAGTGCCACTGTAGATCGTAGATGAAATCGTGCCTATGCATGCCTTAAAGTGGTCAGTGTAGAGTGCTGTATCAATAAACAATTTTTACTATCAGCTATGCACTGAGCTCTCTCCATTTCATTACACCCCTCTCTTGCTAGTGTATATCTGGGTTTCAGGTTAGTTCATCCTTTTTTTTTTTTTCTTTTTTTTTTCTTTTTTTTTGGCTAGTATCCCAAGCTTGATAGAAATTTTGTTTGTTTTGGAGTAAGTTTCTTTTTTCCTTTTCTCAATGTCATGTATATCAAACTTGTAGATAAAGTGGAAATAGATCCTGTATAACAGCAAAAATATGCACTGTTAAGCCTCAATTAGCAGATGAGGTTTAGCAAAGGACTGCTTTCTTGAGTGACTGGTAGCATGTCTTTCGTTAAATGAGATAGTGTGATTAGTGGTGCTGCGTAGCAGTCTTGACTCCTGTTTTGGATGTTATAATTAATAGTGCTGACCTCTGACTGTAAAAGGATACAAAGTAGACCTATTATAACAAAGCATTTGTATGGTAATTTTCAGGAAGAGTGGCAGTGATATTAATTTGGGATTCAGCTGCTCAGAAGATAATAGAGTATACTGTGACCTGGATTTTTTTTTTTTCTTGTTAGTATTTTATCCCAATATTTTGAATCTTCTTTCTGCTGCTGTAAAGTTGGTGGAAGATGAGCGGAAGTGTACATAGAAGAAATGGGACTAAGCAAATGGTATTAGCTTATTGATCCTAATCTTTTAAAGCATGTCTTGGTGTTACTTGTCTTTTTAACAGGAAAAAAGTTATATACTTCAACAAAAATAATGATGTGTTTCCATTGCATATGAAAGTAAAGTTACTTTTTGTAAAGTCAGCTGGCCACCTGTCAGTGGCTAAATGGCATTTCAGTTGAACTGATTGGTGCAACGTCAAACAGAATGAAATATAGTTGCTGTCAGAATCCCGGTGTTATGTTTTGAAGATGCAAGCTTATACAAGTACTAACTCTTTGATATTCTTTTTGGTTTTTTTGCTTCCTCTCATTGCTGGAAAGAAGTTTTTAATGAAAAATATCAAAAAGCAATACAGTTAAGTTATAATAATAGTTAAGTATTTAGTATTTATAAGATTTTATTTACTAGACTAAGATCAGCTTAGTCAAAAGTGAGGCATAAAAATTAGTTAGAGTTTCCTTCAGGAGGGTTTCTGGGTTACTATGCCTTTCATAGTAATGTAAAATTATTTGTCTAGACAAGGTAAGTATGTATTTAATACACAAGTATTTCAGTTATTTTAAAATTAAAACAGTTTTTCTCATAGTTTGATCATCTGCTTATATCATTAGATAATGTAACTTCGGGTGCTGTGTAAGTGAGCCTGTCTGTACTAAACGGTTAGAGAGTGTGGTGGGTTGACACCAGCCAGCAGCCAAGTACCCACGCAGCCACTTAGTCACCTCTACCAAGGGACAGGGAGAAAATGGAAAGCAAGAAGACTCATGGGTTGAGATGAAGACAGTTCATTAGGTGAAGGAAAAGCTGCGCTCACAAGCAAAGCACAAAAAGAAATGTATTGACTATTTCCCATCAGCAGGCAGATGTTGAGCCGCTTCCTGGGAAGCAGGGCCTTGGCAAACATAGTGGTTACTTGAGAAGCTAAATGCCATAACTATGAACATGCCCACTTCTTCTACCTTTCCTTGAGCTTTGACTGCTGACTGTGACATCATACGGTATGGAATATCCCTTAGGTCAGGTGAAGTCAACTGTCCCTGCTATGTCCCCTCCCAGCCTCTTCTCCACCTCCAGTCTACTCGCTGTGGAGGGTGGAATGAGAAAAAGAAAGCCTTGAGGGTGTGCAAGCACTGGTCAGCAACATTCAAAACACTTGACAAAACCTTGTTTTAGTCACAAATCCAAAACACAGCGCCATACAGGCTGCTGTGAAGGAAATTAACTGCATCCCAGCCAGACCCAGTAGAGAGAGAAATCCAGAATTTTAGTTACATTTAAGAACATCATATGCTTTCTGGTCTTTTCAGTGGTACATACTGCTGAGTATTAAAACATGCATTCAGTCTCATAAACTACTATGTACTGAAAGTGTTTTATTACCTGTAACATCTTGTAATACATCAGCATTATTTGCGTTTTCATTAAGCTAAACAGTAACCCTCTTAAATTAAAAGCAGAAAGTGATGGCTGACTGAAAAATTTAAATTGAATGATGATATTAAATCTGTCTCTACAAATTGGCTTTTTTATAGCAGAAGATCCTGCTTTGAAGGTTTAGTGGTTATTGGTTAACTGTTAGCAAGTGACATGCTAATAACTGGCCCAAGGGCTTAAAAAGAGATGCTGATAAACTAATGACGGTGTAATTAAGCTGGGTAGGAGTAAAATAATGCCAGTCTCCAAAGCATACCGTAGAATTAATAAAACAGGAGTCTTTAAGAGAAGAGTCATTGCACCTTTTTAATTACTGTGATAATTGTATGCTGCTTGTCTGTTCCCTAGGGGTCTAGTGAACCACTTGGAGACTTGAAGCAGTATGCTAGACATTCTCCAAAGCATTTGAAATATGTTTTCATTTTAGCAAAATGAGATTTCAGAGGCTTGTAATAGACAAGTCTTATCTGTAACTTTAGTAAATAAAAGCATCTATAATTAGAATGCAAAGAAAAAAAGTCTGTCCAGAGACTCAGTGAGCATCACCCTCAGTGAGCAGTTCCATACTTTCTAAAGTGCTTTGCTTCCTTTTGATGAAATGTAATATAAATATAAGTGCACTTCCAGTGTAATGTTCAGGAAGGCCGAGGAATTACATTCAGGTCTGGATTAGATTTACACCAAGAATGTGGAGTTCAGGTTTGAAAAAGAGGAGTTTAATGGATTTTGGCCATTGTGAACCACATTTGAGTCAGACTTAGAAAAAAGGGCTTTTCTTGTTTCAAGGTCTGAAATCGAGGCTGCCCCAGGTTGTCTGGAATCACTAGCTGCTGTGCTCAAAGCTCCCTCTTCCCACAGCTGTCTCATATGGTGTTATGAACCTAAAAGAGTGCTGCCATTTAAAATAAAAGGAGGGCAGTGGGAGATGGGAAAAAAATTCATGAGGAAGTACATGACAGAACATTTCCATTATACAGTATATCTCAAATTGCTCTGATGTACATTTTCACTCTGGTATAGTTGTAAAATAAGAATTCCAGAGTAGTCACCCACAATTGGAGTTATTTAGGGGCAGGATGTCAGAATGCTTCACACTTCAGACACCATTATCTGAGGAATAAGACTATTAGCTTGGTGTGAGTCTCACCATGCCAACCACTGCTATAGAGACCTCAACCACAGAGCCGCTGCTAGCAGCTAAATAGCTGTGCAAATATTTAAACCAAAGAAATTACTTTGTATGTAAACACAGAACCAACAGTGGCTCTGCCATAGGGATATAATAAGTTTGAGGACCTGAGAATCAATAGTTATAAAAAACCCCTGTTACCTTTTACTGAAATAGATTGGGAATCCTCTGGTGTCTGAAAAAGACCAGAATCAAATCTTCTCTAAATCTGACCCCAAACCAGTAGAACTGTCCATAGTAAAACCTAAGCAGGAACATTGAAGGATTAATAAGGTAGACTATGTTTTGTAGTTTTCTCTTACCCATATCAATATTTCCATGGATAGAATTATTTATTTCAGTGCTTTGCGACGTGTTTTGTTGTTGACATGCACTGCATGATACAAATCTTGACCCAGTATGTGTCCCTGCGCTCTGATGGTGAGACAGTGGCCCAGTTAAACAGCCTCCTAGAAAATTCAGAACTGCTAAATGAGCTCCTGCAAATTTTTTTTTGCTATGGCCTCTGTATTAGAAACTTTCTTTCTAAACAGTGTTGTTCCTTGAATCTGCTGGTGAACAGATACAGCTTAAAGCCAGCCACCTTAGGAAGAAGAACTAAAATAAAATCCTCTCTCCTGCTAAGGGAGGGGATGTTTAAGGCTGCCTAGGAAAAATCATTGTCTTTTTCTCATCATGTTTCTTTTTTCACTGTGACATTTGGAATAATCCTAGAAAATTAGCATCTTTTCCTTTCCTGAGCCAGAAAACTCTATTGAAATTTAAGAACATAAAAAAATAAATAAAAAGACTGCCATGAAAGAAACTTCTGATAGAATGTCCCCATATTTTGGGGGGCTTTTAGCAGTCAGAACTCTACTTCTTTGTGCTAAGACACACTGCCCTGGAGTATTTGCAAAAACAATCACTGTCAATTTAACCAATAATTTTCCAGGCAGAGAATTCATACATTCCTCATACAAGGAAGTAACAGGAATGTTTTAATTAACATAGTTCATTTTGCTGTTTCTTCTACCCCATCACCTGAGCTTGTCAGGAGGAAAGCTGTTACTCCCAGTACAACTGAGCTCTTACATCACTGCTGTAGGTTAGTTGTAAACTGCCTGGTTACTCGTAGAAGGCTTGTTACAATCGGGAAGAACAGAGCAGAGGAACTCTTTAAATCCCCAGTCCTAAGCATTATTCTTTTTCATTTTATTCATTTTGCTCACTGCTTTGGCTTCAGCTGGGTGATTTTCCAAGATGTCAGAATTACTTCGCTAGTTCTGTGCTGCCTAATGGCATCCACTGGCATTGTGAAAAAATCTACATGTGCCAAAATGCTCAGTGATGGAATGAACAATCCTCTTCCCTCTGATCCATTAAGACCTCATGTCCTGTTACCAGATCCTGAAAATGATCAGACATGGACCAGAGCAACAATGCTATTTTCACTTGGGAATGCTAACCAAGTTCCCTGTTTTCTCCTTTTCATTGCTACAAGGGGTGCATAACTTAGAAGCATATAAGGTTTATAGCCACTTGAAAAACTGTATGGAAATACGGTATTCACATAGGCAACATGGTTCACTTTGTTGAAAATTGTAACCTGATTCAAAGCCAAAGTACAAACCCCTTAATCTTCCCCATCTACCCATTTTAGATAGTCCCTACAAATTATACAGTACTTTACTGTCATATGCTCTCTAACTGCATCAGGTTGCAACAGGCAGAAGTATCTTTAGGCAGGTGGTATGGGCCAGCAACTGTCTTGAACCCTGCATGCAAAGTCAACATGCTCAGGTACACCAACATACGCTCAGTACATGCCAGGCCATCAAATCCACACAGTCCAATAAGCACGGTTGTCCCTTTCCTCCACCGGGCAGTACCTGAGGTGGCAGGTTCTCCATGCCACCACTGTCCTCCTGCCCCATGACATGGAGCACCTGCCAGGTCCTACAAGAAGGACAGTCTGCAGCCCCTAGTGTATGACATTCTGAATACTCAATCATCTTTGCAGTTGGTCTTCCCTATTTTCAGCCCTCCCATCTTCTGTCATTAATTCCGTAGTTAGTCTCTCCCTTTGTTAGTGTTCATGCCCTGGCCTGTCTTGCATCTCAGTGGTACTTACTGCTTATTTCCATGCCCTTCCCCATTCTATATCACTATTAGGAAAGATGAGTTCCTTCCTAAGAACTTCGCTAGGTAGAAACGGTGGCTGCCTTTCTCTGTTGTTGCAGGCTTCTTTGTATCTTTTGTCATTTTTGTCTCAAGAAAAGAGGAAGGATCTTTGTGTCATTGGGAATTAAGTTCTTCCTTCCTGTTGCTATACCTTAGAGGGCTGCCTAGGGAACCGACAGGTTCAGGTTTTTTCAGGCATAGAACGAAGTCTTAACGTTGCTTAGTTTTGTGATGATAAGAAAATGTCAACTTGAAGCTATACTGCAGGTTCTTTTGTACAGCTGTTTCTCAGAACTTAGCAATTTTCTCAGAAATTTGAATCAAGGTTGTACAGCAGCATTGTATCAGAGTTAGACCTCAGATCACAGACACCTGAACCCTGAGGAGGAGGGTTGGAGATATTGCACCATTTCATTTTCCATGGAAAAATTCAATGGTATTTCTAAAGTCACCATTCCAAACCTGAAGCTGTAATAAACTTGCAATGGTTTAAGCCCAGCCGGCAACAAAGCACCACAAAGCCACTCGCTCACTCCTCCCTGCCGCCAGCCTGAGTGGGATGAGAAGGAGAAAATATAAAGAAAGACTTGTGGGTCGAGACAAGGACAGGGAGGGATCACTCACCATTTATGGTCATGGGCAAAAACCAGACTCGACTTGGGGAAAAAACAAAATCAATTTAATTTACTACCAATCAAATCAAAACAAGGATAATGAGAAGTAAAACCAAATCTTAAAACACCTTCCCCCCATCCCTCCCTCCTTCCCGGGCACAACTTCACTCCCAATTTTCTCTCCCTCCTCCCTCTCAGTGGCACAGGGGGATGGGGAGTGGGGGGTTGTGGTCAGTTCATCACACCTTGTCTCTGCCGCTCCTTCCTCCTCAGGGGGAGGACTCCTCACTTTTCCCCTGCTCCAGCGTGGAGTCCCTCCCATGGCCTGCAGTCCTGTGCAAACTTCTCCAGCCTGGGTCCTTTCCATGGGCTGCAGTCCTTCAGTCACAGACTGCTCCAGCACAGGCTTTGCCACAGAGTCACGGCCATCTTGGGGGGCATCCCCCTGCTCCAGCCCGGGCTCCTCCCCAGGCTGCAGGTGGGCCTCCGCTCCACCACTCATCTCCACAGGCTGCAGGGGGACAGCCTGCTGTCTCACCACAGGCTGCAGGGGCATCCACCTCCTCCAGTGTACCTCACATTCCAATCTCCTCCCCTGCTGCAGGTTCCCCTTCTTAAATCTGTTCCTCAGAGGTGCTACCACCATCGCTGACAGACTTGGCCTTGGCCAGAGGCAGGTCCAGCTTGGAGCTGGGGAAGCTTCGAGCAGCTTCTCACAGGAGCCACCCCTGTAGCCCTCTCCCCCAGTACCAAAACCCTGCCACAGGAACCCAAACCAAAGCTTTAGTAGGAAGTTGCATTCTTTTATCTGAACAGGAAGTCCACAGTAAACCATACATTTCATGTATGGTTTTATTGTGAAAGTAAGTTACAGTTTTAATAGAAATGAAGAATACGTACTGTAACATCCTTTCTCCTAATGCCTTTCTGATATACAAATAGTTCCCATATAAGGTCCATTTTCTCGTAAGGAAGGGTGGAAGCTAGTATTGGATTTTCTGCAGTCTAGCAGGTGCATCACAGCTTTTGGATGTGTAGAAGGTAAGCTGATAGATTTTAATAGAATTCCAAGAAAATATTACCTAATGGGATGTATGTCCATGTGTCTCTGTCAGTTGTCACTTACCTCTGATTAGGAAACAAAAAAAATGCATCTTCTTGGAAAGGGCCTTACTGAAAACACAAATGATGTCCAGCTGTTACTACTATATGAAAGTTCTTCCTTGGCAGCCACTTGCCTGGAAAAAAGTACCCAGGTTGTTCCTTACTGAGCTGATTTCTTTAATGCTGTCTTACAGAAAAGCCTTCCCTTGTGTTATTGGAGATCTTGGGTCAAGGAAAAACAAAATAATCCAAATTCCTGCCATAAAAAATCTTTCAATCCATTTCTCCTTTTCTTTATCTCACAGTCTAAAATTCCCTTCTGGGAGTCCTTTAAGTCCATGAAAGCAAAAAAAAAAAATGCAGTAAATGGCAGTGAATACAACTGCAACAAATGCCACTCCTGTCTTCAAGAAGGGCAAGAAGTAAGACCCAGGGAACTACAGGCTGGTCAGCCTTGCCATAATCCTGGGAAGGTGATGGAACAACCCATCTTGGAAACCATTTCCAGGCACATAAAAGGACAAAAACATGATAAGGAGAAGTCAGCATGGATTCACAAAGGGGAAGTCATGTTTGATGAATCTGATAGCCTTCTGTGATGAAATGGTTTGGTAGGTGAGGGGAGAGCAGTGGAGATACTCAAAAGCTGTCTGGACATGGTACTGAGCAGCCTGCTGTTGTTGGCCCTGGTTGAGCAAGGGTGGGGTAGGGGGTGTTGGACCAGGTGGGCCAGACCCTTCCTGGCTCAACCATTCTGTGATTCTGAGTTTTTGTCAAATGCTGGGAAGAGGAGCTGTCACCATGTTGTCTATTAAATTCACCTGGACTCTGCTTTTACAAGCAGAGATGTATCGTATCTCTCCACCATATTCCTGTCCTTCACCGAGGCTCTATGAACAGTGAGGTACAGTGTGATGGGAAGACTCGTTACCATAGACAAAAGTTCGAGTTCCACCACATCATTCTGGATGCTTCTTCAGATTTGTGGTTGCCAATGATAGGGAAAAATAAACATTTTCTTTTAGAAAAATAAAACATTATCAGGGTATCTGCCCTTTCATCCCAAGTGTGTCTTTCTTTTGCAGGGGAAATTGCAGGTTGGTTCTCCATTCAGTGAATCTTCAGCTGGTGCCCACAAACACTTTTCCTAACATCAGCAACTGAGCAAGCTAGTGTTATGTAGAAATTACTAATCCCTGCACTCTTGTGTGTCTTCATCAGTGCCTAAATACAGATTCTTGGTTCAGTTACAGCATCCAGAGGTCTCCCTGGAAAAACAGAACATTTTCCCTCCCTACCACCTGAAGGGGAGGGCAGGAAGAGGACAGGAAAACTGCAAAGATCTAGGTCTGTTGGCCCTCTCTCTGACACATGTGCTGGAGCATATACGGAACATAGACACATTCTGGTGATGATAAGGACACGGAGTATGAAACCTGTCAGATTGGTTTGTTTTGAGGAGCATCTTGTTACAATGAGGAGAAGCATTTAGGATTCTTTCCTGATAATTATAGCTGGATTAATATAGGGGGTGGAAGCTGAGTGTTTGTAAAAAGAGCCGCCAGGTAGTACTGTCTTTGGTTGTGTGAAAAGCAGTCATATAAATGGAGACTTAATTCTTCATTTCATTAGATTCCCATTTCAAAACATTTGCAGAGGAAGAAATTAACCTGCTCTTGGAGACAAATGAACCTTCACCATTTTATAGCAAACCTGAGGGGCAAAATTATTAACTTTACATCTGACAGGTAGAGGGAATGTGAAGAAAACATAATGACCCTTGAAAAAAGTAGATAATACCATTTATCTTATGACATATCTCAATCTCCAGGTTTTTTGCAGTCTCTTATTAATTATAAGGATAAGCTCAAAAAGCACACACTCAAAAATTATTTTACCCAACTTTGATTCAGGTAGAATTTCTCAGTATGGAGTGAAAAAAACCCAGCAAGTTGGGAGTGTACTGGTTATAAACCAAAGACTGGTATGTGGGCACTTTAATAGACGTGGTAAATTAGGTATACTCGTGAAAGGTATTGGTAGTCATTTGTCATGGTTTAACCCCAGCCAGCAACTAAGCACCACGCAGCTGCTCACTTATTCCCCCCCCCACCCAGTGGGATGGGGGAGAAAATTGGGAAAAGAAGTAAAACTCGTGGGTTGAGATAAGAACAGTTTAATAGAATATAAAAAGAAGAAACTAATAATGATAATGATAACACTAATAAAATGACAACAGTAATAAAAATAGGATTGGAATATACAAATGGTGTGCAGTGCAATTGCTCACCACCCGCTGATCGACGCCCAGTTAGTGCCCCAGCCGTGATCCCCCGCCCCCACTCCCCCCAGTTTATATACTGGACATGGTGTCCCATGGTATGGAATAGCCCATTGGCCACTTTGGGTCAGCTGCCCTGGCTGTGTCCTGTGCCAACTTCTTGTGCCTCTCCAGCTTTCTCGCTGGCTGGGCATCAGAAGGTGAAAAATCCTTGACATTAGACTAAACACTACTTAGCAACAACTGAAAATATCAGTGTGTTATCAACATTCTTCGCATATTGAACTCAAAACATAGCACTGTACCAGCTACTAGGAAGACAATTAACTCTGTCCCAGCTGAAACGAGGACACATTCCTCAGCAGTATTCTGTTCTGAACAAATTGAACATAAACTGTTCCATGGATGCTTTGGTTCTCTCTTGTCAGAGTATTACTGCAGATTTAAATAAATACATTGGTACTATATTATTAAAAGTAATTAGAAATACAGAGAAGGGAATGCTTTGGGTATAGGTGCCTTCCCTGTGAAGTTGTACAGTGCCTTGAATTTATCCTTAACAACTTTCTGCTGAGCACTTTTCCCCTCTTCTGAGGGCAATTTTCACATCAGTTATTCCAGTTTTTGCATTGTTATGCAATACTGCCTTCCAGTTACAGGCAAACTTCACTTCATTATTAAGAGTGCTGATCCTTTGGCAAAAACATTAGCAAATGAGATAGGAAAGAATGGCTTTTCATCTTGGAGAAGGTCTTATCCAAAATCAAAGCAAAAGCTCTTATACATTTGAAGTGGCCAAAGTATATTTACTTCTTCAATTTATTTCTAAAAGAATAACTAATTCTGCAAGCCTGAAGGTGTGTATGTGCACGTACACATACATGCACACACATATATCCCCATCAATCCCGTTCTCTTTTTCCTTCATATATATGTATGAATGTGTCACCCCTATGACCAAACGGAATTTAGGCTCTAAAGCACAGGGTTTGTAATTAAAAAAATGACTTGACTGAACTTCTGAGCCATCTGTTTTAGGAGCCAGGAAAATAAGATGTCCTATAGACAACAGAAGCCCAATTTCTGAAAGATTTGTCTACTAAATATCACCACCTTATGATGGTAACCCCATTTTCTCTTACGGCAGACCTGCTATGCTCTTGCCTTGCAGCACCCAGTTAGCCAGGAATCTGCTGTCAAACAGAGTATTTGATGTTAGACTTCTGCTTCTGTGACCTCAGCTGCCTCAATAAGGGCACTAGTTTGGTGCTCTCTCATCTTCTGGAATTAAATTTTGGCAGGACTGTGTCTAAATTTGACTGTGTTTAAATTTGAAACAAGTTATTTCGATGAATTTTGCCCATGGTTTTAAAGGGTATTGGGAGATGGAAATGGATGAACAGACAGGCATGCTTCTCTGTTTTATTATTTTAAGGCTCACTCTTGTTTGACACTGTTAGACTGTGTTCTATCTTGCCCAGCAGCTTTGTCCAGTTGTAAAACACATAACTGGACTATTCTGTTGAAGCATCTGTGAAGCATGAAACATCCAGGAATTATGTAGAAACACTGAGATACTTAAGTTTTTAACCTTTTAGTTTTCTTTTTTTTTTAAAAAATTGCTTATGAAAAAGTAAAATCAAAGGTTTGCAGAATGAACGGTATGTTAATTCTACCGCACTTCAAAGGAAAATGAACAATGACACCACTCAGGTGCTTCCATTTTTTTTCAGTGCTTGGGAGGCATTTTGGCTTTGCAAAGCTGTTTGTTTTACAAATGTAGAATTGTATGGAGAATCCAGTCCAGCCTCCTGAAGGTTCCCATGAAGAAGAGCTGGTGCTGTGAGTTCTAGCTTTTCTGGTACTACCTTTTGCTATAAGGTACAATTACAAATTTATAGCCTAGACTATAGACTAGGTGTCTAGTTTGAGACCTGAAATCAGGGCAGATCCTGATGAAGAAATATCCTGACTTTGGAGGAAAAAAAATATCTCTTTCTCTTCAGGGTGCTGGGTCACTGCAGTGCTGTAAATAGGTGATGCTGTCCTGCAGTCCAAGGATCTATTATGGTCAGCAGGTGTGCATCACGTTTCTGTTTACAACTATGAAAAATAAAGTTGAGACAGTTCAACAAGTGCTAGACCTCCATTTCTGAAGACTTAAAAGAATAGTTTTGTTTGGTAATCCGTCTAATTACTGCTGAGTTTGTTGGTTAGGCAGGGAGGGGCATCCCTGTGGAACTGAGATTCTTCCAGACTCTTATAGGCAACAAATGTTTGAGGGAGGAAAGTTGCTCTATATTCTTTTTTGCTACCCTGTACCTACATGGCTAGATGGATTCTGGCCCAAAGAAAGTAAAACATTTGACTATGAAGACATTGAGCAAGCAAATACTTAATTAAATATCTAAAAGGAAACAAGAAATGAAATTGGGAGATGCTGTGCATAGCATTATCATGAAGTCCTGTATTAAAAGAAAAAAAGATGAGCTTAAATTAAGACTGCCAATGAAGTTAATGATTTAGGGCTCTTGCATATCAGTATTCGTGTTCTTTCTTTCATCCATAAGATGATCTTTTTTATAATGAGAAATATGACCAACCATCTAAAATACTTCTAACAATTGTTTTTTCAAATCTATACTTCTAATGTCTGCATTTAGCTGTCTTTCAATATATACCATCCTTTAAGCACCCTTTTTATTATTTTAAATATATTAAAAACTATCTGTGCATTTAGTTCTCACTCATTCTGTTAAGCTTGATCAGTTCCTGGTAAGGAAAAAAGAGGATTTTCTTTTGGGAAAGGGAGAGTTCAGTTTTATCCATTAGTTCATGATTCAGAACTTTCAAAAAGCTCTCTGAAGGTGTTCTGGTCCACAAATTTTGCAGTAAAAAAATGATGTTTATAGTGGACTGTTATCTTTTAGTATTATACATATAGGAAAATGCATGTAAAGCAAAAAGACAATAATAGATGTTTACTCTGGACACACAGAAGTGCCTTTTCATTTCTAAAAATTTATGTTCTTTGGAAACAAAAATCAAACTGTCAGTTGCTCTTTGTTTTGACTGTTTCTGCAGATGTTTTGTTTGCAATTAGCTTAAAAAAAAACACCAAAAATATTCAATAATTTACTTAATTACTGTTGTACAGCATTGAATTTGAGAGGATGAACCAATGTGTAACTGGCATGTTTGGCCAAGTAAATGAAAAAAATAACTTTTAATGACCTGAGCATAATTATAGATGACTTTGGAATGACAACTGGCAAAAATTGTACTGTAATTAAATTTCCATTATAAAAGTTTCATCTTTTTTGTCTGACAAGTAAGGCTAGATTGTGAAGAGTATTCATTTATAAGAGGAAGAATTAGAGAGCTATAATTTATAATTCAGGGTAATCAATGAAAGCATTTCTTTTGTCAAAAAACCTTTCACTGACAAATAGCATTGCATTGTTGTTTTAAAAAGAAACGAAAAACTCTTCTGTTATTTTTTTCACTTACTGTAAAAGATGAAAAATTCTGGTGGTTGAATCAAGTCTTGCAGTAATTCAGAGTAATATTTTGCAGATAGGGCTTCTCAATCTGTTTTTCTCTTTATTAGCATTAACTTTGTCTCAGTCTATATCTAAGACTGTTCCTACTGAAGTAGGATCTTTCCAACGCCATCTTATCAAGGTTCTGTTTAATCTTGAACAGAGCTGTTTCTAGTACAAGAAGTGATAACATATTATGATTTTCAAACTTTCCAATTATTGATTGAGATGGACCCTTTGCTTTCCAATAGTGGGGTCTCAAAGAAAATGAAGAAAAACATTATGAGGCTATCCTGTTCATTTCTACATAATCTTTCAAAGGGAACTCCAGCAAAGATTAATATTTTTTAAAATGTTGGCACCAGGTTTTCAAAGGCAACTGCAAAGCTCAGAGTCACTCTCGTTTGACTAAAAGATGGGTGATGCTTCTTCCATACACTTGTTTGAGTGTAAATACCGTATTTACAGAGGTATTTTGTGTGCTTTTGTTATCACTGTTAATTAGACACAAGTCTACTCATTGTACACTGATTCCTCTTACTATACTATCTGTTCATTATTTAAACAAAGTGTACATGCCATTCATCTCAAAATACGATTCTTACATACACAGAAAAGTTGGACTCTTGACTAAGTAAAAATACCTTTTGTGTTACCTGTGAATCTGTTAAAACAATGAATCTATTTCTGCTCCATTAGCATCACAGAATAGTTTGGCATGAATCTTCCAAAGCTAATATATTTTATTCTGTGTTACAGTGACATATTCTTTGCTAAGCAATTAATGTACAATATTGTACTGAGTTCCTAAAAAACCTGACTTGAAGATAGGTTATTTTCATAATGATAATTTTCAGGGACTGTCTACTAAAATTCAAAGTGATCATTTACTTCTGTGTGTACTACCACTTCACTGTTAGTCTTTTGACTTACAGACCATTGCTTGTGAAAGCAGTCAGTGTTAATATCTTAAAATCTGTCAGAAAAGTACTGTTCTGGATTCATTTTCATGCTCTGCAGTAGCTGCCTCCTGGATGTTACTGCAAGTTGCTGAGGCCAGTTTGTATATCTCTTTCTTTTTGTTCAGCCAACGGGCTTTAATCTCTGCATTTATGCATTGATTTTTAAAACTATACAATTTGCAATCAGACAACATCTTAAGGTTTTATTCTGCATTTGGATCTTTATAGATGCACAGTTCTCTAGTGGATTAGTCTAGAGTTTTTTCCTTAAAATGAAAAGGTTTGAGCTGTCTTCTGTTATTGAGAAGTTTTAAATGGCATGGGCCTAGATGTCTTCTGTAACACTTGTAGTCTAGGATCGGTTGCTTTGACAAGTTGAAACGCTTCAGTGACAGGGCAACACAGTAATCTGTCTTTGCAATGTCTTAAAGATGCATGAAGAAGAAAAAGGTAGCCCTCAGAGACTTCTGTGAATGCGAGTACATCACAGATCAGCATAAACATTTAATTATTACTTCATAAGGTATAGCTTAGTATCTTGATGGGCACATCTAGTACAGCTGAGCAGTTGATTGGAGCAAATCTTTGTGAAGTTCTTAGATCATACATAAATGGTGACTTATTTATTTCTCAGATTTACAACTCATAAATCTAGGTTTATTTTTATGAGCACAGGTAACCAATTTCTTTTTTCTTCTTAATTTTTTTTGCACAAGATTATTTCTGGCCCTAAGGGGATGGTGGAGCTATTAAGTGATGGTGGAAAGACATGCAACATTGGATAAACTCATTTTAAACTCATTCTCAGAAAAAGCTGAACTATGTTTGCTAAAATTTTTCAGCATGATGAAAGAGGAAAAGTAGTTGTTTCAGTCTAAATTGTTAATATTCAGCACAGTTACACAAACAGTTGGTAAGAGACTGATAACGAAATGTATGTGACAACTGTGTGCACGAGTATCTGTAGGGGTATACTTGCTTGTGGTATTGCCCATGCAAAACACCGGTTTAAGGTTACCAAATGAATTCAGAAGATATTTAGTTGCTTTACTTTAACGTGCAGTGGCTGATGCATGGCTAAAATAAAATACATTGAATATCATTTAAAGTAGTAGTGAATATCTTTGATTTTATTCAGTATGAAACATTAAAGAACATATGCTACTCAGATACTCTTTTTGAAGAAATTAAAAGCGTTGTAATTTGTCTTGGATAGTACAAAATTGACCATGAGTTCAAATCAGAATTTTGTCATGCTGTACTAGAACCACAGGGCACATGATGTAGAAGAAAAATAATTTTTGCCTATTTTCAGTCTTAAGTTTCCATGGATTGCAAGAATTACAATTTTTGCTGTTTGGGAGAGGGAAAAAGGCTTCAACAATGTTGCAGTGGTATTAGATGTCGAGATTATGACTGGAATAACTTTTTCCAGTGAAAAACAGAAGTTGAAATGTGCTGCAACTCAAGATTGCTCTAGAATGAAGCAGCCTGCAGGAAGATACAGAAGCTGTCATGGGTTGCTAAGCCTTCATCTGGTCAGAGCTTAAGACTCACAGAAGCTGACACTCTTTACAGCCATATCCTAACTCTACATGCTGAGAAACAAAAAGGGTGAAAAGCAGAACAGCTTCTTTTGGGTGGGCGGGTGGGTGAGCAGAAGTGAATGTGGAATCAGTCTCCTATAGAGGAGGGGAAGGATTAAGCTCATTTCAGATAGAAGCTTTCTGGATGAGGATCAGGAGACCCTTGAGTCCTTTACTTTGGCAAAAGTTAAACTTTTGCTTTGGCTGAAGCTCATTAATCCAGTCCAACCTGAGCCCACAGTTTTTGCTGATCTCCAGCATTTTCCTTTGCTTATATCCATGGAGAAAACCTCTTTCCTCCTTCTTATTAACTTTCCCATTTTATTCATCATGTTTGACACCAGTTTTGGGTAGCATTTCTTGTATAAGCCATATTACAAAATAGGTTATGTAGGTGTAATCCTGAAAAGCACAATTGATAAAGCAATAATTCAAATAACATTAGAATTTTTAACTAATAATGATCTAGTACTGAAAAAGAAATTCTGAGGCAAGTCTATGGTATTTATCAGGGGTAATCAGAGAAACAAAGAAATGTTTGTTTTCAAGGTACTAATAAGTAATCTGATTATGCTGTATAATTGTATTTCCATCATGCTGTTATTTCAAGTCATTTTATTTTGGGGAAAGTAAATATAAGCCATTAAGACTAGACTATTTTGCCTTCTGTGATCAAACGTGGAAGGGTTTTGTGAATATTTTCATAATAAAATTTCTGCTGACTTTGCCCCAGAATTGATGTGAGTAATTGGAGGAAATACTGTGGTTCATTAGACAGCTTAGTGCCTATGGAAACAATAAATGTTACTTCCATAAACTTACTTTCTAAGATTCAGCAGAAGTGTGGGTTGCTAACTGAGAATTACCTCCAGCTTTTACATATGCCATCAGGATCTGTGCTTGTGGTGCTCAGTGTATATCTTCAGTGACTTCTGTAGTCAATGTGGAAAGATAGGCTTTGTAAGAGGCTGATTCAGAGCAAGCAGGATCCAAACAAAGTGTTCTTACTCATCTTTTAAATGAATCTTTTTTTAATTCATATTTTAAATTAATCTTTTAAATTTTTTTATCTTTCCAGTGATGATAAAATGCTTCTAGAGAGACTAACCTGCATCTTTGTAAATACCCACAAGTCTCTTTGGAGATAAAGATAAAACATTCTACAATGAAGGTTAGATTTGCTGCTCCTGTAAAACATGTAAAGACTTGTCCAGGCTATTGGCACAGTGATAGTGTCAGTCCTAATATCCACTGACAAAGGACTAAAATCAGTTATTTTCCTAAAATAAGGTCAGGAACACCTTGTTTAAAGCCACGTTTTTAGTCCATTGTTGATTAAGTTCTGTGTTATAATGTGAGATGGTGCTTTGCCTTTCTCAATCTAAGCAGAATGCGTTCTTACTCTGAATAGAGAAGACAAATGTCTCCTTAATTTTCCAGACTGTGTCCATTCATTTTTAGATGGGCCATTGCCAAAGTTTAACACTTTGACTCAGCTTGCTCTCAATGTCTGTTTCAAGGATGATAGTATTTATGATGTCAGTGGGGTTAGAAGTTGTCCAGACTTCTAATATAAACACGAAAATTTCCGTTCCAGGAAAAAAAAACAAAACAAACAAATTCTGAAGTCAGTTGCTATGGTTTTTATGCAACTGATTTGAAATATTGTGAAGAGATGCCAGGGAATTGTGCTGCTTAAGAATAAGCTGACAATAGTAGCGTTATCAGCAGAATTTCATGTTCTAGAAGAAAAGAAAAATAATACGATCATTTTGTCAGAAGGATTGGAATGTTTGCTTTATATTTTTAACAGTTCTTAATGGAGAGGAGAGGTTGTTTGGATGGTCTTTTGGTCAAACTTAGTGAAAAAGACTAAATTATATTCCTAAAAATATATGTAATACATGAGCTAAATCAGTTCCCAGACTACACTATGCCAATAGTTTACCTATATGTCCACATAATTATATTTTTTAAAACACCAGTGTATGTTTTAAGTATAGGGGTTTTGTACACAGTATGGCTGAATGGTGAAAATGCATTGCAGGTACATACCACTGCTGGCCAAAATAGACTAGAAATTACAGTACATGTACTGAGATGACTTTTTATGTTCTCATGAGGTTTTGGTAGCTCAAAACAAGGCTTCATTTATACATAAGTGGCAGCTGGAAGAACAAATCTCTGATTTTAGCCACACACCCTCCAAACCTGATGGGAGAGACAGGAGAAGGCACTTGAACAAGACTGTATGGGACTGAAAAAAGGGTGACACAATGGAAGAAGAAACATGGGCATGCCAGACCTCCTCCTTTCCTACCAAAACACATACTAAGTTCAGTTGGTTCAAGTCTGAGATCCTTGATTGTTTTAAAACGTTGCCAATGTTTGTCCAATTCTTAGAATGCTGTCCTGTGCTTCTTCCTTCATTTCTTCTTGTGACTGCTTATTTTGTCTAGAATCTTTGCTTTTTTACTCTACTTCCTCTGCTGCATATTTTGCTTCTGGTTTGCACAACCCCTCCCTCTATAGCATGGCATTTAGGATCACATTACACTTAAGTCCCACTGAAGTAAATATGCACACCTGAAAAGAATGTGGTAAATTTTATGCTATTCCTTTTTACTGTGTTTGGTGTGGTAAGACTGAATGGAATGAAAATACTAAAATATATCTTGTTTTAAGATGCAGACTATATGTTGCTTTAGTCTTCGTATCCTGTCCACCAGAAATGGAAACGCTAGAAATAAAGCAACTAAGGGATGATGACCTAAGGGACAGGCTCTTTGTTTCTTTTTTTACCCAGTTTTGTATAGGTAATGGTTTAACAAAAAAATCTAGGCTAATACATATGGGATTTTAAAAATTTCAAAGTACTAGAAATGTTCAAAAGAATTCTTTAAAAATACAGGCTATTGAGGCATTACTTAAAGTAAGACTGGCTTTGTTTGTAAAATGATGAAACTTTTTTTGTAACGTTTTCAGAAAGTGATGTGAATTGTCACAGGGTAGAAGAAGTTTGGCCATAGCAATGACCACAGAAAAGTTCCCAGCCTTAGACATCTGACAGTCAAGCTGGGATTTTATAGGTCGTGCTATGAGCACTTCCATTTCTCCTCAGTTCCATTTTTGAGGCTAGAAACTTCTCTGAAACTTTGGCTAAGTGACTCAGTTGTGATCCGCAGACCTTGGCCAGCCAAGGTCTGCTGAAGTCTCCAAAGGGAATGCCAACAAATAAGGGAGAAGAAGGTCTTTTCTGTCCTGTGGAGGAATTACATTTGGCGTAGGCCCTCCTCAGGTGCTTCAAGCAGAATCGCCCTGTGAAACAGATTGGAGGAACCCCAAAGGGAATACTGTCAAAGGAACCAAAGAAATGTGAATGTCCTGCATCATCTGGTTAATCTTCCTTGCAAAATAAAGACCTACTTCAGAGTTGAATTTGATCCAAGAAACTCTTGACAGTTTCTTTGATGTTTTTTCATACCAGGGAGGATTTTTTTTTTTAACCTATAGTTTTCAGCATTGAAAGGACATCTACCATTGATACATATGTGCCATTTGGCTTCCCTGTGATCCCAAGAATTTGTAATGCATTTTTGAAACTTCTGGTGGTGAACTTTTTTCTTTAGTTGCATGACACTTTCATCAAGCCATCATCCAAGAGCAAAGTAATTTAGAATATAACTAGGATGAATTGTGAAGTTAGCACACATCGATTTGCAATAAATCTAGACAAGAGCAATCTCATATTCAGTAGAGCACTGACTCCTCCAGGGGTTCAGATAAACACCAAAAGAGACAGAGCTGCTTTCAGAAATTAGATTTAGAAAAATGAAAGCTGTATTTCTGCACAGATTTCCAGAGATGGCATCATGTTTTGGATTATTCACAGTTAACAAATTTTTCCCCACAGAGATATTGCACCTGCTCAAACAGTGCTAACTTCAGCATGGAACTATTACTGGATGCAGAGGAGTAGCTGGGGTCCAGTCAATAACATTCTAGTTGACCACAGCCCTGTGTGACCCTGTGTACAAGGAGGGTCCACTGGCAGGTAGCACCATTCTGGAATTCAGAGCACATTCAGAAAAGGAGTAAGCTTAGGAATTTGGACATTAGCCAGAAGAAGGCACAGCCTCAGTATCTTGGAATATGAGAGTGTGAAACTGGCAAGGAAAGTCCCTAGTAATGAGAAGTCTTTTAGGAAATAGTTCCTGGACTAGTTTCAACTAGCATTTTTGCAGAAAAACATAAGGAGGAGTATTGGCTTCCCAGAGGGTTAGATTCCAGCCCCAGCACATATGCTTTCCCATAATTTTTTTTGCCAGTTCCATGGTTTCTCTAGAAATGTAGGGCTGAAAACTATCATGCAGATAACTGAATGTCCAAGTAGATTTAGCCATAGATCTTTTCATTAGGTAGACACAAGCCAAGATGTTTGCTTGGAGGCCTTTTAATTTTTCACAGACCAGTTTCATTCAGTCTTACTGCTTTGCTTTTGAAAGTCAATTTTTGAGGGAACTCAGATATTCAGAGAAAGTTATTTTTGGTGCCTAGTCTTCTAAGAAAGAATCATGAAATTGGTATTTTAAAAGGGGATGAAAAGAGATTTGCAGCCTATATAAATCCTATTACCATGCAGACAGATAGTGAAATTTTTCTTACATCATGGATTGAAAGATCTTTTGAAAATACAGAAGTGGTACCTTATCCTTACTTGGAAAAAATTAGCAAATTTATTCAGCCACTTTATATAGAACCGGATTGTGCTATAATAAGTAACAGGATCACCATCAGGTAGGAACAGCACTTGCAAATCTTAAATGTCATAGATTATATCATAAATGGTGACTTGTGTAGAGATCTGCTGTCAAGATAGAGTTATACACAATATAGCTATTGCTTGGAAAAGTGTTAATAGCAAAAGGAAAAAAGTAAGAGGAAATACGTAATGATCCTTTTAACAATCTACAAGTCATAATATTTCACATTGCAGAATCAACTTTCCTTTACATACATACAAACAACAAATAAAAAAACGGGCAGAGAAAAGTAGATGGAGAAAGTGTTTTCATTTTCTTTATGAACTTACTTTAATCTGGGGGAAGCTTGGCATATGAAAATGGCAGTTCTAACTACAAAAACATCTGAAATATTTCATCAAAGTCTATTTGAACCACAAGAATATTTTCCACATCTTGGACTAATACTACTGCATTGGTACTAAACTTTTCTGAAGTCCATTTGTTGAGATGGAAGGAACGTTTGATTAAATTCAGATGTTAGTATGTTTTCCCTGATGGCTAGCCTGTGGTTTGTAGAGCTGCAAATGTTTCTCTCCTCATAAAAGAAACAATTCCTTAACTTTAATGATACCTGTAGTTAAGTGTGGTTCCAAAACACATAGCGCTAATGATGTAGAAACTAATTACACCACGTGACTTTCACTGTAATAACTTGTGTAAAATCAACCTGTGACATGGTTGTGGATCTTACTCTTCATGTATTTTTCATGCTTTCATTGTGCTTGATACTGTTACCAGTTAATGATTTCCTTTTAACCATTAGGTATCTGAAAAATCCATATTGTGTGGTCCTTTCCTGACTTTTTCATGACTATACTGAGTTAGTGCTGAACTGGCTCTACTAGACTGCAGACAAAAACTCCAGATCTTGGGGTCTTACCTTCTCTGCAGGAGCTTTGCTGTTACCAGAGTAATTAGCATCACTGTGAATGTGAGAAAACTCAGGCCCTGATCTTCAGTGAGTGTCAGAACTGCCTGGTCTTGGGTGCAGATAGTGGTAACAACCATCTCTTGTGTAAAGTTGCTGGCAGAGAGGTAATTTCACTAGTGCTTTGTTTTTAATTGGTATTTCCCCTCAGCAGTGGCTAGTAACCTCATGCAATCTTTAATTTTAAAATTAGTCTTTGAGACAAGGTGGAGGTTAGAGTTCTTAATTTGTACTTTCATTGTGTTGGTAAATCAGGTGGCTTTAGAATGATTGAGTAGTGTGAAAAAAAGTGAAGTCTAATGATTCACTCATCTGTTTGGGTGAAGAACAGTTGAGGTGATTCCCCCACCCCACCCCACCCCCCTTCAATGTCTCTGATTTGCAGACCTACATAAAAATTTTAACAGCCTTACAGATGCGCCATTACTGCATACAGCACTCTATATAATGCATATAAACCTATTGACTAGAGGCCTGCTCAGTTACCTACTGAGGAACACATAGAAATAATTGATGGAGCCCCAGAAATCGCAGCTGAGAAGCACTGTTTCTGGTGATTTATATAAGGGTTTATGGTAAACTGTGTCATCTAGACTAAATCGGATAGTGACACTTTGGGAATTACAAATCTTGTGAATCCACATGATTGTTACTCAGTTGCTTAGGGTGTGTTTTCTAGCAGATGGTTCAGACCTGGCCTAAATTCTGCATAAAAAGGAAGCAATACTGATATATCTCCATGCTTGTAGCTTCTTCGTACAATGCAAGACTTCTTAGACTTTTTCATTTGACCATCTCTGAATGCTCGGTTCAGAACAGCGTGGGTTAAAGGCATGTGCTGACTAAAGAAGAATGGGAGACAGAGAAAATGGAATTATATTGTTATAGGAGTAGAGGGAATAGATAGGATTTCTGTTAACCCAAATCAGGTCTGTATAAGCGTTCCTAAGAGAGGAATGCCTGTAGGCTGCGAGCTGGGCAAAAACTCCTCTTTGCCTTGTTTCTGTTACCGAGGTTAGAAAACACAGTGTGTTTTTTGGAAAAGCTGCATCGCAATGCTGTATTGCACTCTCATTGTGGCACCTCAGGTGAAGCGTAGAAGGTCTCAAAGCTCAGACGGGCCTGCTGACGCCTCACACCCAGTAATGGGAAACCCAGCAGTGCTTGCACAAGCACAAAACAAGCATTTAAATAACCATTTATAATAGTAGATTTATTCTACCTAAAATAGCACAACATAAAAAGTTTCCTCATCTGAATGTTGTAAGGGTTTTCTAAACCTCAGATAAACAGTTGTATTGGGTTTGTGTGGTGGGATTTTGGCAGCAGGGGAGGGGGCCGCAGGGGTGGCTTCTGTGAGAAGCTGCTCGAAGCTTCCCCGGCTCCAAGTCGGACCCGACTCTGGCCCAGGCCGAGCCCATCAGTGACGGTGGTAGCACCTCTGGGAGGACAGATTTAAGAAGGGGAACCTGCAGTGAGTGGGGGGAGTGGGATGTGAGAGGAACCCCTCTGCAGACACCGAGGTCAGTGAGGAGGAAGGAGGGGAGGAGGGGCGCCTGAGGCGGTGGATGCCCCTGCAGCCCGTGGTGAGGCGGCAGGCTGTCCCCCCCCAGCCCATGGAGGGGAGCGGGGGAGCAGATGCCCACCTGCAGCCCGGGGAGGAGCCCACACCAGAGCAGGGAGCAGGGGGATGCTCCCAAAGATGGCCATGACTCCATGAAAGAGCCCACACTGGAGCAGTCTGTGACTGAAGATCAGCCCGCAGAAAGGACCCACACTGAAGAAGTTCATGGAGGACTGTCTCCCATGGGAGGGACCCCACGCTGGAGCAGGGGATGAGTGAGGAGTCCTCCCGCTGAGGAGGAAGGAGCGGCAGAGACCAGGTGTGGGGAGCTGACCCCAACCCCCATTCCCTGTTCCCCACAGGGGGAGGAGGGAGAGAAAACCAGGAGTGGAGTTGTGCCCGGAAAGGGGGGTGGTGGTGTTTTAAGATTTGGGTTTACTTCTCATTATCCTTGTTTTGATTTGATTGGTAGTAAATTAAATTGATTTTGGTTTTTTTCCAAGTCGAGTCTGGTTTTTGCCCATGACCATAAGTGGTGAGTGATCCCTCCCTGTCCTTGTCTCGACCCATGAGTGTTTCTTTATATTTTCTCCTCCTCATCCCACCAGGGGGCGGCAGGGGGAGGAGTGAGCGAGCAACCTCGTGGTGCTTTGTTGCCGGCTGGACTTAAACCACAACAACTGTGTGTGCCATAACTGTTAGTTATAATTGATATTCATTGTTCAGCACACAAAAAATGGCCAGCAAGAAGCATCCAGATATACTCGCATTGTGAAGTTTTTTGGTTATTCTTCATGCAGTTTGGTCCATACCAAAACAGAGGTTACACTGTGCATGGAATAAGAAATGTCATTATTGATGGTGTGCTTTATTTATTTATGGTTTTAAACGAGTTTTATTTTAATGCCAGTAGAAAGAGATGTTTTCAAAGATTAAATATAATGTATGGTATCAGTAAAGAATATCAGATAACTGTAAATGCTTTTAAGAAAGGAAAAAATGAATTGTAAAATATTTAGTCAAGGAAAAAGAGAAAGTACCTGTGAAAAATAGGTGAGAATTTGGAAAATGCACTTCTACTGTGTTTGTGCTTCATAAAGTTTACCAGCTGAGTTATGTTTCTGTAGTAGAAGGAATGGATCCTGAAAATGCTCAGTGCTTACACAGTACCGTTAGACATTAGCCAATAACTTCTGAAGATTCAAGTTCTGGGAATAGTCATGCTACAAACTTGTATAGCCACCTCTTTCTAAAATCATGTATATTCCTGAATAATGAACACAGGTAGAGCTTTGTTTATGCTTGTGTGCGCTAGTGTCTTACCATGTTAATCTGTTCTTTCTAGACAAATAATTTATAGTTTAAAAGAACTTTTCTAATTAGGGATGCAGTATTCTATTCTATTCTAGTTTTTCAATAAACATCAAGTCTGTGCTGGAAGGGTTCGGATTCTTTTATGCAAGCAGAACCCTCTTTACAGATATAGTACAACCTCAGAAACTTGGGTAAAGAAAATATGTGATGATTTCCTTATCTTTCTTTCTTTGGTTTTTTTCCCTCTCTACCCTTCAAAACCAAATCCCATACATATCCCATTAACCAATAACTTGTTGCAAAGACTAAGGAAAGAAACAAGTTTCTAAATATAGTGTTATCCCTAAGCAGTAATTATATAGGTTACAAAAGCAGTAGCTATAGTCTATAAAATATAATATTTGCTATAATATTATATTTTAGCTACATTATTACCTAGTATTATACTTTTAGCTATATATTATAGCTATATCACATAAAATTAGTAGCTATATTATACACATTGAAGGAAATGTGTGATGCTATGTGACATATAGACTAGGAAGAAATTCCAGGTGAAGCCAAGAATACTAAACATTTATTTTGCATTTAATGGCTTGGGTTGCTTATTTCTGTGCTGGTATTTTTCTAGCAACAGCAATTCCAGTTATAATGATCTGCCATCACAAAGTACATTGCTAGGAAACTGAGCCACACTCAGCCCACGGTTATCCATTGGTAGGTTATCCAACTTACAGTAGGTTGTTGCCACCAGTGCAGAGACCTGAGCTGGCTGCCAGTGAGCTAGCTGGGGTCTGGAAGCTGCATGGCTGTGTTTGCATGAGGTTGTGCATTGGAGCCCTCAGGCTGAATTGGCATTGCCTCCTGAGCCTTCTACACAGTCTCTCTTTTCTCCATTACATCCATATTGCACATTCCTGTTTCAACTTTGCAGTGGCCTAATTTAAACAAATGTGTTGCTGTTGTGGTTTAACACCAACCGGCAGTGAAGCACCACACAGCCACTGGCTCACTCCCCCCCCAGTGGGATGGGGGAGAGCATCGGAAGGGTCAAAGTGAGAAAACTCGTGGGCTGAGATAAAGACAGTTTAATAGGTAAAGCAAAAGCCATGCACACAAGCAAAGCAAAACAAGGAATTCATTCGCCACTTCCCATGGGCAGGCAGGTGTTCAGCCATCTCCAGGAAAGCAGGGCTCCATCACACTGAACCATTACTTGGGAAGACAAACGCCATCACTCTGAACATCCCCCCCTTCCTTCTTTTTCCCTCAGCTTTATATGCTGAGCATGACGTCATATGGTCTGGAATATCCCTTTGGTCAGTTGGGTTCAGCTGTCCCAGCTGTGTCCCCTCCTGACTTCTTGTGCCCCCCCCCCCCCCCCCCCCGCCTCCTCGCTGCTGGGGTGAGAAGCAGAAAAGGCCTTGACTCTGTGTAAGCACTGCTCAGCATTAACGAAAACATCCCTGAATTACCAACACTGTTTCCAGCACAAATCCAAAACATAGCCCCATACTAGCTATTATGAAGAAAATTAACTCTACTCCAGCCAAAACCAGCAGAATCACCTAGAGTTTTTGTCCTGTCTCAGTTATCTCATCTTACCACTACTCTGAACAATAGATGATTGATATTATCTTCATTTTAGTTGCTCACAGCCATGCAAACTTGACTGCCACTGTAGCTTATGATATGCCTGTAAGGCTGTACTGATTTAATTGGAGTTCTGGCCTCAGACTGGTTTTTAAGGCATGAACTACAAGTTGGCCAAATGCTAATCAGTCAATGTCTAGATACTGTACAGCTTTGTTGACCTGGCATAATGTTTAACATGTCTTAGAAGATGCTCTTGGTCCAGTTTTGTATATGAGCCTGAGTAAAATCTGTGTGTATTCTTAATTTTCAGATAAGGTAACTAGGAACTGGTTTAAGCTAAATAAGCCATTCTTAAGCAAATTTGAACAAAGGGCTAGAGTCTTTTATCTGAACTGGTTAAGACTTGCGTCTTGCCAGTCCTCTATTTATTGTGAGGATTTTTTGTTCTCAGCAGTCACAAGTATAACTGCTCTGGCCTTTTTCAGTTGCTGGTGGGCATGCTTCTTGCATTCTCAGCCAGCCACGGTGAGAAGAAAATCTAAGCTGGGATAGTTTCCACAACCTTAGTCTGAGGTGATTTAGTGGAATGTTATGTCTGTGGACACTTAAATATGGCCCATTTAACCTGAATTATATTTCTTTTGAACCTGTTATAAAGTAGTGGAACAAAATCTAGGGTTTTACATGGTTTCATGTTAGCTGTGAAACCCTACTCATCAGTTTAAATTTAGTCCTGCAAAGAAGGAACAAGTCCCTAGGGATGTTTAAAGCTTCAAAAGCTGTTTTCCTGAGGAAGAGCCATATCTGCACATTTTCCATTCTCAAAAATGGCTTCTTTGGTTATAAAAGAGCTTTGGCAAATCTTCTCGTCCTAAGCAGTAGGCTCTAAATGGTGGCAGGAAGTATGATGTATCAGAATTACAGCTTCTGCTCTAGAGGTCTGAGCAGAAGATTTTGGATTGCCAGACTTGGTGATGCAGCACAGAAACCAGACTTGTACTATTTAACTGTGTGTCTGTTCACTACCTCTTCCATCATGTAGTCAAATTTATCTCCAGTCTGGTGGTACTTAGTTAAGAAATCAAGAAGGGTATGAAATGAGAATAAAAACTGATCTCTGTAACCATTATGTCCTGCATACACAAACTACAGTAGTTATGTTGAAGGGCAAAGCTAGATAATGCCCAAAAGCATTTTAATTTTTATAGCTTCTGAACTAATAGGGGCATGCTCTTACTCTGGGGCATATTAACAAACTAAAATCCTTACTTGGATGAACCTCTATAATACTACCTCCAGTATGATGCAAATATTGTAAGAAAATAATGTATTTTAATTTTTAGTGCTGTCAGACATCTTTGTAATGTTCAGAAAAGAGACAGAATTTCAGTACTGTTCTGGAATATTTTTGCAAAATTATCTACTATCCATGCCTGGTTATGCAGATTGCAGAATTTTTAGATGGCATATACCCTGACAGGCCCCCTCAGAGGATCAAGTATTTTGGTATGGAGGTCAACTGTGAAATGTAGGTGAATAGTTTTCAGCCTGTTATGATTTGAGTACGTGGTGGTGTATTAGCAGAGGAACATTACATAAGAAGTCTTTGCCAACTTCAGGAGGCACTAATATTGCTGCCATGTTAACAACCAATATCAGATCATCCTACATATCATGGAAATTGCAGACTATCAGATGTGTACAGTAGGAGGTTGACAATGAAGTCCTGTACAATGCAAAATAGATGTAAAAAAATTCAGTAAACAGCTGCTGACACACTATGGGAAGATTAATGGGTGTCGTGGTTTAACCCCAGCCAGCAGCTAAAGCACCACGCAGCTGCTCACTCACTCCCCCCCCATCCAGTGGGATGGGGGAGAAAATCGGGAAAAGAAGTAAAACTCCTGGGTTGAGATAAGAACGGTTTAATAGAACAGAAAAAAAGAAACAAATAATGATAATGATAACACTAATAAAATGACAACAGTAGTAATAAAAGGATTGAAATGTACAAATGATGCACAGGGCAATTGCTCACCACCCGCCGACCGACACCCAGCCAGTCCCTGAGCGGCAAATCCCTGCCCCCCCCCCCCCCCCCTTCCCAGTTCCTAAACTAGATGGGACGTCACATGGTATGGAATACACTGTTGGTCAGTTTGGGTCAGGTGCCCTGGCTGGGCATGAGAAGCTGAGAAATCCTTGACTATAGTCTAAACACTACTGAGCAATAACTGAAAACATCAGTGTTATCAACATTCTTCTCATACTGAACTCAAAACATAACACTGTACCAGCTACTAGGAAGACAGTTAACTCTATCCCAGCTGAAACCAGGACAATGGGTGAGGAAGGAAAGTGGGGAAATGTTTCAGTGTTAAGCTTAAAATAAAAATTTTGAGGAAAAAAACCCCTTCTTTTTGTCTGTATATATTGTTTTTAGAATAGATCTGTAAAGAAAAAGAAAATCCTCTTCATATGGCACTGTGAATGTGTTAAGAAACAAATATTTTTTTAACTATCCTTTTATGAAGTGTAATCATGCTTTTGCACATGATTTTCTTTTCCACAGTGGATGGCTGTCTTTTCCATGGAGTAATAGTAACAGAAATAGCTTCTGGGTTTTTTTCATAGCTTCACTCCTTTCTTTGGAAATGGGTGTTACCCGTAAGACAAACAAGGAAAACCCTCTCTGCTTGTTCCACTGTACAAAACTGCTAACACACCTATCCCTGGCTTTATGTTGCACAAAAGCTTGGAAAACTTGAATGTTGACATTAATTTTACCTACATGAAGGTATGTGGCTCTGAAAGCAGATGGTGCTCTCAGATTCAGTTTCTAGAGCTTGACTGTCAGCTTGTGTTACCCAGACATGTGGCACCAAAGGAGGAGCATCTGAGTTCTGCATGTTCAACTAGAGCAGCATTTCTGAGCTCCACCGTGGAAAGTTGAGAGCAGACATTTGTCCTATGGCCTCGTATCATATCAACATCAGCATCCAAAAAACAAAATTAAGAGGCGATTGGTTTTTTTTTAAATGCTATTGGAAATGGCTGAAGGGATGAAGATGAAAAAAACAGCTAGAGCAGCAAGGTATGTTTTGATAATTCATTCTAGCACCACTTTTCAAGCAGGCAAGCACATTAATAACCTGCAAAGGTCAAATGTATGTTCCCTGATGCGTTTGCACCAGCAGTGTGGAATTGCATATTGTGATTGGAACCAAAATTCTTCTTTGCTTATGAAGCTTAATATTGATGATATCAGTGTAAAATTGCATGGAAAACTGAGAAAGAGCTGTATAATTTGTTTACTTCTAAGTCTTTCACTGGTCTTAATTCACTGCCACTTTTGAAATACAAAGCTAACTTTTGGTGGTGTGTGCCGCCATTCGTGTGCATTCATTTCACACCTTGATTTTTTTTTCTAGCCACAGACATATAACATTGTATTTTGCTGAAACAAAACTAGCACTTAAAGGAATTATTTTCCATTGTTGTATAGTTAGTTTTATTAGTTTACCTTTATGACTTCATGGAGAATGGAAGAAAGAAATAAAGCAGTAGTGGATACGGAAGGAAATCACGAACCAAGGAATAAACCTGGTTTCTCTTGTTGCTTCATCCCAGTTGCTTCCCTGATTCTCTTGCTTCATTTTTTCTACTCCTTTCAGTCCAGTTAGTCAAGCTAGACCACAGATATATTTGCTTAAGTAAAACTAATGTTATTCAAATAACAATGTGTTAGATTCGTGTATGCAGTTGGTATAATAATTTCCTATTTTTTATTTTTTGTTCCCATTATACATGTAATATTAAAGAAGACAAGAATATATTGGTTTGTAATAGAAATAGCAGTCTGGGGCAGTCAAACATATAATTAATTAAATATTTTTCTTGTTGCTTTTACTTATTTTCATGCATGATTCTGATAGTCTGGGTCCTGTGTATGATAAAACTTTATTTAAAAAGTACTAATAGTGTTTACTTTGTTTGTCTTAAGTTGTAAGGCTCAGTTCAGGTCCCTAAACACAAGCAACTAGTGAATATCTTTGGAGATTCCTTGTAGTATCCCTCCTGGTCTCTCTGCCAGTCCAGAAGGGCAGAGGGTCTCCCACAGAGTCCGTCTTATCTGAAATCCGTGTACAGGTCAGTCAGATATGCTAGAACATTTCAGGTAGCAGTAGGCACCTATGTTTAGGCAACTAAACTGTGCCCAAAAGCACTTTATTGGGTCATGCTCAATAAATTGTATGGATGAATTTGTTGTTCATGCATTTATATTTTCAGATTTTGCTATTTCCTTGTGTGGGTGAAATCCTAATAGATTAGTGCAGTAGCATTTTCATTCTCGTATTGCTTCTGCAGAAGGCAAACATTTGTATTCTATTACTCTAAAGTGCAGAAGTATTACATAGCAATTAGAACTGTGAGGATAATTGCTTCTTATGGGTACATTATGCCTCAGTTGTTTACTGCTAAGTTGAATGTGAAAATTTGATATCAAACTAGGCAATAATGAAGGTGAGAGCTTGACAGAAGGGAACCCATTCCTTACTTGTAGGTTCTGAGTGAGGAGCTCCGTTTATGTATGAGGAGTGTGAGTTTACGGTTAGGCAAGTCTGTAGATCTTGTCAAAAACCCCACCTACTGTGGAAAATATGCACCATTCCCTGTGACTCTTCAGCGTTTATGTTGTATCCCAGTAATGTATTGCTATGAACCCAGAGAAAAATTGTCAATTACAAATATCTACTTGTATGCCCTGGTAGCCAGCCAGAGCCTTGAAGAAAAGGGCTTTGCTCATCTTTGTCCTTCACATTTTGTTTCTAAAGGATGTTGTGCAGTTTCATCTGCAGAACTCATTCTGATAAGCTCACTGACCTGCTGAAATTGTCTCCTTTCGATAAATCTACAATTACATGTTATTTAGAGCATCCACTGCAGACTAAATCACAATATGAAAGGGCATAAAATGTGCGTGTAATAGCAAGTACAATGTGTACAGTTCTTTCTACACTGACCACAATCACTGTTTTGAAAGAGTGCCTTACACAACATTCACAACACATACTAGACAAAATAAGGTAGGGATATTCACAAATCCTGCTACTATTTTCCTTATTTCATTCTTAACAGTAAAAAGAGAGTAAACTTATTTCTTAAAGCTTCTTCTGTAGCATTGTAAATTAAGATCTCACTTTTTCCATGTTGCTCTCCAAAAGGACTTCTGGTGTTTAGAATATGAATTTTTGTGAAATGCAAAAACATGCAGTTGAGCAGTGAAAGGCAAATTTTGTTTCTGAGTCCATGACTGGTGAAAAATGGGAGAAACACAGGTTTGTTAAATGTTATACCCCATGAAAAGGGAAAGATAGGAATATGGACTACACACAGACTGTGGAGGACAGGATGTGGTGCTGAGGGTTGTCCCTTCCAGGCCTGTGCTATTGTCCTATTCCCTGTGTTGTTCTGAGATCACAGCATACGCAAGAGATCTGCATAAGTACTGTAGCAAATTTTTTGGATCGAAGTGAATTCATGAATCCAGTCTGCCACACTAGGGACTTTTTATTCCAAAACCAATAATATGTGAGAAATATTTTTTAACTGTATTCTGTATAATACTAAGTATTTTTAATGGACTATCCAGAAGGAAAAGAAGATGATCAGAGTCTCTCCATACCTAAATACGTACTATCCTTTATCCACTATGTGAAACGAAATGAGTTCCAGATGAGATACCGTTATCCAAGAGATTTGTCAGAGATATGTAGAGATAGGACTTCAGAGTTTTAAAATATAGACTGTAGGAATTTTTTCTCCCTAGCATAGAGTACATGTTGTATATGTAACTAGTATTACCTGATTTTTCACTTGTTCTCTGCCATACCTGTATCTGAATGTGTTCTGCTGTCTCTGATTTTATCTTCCATTTTACTGAGATTGTAAACAGGGGACAGGTGCTGTCATTTAATTTTGTATGTATTTAGCTCCTAGGTCAGTGGAATATTGAATAATTATATATTCTAGACCTACTGGTAATATAAGTGATTATTAATATTGGTGTTAGATTAGGCACTACTGGGAGAATATTGTCTGCTTTGTTGATCATTTAATGATGTTACTATTTTTAATATATTTAAAGTGTCATGTTTTTGTTAGTAGGCTGGTGCTGAAAACTATATTCATATGATATCTAAAGCATCTGTTCCCTTTCAAAGATGATTTTTTTTTCCCCTGAAAGGTTTCTATCACTTGGGTTGCTGTGTTGCTTTTTTAAAAATTTTATTTCTGTTTATACACTAGTCCATTATCCTCTCTGGGAAACCAGTGTTGCATTTTAAACCAGTCAAGTGAGTCAAATGGATTTGGCAGTGTACCTGTGTGGAGGGCTTGAAAGGAATGATACAATTGATTCCGTGTATTTATCTCCACTATCCTCCTTCACTTTTGGTAGATGGCCATTCAAGAGATAAGTAGTGGGTCAAGAATTTAATAAAATCGAGAGCTAACTGTGAAGTATATTAAAGGTCGCTGTGGTGATTTTTAATACCCAATCTTGAATGAGAAATTATTATTGTCATTCTAATGCAATGTAAGTAGGGAAGTACAACTTAAATAACAGAGTACAGCAACATTTTTTAAGTAGGTAGTATTGAAAAAGTGTTGCTTGTTTTTTTTTATATCTTCTTATTTGTGACACACCATTAAACATCTTTTCCTCTAGGCTAAACTAGACATCTGCTACTTTGGCCTACTTATCAAAAGAAATGAAACTTTTATTGGCATGACATCATTATATTTAAGCTTCTTTAGAAGTTGAAGAAAATAGCAACTTGAGGAATCTAGGATGCCATTTAATATCTAGGTGAACTACCTCCTTTTAGCAGAGAGAAGTGCTAATTTGTAAATGATCACTCAAGTTCATGCACCTCTGTGTGTGTTCTCCTGCACACACACACAAGCCCCCAGAAAGATTATATCCCAGATTTTGACATCGGAGCGGCCACCAACCTCACCTTGGGAAGAAGGGAGAATAACCAGTCAGCAAGAGCAAGGAGTTAATGATGTTGATGTGTAGACAGGTTTCAGAATTAAGGATTTATTAACATCAGAGTTGGACTGTAAGTATCCTGAAGCTATTGTTTTAAATTACTGGCAGATTAAAGAAGGTGTAGTATACAGGCTGTTGTCATCATTGTGATTGTTTTCAAAACTTCAAATGCAAGATGGTTTTGGGTTTTTTTACTTTTGGGTTTTGTTTTTAAAGCTAAAATTAAAACTTGTTTTCTGGAGCACATTACTACAGGTAGAACTCTGAAGCTACAGTCACAAAATATACGAGAGACTGCTGCATTCCACCTGTCAGCCTAGAGCTCTCTGTTTTCACTATTCATCACATACTGCAGTCTCAAGAGTCCATAACATTTTCTTTCTAATGCTAATGTCAAGTATTGCTAATGGGCAAGCTCTATTTTCCTTTGTCTAATTTTTGGAAGTTCTAGATACTTAGTCCATACATAGCACTGAATTTCAAAAGGTAAGCACAGGAGGGAACAATTAATGGCAAACTTCTGCTTAGAAAGAAAGCAGCTATCTCTGTTTTATTTTTTAATTTCTCATGTTTTTTACTAAAAAACTTTCTTCAAGGAAACAATGTCGAATTGAGTTTCCTAGGGGCTCACCCAAAGCAAACCACGCTAGTAACTGAGAGCTATGTTTCAAAATAATGCTGCAATACTAATATTTGAATATTTCTTAGTAAAAGCTGTGACCAAAGAAAACCCCAAACCCTAAAGAAATTGTTTAGTATTTTTTCCCTTTCTGTGTGTCACCATGGTTTGCTTTTCATAGGGGCCTAGAATGGAAAGACTCTCTATAGGCCTTGTGTTCCTTCCCTGTCCTGAAATATGCTATATAGCATGTCACCTGTATTTCTGTTGTTTGTGACATCTTTTTGTCTAGCTGTCTGAAAGATCTCAAAGGAATTAAATTTTCTAACATCTACATCCCACCTATTCCAGCAGTTCATGCTGTTAGAAGTTTTCTTAATCACTAAGCTCAGTCTTCATTACTGCAGTACAAACCTGTTATTTTTCAGCTGTAGACACAGAGAAAATGTTATTCCCTTCCTGAACATGGCATTCTGGTTGAGTCCTAAGTAGTCCCAGTAGTGTTGTTTTTTTCACATGTGATATTACTAAATCATAAAATCAAAGTATCGTCACAGGGTTTTGTCTGGGGAGATCATCCAGTCCAGTCTCCATCTCCAAGCAGTCCTTAAAAGGCTTGGTCAACTTGCTCAGAGCTTTTTCAGTCATGTTTCGAATACTTCCAAAGATGGAAATTCCACAGCCTCTCCAGGCAGCCTGTTACAGTGCTTGACCACTGTGAAGAATTTTTTCTTCATAGCAAGTTGGAATTTCCAATATGAGAGTTGTCTCTCATCCTTTTGTTTTGCACATCCAAGAGTCTGATGCTTTGTTATCTGTAATTCTCCATCATGGACTGGTATACAGAAATTAGAAATGTCTCTTTGATTGAGCATGCCCAGTTCCTCACCTTCTCCTCAGTATTTGATGCATTCCGGCCACTTTATTCACCCTCTGAGCCATTCTAGTTTGTTGTCAAATCTCATGTACTGAGGAGCCAAAACATGTGCACATACATAGAGCCTCACCAGTGCCTTGTACAGAGGAATAATCACTTTCCTTCACCTACTTGCTGAGGGCTTGCTAATGCCATCTGGTATGTAGTTAGCAAGGGCACATTTCCTGTCTTGTGTTTGACCTGCCATCCAGCAGGATCTCTAGGTTTGAAGAACTGCTACATAGCCCATGGTCCCCAGCTGGTCCTGACACATGGGGTTGTTCCATCCTCAGTGCAAGACTTCACATCTCTCTGTTGAACTTAATGAAGTTGGGCAATTCCTCCAGGTTCAGCTGGTTGACATCCCTCTGATTGGTGGTCATACCTTCCCACATAGCAAGTGCTCCCCAAATATTGTCATCGCTAAGCTTGGGGGTACATTCCATCCCTTTCTTCAGATCTTCAGTGAATATACTGAACAATGTCAACTCCAGTATCATCCCCGCAAGGAGTACCACTTCTAACCGGCCATCAGTTAGACTTTAAACTGTTGAACAATACACTTCAACCCTAACAGTGAAAACTTCATATTAACTCCAAGACTGTTTTCTACAGAAACGCAGCTAAAGCATGTTCCCTGTCTAAAGTTTGTGCAATTCATTGTTGCTGCCCCATTGTGGCATCTTGCAGTTTTAACTTAGGAATAGTGTCCTGGTGTGTTGTGATGGGGTAGGGTTATTTCTGGGGTTTTTCAGATTTGGTGGCCAAGATCTTCTCAACTTTCTGTTGCACACACCATTAGTGAAAATTTTTAATTGCACCAGATCTTAGACAGATCCCAGCTACATTTCACTTTGGTAGGGTACCAGATCACTAAATTTTCAGTGCAGTTTTCCAATGGGTTATTTCTTTGAGTCTACAATGTAGTACCTTCATTTAGGCTAGTCCTCCTTAGCTTCTTTCAGAAAGTTATCTAAAATAGTATCAAAAGCTTCAGTAGAGTCAAGATATAGTTATCTACTACTTTGTTTCCAAACTCAGGGCCTGTTGACTTGTGAGAGAAAGAAAACATTCGTAATTTTCTATATGATGTGTTCTTAGCAAGTCTATGTTGTCTTCTACTAATTTGGCAGGGGTGGGTAGGAGGTCTGTGTCTTCCATGTAGTCTGGTTAGTTGTTCTACAGGCCTGTAATTCTTCATGTATCTTCCTTTAGGGTTTTTAGAAATAGCCTTTTAAAAAGACGAACAGCATTATTTTTGCCTTTTTGAGATCTTACACACAATTTTCTGTGAATAAATACGAATATATTGAAGATACCACCAGTCAATTTTCAAGTAAACAGAGTGAACAACAGTCCTAGAGGTTTGAAAATGTCTAATTTATGAGTAACCTTCAGCATGCCTCTCCCTACTGTAGGCTAAGATCTTTACCCCTTTAATTTGTATTTTTGATAACCAATAGGTCATAGTTGATTTTTTTTAATGGAGACTGATACAAAAAGGGCATTACATACTTCAGTTGCGTTGATGTCAATACTGAATACTTTTCCTTTTTGTTCAATAGCAAACCAGTTTTCTCTTTGGTATTCTTTTTACCATAGTTTCTGTGCTAGTTGCACACTTCTACCGCACCCTACTGATTCTGTGTTTGTGGCCAGGCATCAGTACTTAGTGATTTGACCAACTTTGTCATAGGCTTCCTTATTGTATGTAAGGTTTGAAAATGCAGAGAATTTTCCACTTGAGTTTCTCATGTTTTCTGATGAAAAAAATTAAGTTTTGGGCAACAACTTGGATAACTCCTTAACCATCATCATTTTTGCTCCAAAGAAGATGAAATCGCCTTTTCAAGATTTAGAGGCCTATGAGAATTTCATAGCTTATAAAAGAAAATGCAAAAGAATCTCCAGTCTCTTAAGCTTGTAGCAAATTTGGACCTCATTGCTTAGGTATCTGTATTATTCTGTGGACTCTTGGGACTTGTTTAATATGCACGGTCCAAGTACAGTTTTTTCTGCAAGTTCCCTGCTGCATCCTTTTTTCTCCCCCCTTCTGTGTTAGAGTATTGATTCTCTGCATTATTCAAAAGAAAAATGTCAGTCTGACCAACCATAAGCTACTTTATCAGCACAAAAGAATAGAACAGAGCATAATGTTTTTACAGGTTGCAAAATTTGTATTATGCACTGTAAATTGAAGGAGTAATGACCTGCCTCTTTGGTTTCAGGCACAACTCAGTTGCAATGAACACTGTGCATTTTTCTCTCACTGAAATACATATCAACATTAGCAGTGTAAATGACTTGTATATAGTTTGAAAAATGTATATATATTTGTTTCCTTAGGAACCTGTATAGTACTGTCCTGAATTTTATGCTGTTTGCTGTTTTAGCACATAAATTTTATCTATTATCTGTTGATTCCCGGAGTATTTTGAGTCTGTCCCTAGAAAAGAGCTCCAGGATATTGTAGAGCTAGACAAAAATGAATAGCCAAGATTTAGCTTTTTTTTCCTTACAGTGATTTTGTATCTTTCACATTTGTGAGTCATAATATGTGGTTTATGAATAAAAAGTGGGTTATTCTGTCTACAATATGAAAAGTGCAGTGTGAATATATAGGATTTTCATTCCTAGCTGTAGCATTATTAGCACAGCTGAAAACAACACAAGTTTGTTAAATAAATTGCATAAATTTATTTTAGATTGATATTTTCAGTGTAAAAATGATAAGTGTTTTTCTTCTTTTCAGTAAGTAAAATAACTTCTTTACTTAAGGAATAATTGAGAAGAAATAGAGGAATTACATGTTATAGGGAGGAGATAGAGAAAGAGGTTTCTGGGTTTACATTATCAGAAATGTATTCTTGTAAGTAAATGGAACCCTAGTAATGTTGGCATATATGAGGCATTGAGACTTCAGATTCTACTGGAATATATGTTTCACAGAAATAACCTCACAAGTCATTATAAATTTCCCCTTATAATTCCACTTGACCATGTTTACAACTGACAAGGTTCACGCAACTAATATTTACATTCACGTGCATTTCTTTGTTCAACTATAATTAGCAAAAACAGAGGTTTGTGTGAAAAAGAAGTAAAACTTCTGATCCTTAGTTTAGTCACTTAAATGCATTTTGAGTCAATTAAATCAGAACAGTGTGATTTCTAGAAATACAGTTTACTTTTTGCTTCCTCTGAAAATGCTCCATTTGTTCTTGAGATGTACAATGGGCTGACGGTGATGATCTGTAACTGAAGGAGCAAAAAATGATTTTTTTAAGGGTAGTGAGAAAACAAGAGTGCCCTTGATTTCCCAGAGGTCTTGTTCATCTCAGAGGTGCACTGTATCATGGAGAGTGTCCTCATGTGTGTCTGAGACTCATAAGAGCTTTTATTCATAGGCTGCTTTGGCAAAGCACTCTGCATTTTAAGAAGCTCATTCTGACCCTGCTCTTCAATGATCATGAGGTTACAGGTCCAAGTTTTCAACTTTCAAAATAAGGCACCTGCTGAAATGATAAAGCACAATGATTGTTGCAATACCTTTTACAAGAGGGTGTTGTGAAGTGTTTCTACAGTAGCTAACCAGCATCATGGCCCTGAAGAATAACAGGAAAAAGAGCTGGGGGCAGAATATGAAAATGGTGACAAGAAAGACTCAGAGGAGAGAGAACATTGATCCACACAGAGAACAGTCAAGGGCCAAGGGTGAGGAATCGAGATGAAGAAAATAATTAGTACAAGCTTAGTGAATGAGAAGGGAATTAGGAGGATCTTCACTGTGGAAATATATAGGGAAAATTAATATCTCCACGTGATTAGGAGTTTAAATATAATAAAAAAATGCATGGCAAACTGAAAACAGCATATATCAGGGTAAAGTGACAAATGGCAGAAGGTGGTTCTGCTATTTCAGGTGGAATAGGAGAAGTGTGGAGACCAGAGAGGACTTCATTTATCCAGGATAACTCAGGTATGGAGGCTTTCAGAAACCCAGGGACTGAAGTCAAGTTAGATTTTTGATAATACCACAGGGACAGAGAGAACTGGCCTTGGTAATAGGCTGATGAACATACAGTGACTTAGAGAGGGTTGATGTGGAGCAGTGTATTGGGTTTGCATGCCAAGGTTTTGGTAGTGGGGGGCTACAAGGGTGGCTTTCGTGAGAAGCTGCTAGAAGCTTCCCCCATGTCCGATAGAGCCAAAGCCAGCCGGCTCCAAGATGGACCAGCCGCTGGCCAAGGGCGAGCCCATCAGTGACGGTGGTAGCGCCTCTGGGAGAACAGATTTAAGAAGGGGGAAAAAAAGCCTGTTCAATTGCATCCGGAGAGAGGAGTGAGAATGTGTAAAAGAAACAACCCTGCAGACACCAAGGTCAGTGAAGAAGGAGGGGGAGGAAGTGCTCCAGGCGCCAGAGCAGAGATTCCCCTTCACCCCATGGTGAAGACCACGGTGAGGCAGGCTGTCCCCCTGCAGCCCATGGTGGTCCACGGTGGAGCACATATCCACCTGCAGCCCATGGAGGACCCCATGCTGGAGCAGGTGGATGCCCCCAAAGATGGCCATGACTCCATGGGAAAGCCCGCACTGGAGCAGGCTCCTAGAAGGACCTGCAGACCTGTGGAGAGAGGAGCCCACACTGGAGCAGGTTTTCTGGCAGGACTTGTGACCCTGTGGGGGACCCATGCTGGAGCAGTCTGTGCCTGAAGGACTGCAGCCCGTGGGAAGGACTCATGTTGGAGAAGTTCATGGAGAACTGTCTCCAGTGGGAGGGACCCCATGCTGGAGCAGGGGATGAGTGAGGAGTGCTCCCCCTGAGGAGGAAGGAGCAGCAGAGACAATGTGTGATGAACTGACCCCAACCCCCATTCCCCATCCCCCTGTGCTGCTGGGCAGGGGGGGGGGAGAGTAGGTACAGAAAAATGTTAGTGGAGTTGAGCTGTGAAGAAGGGAGGGATGGGGAGAAGGTATTTTAAGATTTGGTTTTATTTCTCATTATCCTATTCTGATTTGATAGGTAATGAATTAAACTGCTTTCCCCAAGTTGAGTCTTTTGCCCATGATGGTAGTTGCTAAGTGATCTCTCCCTGTCCTTATCTCAAGCCACAAGCCTTTTGTTGTATTTTCTCTCCCCTGTCCAGCTGAAGAGAGCAGTGATAGAGCGGCTTTGGTGGTCACCTGGCCTTCAGCCTGGGTCAGCCCACCACAGGGAGCTTTGACCTCTTTCTTGCTCTGCAACAAGAGTTACACTCTTTCGTTGTAGACTTCTGCCCATGTTATTACTTAGCTATAAGGTCTGTGGCTTGTAATTCTGAGTTTCTGCTGTCTGACCCTAAACAGGTGCTAGTTCATTTTTTTCTCTCCAATTATATAGAAGTAATTATTTAATCATTGTTTTTGTTAAACTTTAATAAATACATGAGAGACTAGCTAACATTTTGCTTGAGACATGTTAATGACTCCTTTACATCTTCATCTCTTTGAAGATAACTGATGAAACCTACTGGAAATTAAGGCTATAAATTTACAGTCAGGGACTTCAGTCTGATCAATATTTTCCTGGTAATGATAACAGTTTATTCTTATGAAATACATTGGCTATAAGGTGAAGAATCAATGTCTGGAAATGAAAAACAGATGTCAGGTTTGACAGGGAAATTACTGTCATGATGTTTGGAGGCCAGTGGATTGTGTCAGCAAGCATAGCAGTAATTCTGTCAAATACGATATGTGGGGAACTAATGAAAAAGTTAGAAACACTGGTTCTTGCTTGTGAGCTTGAGTCCTTCAATAATATGTTCATCTATTCTTGTTTTTATCTCACATCCCTTCTCCCTCTCTTTTCTTTCAGGCTGAAATTCATAATACAAAATATACGCTCTCTACCTCAGTCAATCTCATCTGTATTATGTTCTGAGAGCTGATTTTCTTGCGTGGAGAAAGCAGTGCAGTGTGTTTCAGTGTTCCTTAACGGTTCCTACTCAGAAGAGAACCAGAGCTATGTGGTCATGCAAACTCTAAGCAGATACAGGATTAAAAAAACATTGAGGGACAGAGAAAGAGAACACAGAGAGGATAAATGTAAACACATTTCTTCATCAGATCCACAAGCACTAACAGAAAAATAAAAGTTCATCTAAAAATGTGATTTATAATCAAAGATAAAAATGAGTGCTGTATTAAATTAAGAAATAGGAAGGCTTTTCTCCAGTGTATCAGAAAGCTCTGATTCTGCAGTCTGTTCTTCTGTACTAGTTCAATTTTAGCTATCTACCAGGAGGCATTTTAACAGAAAGGAAGAGGCTGAATAGAACATCTTTGCTATTAGTTATACTTTCTCAGCTTAGGAAACACTTCAGATAATGTGCTGAAAGCACACCGGCTGATGAAAAATACTATTTACAGTTACGCTAATATAGAAATGATGGCATCATTTTGGAAAAGGGTCTTTCCAAGCTTTGCAGCTCTAGTAGTGTGGAGAGTTCAGAACTGGCACCAGGTAACAGGGATCAGTTTAGATCAACTGCTCATGTTACACTTGGAGTTGCTCATCTTTGGAGCTATCTTTCCATCACTTGACAAGTCTCACTTCCTCTCTCCCTTTGTGATAACAGGAGGTACCCTAGCCACTCCATCACTACCCACTCCCCCAGAATCACCAAATGCACCAGCAGCTGCTACAGCTCTCATCTACAAATTGTGGGAAATATCAACAGTGTGATACCATGCTGTTTCTTTATGAACAGTTAGAAGATGTCAGTCACATGCTCCCAGCTTACAGTTAACATGTCTGTACACTTGCAGAGCGTTGTAGCAGACATACTTGACCTTTAATTCTAATTTTACCTTTAGAGTGACTAAACCATGAAGTCTGGATATTTTAGCACAATTCTTCTTGCAAAAGCAAAGCAAGACATGAAATACATGCAGAGCTGCTCTCTCCCTGAGATTCCACTTCACCTGAGAAAAAGAACTGACATGGGACCAGGAGCCTGTCTTTTAGATGAACCTGAAACTATTGCCTGCTTTCCTCATCAAAACTGCTAATAAATGAGGAGCTTTTGCTAAAGATGCTGTGGCTTTGGTACAGACCTTCAATTAGGAACCCAATTCACCTTATTCCATAATAGTACCGTAGGCATTTGAAGACAAAGCCATGAGGCTTTTGGGCCATTCTCATCTTGTATGTCTAGCTTTCATTAGCTAGTCAGTGAACTGCTGAGGGAAACTTTACAATGAACTGAAAAAAGGGAATATACTTGTATTTCCATGCTTTCTAGAAAGAGCAATCAGTGTATTCCAGAAATGGTATTTTCCTGATATATCTGTATGCCTGCAAAGCAAAGATTGCACATAGGGAATGAATACTGCGTTCAGTTATTGTGGCTTTATGGCGTTAGCTTCAAGTGGTGATAATGTCCTTTTGATACTCTGGTTAGGGTCTCAGACTCACTGGAGAACCTTCATATTCCTCATGAAATCCCAGGCTTCAACATTCTTTGTTCATTGCTGTTTCATTTTCCAGTGAGATGATCTCTACATGTAATGTCTTGTCTTCTATCACATGTGGAAGCCATATGATTCACATAGATTAAATCTTTTGCCCAGTGTATGAATGTGGATCTGATATTTCATCCCAGAGTGGATATTAAGAGCTGAACAAATGTGCTCCTCTTTGGTAAAGGAGGTTGCCAGCCTTCTGCCTTGCAGGAAAATGACTGAGCAAAACTGGCTTGTTCAAAGAAATTGAATTGCTCTAGCAAAATGTCATGACAGATTGCAAGACTAAATTTGTCATCAGTCTGGTAGGACAGCCTCATTGCTTGACAATCACAACAATCTAGTCGTCATATGGACTTTTGAGATGTGTGCTGCACCCATTCCAAACGCTAAGGTTACAGTGGTTTCCTGAAGAACTTATCAGAACGTTATATGGGAGCATATATGAGACACAAATATCGCTAGCAGCAAACTTGCTATGAATCCATTTGCTAGGGGTCACAAACTTGCAGGGCTATGTTGCCAAAGAAGCAAAGACAGCAAAGCTTTTGAGGACTGGAGTGTTTTTCCAGGCAGAGATGTCTCCAGATTGAGTTTGCAGACTAAATCAACTGCCAACATTGTTTCTTAAATAAAGGGAAGGTAGACTCATGGAGGCTTCTCAGTATTCCTAGGGATAGGCACTCTAGTAAATGCCTTCATTTCATAGGGAACACCTTCATAACTTTCGTTAATAAAATAAACCACTGATGCGTAATAGCATTTACAATTTGTATTAGTCCTGAAGACATTGAAATGAATGGATAAAAACAAAGCTGTATGCTCAAGTCTTTGGTTGCCACATATTAAATGCTCATGCATTATTTTGAATGAAAGCATTTCTCAGATATAATGCAGACTAACTGTTCTGTATCACAATGTATACCTAGCTAAGTTTTAAGGCATAAATACTTCTGGGTTTATTTTTAGGATTTTACAAAACATCCAAAATCTACAATAAAAATCATAGAAGCTTTTGAGAGCCAAGTAATCATCAAATATTTAATGAAAGTGGATGCTGACTGTGTTTTATCATGCTAGAAACTATATGAAAGATTAAAGGACCATCATGTAGAGTAAGGGAAAGCCATTAAGTGAAATTATGTACTTAACAAAAAAGAGAAATGAATTGAAAAATATTTCAAATGTACTGGGTTTTTTTGATGATTCAAGGACCTCAGGTCTGCTGTATTACTGTAGATACAGGGGCCTCTAGACCTTTGTCTTCTTACTTTACAACTAGTAGGTGAACAGTTTGCAAGCAGTTTGCAGATACCCTAGGCAATATGCTTGGCTCAGCTTTGTAACATTGTAATTTGTCTTTTGTCAAAAGGATAGATTTATATTTTTTTGCTCTCACATGGCTGAATTCTGCCCCTGGATGTGTACATTAGTTTTCAGGTTGCCTGAACCAAAATGACGGAGTGTGTTTTACTATAATAGAAGATTGAGATGTTAGCCTGTAGTCACAAGGTGAGCCATTTGCCATCTGATGAAGTTGTTTTTATTTTGGATGCAAGTGAAACAAACACATTTTAGAAGGTAGAGTCAGTTGCAAAAGGAAAGGAAACCTTAAGAATTACCAGCTTTATTTGGCCATATGCCTCAAGCCATAAATGTTTGATTTATACGGAAGACTTCTCTTCTTCAGCCTCAGATATTATATTATAAAAGTTAAGTTTTCTATTTCCACAACTTTACTAAAAAAAGACTTTATTTACAGAAACAAACTCAAAGTGAAAAGCAATGACTATTCAAGCATAACAAGTTTATGGATTTTGCTATCCATATACTTCCCTGATGTAGCGTTCGCTACATATCAAGGTGCCACACTTAGATCACTGGTCGGCCCGGACCAGGGAAAGAGACAGATAACACACGCAGTGTGAGCGCCAACTTCCGCCTTTTATTGTGCAGTTAATTCCTTTTATACTAACAAGGGGAGGCGGGATTACACGTACATCACAAGGCTGCAACTAACCCTCTGACTTTCCGTGACATCGCGAGATCTTCCGAACGCGGAACCCTACACCCTGATTGGAATAATTGCTAAGTAAAGTTGGTAATTAAAGATGGCTTTTTTCTTTTTCTTCTCCTTTTTGATGGTCCTTCTGTAAATAAAACATTTCTTTATTTCTCCTCTGGACTCTGGCCAGCAGCTTCCATTCCTTAAAATCCAGTCTTATCTTTGCTACTATTCAAGATAAAAATTAATCTACTGACATTGCCTTCCTTAAATTTTGGATATGGAGATGTATTTTAAATTGAAACAGCAATAATTAGTGTTGCCATATGGACTGCCAGACTTAAATGCATATAAAAATATATTTACACAGGAGTGAGATATCTGCAGATCACTGGTAATTTTCTCTCCTGGTAAGACAAACACCTATACCTACCTCTAAATGTAATACTAAAGGCATATAAAACATAACCACAAGAGCACTCGGATTGATACCAGCACTATTTGTGCATTTCTGTAGCTTTATTGAGAAACAATAAAATTCTTTGATTTTTGTAACTAAATAAAGGAACTCAGGATTTTCAGTGATGTCTGTGATACTGGCTGGCATTTTTCTGACTGTTGATTATGTTTTTGTAATGGCATTTTCATATGTACAGTGATCTTTATAATTATTGCTGGGCGTTGCACAGGGAGCTCTGTATTAGCCAGTGGTTTTGGTAGATTGCCTTCAGAATGTTTCAGATGTTCTTCTTCATTCTTCATTAAAGGAAATGGAGAAAGCTTAAACCAGCTATTAGGAATTTTCTTCCAGGACATTCCAGACAGTGCCTTGGGCAAGAATAAAGTATTTTCGTGTATATGTAGGACAGCCTTCATACACCTGTTTCTTTTGTCTCCATAGTATTGCTGTATTCATTTTGTTGCCCATATATTTCCCTCTTGACTTAAGAGATAGCTCTACATTAAGATCAGGATAATTATTTCTATTTTTAAAATTTGAAATTAGTTGCGAATTCTGCTGAAGCAAATGGGTTTATTTATTGTAGTTTTAAATAGCTTTTCAGTTGTACTGAGAGTAAAATTGTTTCAGCAACATACAGTCATGCAGGTAATCCTATGGTCTGCTGAGCATACTGTAAAGAATAATGTGTCTATAGTTATAAACATTAGGCTTTACTTTTATCAAGAGATTCTAGCAACATCATAAACAACAGGATTGAATCTTGCGTAATTTGTTCATGTCATTGGAAACCAGAGATGGAATTTTGCCTTATTTTATGTGAATTCATGGGGAGTACTTTTATATATGGATCACGATTAATGCCTATGAAGCTGCGAGAAACCTCTTAGGGTTTGTTCTGCCATTTGTAACTAACTTCTGTGTGTTTTTAAACTTGTTGCTGCAAACTTATCTAGAGAAAATTTGGATAGGCCATTTGGCATAACCTTGTAAAAATAGATGCCATAATCATGGTTTAGACTTCCCTCTGCTAAAAGGCAGAAACTCCATAATAATAGGTTCAGCTTTTTAAGCTTTTTGTTTGTCTTTTTAAAGCCCTCTTACAAATATGTAATGTGGCATTGCACAGCACACATAAACACTACCTGTTCTGGCCTTTCACCTATAGCATTGACTTAGAGTGCTTCCCTCTGGTGACAGGTGACATTCTGAGCCAAAGCCTAATTTAAATAAACAGTCTTTGTCTTTATTCAGCTGTTTTTTCTTATGCCCTGAATCTGCTAAATTAAACTACCAGCTAGGACTGAGAAGAAGCTTTTTGATGAGACATTTGGCACTTCTGCTTCTTATCAGACAGTCTGGTTAACCTGAAGCTTTCACTAAGCATCTCTGCATGGTCATAGGAATAACCAAAGGTTTCCAGCATTCTTGAGCTCCCTCATTATCTGATTACATGTCTGTCTGTGGTGGGTCCCCTGCACTTCCTGGAGGCATCTGAGAATAACTGGAGCCTTGGTTCCGTTCTCCACTTCTTGCTGCATTTTGCCAAGAGCAATGGAGAGAAATGAGGAAAACCAAAAGTGTGTTTTCCTGTTTGTGTGAGCCAACACCTTTTACTACACCTGTCACTCAGGAAACAAGACAGCAAGGATGAAAATTCTTGGGATTCCTCCAAAGCATAGGACATCATGTCAGTCATGATACTGGGCACATGCCCAGGGGTACAGGATAGTCCTGTGGTGACCATCTCTCCTGGGGCATTTGCATGTTCAAACACAGCCCTAAGCAGGAAGGATGAGAAGTTCCCTGAATATGGTAGGTTAACCTTATATGGCCCAATCTCCTGGTGTTCATAACAGTGTCATATTTTGACTTTTGGTGACGATTTCATGTTTGATGGGAAACTTGAGAGTGCGTGAGACTTTTCTGTCTTACCTCTTTCACCTACAGTAATATTTCATCCACATTCCTTTTCTATTAAGGCAAAACTTGCCTTTCCTAGCCTGCTTTCACTAATGGGCCTCAGGTATGGCTGGGAGCTTTTAAGGTGCCATTGCTGTAGGCAGAAAGTCAGTACAGGGATCCTGTGCACCATAGGACTCTGTGGGGAATTGCTGTGCTGCAGCATGCTGTAGAGGTCAAAGGATGCCTGTCTCCTGAACTTGCAAATCTTTCCTCGGTGTACTGGGCTACAGAAGATTTGCTATGATAGCCACACATATGGCTATGCAGTGGCTGAATTCACTCGTGAATTCAGAGAGAAAACAACTACTCTGAGGCTCGTAGAAGGATTTTTCTTCTCTCATTTTAGCTCATAATTTAAACCAGATTTTCTCCAGGGATAGTTGTGTGGCCATATTGAACAACTGTAACACATCCAAGAATGGTATCTTTTTTCATTATTGGCACAAGCCAGTGTTAGAAGAAGCCTCAGATCAGTGAAGTTAAATCAAGAATGCTTTTGTACCATGCTAAACATTATTATATAAATTACCACATAAGTGCTTCCATGCTGTTGCCTACTGAGTTTTTTCTTCTGTCATAAGCAAGGACTGCATCATGAGGGACCAGTCCCTCCAACCCCTATTCGCTTGTATTTTTAATGGCAGTATTAGATGCAGCGTTCAGTGAAAGGGCTGAAGTGACTTAAATACTTCTGAGCTGTCATGTGACCACCTTCTGCTTTAACTCTTAAAAGGCCAGATTTTTTATGGTTTTGGTGTTGGGTTTGTTTTTTGGTTTTTTTTCCAGTTGGGAACTGCTCCTATATTAGAATACTTGTAAATATGCATTAAGGTAGTGAAATCTCCATATGAGTAAGGAGTAGGAAAATCCTGGTCAAAATATTTTCTCAGAGGTCTAACAGTAATGTGCTTTAAGGCTTCTTGAAAGTTCTGTCCATGCAAAGTCCCTGTTTAATTTAATTCTTAATTAAAATAATTATTCTGTAGCATATCTAACTATTTTGCAGGAGTAAAAAATGTCTGTGTCTTTAATAATTTCACAGACTTACAGAAATGTAGTTATCAGAAGAAAGATGTTCTTTCTTCGATACTTCCTTTTTATATATTGAGTTGTCTTTTGTAATTTTAAAAAATAATATTGTTTTAATTTCCATGGTTACATGCTGCTAGTGCTGATACAGTTTAAAACAATTGCTTTCTGCTCCAATACTTAATACACTGTGAATTCATCAAGACTTAAAATCTGTATAGTGCAAAATTTCTTGTCTATTTTAGTCTGCTATTTACTGAGGTCTTGATACTGTATTCTTCATTCAGGGAACACTCACTTGTACCTGGATCTGACCTAAATATTCAAAATACAAACCCACCTGTAGTGGGTTGACCTCATTTGGCTCTGGCTGCCAGACGCCTACCCAGTTGCTTTCTCTCTCCCGCTCCTCAATAAGACAGGGGGACAAAATACGATGGAAAAGCTCGTGGGTCAAGGTAAAGAGAGGGAGATCATTTACCAGTTAGGGTCACAGGCAAAACAGACTCAACTTGGGGAAAATGAATTTAATTTATTGCCAGTTGAAATAGCTTTGGGTAGTGCGAAAGACAAACTGAAACAACAAAATTCCCCCTCCTCACAGCCATGCCCTGTGGTGAGTTGGCTGGAACCGGCTGTGTCCAGCACGGGCAGCCCAGGCCTCTCCTCACAGAGGCTGCTCCTGTAGCCCCGCTGCCAGTGCCTGGGCAGCTGCACCCAATGAACCATCCCAACTCACCTGTCTGTCATGAATTAAGGGCTTGCCTTCCCTGACATCAGTTTGTTGACTTTTCTGAAGTCATGTATTAGTGAAGCAGACTACATACATTTAGACTCAGTGTGGTTGTGTGAGTTGGTGAGTGTCCTCAGCAGTGGAATAGCTAGAGACACCCTGACTTTCATGTTGCTTTTCTTTCAACTTTCAGAGCATGCTGAAAAACTAATAATATCTTCTTCCAACGTAACACCTTTGAGCCATAAATATCAAAGTGCTTTACAAACAGAGGATTTAGTTATTCAAATCTGAGGTGTTGAGTGGGATTTTTATGATCTTCTGGTGACAAGTGCCTAAGCCAGAAACTGAGCTCCGGTTTCAAATTCCCCAGTACAGGGATCTTACCACTAAGTCCTATCACCTGTGTCAATAATACTCATCTACACAGACTTTAGCTGATGGGTTGGATGGGGCCAGCAATCAAATGAGCTTTTGTTGACTGCAAGTCTCTGTCATATTGTCTTTCTGTCATTTTTTTTTCCAATTTGTCTCTACGGTTGACCTTTGAGATCCAGTCTGGAAGACCTCACAGGAGTGTTTGCACCATCTAGTCCAACAACAGCAATTAATGTTTATAATATCTTATTAATGGCTACGTTCCATTTTTTCAGATTAACTACTGGAAATGGAGTTCTGAATATCACAATCTTATTTACAAGTCAATGAAATTATATGTTCCTACAACTATAACGTAATTTAAAGTGCAGTTGTGATACTGGCAGGCTTACATAAGCACAAAGGCAGATGCTCAGTTGTCGAGAAACTTCTAGATTTAGTTACTCATTATATGAATATTTGTATATTTGTGTGCATATGTATACTAAATCCAGCAAACCATTTTTATGTGCATGTAGATTACTGACAAAAAAATAAGCATCATCATAATTCAAGATTATAACAGGTGACCCCTAAACCATTCTGCAAATGCAAAAGCAGCAGCTCTTCTACTGTCACCTTCTCGTTTGGTTCAATTCTGAGTTACAAATAATAGCTTACATTTCCTGTAACGCAAATGCAAATTTCGATGCTTAATGTGTGGTTTATCTCTTTCTGAATATTTCCTATTTTCTAAAATTAAACTATTTTAAAAATTTATTTTCATTTTTAAATAAGGACACCTCTGTGGCTATTCTGTGACCAAAAGCTCTGGGAGCTGCTGATTTTGAGCTGTTGGAGGCTCTTGTTGCCTTTTATGCCTTTGGGGTTTGGGGGTTTTTTTGCTTCCTTTTTACTCTCTTTGCAGTTTTATTAGGAAAAGCACCCTTAAAAATGAAAACCTGAGCACTCCACAAACTCTATGTAACTTATTATCCTGAATTTTTTACTTTCGTAATTGTGAGAGAGGAAAGCCTGCGATGAGAAACTTCTGTGCTTGGAAAGCTGCATGATTTATAACAGATGTCAGCAATTTTTAAATTCAAATTAGAGTAACATATAGTGACTGTATAGCACTTGCTTTTTTATTACTTTGTGTATGACCTTTTTCAGAGTAGCAATTATTTTCCATTAGTTCAGTTCAATTGGAAAAAACAATGCTTAATGGACTTTGAATCCTGGGTCACTGGTGATAGAATTAGACAGTTTTCAGATTTATGTAATTGCTGTCATATGCAGTTCTGTAATTTGTCATACCAGCTTATTTCTGGTAGACATTTACCAGCCACCTCTTCTGTGTTTTCCTTGAGCTGTGTAGTAAAACTGTGATCCAGGTCTCCTGAGTGACCTGTGGAGCTGGCTTATGTCTCAACAGTAAAGTAACTGCCTGTCTTTGACCAGTGAAACTGTAATCTAGTCCTGGCCCCTCTTCTTCACTCAGCATCGCAGGTACTTTAGCAACCTCCCATGACCTCAAGATTCCTGAATATTTGATGGCTGCTTTGTGTTCTTCCATGTCAGTTATGGTTCTGGCATAAGTACACACATTCTTTAATCCATTTGACAGGACCAAATTTAGAAGAGGGGAAGGAAGCAAAAGGACATAACCAAATGTAAAGTCACCTGTAGCAATTAAAGCAGGGGATGCTGCAAGCAGCATAGGGAAATGTAGTCCTGATAAATGATTAATCTTTATGACTAGAGAAAGGAAATAAACAACACAGGCCCAAGACCACATGTGGAAATAAAGCATGACTTAAAAGGAAAAGACAGGCTTAACTAAACCTGTGATACGTTACACAAAAGCATGTTTATTTTCATATTTTCTTCTTTATTCTGTGCTTGTATTCCTTTGCCCACAATTTTCGTCAGTAATATCATGTATTTCTGTATCTGAGGCAGACATCAAAGTCCCAGGTATATGCATTTCTGTGGGAGTCTTAGGACTGTTAAATCTTATGAGGAAAAAGAGAATTAACTTTGAAGCAGTTTACCATCCACTACACCCCTTTTTACCAGCTCTTCTTCCTCCTCCACTGGAAGTTTCTTTCCTTGTTATGAATGTATCAGAAGCAAGGATGGGCTGGTTTCTTCTGTATTTCATAGTACAGTATAACAGTATAAATTCCCTTCATCAGCAAGCATATTTCCTTATGTTTGCTTTTTACAGGGAATGATGTAGCAGAGAACGCTGGTGGCAAATAACTTCTTCAGCTGTCACAGGAAAATTCAAAGAAATCTGCCAGAGAGGGAGCAATCTGGGGGAGTTCTTCAAGAAATTTTCTAGATATTGTGATATAGCAGGAAAAAAAAGGCTGAATATATTCAACCAACAAAGTCAACAGTGTATATTCTTAATGTAGGTACTTTTCAAGTACTTTAATGTATAAAGACATTGTGTGTAGTTATTGAATGGGAAAGATAATCAGCAAGAAATCCCTTTCATACAAGGTGGCCCAATACACAGAAAAAACAAAAATTACTTTACCTATAAAATTTATGAAAGTTCTTATATCATTCTAAATTAAAACATCCAAAACTTGGTGAATTACCCAGATAGCATAGGAGAAGTTTGTATTTTGCTTCTTTCAAGAAAGTCTGAGTAAAGTACTGTTCTTGTTTGTGCTAGCTTGAGAAAGGAATCAGAGTTCAGTGTTGCAACTGATATTGAGGCCCAATTTATAAGTTACTGACAATGTACAAATACATAGAAGGTGGTTTAGATTGGTGGGTGAAAAAGCACCTTCATTTACTCAGTAGCTCATAACTCCTCAGGCTTGTGTGAAGCTCCTGGAAGCATGCTGATGATGGGCCCAACCCAAGGAAAGTTAAAGGCTGTATCCAGACTGACTGGGAATTACATAGGAGGTTCTTTTGGGAAAATGGTCTTGTCACAAATTAAACAGATGATCTGCTCAACTTTACAGTACTTACCTCTCATTTACTATTGTACTTACATGTTAATAGTAGTTAGAGTGTAATAGTGTAGTAGGAAGACAGAATATTCTGTTCCCTTTTGACATGTATGTAAGTTCAAAGTTTCTTTTACCAGTTGTTACAGAGAATCTGATTCATTTATCAGGTTTATGCATTTGAGAGTTATTTGTCAAAACTGATCTCACTCTACATCATTTAGTTAAGGTTGATTGCATGTGTCAGATTAGAAAGAATGCTAAATATTCTTTTTAGATGAGTAACGTTGATTGGTGGCATTTTCTATTTTACGTAGATTTATATGAACATGTTGTCCTGTCATCTGGATTCAATAAAGGCCTGTTTTCAATCCCTAATTTAGCTAGCACCACTATACATAACGGCTCTGAATTAATGTGGTTTGTCAGTAGCAATAGGCCACAGTGATAACCAGAACATGCTGCTACATCTTATTCTGACGGATCTATGAAACAGCATTGCCCATTTATTCTTTTGCACAACATAATAAACAGTCTCTGGGCTTCTACTTTCATGGCAGGTATTGAGCAGCTGAAACCTTCACTAATTTACACAATGGTTTATCTTTTCTCCAGTTGACTTCAGGGGCAACTCAAGCATCTGTACCATAAAACTTAATGAGTTCAAACATGCTAGTGTGTCACACAGCAGAGCAAACAGTGCATGGTTTGCCATTAGTATTAGTCACAATTAGAAGGTGATTAAGGCACTTACTATAAAAAAATAGATGTACTGTATTAGTGTATAAAGAGAACATTTTGCCATACTACAATGTCATAGATGTATTCCAGCCATTTCCAGGAAAATGGGCTAGAAAAAAAATTTTTTCCTCACACCAGAACTTCTAAATGTTTATACTGTTCTCCTGGGTTCCCAGTTTTTGACCACTGTGTAGAATAGTGTATGTTACATTAATGCCATTTCCCCTGTTCATGGTCCATGGTCAAATTATGTCTGTTACTCTCATGAATATACTTAAATGTGAGACAGCCACCTGCACTATCTCTTAGTATATCTGAAAGCTTCTGTATTGGCCCTGTGTTACCAGATGGTTTCATGTTCAGTGAAGACAATACTGTTGCATGGTAACTGTGTAAAGGAGGTATGTCAGGTGGCCACAAGAGCAATTCCTCGTACCTTCAGCTTCCTTTGTGTTGGCTGCAGCTTCTCAAATATGAGGAGCATCTGGGCTGCATGCTGTATAAATTCGTCTAGAAGTCTGTTACCTGTGCCAGTTTCTGAAGGGTGCCACAGGTGTGGAGGTACATGTCTGGTTAAATGCGTCTCTGTGTCAGATCAGGAGATAAAGACATCTGCTTTGTTAACATACCATGGACATGTGATAGAAAGGGACGATAATGGCACTTTAAACCAGCCATGTGATCAACTCAGAAAAAGGGTTAAATGCCTGTGGTAGATTCAATCAAGAGGGTCATTTGACTTTAATTTTCCTCAAAGATCATGTTGATCCAAGTAGCTACCAAAGGTAGCGTCTACCAGAAATAGGCACTTTATTTGCCATCTTGCCATGTTACTGAAATCCGGAATAAAACTCCTTAACAGTAATGAGAAGTTAAGAAGCAGGCACTCCTTTATTGCAGCGCTGAGCACACAGGGTATCACTCCACCTATCGTGTGCACTTGTCTAGTCTAACTGTGCAGGTTAAATATACACACCTATTATACATATTCACTAAATTTCTAGAAAATGTTATACATAATCATTAACTTTCCGATAAATCATTAGCATATGTAAATGTCTCTTCACGAAGGCGCAGTGGTTTTCAGAAGCCCTCTGGTGGCCTTCCATAGTCTTCCTCACTTGTCCGCTTCTTGACCTCTCTTAGGTGATTCTGCGCAGTACGATTCTCACCATCATCTATATTAATTTACATAAAAATGCATACTATGTCTATTCTTAAATATAACCTTTCTAATAATTGGTCCTTCAGTCACACCATCTTATTAATATTTTTATGTTAAAACAATCATTGGTTAATCTCACTTAACTCTACTGATTAGAATCCTCAATAATTAGATCGAGGATGGGAAGGGTAAGGGGTTTCCAAGCAGCAAACTGGTGTCCATAACTGTTTCCTTAGTTTCCTAAAACAAATCTTTGTCAAAGTTTCTGTGGTTAACTGATTTTAGACAATACTTGAATTCTTATGTTTACACATAGTACATTTTCTAAAGTTCCTAAGTTCCTATGACTACATTTCAAACTTAACACTCCCATACCTATGCTTCACAATTTTCTACTTCTTATACAAACCAAACTCTTTTATGTGATTAAATTTTTATTCCTTTACCAGAATATTCGCAACAGCCATAATAATTCTTCTGAGAGGTATTTGTCACAACCTTTTATTTCTTGTTGATTTACATATTCACGGAAGTTCCTGGGGTGAAGTTAGGATAAATTGTCACTGCCATATGTGTGAAGTGAGAAGTGTATGTCTGCACTCTTTATTTTTCATTTCTCAGTTAGATGTGTGCTTCCTTCATGCAAAAGAAAGAAAACCTTAAGAACACATGCTTGTCTATCTTTCAAACTCTCTAGAATTAGCTTGTCATGAAATGTAAAACTAATGTGTAGTTGTAAAAACCATGCCAGCATTTTCCTCACTAGTAGCTGATGGCTAAGTAGATTTAGAAATGAAAGGGGTTATTATAAAGTGATTACTGAATAGCTAGGTATGTCATTTCAAGCAAGCAACTAAAATCTCTGCTGCAGATTCAGAATGTAATCTTGTTTGTATCATTCATACTTAAAATCTGATTTTGATTGTGGAGGAGTAATCATGTAATGTAGGTAATTTGACAAAAATATATCAAATGATGTTTTTCTTTCATTCCTTATTTAAATGTGTTAGAATTTAAATGACTTACCATTCAGAGTATACCTATAAAATGACAACATAAAGATATATTAGATTAAATTTGCATTGGTTCAGATTTAAATTTTACTATAAAGTGAAAAGTTCATATCAGCTTTCTCATGAAAGAAAACATTGTGTAGAAACTAACACTTAAAAAATACTACTAACTTTAAAAGGGTGTTACTGATGATTAAAAGGGTGTTACTGATTATTAGACCAACGTATTTTGCAACCGTGAATGTCGGCCTGAAGACGTAGGCTTCATGGGATAAGCATAGCCATGAATTGGAGAATAAGGGATGAAAAAGTTAAGGAAACTCTCATGCAGGATTGTATCACTCATTCATGTTTCTGTATCCAGTGCTTGTAATAATACATTACTAAAAGCTTAAATCCCATGCCTCATATGGTTTCAAGCAACAGCTACACTTATTTTTTGTAAGCGGTGAGCTGATGCCTTGGATGCTTATTAGAATGTGCTTTCAATGAATCTTCTATAATTGGCTAAATATCGTGATTCTCTCCCAAGAATTCCTATATTTTAGCCTGTGTTTCAGCTTGAAATATTACAAAAAGAATTCTTCTAGTGATAAGCTGATATTAGTACTTATGATCCTTCCTGGAAAAAGTAGGCCTCTAGTATATCTCACATTTGAATTTGAGGAGAAGTGAGTGAGGATTCAAGCTGGCTCATTTTAAGAACTTAAGTTGCTGGGGGAAACATGCAGGAAGCTTATTCCTGCCTCTCAATGCTTTTAAGTCTGCAATAACTTGGAAGGGTGCAGAAGGGATCCCCACAGGCTACTGCTCAAAGTTAGCATCCTTATAACTTTAGGGTACATACACCCTTGTGTTCATCTTCCTCCAATGGCATTTTGACTGTGGAAGACAAATGAATATAATTAAAAGAATATAATTAAAAAGAAGATTATTTTTTTTAAAGAAGCTGGTTTTTCTAGAATATACTTGAAGAAAAACAACTAGGTATAGTCTAGTTTTCAGCATATTTTATATATATTCCTGATTATTTCTTCCTCTTTTGGATTGCAGGTGACTATCACTTCAGTTTTGCTGTCTCATAGTTCTTTCTCTCATTAGCGCTGAAACTCTGCAGGGCTTGCATCCCAACATTTTTTAAAGTGTCAGGGAGTACGTTTAGACGAATGAGGGAAATGCTGCTTTTCTGTGGGAGGCAACTATTTTTGCAGAAGGAGGGATGTGTTGGAAATGCTATTAGCAAGTAACAGTGAAAGATTGGTAAAGAATTTTAAATACCATAACTTGAAGTCTTTCCAGGAGATGCTGGATATCTTCTGCGGTCATTTACTTTTACCTGAATAATCTTAGTAACTATTGCTATCAATTTCTGTGGCTGCTTCATGACAGGAAGTAGAGATATCCCAGATGAAACCAGTGTTTCAAGCTTTTTAGAAATTTACAGTTGTTCTTTGCTGCTTTTAACATTTTTGCTTGCTGCCACAACATGATGTGTTCTTAGATGATCTTAGATCTTGTAAGATGACCAACCTCTAATGTGCCTCTCTTTACTCCAAGGGTTGTTTCTGCATCTTCAACAGCTTTGTGCACACTGGTAGCTTAGTCTTTGATTTCACTTTAAAATTATTGGACTCAGCAGGACAATGACATCAGCAACATCATATTAGGATTTTGGTTTTACTCCTGAGTCATTTGTCCCTTTGTTTCTTTGTTTGCCTTCTCTTTGCTTGATTCCTTTCTTTTATAACCCAAATAATGAACAGTATGAAAAATTATGAAGGTAAATTGCCCCTTTTCTTCCTTTAGTCCTAACTAAAAGCAGTTCTTTATATTAACAAATTTGGCTGCTCCTTTGGATTTGAAATGCAGCTGTGTAAAATCAAAGCATTTCTAGTGACTGAAATAAAAATGTGTTAAAAAGCTGTGAAATTACACCACCCAAAATCTTGCCCATTATTTCTTTCTGTAGCTTTTGGTAAATTGGAATTCAAAAAACCCTGATCTGTTACCAGGTCTGATAAATCATGTGGTGTTTTGAGCAAAGAAGGGCTCTTTTTGAACTTGAATCTGTTGTTGGAGAACTCAGATGAAGAATAATTACAGTATAGATATCACTCCATCACAGTTGAATGTGATCTTTTAAAAACCCGTCTGACCAAGTTTGCAAACAACCTCAAATTGTTTGCAGTCATGTATAGATCGGATATCAAATCAAATCAAATAAGGACAAGCCAAACTAGTAAAATATTTTACCTACTTTCTTGTTTGGTGTTGACTATAGATGTATACAAATCTTGAGATTAGTTTTCTAAAAACAAACCAAACATTGTTACTTTGATAGCTGCTGGCTCAGGAGGCGTGTAGTTTATTCGCCTATAGATGAAACAATATTTCATTACCTCATGATCTGTGCCCCTGAGGCATAACATAATATCTAGACTACTGAGGAGCAGCAGAGTGTCTGTTTATCTGGAGAACTGTCGAGTGAGTAGAGAAGTGTGGCTTTATAACCTCTGCAGAGTGGGGTTTTACCAAGTAAAGAGAAACATGGATGAAGTATGGTGTGCATAGATATATATAAAGTAAGATTTGTGATCTCCGTTGCTGGAAGTTTTTTAAGTGTTTAATGATTTAGGTTTTTTGCAGGGAAAAGTGAACTTTCCATGTCACCTTCTCAGCTGTTCTGTTTTGTTCTTCCCTGGAAAGTACTTCTGATTCAGTAAAGTGCACTGCCAGCCTGATCACTTTTACCAGTGCTGGTGAACTCTTAGCGCATGTGTTTGACTTACTTAAAACACAAGTAGTCTTGTTTGAAACAAAGCATGTGGCTTAAATTGTCTGCTGAATCAGATGTAGCCCTGATTTAGCATGTGGAATGAAGTCGGAAGTGTGTATATGCTTATGGTCTCCATCACTGTAGTATGCAAGTTTCTTGCAGCCATTCATGAAATTATATGTGATACCCTCTGATACTGATGCTAGAATACTATGACTCCCACTTTACTCAAGAGTGAAGTGATGTGAAAAGATGTTAAGTGATTTGAACAGGACTGCTTAGGCAATTTGTGACAAATTTTGTACATTTAATTAATTAACTTTTGTGTTTAAAAGAGTTGTAGTGGATAATATCTTAAATCTCAAATGATTCAGTTTTCATCTTAAATTTGTATATTTTCTTGTTCCCTTCATCCCTTACTTCCTGTGGAAGGACAATAGAGTCCAATCTGGAATTCAAATCACAAGAGTTGTTGCAGAGCTAAACCACACTAGTAGTTTGCTTAAGAAAGAAGTAAATTCTTCATTCCTATTGTTCAGATGTCTTTCAAATAGTATCTAACACATACTAGATGTCTGCAGCTACTGGAGTATCATGGAGTGGCAGAAAATCACTGTGCCGTTCCTTTCTTCATCTCTTATTTTAGTAGGTCTGTGCAGTCTGTGGTGAAAAGACAAAACTTCCCATCTGAGTTTTCATTCTAAACCCAAGTTTTGATGATCAATGACAGGATGCTAAAAATACAGCTAAATGTCTCTGTGATTCTGAAATTGAGTTTCTGAAAAAGCATTGTACTTGTGCTAAGAGGTAAAGTGTGAAGTTCCAGAGAAATGAGCTGTGAATTGCAGCTGCAATGGAATTGATCCTGTCTGTCAGTCTCTGCTCCATATTCTCAGGAAAAAAGAGCAGAGCAGAGAAGGAGCCAAGATCACCGATTAAATGGGATGCTAAAGTGCCAGGGGCTAGAACCGGGCTTGCTGGTCCCTCAGGTCAGAGCTGCAACTGTCAGACTTCACTGCTTGATACCCTGCTGAAGCTGACAGAAGGAGAGCAGTATGAAATATGCTGCAGGTGCCAGCAGGGGAATTAGTAAGAACTAAGTGGCTAAGCTTCAGGCATGACAGGCACTGTGCTCCTTTGGGAGGAAAACCTCTTCTCTTATGAATTGGTCAGCCTTATTTTCCCCATTCCCCTCATGACTTGTACCAGTGAGGCATAAGAAAACAGCTGGAATACTGAGGAACAGCAGAGATTCAGTTCATCTAGAAAACTGCAGAATGAGTGGAGAGGTCTGGCTGTATAACCTCTCTGCAGGTGGGCCTTTACCAAGTAGGGAAAAACAAAGGTTCAGCAAATAGCTGTTGTGATATGAGGTATATATGTTGCATATAATATAATCAGTATGGCATATTAATCTCCTTATTCATATTCTACTCTAAAAAATGTGGTTCCAGTTGTGATTAGCATTGTGAAATCACACTTCTCTATGTAGCCATCACTTACCTTTACCTGATGCAAGGTAACAAGAGCAGACCATTGCTAGGATGACAACCTTCAAGTACTACATGAATAGTTAGTGCAAGTCTCATGAGCACAACAGCAGCATCTCTACAGAATGCTTACTTTTCCGCTTAAAGTTGTGAACTTATCATGGGAAAGTGATAAAAAGACCTTGTAGAAAATAAAATCAACTAAATTAAGTCATTACGCAGTGGTAATTAATTCAGGTTTCCCTTTTAAACCATAGTCATTAGCTGTCATTCTTTTTGTGTTGCATAACAGTTTTCTTTCCCCAGATATCCTGCATCCTCATGGTGAAGAGCATATACTTTCCAGTGTATTGGAAATGATGTACTGTGCTCTCAGAACCATATCACATTAAATATTTACCCTGGGGTATACAACGATACCACCAGAGAAGCTCAGTGCTAACTTGATCAAATGGAAACTTTTTCTGTCTTTGTTGCAATAACTGCTATTTTTCATGACTGTTTTGAGCTACATGGGTTTTTTAATCCAAAAATTCCATTGTTACCTTAGCCTTTTTTTCTGGTTAAAAGTAGACATGTTTTGCTTCATCTCTTTCCTGCTTACTGTATGAATTAATTGATCTTACCCAAAAATTGCCAGGTACTTGAAGCATACAGATTTGTGATGACTGAGAACTCAACTATATAGAGCAGATGAGAACTGAGATCCTCAGGTCTGTAATGAAGTGATGTCTGATAAATGAAAGAAGTGTAGTATCGGAAAGAAAAATAAATAAAGCAAATAAAGTAGTGGTACTTCAGGGATTAGGTTTATTGGATGAAAGAAATAATAAAGCATCATCTAATCCAGTAACCGTGTCCATTTGGAGAATTTAAAAGTGAGGATGAGGATACAAAATGGGTAAATTCTTTGGAGTACAGGCCTTTATCTTCAGAGGCTCTTTCATGGACCTCTTTGGAATATTCAACCTCGCTTTCTCAGTGGACATCCCCCATTAACCAGTGGTTATGCCACTTGGTGCATTGGTGTAAAGGATTGATGGCGCATGTGTAATCCTTTAGACATAAACCATTGACCAGGTCTGGGACTAAGTCCGGATCCAATCACACCTGAACTCCCATCTGAGAAGGAGTTGAGAACGCAAGGGAGTCCCTTCTGAACCTCATGACTCAATGGGAGGGTCTCTCTGACAGTTTTGTCTGACCCTGTCTTCTATGCAGTACATACTCAAGTGTGCCTTGCCACCGAATCTTGTTAAACCACTGTTGAATTTACCATTGAACTTTGTTAACTCATTCTTTTACATCAAAATATATTGTTGCTTCTCTCATGTGAGTGAAATGCATGACTTCATCCGTGACATAAGATCTTGCTTTATTTTTCCTTATATGTCTTTCTGTGCTGTGTCCCAGGGTTTTTTATATCCTACCTCTCCCTTTCTTTCCATAAAGTGCTGTCATTGACTGGTTGACCCATTGACTAGTTGACACACCACGCTTACCCCACAAGGGGGTCATTAGGGCCCTATCACTTGCATAATCTCTGAGTGAATGATAAGAAAATCAGATATGAGCTGTGCAGCTATCTGATACTATAGATTACAGAATCAAGTCAGGAACCAAAGCAACCAGGGTATTTGCCTTGTCTGATGAGCTTTATCCTGTGAATATCAAGAAAAGCTGTAATGTCTCCATCTTTTACAATCAAATCTCTTTTTTCCCTTGTCTGTTTTGTTAGAAGTGAAAATGTATCTGTTATTCTCATAGCAATGACTTAAAGATTTAACTAGAGGGCTAACTTGCACTTCTTATTAAGGTAACATAACATAAGAATATCTTCCTCCTGGGTGGAAATCTTGGAAAAGTTTTGATCCATTTTTTTTGTACAGCCACTTGATTTCAATTTTAAAATGCTACGAATTAGCTTTATGTCTCTAATAAAATGATTTCTCAACTCCCCTGTGAATTTCTGATGTGCCTACTATGGAACTAAACAGTCTGTTGCATATTGTTGCAGCTAGGAGCTTTGTTCAATTGTTTAATGTTGTATGTCAGGGTCACCTCAATTTTGTTGCTTTTCTAGTCCTATTTGGCCCATTCGGATACCATTACAGTTACACAATACCCATTAAATGTCCTTTGCTATTCATAGTCTGACCTAAATGAAGAGATACTTAAAAGCTGATATGAAACCAAAAAAAAAGGAAGACTCCTTTTTCGTGAAATTTATGTCTGAATTATGCAGAAGTAAATGCTTAAGGAAGACATGAAACTCTTAGGACTTGCTAGTCTTTGCAGTTTTCTTCTCATTAATCTTAATTCTTATACCGATGGAAAATATCCCAAACACCACAAACACCAGGATTCTTAGCTGGGGTGTCTGAGTGTAACGGCTCTATAGTGATTTATCCCTGGTGAGGACATTTTTACCAGTCAGTCTAGTCACTAGAAAGGAGACCAGGATTCTGTTACTGAATTTGTTTTGCTTTGCCATTTTGTCACCAGTTGGCAAATATTCTAGATTGGTGATCAACACTGTTGGGCAGTAGTAAAAAAAAAATAAAATAAAATAATGCTGGAAGATTTGAAAGTGGAAAAAATACCCTGCTTTGTAGATGTTAGAACAAGTAATTTCCTAACACCTTTTCTTCAAGGAGTTAAGATGAATAACGTCTTTGAACAAATATTTCAAGCATGCAGGGATTTTATTAAAAAGTAAAAAGATGAAATCCTGTGTAAATTGTTTAGAACTTTCCTAGTGAACACATGGTGATTAATAAACATAAAAGAGGGAAGATGCATATTAATTTGTTTATGTACAAGAGGCTTCTAGCTCATTAAAAGTCTTCTAAGCATTTAACCAGTGAAGCAGTGGATAAAACCAGACATTGTCTTTAATCTTGTTGAGGGCTCCAATATGAAAAAAACCAAATTATTGCTAAATAGGTATAACAGCTCTATTAATTGACAGTGTTTTGAAAATGGAAGGAGATGTCAACTCAGTGGTTTTGCTGTAATATGGTGGAAATTTAGGTTCGCTTTTCTATCTCAATTGCTGGGACCAGTAGGACTGAAGCAAATTTAACTTCATCAACCACAATCTTTGGTTCTTGTATATAGATAGCCATAAGTTCTTGGGTATGATTTTGTTAGATGTGATTTATGGCTGGTTATCAACTGGGAGATCTCCAGGAAAGCACAGATGCAGTAGGATATTGGCTGATGTGCCTCCTGCCTTTTTCTTTTGATACTTTGCTAAACCACAACTACAAACTGAAGTATTTGTACTGTTTATTTTAGATGTGGTTAAAAAAAAAAAAAAGAAAGAAAGATGCCATTAACAACTAATGTTTATGGGAAGAGAACCCTATGGACTATTTTAAAGCAATTGGAATATTAACTTAATGTCCTGGCCAAATAGAGACTGAGTAATTGCATTCAGTCTAACTTAAAAACAAATGAATAAGAAATAGCTGAAGAACCACCTAACACTTTTTGTTTGTATAAACAGTCCTTCAAGAAAATCACCATGTATTTGCAAGTTTCCCCTAAAATTACTTTTTCTTTTTAGATACGTGTTTTGTGAAGGTTTTTGCTCTAAAAGTGTTAACACAAATTAATTGGTAAAAAAAATTGGACTTTTTTCTTTTTTTTTTTTTTTGCAAGCAACAGGTAAAAAAGTAAGCATCATTTCAACTCTATTGTGCACTTTGAGTTTCAGCATAAAAACTTTCTGGTATTTTGTTTGCTCTTCATTTTTCAGCAAAGAGACTTCTCTCTCCTTTTCTCACTGGTTTTTTGTTCCTGATTTTTCAGAGACATATACTTCTATTGTCATTTGCACTATGAGAGATAAAGCAATGAAATCCTGTTTCTGCTTATATATCATATTTACAGAACTCTAACTTCTTATTATTCATGTTACTTACTATTATAATATGAATAAATAATCATACCAGAATTATGTTGGTAATTTTGCAGATCCAATGCGTGGGCCACGAAAACTAGAGGTTGTGGAGATCAAATCTAGACAAATCACTATTTGCTGGGAACCATTTGGATATAATGTCACACGTTGCCATCGATACAACCTCACAGTCCATTACCGTTACCAGGCTGGAGGACAAGAGCAAGTGAGAGAAGAAGTAAGCTGGGATACAGAAAGTTCACATCCCCAGCACACAATTACTAATCTATCACCATACACAAATGTCAGCATCAAATTGGTACTAATGAATCCTGAAGGACGAAAAGAAAGCCAAGAACTTGTGGTACAAACTGATGAAGATGGTGAGTTTTTGTATTTACATTGTACACGCATACTGCCTGATAGTCAATACTCTTTTCTACATAAGTGCATGTTGAACTTTCACTAGAATCTGTAACAGATTTTCCACCAACTTCACCAATTTTAAGGCAGTAAAGGGTTCATTCAAAGTGTTATAATGATCTTTTACGTAACCTATAACATCACAAATGATTTAATGATTTCTTCATTAAACTTATAACTTGTGCTTGAACTACGTTCTGCCTCTTAAAGGTTCCAGTATCAGTTTGAAGAAATTTCAGGTGATTGTCCACAATACCCTCATGTAAGCTTTTCTATAGAGTGGTATGCTCAACATTAAATAATTGTTCTTGATTTGCAGTTTCAATTCCCCTAGCTTTGGCTTTCCAACCACTGGACACTCTTAGCTGCTTATTCAGACAATCTATTCCATATACAGACATTGAAATATATAGATATTCCCTTTCTTTTAGTAATTTTCAGCTAACATGGGGTTTTCAGATCTCTTTTTTTTTAATTTTGAGCAATAATGTAATTTGTGAGTGTCTTTTTTGAAGCAGGGATGGCAGAATTGGCTGCTGTTTCTCTGTAATGCTCTAATAATATTGCACGAAAAGCTTATACCATCTTCCTAAGTCCATTGTGATATTATTGTGATTATATATGCAGAGAGTTTACTGGAGCTCTGTTAGCTGTGATACCAAAATGGGACTTCCTTGTTGAATTGATCATGCACCAGGAATCAGTTTCACCTTTCCAGAACACTCTGTACTGAGGTATAGCCCCTTAGTGCTCTCTACAAGTGTACCTTAAGTCTTTTGACCTTGCTTTTAGCCATTTAAAAATGCATACAGTTCAAAGAAACCTTATCAAATGACTGGCATTTCTTTATATAACAGATCTGTCCTCCTCCCATTTTTATCATCTGCATTCTGAACAGGAATGGCTTTGTATTTTCTTCCAGATCAATGATAGATTTACTGCAAACATGTTGGAAAGATTTCTAGAAAAAAAATTCAGCAATGATGAGTTCCTCTTACAATAAATTTTTGAAGTCTGTCATTTAAACCTATTAAATAGTTTAATATATGCTGTATTGGTTTTTGTGTAGTACTAATTACTAATCAAAATATATGAGGGAATAAATTAAACAATTTAGGAATGTATAGTTGCTAATGAAATAGATTTGATAAAGCATAGCTAATAAAAAAATTAGAATTAATTTTGCTGTCATCCTCTAATTTTGGTTTGGTTCAATTGTAGGATGTCAAAGCTGAAGACCTTATTGTTATCTGGACAATTTATGTATTTTCTTTAATATTTTGCATATTTTCTTACTCCTGGCCCTCTCTGACCTATTAAAAACAGCATCAGTGGTTGAGGGAATAGCTTGGACAAAAATTGTAACTTTTTAGTATACCATACACTTTCAGTAAGGTACATAAATCTGGATGTAACACAACAGAGTATACTAACCCAAATAATCATCATAATTTTTCAAATCACACAATCATGTAGGTTGCAAGGGACATCCAGAGCTCATTTAGTCCAACCTTTTGCTCAGAGCAGATCAAGTGAGAGCAGATTGCTCAAGGTCTTGTACAGTTGAGTTTTGAGTATCGCCAAAGATGGATATCGCATAGCCTCTCTAGGTAACCTCTGCCAGTGTTTGACCTACCTCATGGCATAACTGCTCAGTTTATGGCCTTCGGATAATTTTAGAGGGTTACCACAGTGTTTTGTTACACTTCCAACTTATTTACGCTATATTTAGTTACTCTCCCTTTACACATAAATCATTAACCCCATGATGCCAATTTAGTTTTGAAAGTTCTGTCCTACTTGGAAGCAAGGTTTGGTGCCCAGACTTAAGGTTGCCCTAAAGGCATAATCCTACTGGTCCATATGGGACTGGTAAGCCAGTTCAGAAACCATCACCTATGTCCTTGGAGCTTCGCCATGGTAGAGGAAGGGACTCTGTGGAGAGCTATTGAGAGGTGACTATGAAGTCTCAAACCATGTAAACTCCCAGAAAAACAGCATGGAGCAGTAGAAGGGAGGATAGTGCTATACCAGACCTAGCAATGGGAAGGAGTCACCAGATGTCTTGCTTGCAGATCTTCCTATTTTTTAATCATTTGGGTAAATCTCAGTAAGCGGTCTGAGAAGTTATCTCAGCCACTGCAGCAAGTAGTTTCCACCTTCTTTCTCTAGCATGTGGAAAATGTTAAGTGTATCTTCTTAATAGATTTTCACATACAGTTTGTAGGAAAGTGCTAACCCATTAATGCCTGTTGCCTCACAAGAGTCCTGTGTGCATTTTTCAGGATTTTCTTTTCACATTCCATTGCAAGTATTGTTGCAAAAATAAAATCACAGATACATGTCCATGTGCTGTTTATACATCTCCTTCTCTGAAAACTGCGCTGAAGTTGGCTTGGGCATAAGGTAATTGTTGCAGAACAAACAGGAAACAGAAGCAGATACCTGAGAGCAGTTGACATACCTTTTATCAGAACCTTCGGACATCCCTGACTCTTCAGAGGTCATTCTCATAAATTTAGAGACTTTAAGGAAAATGAATAATGTCAGATTTTCAGTTTGACTGCTTCATAATTTCCTTATGTTCACCCTGTTGTAGGTCTTCAGTCCTAATGTCAGTGAGCATCACTGTTCTCTGTAACATGTGGCTTGTCTTCCCCAACTAATCATTCTAATTCAGTCTGTTGCAACTATACCTTGTTACTTCAGTGCTTTTTATATATGAATGGTTAATATGTTTTTCACTATGGGACAGTAACACTATTGATAAGTAGGTATCACAAGTAGATATCACCTAATTCCTTATAAAAAGCTGATTTGTCCTTTTCTTTCATCAATAATGTTTTACAGGAAAAGTGTGATGCTCACTAATTCTTACGCTGAAGGTGACATATGTTTCCTTAATGGCAGTATCTTGTTAAATAAATAATTCTCCTTCTGAGCTACTCTGGCCTTTACTTCTTCAGTCTTGGGGAGGACGGTTTTTATGCCTCAACAGTGCAAATATTAAGCAGAGTGTCTCCTGAAATTTTTCTCGAAACAGCATTTTTTCCTTTTTGTATCTGTTAGTCCCGAGTGCTGTGCCACTTGAATCCATTCAAGGGAGTACCTTTGAAGAGAAGATTTTTCTTCAGTGGAGAGAGCCAGCGCAAACATATGGTGTGATTACTTCATATGAGGTACCTAGCATTTTGCCATGTTTTAATTTTTATGTATAGTTTTGATTTTCAAAAGTGCATAATTAGTAAGAAAACTAATTTTTTCCCCCAGTTTATATAAAATGAATCTTCTTTTTGAAGATAGTAGGACTAACAAAGTAATAAAATCAAATACATAATGTAGGAGTGAATTATGCAGGACCCAAAATGTCCTTGGGTTATCAGCTTTAAGGAAACTGCTAGTTTTAGAACCATGTGGTATAGATCCTATCTAGTAATGTGGATCAAATATTTAAAAGATTGAAAGACAGATCTTAGTGAATTTTTTAAAAAATAGGAAACATAACACAGTGGTGACAGTCAACATCACATTTAGATAAGTCTCATTACAGGAAGCCTATTGTGATAGAAACAAGCAGGCATAATTAAAAAAAGGTAGCATGTTTTAAATGTAAATTCAAAAAAAATGTATGTTGTTAGATGTCTAAAAATCGCTGCTTTTCCTCATGTGGAACCTCTGCCTGAATACCTTTTAGAAAAATTGACAAATGACTGCACAGATTAAGCTGTCAGACAGTAACCACTGTTGAGCTTCTTACCTGACCTTAGTACAAAGTTGGTAGTGAAATGTTTTGTTTAAAAAAAAACACCTATATGAGATACAGTGTAAAAGAAAAGTTAAATTGAATGGTAACCTATTGATACTGTTTTGAAAACTATTCTATTGTAAGAGGATAAAATGTTATGAAAAAGTATGAACTGATTTTTTATAAAGCTAACTACTTTCCAGCTAGTTCAACAGTTGCCTGTCTTCAGGAATCAGAATATTTTAGTTAATATGTTAATGTTTAGAAACACACACTGGTGAATCATCTTTCTACTTATGAACATGCACGCATGTCTAATTACATTGCTGAGGAGTATATGCACTGTATACATGCAGTTCATTCTTAAATGTTTATATACATACAAAACTCCATCAGCTGTAATGGGAGTTGTGCATTCAGAGTATTCAGTGTATTCAGAGATGAAAAAGAATGGCTTGGCCAGACTTTCTAAGGTAGTCAGGACTGTGCAGGTCTCTGAACATCAAAAGAACCTAGCATTCCAACAGTGAAGAGAATATTGAAAAGAAAATACTGATATCTCCTTATACTGTTTATCTAACACACCTCAAAGCAGAGACGGAGGGAGCAAGGCAATCAGTTGAATCAGAAACTTGATTTAATTAATTTTTAAGTGAAAGATATCAACAGACTGATGCAACCAAGCAGTCACTTTTTTTAAAGATGCCAACTCAGTCCAGGCAGGTGGCTGAATATGAACAGACACCTAATTGCTGGAAGCTTGTTTGTCAATACTTTTCTGCCCTGGTGTTTGCTTATAAGCCTAAAATGTATCACAAAGTTTTTATAAATATGACTGGTAAACTACCTGGAGGCCAACAGATAGACACAGTGAATCACAGGGACATTTTACCTATTATAAATGTGTACTTCAAGTGAAATATAAAAGTATACTTGAGGTATATTTTAGCTAACTGAAGTAGCTCACAGGATAAGATCCAGACAAGTTAGGTGAAATTTAAGTACCTGTGTTTTATAGGTTGATTTAGACTATCCATCTCTCAGCAGGCACCTCTCTGGCTGATTGTTGTGCTGTCAAGGTAATGCATCCAGCACAGCTCCAAATCACCCAAGCTTGAGAAGTGAGGTGTCTAGCTCCTGCCTACGCCTTGCTGCAAGCCAAAGCTTAGACAAAGAGGTATCTAAGCCTTGGTGGTGTGTGCATCAACAATTCTGATCTAAAAAGCATAGCCACTAAAGCTGCTCTGATACAAACATATGCCATGTTTGGTATGTTCATGAAAACCATGGTGCATTCGCCTTTCAGAGAATCGCCTAGCAGATGAGCACTAATCTAGTAAGGGGGAGGCCTGGGTAGGGGACATTTCAGCCTGAGGGATTCCTCAATTCATGATAATCTGCCTGCAGGGGAGTGACTCAGGCGCAGAGCCACAGCAAGGGGTGAAAGCTCCTTCCATTCACCTGTCACCTGCCACTGGGCTGTACACAACCAGGGGTGAAAGAATTGTAGTGCCAGGAGGAAAGCAAGTAGAGGGTGCCAGGTATGTTAGTCTAGAGTTGAAGACATGTAGCTTGGGTGAGGCAAAACAGCAAGTAGGTAAGCCTGAGTCAGACCTAGGAGCAAGGCTGCTCTTTCCAGGGCAAGCTCTTTGGCTGGTAGCTGTTTTTTATAGGGGCAGCCTTAAGACTACAGCAGCAGACACCTTCTTTGGGCAGGAGATCCATCCCAAGGTGTTGATCCCAGCAGATAGATGAACTTAAAGTGCAGTCCTCAGTCTGCATTGCTGCTCCCAGAGAGAAAGCTCAATCTCACCTCTGTGTCTAGCATTTCTTACTCTGAGTACCTAACTTTGTATGTTGTTAAAAATCTTATAACTTAGTCTGTTTTCTGGGGCCAGGCATTTGTTTTTAGTGCCTGAAGGTGACAGTCTTTTGATATATATGGTGGGAAAAACTATGCATTGAAGTATCAAATATTAAAGTATTCATTGTTCTTGTGAAATTAAGTGCAAATCCAATTATTTTACCAATATTTAAAGAAAGAAGCCTTTAGATGAAAAAAATGACATAATGACAAATTATACTGGTTTGCTCCTCTATCACCAATACAGGTCCACAGTTGTAGGAATGAAGGGATTAGTTCTTTTTGGCAAGGTTTCATCTAAATTCGATAAAAATAGTCAACATCCAGTGACAAAATGACCCTCATGCCCTTTTTTTTCATCAGTGCAAAGCTGAACTGGCATTAGCAATGGTAGACATAACAAATTAGTTTAAAAAAAAAAAAAGTAGGAACAGTCTTTCAAGTAGGAGTGAAATACAGAAACAGTGCAAGTTCATTTTAACCAGGCAAAACACTTCTTTTTTCCATGTGTTCTGCATGATCCATGGAAGAACTTATTTCATTAGGGAACATCAGCCACTTAGCTATCTAATAACTAAACACTGCAAAAAATTTGTAAGAATCTAACATAAACTGCAGATTCTCCAATGGCCTGGTATTATTTTGAATAAAACTTAAGTGAGATTTTGGAAAATACAGTTAAAAATCATAGAAATACAGAAAAGAGAATGAAAGGGAACTGCAATAGTTCATGTACCTGTGGCAAAACAGGATCAGCTGTATATAAAACATAGTTGTGATGTAGTTGTCTAACCTGTCTCTTAAAATCTCCAAAAAAAGTTATGACCCACTCTCCCACAAGCAGACCTAACAACACTTACCATCAGAAAGGGAGATTATTTTGTGCAATGTGTAGCCCTAATTTCTTTATTGATAAAAGTTCAGGTATTTGGTAGTGTAATCTTCTTCTGTTTTCTGTTATAATTAGAAGGGTTAGTTGAGTGGTTTTTAAGGCACTTGCAGTTTAATTTATGGATGAGGAGTTGTAGAGGATCTGCCTATATCTACCAAAATAATGTTGGGGTTTATCTAGATGGTATCAAAGTTTTTATTACTAATTTTCAGCACTTTATTGATGTTATATCAGATAGGCCATATAAAAATCAATTTTCATTAAGTCAGATGTTTTAGGAAATTGCAAGCATTTAAGGTGTGTAATGCCAACACTTAGATGTTTCTATGTATTGTTTTGTGTGTCATTAATTATAATGATGTGGAATAAATATAGCAAAAAGAATGTCAATTATGACTTTATATAATAAGCATGTTGGAATTATTCACATACAAATGAAACTGTAAAAGTAAAAAGGAGGGATGAATCTTTTTTCTTTTTAATTTTTTAGTGGATTTCTCATTTTTAAATTCTCATTACAGTGCATGGAAATTAGTAATTAATAGAAGAAATCTGGATCAAGTTTTCCTGTGAACTTATATTAACACTTCTAATGAAACTAAAAATACTTTTTGAATCAAAGAAGGAACTGAGGATACAATATACACTCTGCATATATTGCCTAACATTTTATCTCTCCTTTCCTCCAACTGAGAATCTGACCTAGGTACAATATAATAACCTGAAAAATTCCAAATTAGCAATTACAATAGCTAAGCTTCAGACTAAAATACAAGCTTTACCCACTTTCTCAAAAATTTGCCTTAAGCTGCCCTTATCATCTTTTACGGATAATCTTATTCAGAGCAAAGTGTAATTATAGTGAAGTCAGCTGGAACTGGGGGCTACACCTTCTGTTATTCACTTATCTGTTTCACTTGGTTGTTTTGGTTTTCTTATTGTTGCTGATCAAAACCAACAGTAAGATGAATTGAAAAAATGACACTCTTAAAGCCAGCATCTTGAAGGAATTAATGTAAGCCTGAACCCATCCTTTAGAGTTGTAATCTAGCTGCCTCTAAGTCTCTGTATCTATAAAAGTAATAAGTCATACCAGTTATGGCTGAGTTTCTGTGTCCCTTCATGGGATTCGGGATTTGAAGAGTATAAGAGAGTAAGATAGCTTATCATAAAATGTCTGACAGTGCATACATCAGAAGGGTTTACTGGATAAAGATGCAATCTCTATCCCTCTGCTGAAGGCAGTTTATAACTTTCTTATTCTTTTACAGATCACCTACAAAGCAGTCAGTTCCTTTGACCCAGAAATAGATTTATCCAATCAAAGTGGACGAGTCTCAAAGCTAGGGAATGAAACGCACTATCTCTTTTTTGGACTGTATCCTGGCACTACCTACTCTTTTACCATCAGAGCCAGCACAGCTAAAGGCTTTGGACCTCCAATCACAAATCAGTTCACCACTAAAATATCAGGTACTTGATTAAAGAATATTATTGTTTGCTTATGATAATGACATGGGTAATTCTTTCATTGTTTACTTGTTCTTCAGGATTTAGCAAGCAACAAATTGAAACAGTAAAATACACGTTCATCCATGAAGATAACAAAGTGACATATATTAACATATCTGAAAAACTTCAAAGTGCTTAAATATCAGCTAGTACTTTGACATTCCTGTTCACAACTGTAACTTATCACCCAAGAAACCCTATGAATTATGTGCCAGCTGCTGTTGCAACATTTAGTGTAGGGTTTTTTGGACATGAGGAGGAAGGTTTCATTCAGAGCTTAGTCAGCCTTGACATGATTCTAAATTAGTACCATAACAGTGCTGGAAAATATCTTTAATGAGCCATGAACAATTGAGAGCAAAGCAGAAATACTGTATGTCTAGTGCTCGCTTAGGAAGCGTAGCTAACTGCCAGCCTGCATATGTTCCTAGCAGGCATGTGGACTGAAGTGGATATGAAACTGTATTAGACAAGAACATCAGGACTAGTGGTTTTCAGATAACAGCAGCATGACTCTGTCACTTCTGCAGATCCATGAACAATATTTTAAAGCCCTCCCAGAGGCAGAGGAACACTTCATTTCTCTAGCTGATGGGATGCAATATTATTACATCCTCTAAAATGCTTATGTAATTGATGACAAAATGTTTTGCAAAGTTGCAGTTGAAATCCCTTTACTCTTCACTTCTCTACATTGTTCCTGGGAATTAAACTGACAGTTGAACCATGGTCCCTTGATAACATTTATAGAAAATTGCCTTATCTATTTGTGGTCAACTGTGCTTTTCAGAAAGGATAAAGGAAAGCATTTGGGTACAAAATCTTCTTTCTTTTTTACTCTCATTCTGTGTAATTTTCCCCATCACTCATTTTCTGTCCTCACTGGAATGAAAAGAAGTAATAAGTATTAATCAGAAATAGAGCAATTTCTTTTTTCTTATTATAGGAAAGGGTGGTTAATGCAAGGTGGAAGTTATTGCCAATAGAGATGTTCGTTTCAAGTTAGAAAATTATTCTTTATAGACAGTTAAACATAATTAACACTGATCAGTAAAGATGGGGTTCATTTTCCATCCCCTTTCCTATACTGAGCAGAAACCTTCTCTGTCAGATATCAATTTCTGACACAGCAAAGCTTGATATGAGTTAGGACGGCAGAATCAGCCCTTATTAGAGCGAGGAAAGAAGACTATTGAGAGTGAATGAGTATCTGGATACTTGGGAATAGTGCTGGATCTTAAATTGTTGTTCTTTTCTAAATTTGATATGTCACCAACTAGAACTCAGTACTGTGAACAGACCTTGCAGGCATGCTTGAGATTGAAGCTAACCTCCAGGCTACCATGTGGTGAGGTTCTGCAAGCTGTCTTGTCTGTACCCCATTCTCTCATTACTTCATGTTACTACTACTAACAGGGAATGTTTATGACTTGTTCATGCATAGTTAAAGCCAGTCTCTTGATGATTTAAAATAGAAGCAGAATGCATGCGTTTCTTAACACCACTGAAATATCCCAACTGAAATTTTAGCTGTTGAATATGGTACCCTCTTTGCAGTGCTATTGGCCTGTGATCTCATTGTCTCACTGGAAGGCTCTGAGGCTTTTGATAAGGCCAGCGCTCTCCATTTTGGAGAGACATGAAACAAAACCTTTATAGATGAAAGGTTTCACTATTTTTTAGAAAAGATGAGGTGACAACAGTGCTTTCTGACCAGTTTCTGAATTGAGTCATTGCATTTTACTTTGTCTAACTCTAGACTGCATTTTCATCTGAATAAAATACTCTTAATTTCCTGCCTTAAGTGTTTGAGTAGTAGTGTTCTGTGTTGTAAATAGTTGCCATGTTTCATTCTACAGTTATGTGATTGACACTGATGATTTAAGTGATCTGTATGTAAATACATATTACCAAAAGCAGAGCTTGTAGCAGTGCATGCTATCAAAATAGATGGGCACTCTATTAGAAGCCTGTTTTCTGTTGCACATAACTTTGTGAAAAGTCAGCTATGCAGGCTGAAATTTTTGTATGCTGCCTTTCATACTAAGAAGAATTTCGTCCATTTCAGGAACATGGCTGATGTCATGAAAAATTCTGGTGACCGATACATTACTGAATTGCTTTCAAACAGGGATTTAAATATTTAGCAAGAAGAGAGACATTACTCTGAGCCATCACTCTGAAAATCTCTCCAGATTTGGGCAATTTGTAAATGTTGCAGTTTGCACACAAATGGTGGAAACTTGACAGAATTGAGCAAGGAATGTCACCATAGATGCCATACTCACTAAACAGATTTAAGTTCTACAAGCTTTTAAAGCCTTGCCCGTGTGTTTGTCAACTCAATGTGGCCCAAGACAGATAGAGAGTCTCTAAGGGCCTTACCTTTTAGTGCATCTGAGCTTTCTGCTGCTGAAGACCAGGGTGTGCAGTTGCAAAAACTGTGAAGGAAGAGTATCTCCTGTTTTCTCTGTTTATTGATAAGCTCCTTCTTTACATGTGGGCAGTATGGAGGAGGAAGAGTCCTAACCTAGACAGGAGAAGAGTGGAAGAAAAGATAACGTCCAAGTGTCTGTGGAGAAGAGAAAAAGGAACCAGGACTAAAAGGCAGGACTGGGAGAACCACACCTCATATCCTGGACAGGAAAACAATTTTGGTGGAGGGAGACTAAGATTAGTAAAGACTGCAAGTAGGCACCTAGGAGTCATAAGTTAGGAAGAGTACAAGAAGTGTTAAAATGCGGACAGGAGACCGAGGGTGAGAAATGACACTCACAGTGTTCCAAAAACATTCAGAGTTTATACAGCTTTTTGGAAATGCAGTTACTCTGTGCTTCCCTTATTTTCAGGATGGTCAACTTGAGAATGGGGCATTATGTGAACAAGTTCTGGATATTCAAAACTGCAAAACTGAAATATATGAATCTTGTGTCTGAATCTTTAAAGTACTGTGTAATACTGTGCCTTTAGGCTTCTCAAAGTGGGTACCCAAATTTCTTAAAATGATTAGTCTAAATGTTTGTGCCTTATATCCAGGACTATAAACAGAATAAGGACCTCTCATCTTACAAGGAGGTTTTTGAAGATTATTTTTTTTATTTATGAAGCATTTCAAAACTGGTGAATATCAATGAAAAGCGGTGACGATGTTGTTTTCACAGAAGACTGAAGAGTTGTGGGCAAAAGTGTTAATGCAATCCTTACTTGGATATATAGGGCAATATGGATAAAGGAGAGAGAAGTTCATATACCTTTCAAGTAAATGCAGCTTCTACTGGGAAGGTGAAAAGTACTGGAAAGTACACTTGAAGGAAAGACTTGCGTTGTTGGAGCTATTTAATTTGCTAGAGGAGCGTAGAGGTTGATATTATCTGTATATGGAGCATGATATACTCTGAGTAACTTCCATCAGTATGGTACACAAAGTATCCACTGGCTGGAAGATGAAGCTAAATGTACATTTGCAGATACTCTTCTTGAGATAACTTTTCATTTCCAAGTCATGGATTCTCAATACTTTCTGCAACCTTACTCTTACTAGCATCTGTTTCCTGTCTTGAAATTGGCAGTGAGCTGGGATTTCTTTGATTTCGATTTTTTTTTTTGCTTGTTGTGGTTTAACCTCAGCTGGCAACTAAGCACAATGCAGCTGCTTGCTCACTCTCCCCCACCCAGTGAGATGGGGGAGAGAATCAGAAAAAAAAAAGGAAAACTTGTGGGTTGAGATAAAGACCCACAGGACAGAAAGGAAGGTGGTGATGATGATGATGATGATAAAAAACAACCAATAATAATAAAATAAAATTGGAATATACAAAACAAGTGAATGCACGATGCAATTGCTCACCACTCGCTGACCAATGTCCAGTTAGTCCCTGAGCAGTGATCCGTGCCCTCCCTGGCGAACTCCCCCCCATGACATTCCATGGTATGGAATACCCCGTTGGCCAGTTTGGGTCAGCTGCCCTGGCTGTGTCCCCTCCCACCTTCTTGTGCCCCTCCAGCCTTCTCGCCGGCTGGGCATGAGAAACTGAAGAATCCTTGACTTAGTCTAAACACTACTTAGCAACAACTAAAACTATCAGTCTGTTACCAACATTCATCTCATACTAAATCCAAAATATAACACTATACCAGCTACTAGGAAGAAAATTAACTCTATCCCAGCTGAAACCAGGACACTGCTGAAGTTATTTTAAGAGTTGTCTCACACTTATATTGTAACAGAAAGCATCTTAGACCTGTAATATGTTTTTTTATATTTGAAGAAGTCTTTAAAATTACCTATTCAAATAAAGATACAGCTCTTGAAAGAAGAAATACAGGAATAATTATTATTTTTGCCTCTTTTCTTTTCTTATTCTAGCACCGTCTATGCCACCATATGAACTTGAAACACCTTTGAATCAAACTGACAGCACTGTGACAGTATTGCTGAAACCTGCACAGAGCAGAGGCGCTCCTGTCAGGTACTGGGGGAAAAATCTTTATAAAATTAAAACCAAATTGATTAATTTCTTGAACATGTTTTCTGGGGATTTTCTACACAGCAATCAGTGTCTAAATTCATGTCTGTATTAGCTCTAATTAAATTAAATAACTGAAGAAAATGAAAGTGCTTTGATGTTGAGTGTTCGTGTATTGTTTAAAGGATTTGATCCAGATGCAAGTGGCTTGTTCTTTGAAGATAAGGAACAAAGCCATAGTTCTGTTGTGTGGGTGGCTTCTTTAAGGTAATTGCTTACTGCAGTGTTATAAGTTCAAGGGCATATCATTTTTTATGCTGAGCTACTGTCTTTAATATTCACTCTTCTTGTTTACTTCACAGATTTAAGATAATCAACCCTTAGTAAGTAAGTTAGCCAATTTAAACAATATGTACTGTAACATTCATAAAGTATTTACATTTAATTGACTGTGACAGCAGAAATAGAAAAAAAAAATCAACCTGGAAAACCAATAACTCAGATTCTTTAGTGTTATATAGTACCCATTAATGAATTTCCAATTTGCAGAGGTTTATTTCACTGCCAGGTACACGGTACTGTGTAAGTCCTTCATTGATTAGAATAAAAGATGCCTGCTTATCAGTGAAGAAAACAGAGGAATGATTAGATTATTTTGAATGAGAACCAGTAATGAGCTCAATGCTCTGAATAATTGAAAATACAGGTGAGAGAAATATAGATTTTTCAGAGGTTTAGAATGTTTTTCCTTTTGGCTAATCATGTATCATCAAAAATGGTTAATTTTTTTGTTTCTGTAGGAAGAGTTTCCACCTATGGTGAATGACTATCAATAATTTTCATTGTGATGCTAAGGTTTTTCATAATTCTGTTTGTCTGGGAAATACAGATCTGGTATGCTCATATAGGCGTGAATGAAAATAAATGTTCTTTGGGTTTCTTCAGAATATTCAATGTTTCATATAATTAGCTTTTTTTACTATGCAACATATTCATTGTTGCATTATATATTACATGTATCTAGGTCTGCATTTAGGAAATGCCATCCTGTTGGTCATTTAGACAACTTTTTAAAAAGAAAAGGTAACACTTTGGGGAAGTCTGAACCAGCTCAGAAAGAAACAAATTAAATAAAGCAGATTTAATGAAACTGCTTGATTTAGCAGATTAGATTAGAAAGAGAATGATTTGATGTTTCTCTTACTTTCTCTCACAAAGCTATAGTGTAGTCTTTCTGAATTCAAGCATCTGGATTAAAATAATACCACTTGGAGTCGTTGTTTAAAGACAAACGTATTAGACCATTAGTAAAAAACCAGTTTCATTCCTTTTATCTGCATCATGAACTAAACATGATTGACTCCTCTAGCAGTAGTGACACATCAGAAACTTCACTGACAATAGAAAGGAGATTAAGGCATGCCAAATAAGGGGATGAGTGGTTAGGAAAATAGGAGGAGAGATTTAAAGTAACATGAAGCTATAGAACTGACAGATGAACGCACAGCAACAAATATACCAAGGTCCTTTGCAACAGGTCTTAAAATGAATGCTGACTGCAAATTCACAATGTAAATACTGAGTGAAGCAGAGAGTGAAAATTAAAGTACGAATTTCTTCATACTTTTATCATTTTATTGTGCATTACTCACAAGCACACTGTCATTGCATAGCTTGCAGAACACATTCTGCATATGGATTTTATCATCTTAATCTGTATTCATTGGATGTTAAAAGTTTAGACATACTTCATTTATGCACACCACTAAGCAAGATGCATTGTCTGTTGATTCTGCTACAACTATCAGCTTGGTTAATGCAGATTTTTGAAACTGCATTAAACTTGCAGTGTAAATGATTGTTGTTTTATTGATCAACACATCAACCATGTCACATAAAATTCTGTAATTCCTGAGATGGATAAGGAGAGCACAAATTCTACCATTCAAGTCAACAAAGCTAATACCTGAGGTCGTTCAGAATTCCAGCTTTCTTCTGTGATTAAATTCTTTTTGTCTACTTAAATATGAAAAATCCCAATATCTTATACCTTATTTAGAATCCACATACAACCACCACAACATAAAAGGAGAGAAGGGGCAATGCTGATTGTTTAAATATTGATTCAAAAAGCAGGCTTTATAGAAATGTTCAGGAAGCTCTGTTTACAATGATAAAGTACAGGTTAATCATGAAGGCCAAATGGCATTCCAGGTTGTTTTAGTATTCATAAGACTGGACATGATTAAAATGTATTTTGTCAGAGTTTTAATATGACAAATACTGCTTGCTTTGTCTTCAATTTCAGATCCAGCATGTTTTATGGCTGTTGCTGTGTTTATTTCAAGGAGATTATTTCGGAATTATGTATGTTTAAAGCAGTAATGCATTCAGTAATGATGAATGTATGCACTTCTTTAACAGCTGGCTAAGCTATTTTGATTTTTAGAATGATTGTAATTTGCAAGGCTTTTTTTTTAGTTTAAGATGATGGCTCTGTGGAAATTGTCTAATATGTCTTATTGTGAATATTCTCGTTTTTTCAAATAAATGTGTATGTAAGAGTCAGTAAAGTTTTAAAGAATTTGCATAAAAAGCATGCAAATGCAAATATTTTTTCAATGAGGCCTCTTCAACATTTGTTGAGGAACTTAATCTTCCAAGGCAGTATTGTTTGTACCTTTTACTTCTTCAGGGCAGGCTAGCCTAAAGTTTAGAAGACCCTGGGGCCAAATTGTCTGCAGGTACGTAGATTGGTTAGTTCCACATACTTCAGCAAGGAATGCTAATTTATTGCAAAGATCTGGCTCATACACAGAAATGAAAAATGTAATGCTCAGTGACTGCATGTATTTGGTGTTATTTATATATTCTTCTATGTTAGAAAGAGCTTTAAATTGTTTGCTGCATTCCATTATAAAAGGTTCTTGTGACCTTCTCTGGAAGAGTTTTCCTGCAAGCTTTTAGCTTCAGTGGGGAGAAGCAAGTTTTCTTTGTCACATAGATTTCCGTTCAGTTTTGCCGTGATAAAGATTGAGTGTTGCCACTGCTTTTATCTCTCTTACATAATCAGCAAAATGCTGTCACCATACTACCCTCCTCCTGCTATTCTGTGCCACATCCTCAAAAAGCCTTAACAGTAAACATTCCAAAGATTTAGGCCCAGATAACACTGGAACCACCTGGCAATAGCAAGCAATCTAGGAGCAGCAGACTGGGGCAAGGAGCATGCAGGATAAGAAAGACGGCAAGACTATCCAGGCTCTACTCTGCCTCCTGCTCTCATATATTACATTACAGAGTTTGGCTCAGCTGGATTTGCCCCATTAAAGCCTTCTAATCAGTTAATGGCCCATTCAGCCACCCTTCCTGCTCTTATAGGCACCACAGACGGTTGGTACTTTCCTCTTCCAGCCTAAAGTGAGAGAACAAGAGGGCCAAGCATGTCAGCTAGCAATGCCCTGTGGATGCAATACCTGGCATTTAGGATGCCAGAGTACGTCCTGTGCTGAGTGTGTGGGATCGCTCCCGGCAGCACCTGGGGCTGCAAAGCCTAGACAGGATGAGAGGGACAGAGAGAATTACAGCAATTGCCAAGTAGTATAATTAAAGTACCTTAAAGAAAACACGCAGAAGGAAGCAAGTAAACTTTGAATTATGTGAGTTGAAAGCTTAGAGTGTGCTAGAGTGAAGGCAGTCTGTGTACTCTCAATGCATCCCTTTTATCATCAGTGTGCCCACCTTCTTCAGCATACATAAATAAGAACAGCTCTACTGGGAAAATAAAGCAAACATCTCTTTACTTGAAGTGCTTAATTTTGAAACATACTTCTAATCTCTCTTCCCTGAAGAAGTAATGTACATTATATTTCAGCCCAAAAGGCCATATTAAGTTATTAAGTATTTTGAAGTGCAGCTGAAAACTACCACAGAAATTTCAAACTACATGTTATCAAAAGTGGTAAGCATTCACTTCTACTACTTCATCAGATAAACACTTCATGATGTGTTCAGATTGTCTAAATTCCACAGAGATGTACATTACTTATTGGCCTAATCCAGACCTTTAAAGGCACCCTGTAAATACTGGGCCTGTTGTCACAGGTGGAATTAAGGCCACCTGCACATGGTCCCTGGGATAGGAACAGCATGATTCACAGGAAGATGCATGGTGTAAAGAAACCTTTGTCACCCCAAGTCCAGGGAGTGCTTCATGCAGTATGTGGCTTTGCCATTTCAACAACACTCATAGTATAATGATTCTTAAATGAATGACAGAGGACACCTAATTTCTACCCACTGACTAGCAGTAGGAAGGAGTAAATTAAATTGAGGTTGTCATCTTTGAAACACAAAGACTTGTACGTAATACAGCAGTTCCCCACTGGAACCACCATGCACTGCACACAAAGCAGAGGTCACAATTTCCTTCCCATCCTTGCCACAGACATTGCAAGGTAGGAGGATGTGTCTTAGGGCCTCATCTCTTTCATTCAGCATGACTGGTGTCATGAGGATCAGTCTTTTACATGTCTGGCCATCTCCTCTGCTTTGTCACTGTGTCTACTCACTTTCTCATAGGCTGGCAGAAAGAGATTGCACTTCCTTGTGCCATGTCAGTTAGGGCACACAATACTGTTCAGAAATGGGATCATGAGAAGCCTGAGAGAGCTTTTGCAGGACCCTCCAATCTAACAGATAGCCTTCCAGAGAAGCCACTACCTATCTTTATTCTTGAAGCTTAGCATCTTCACAAAAACACTCAGCTGGTCAGCAGATCAGCAGATTAAATTGTTTCACTGGCAATCAAGAAATCCAAACAAAAGCTAGCAAGCTAGCCAGGCTGTCTGGAAACCTGTGACAGATACCACTGGAATTCAAAAAGCAGCACGGCTTTAAGCATTCTGAATACAAAAGTTTCAGGATTTTTTCCATAGCCTTGAAGAGACCATGGGGCACTTGCATTGCTTTTGTGAGTACATGGCAGCCACAGGGCTGGGCCTCAAAGTTGCAATACACTTCTCAGAGAAGAAGAAATACTGGTATCTCAGTCTGAGTTTCTATGTTGCATGGTAAGAGTGCAGCATTAATTCCCATGCATGAATTATGAAGGCAGACATCATGAGTATGATTATAAAGTCAGGATAAGTGAACAAATGAGTTTTGAAATGGGAGAATGTTGATTTGCACACTAAGAGACACGTTAGCATTCTGTGTGGGCAAAAACATGGCAACAGCACATGCAAATAAAAGCATTGCAATATCTGTATTTTTAGCTCTGTCCTCTTCACAATTCCTACCTAGCATGTTATGTAATGCTAGCATGTTACTGTAATTTCTTTCTATTCCCAGTGACATTACATGGTAATTTAGTAATGAGAAAAAAGAAAATCTCATGTAGACACATTTGAGAAAAGAAATATCAAAAGTGTGCATTAACCAGGGGAGATTTGGAAAGCTTCCCAATAAAATGAAAAGTGAACTTTGGCCTTTCAAGAGCTTACTGATAAAACAGTCTAGATATTTGGTGGATTTATGATAAAGAAATGGTTATGTTGAAATAATGTTACTATACATGTTCAAGTAGCATTACTAACTCACTAGTATTCTGAAGTGTTATGTTCAAAATACAGCCTTTTGAAATACTGTGAGACCACAAGGTCTAAAGAGCATGAAGGGAAGTTACTGTCCATTCTTTAATTTGCTTGCCACAAGCATCCTTTTTATTGTTTAAGGGTTTGTAAACATGAAGACTTGAATTGTATGCTGTAGCGTCAGCTCTTGCCTGCAAACTGTATTTCCAAATCATAGTTTTACAACCTGTAAGGCAGCCAGTAAACTTCTTTGAGTATGTCTGTGATACAGAAGGGATGGGGTTTTATTAATGCCCATAATTGTCACTTCTTTATAGCAACAAGTATCATTATTTACAGAAGGGTCAATTTCAGTTTCATTGAGTGAACAGTCCAATAATTGCTTATGGTGTAAAAATGCTGTAATTCTTTTTTTGTTATGCAGTAGAACTTGTCCTTGGATTTTTACTGTGACTTCAGGTAGAATTTATGGTACATGTTGCCTGAGCATGTGTGGTGCAGCTTCACATGTCCTGCTGGCTTGTTCAGAAATTTCCATGGTCCTTTTACTGTGACTTCTCACATAGTCCCTGGGTAAAAGAAGCATTGATTCTTGATTTCTTTAAGTAGGAATCTGTGTCACTGAGAACCAGCATGTAATGCTATCTGTTATTTAGCAGTGTGATTAACAAAAATTAATATATGATAAATAAAGCAAGCTAGAGCAATTCCAGGATAAAAGAGAAAATAATTATTCTATATCTCTGAAGAGATTATTTTTCAGTTTCATAACTCACTGATATTTTCTTATGAGTTTTGGTTATAATTAACAACTGAAAAATTTGGTGCACTGTTATGAGGTTCTGGGTTTTTTGGGGGGGGGGGGGCGGTTTGTAACTTTCTTTCTACATGCTGGCCTTAAGTAGGATGCAGTGGAGACCATGTCTTTGCATAATTCCTAATGATAGTATTCTCTGTATTGCTTACCTCTCATTCTGACAGTATGGTAGTCCAGTTCAGCTAGGCTAGTTCTCTGCTAACATCCTTTGGACCACTGGGTTTTTCCAATCTCCCTGGTGAAGGCTGAAGTCCAGCAGCAATTCAACTGGTGAATCATAAACTCTTGGAACTCATACCCTGTTTTTCTGGCTCTGGACTGCCAACTTCAGTAAGAATTGATAAAACATGTTTTTCTTAAATCTACTTACTAAAATGAACAGCTCAGTCATTGAGTATGCAAGGGACAGAACAGTGTCATTTTTCCATGATCCCTTTCCAAGGAATGGCTACTCAGTGCTCAGCTTAGCCTACCTGAGTTCAGACTTTAGGCATGCATGTTTACTAGTGAATTTTTTATGCCCTGTACCATTCTCTCTCTGTACCACTGAGACCACCTGGCTAAAAACAGTCCATGTTCATACTACAGAGCTCCCAGGCACCATGACCACCTACAGATTACCATTTGGGAATGGGCCCTGGTTCATGTCTGGAAATTTTGGGGACAGTGGTAGCTGGCTGGTGCTAAAGCCCTGCTGGGAACCTTTCAAAACATTTAACAGGGAGGACAGTGTTGCATTTCTTTGTTCAATCTCCTGTTACACATATAGCTTAGATGGATTTTAGGCAGCTCAGCCTTAGCAACTCTGAGCACCAGCCTGTTCTGAAGTATCACTATGTTCTCAGTAAACCAGCAGAAACCTCTAACTAGGAGCACAAAGTTCCTAAAGCTCCTCCTAGGCAAGTAAGAGACCTGAAGTCCTTTTTCCTTTCTCATGGGACTTTGAATGTGTTTTAGATGGTCATTGAATAAAAACAGAAATAATGGACAGACTAGGGAGAGTCTCCATTTGATTAGACAGGTTCCTTCATGAATGCTGTCATGGTTCTCTGATTCTTCTTGTATTTCTGTCCATGTGCTAGGCCAACCTCAGCAGGAGACCACAGTAACGCTGTTCAGGTGGCTGAAGGGTGGGAGCTGTATGGTGAAAACCTCTCAGGTTGAAAACAATATTGAACACTGGCCTCTAGTTTCTGAGAACATTCTCAAGTCATTAGGTTATTAGGTGGAAAAAGCTGGCATGACTCTCACATTTCTCTTGAGACAGCTCAGACATTTGTATCCTAAGCAGATGTAGACCTATACAGTAAAGCCCCAAATAAAGTGCCTTTCAGGTCTTTAAATGTAAGCATCTACTTCTGGATGAGTTTAGGTAGTTCCTCAATTACAGGCACATTGATCACCCCATAGAGACAGTATGAGAGGTACAATCCCACCTTCATCTCAGAGTAGCCCTCTGGAGTTGTAAAGAGAAATGTTTCTCTCTCCCACTGAGCATACAGGGGGCTCAGGTGTATTTCTGGGCACTTGGCTTGAGAGAGAGAGGTGTTTAATTTGGGGACCACAATGAAAGAGTTATGAACATTGCTGGAAATTACCTCATTGCATGATTTTTAAAAGTGTACTCAGTTTATACATACCTGAGTTCAAATGCAAAACAACCAGAGCACCCCTTGAAAATGTAAGAAAGAGATGCTGTTGCCCTGCGTTTACTGAAATATGCCAGGGATTTGTTTTCGTTTTACCACATGCTGTGGAGGGATTGAAGGAGGAGTATGTGAGTCAGCTACATTTCCCTGAGTGGTTGTTGTACAGGATTATGTGGGGATGTACTTTCTGGGGACATTTTAAAGTCCTTTTCTGACAGTATGTATCGCAGTAGCTGTATGTTAGTTGTAGCCACAGTGCTAAGTGACCCATTCTGAATTCCTGTAAAACTGTGGTTAGGAATTGTCAGGCACATATAACCCATTGCTCTCTCTGGGAGCTTTCACTGTTGATCTTTCTGTGTATTATGCATGTGCATTTCCCATATCCATAATGTCAACGTGAAATTAGATTTTCCACTGTGGCTTATCATCTCACTACAGTTCTTTTGTTTTCATGGAGGTTTGAATCTTATTGGTATTTTTGCTCTCGAGTGCTGGATGCTGAAGTGAGATGTCCAAAGTGAAAAGTATGGAGTCATTTTTAGTGATTGTTCACCCATTTGACTAAATAAGCACTCAAGTCAGTCTTGCAGCTCATGTTGGAAGCCGTAGCTGCTTGGGCCCTGTTAGTACTGAAGCCTCGGCAATGTTGCGCATCAATCTTTATATGCTTTAGCCATCTCATATACTTTATATTTTTTGTGGTTATTGAGATTCAATTGCTTTTCTTTCATAAGTGTTTAAATTAACTATGTATTTTTAAGTGGCTCACAAGAGCTCTAAACCAGTGGCCATGATGTAAGTACATGTTCATTGTGCTGTATTGTGAAGTACTGAATTATCAACTGAGAGGTGACCCACTGCATGTTTTGTTTATACATATCAACTATAACATATAACACATTATAATCCATTTGGCAGTAAAAGTAGATCCTGCTTGCAGCATTGGATTGGAGTGCTGCACAGAAAATATTGAATAGCCTTCAGGATTAACCTCCTACAAATAGCATGAGATGCAAAGTTTGCATTTTATGAGCTAGTAACAAGGATGCATGTTGTAAGATAGAGGCTCATTTTTGGAAATAACAGAGGAGGAGAAAGTGTGTATTAATGGCTTGTGGTATGACTGTGAATCATCAAAACATGGCGTGACTGTGAAACAGGCAAATAGACTGTGCACAGCAGGTGGGGTTTCCAGCAAAGGTGACAAGCTATAAATGCTATTGTACAAGACACTGGCAGGACCTCATGTGAACTCCTGTGCCTAGTCCTGATCTACCAAGTAATATGAATTTACTAGCTCCACAGCAGCAGAGCATTATGGCATAAATGATCAGGGAATGGGCAAACCTGTGTTACACATGGAGGGACCGAGAGAACTAGACTTGTTTCAGCCAGCCAGTTAAGGCCAAGAGAAGACATGGTTGTTTTCTAAAAATACATCAAAGAAATAAACTTCAGAGAGGAAGAAGAACAATTTCAGTTCAGAGGGCATGTAAATAAACAGCTCAAATATAAAGTCTCTACCCAGTGGTGAACTGAAGCTCTGAAACAGGTACAGATATAAATGTCAGGAAGGTGGTGCTAGATAGATTTATAGAAATAATTATGAGATGTGGTATTGTGTGAGAGTTAGTCACATGGCACTGTGGTGCCAAAAGTCCCTTTTCAGTTTTCTGTACATGACAACCCCCCAAAAAGCGGAAGCTCTTGTCAAGATGCTCACACAGACTAGGGTCGTCTTCATCACGGAGCCAAAAGTCAGTGGAGTTTTTCCCATAATTTAGGTTACAACACAGAAATAACCTTTACCATTTTAATTGCCTTTTCCATAGATTCTTTGACAATGGTGCATTTTCATACTTCTGTTGACCTTATGATTTTTTCTTCTGGTATTGTGTTTTTTGAGCAAGTTTATATGAGCCCTTTATTCACCAGCAAACGCTAAATGGCTGCATTAAAAAAGATTCTGTTAATAATACATAAATGTATAGCAAGAGGACTGTGGTTTCCAGGACAAAGTAATTTGGGGGAAATCCTAACTCTCAGTATAAATAATATTTGATTGACCCGTTCTGTGTACACTAAAGCATTTTGATCATGCCTTGCAAGCAAACAAGTGAATGCTTTTATTTGATATTAAGTAGTATTAAAGGAGATGGAAGAATAAAGAGGAATGCTACATAGAAAGAGGAATAAAAGCTATAGATGTGCTCTGAGTGAAACACTGTCATTTCCCATACTGGATGCTGAAAGAGTATTCATTTTACTGAACACTAATATGAAAACTTTCTTTTTGTTACACTGTTCATTTAAGTAGGAAAGGAAATCACTGGCATTTACAACAAGCATCATGACTCTAAAGCATTGCTAAATAAAAGCTAATCTGCTCAAATGGATTACATTAAATGACATAAAGAAACATTAGAGTCACTTACTGGGCTCTACAACTGAAAGCAGCAACTCTTCAGTCAGGAGGAGTATAAATGCCTTAGCCTAAAACAGTCTCAGAGAGCAATAGGACAGATGTCTAAGGCATTATAAAAATGTTGAATTTGGGGAGAAATTACCATGGGGAAACCAGGCAAGGGCGAATGAATTAACTGTGTTCTCACATCTAGAGTTGAATCTGTTTTTAAGATTAGTCTCCGAGGGTAGTAGAAGCACAAGGCCAAAATCTCATCTGTATTTAACAGTTGTGCTAATCCTGAACTGTGCAGAATCTTTTATCTACGGCCAGATTTCCTGTGGGAAGAGCTGTACAATGTCATTCTGCCAAGGCTTCTATACCACCTAATCCTACCAGCACTGTTCCCAGTGCAGGGAGGAGGAAGAGTTATACCTTCACTGACAGAATAGAAGGTCAGCCTTGTATTTATCCACAGAAGTCCTGAGAAACTGGGGACAATGCCACAAACCTGACTGTTTTTTCTGTATCTGCCTGCATATTCTGCACTGCTGATTAGAGCACCCTGCAGAGTCTTTTTGTAGAGAAGAAAGGATGAAAATGAACACAGACAGTAATCTCCATTTCAAAATTGCTGGACCAGGATGCACTGCGTTTAAGTTGTGGAAAGAGCCAATAGCATTGAGAGACGAGAATTATGTTGTGGTTATTTTTGCTGTGGTCCTGCTCTCCCACAGCAGAGTTGGCAGGAGAATATGTGTCTGTGCCTTGGGTTGCTTAAGTGATAATGCTAGGCTTTTCAGTTGCAACTGAAGCACAGGCATGTGCTACTTTCCACCAAGTCTCCCATGAAAGCATAGCATCTGGCAGAAGGAGAAAATGGTCAAATGAGGCAACATCTTAAACCACCTCAGTGGATCTGTTTGAGCTAGTCTCTCCATGCTCTAGGTTGTATCCCCTGGTTGAATAGATTAAAAACTTCATATCCTTTGTGAATGCTTTAATGAGCAGTAAACAGTTTTCAAGCTTTGAATCAAAAAACTTGTTGAAATTGGCTTGTGTATTCATTCAGCTGCTTCAGCAAATATTTTTCTTTCTCTGCTGCACACAAACCAGCAGGTTGCAGAGCATCCTTGAAAAAGGGAGAAAATAAGCATTCTCCCTCTACTTATAAATCACTCATTTTAATACATCTATTTGCTTAATTCCCTAGCCCAATTCAGTAGTGAGTTTTCAGTGCACAGCTTTGTAGAACATAGAAAGATCTCATTCTTTTAATGTTAACATTGTGTCATTAATCCATTAGCTGATCTCCTGCTCTAAATACTACTTCTTCATTTCTGTGTAATATCCAGGCTCCTTGATCAATTTGCATGTGCATATTGTTTTTCATCCATGAATAGGATCTGTGCAACTTGCCATAGTTACACACGTGAATGCTGTTACATTTGCAGTGTCCACACCTCATGGACACTCTCCACAGCATAGTCACAGCATTGCAGGAGTTTATGGTTTACTAGAAAATATTGAAATAGAATCTTGCTTACCTGTAATCACTTTTTCTTAGAAGAAGTGATATTTTTTTTTAATTTGTAAACCCCTGAGGATATTGCAGCGTATGTGCAGATCTTTATGTTGTGATTTTAAATCTATAAGCTGTATGTTAGTTTTTCTTACCTTTTGCAAACTGTGCATCCCGAGGAATTTGCAGAGAATAGAATGAAAACCACTGCTCTAGGATGCAGCGTCTTATATAATAAACATAAATTGGGAGTTGTATACAGGAGAATGAGCAATGATGTATCTTATCATTTATGTATGGATTTAGATCTGAGGAAATCTTCCTATTTGTTAAGTACATCACATTATTTCTCAAAGTATTTTTTTCATTGTACTTTATCTTTGTGTAGCTACTGATCTTCTTCAGGGCTATTGAGGAAGAAACCTGTGGTTTGCATGTGGCCCTGGATTTCTTTGAAAGAGAAATGACTCGGGCAGCCTCTTGCACGAAGACTGCCTCTTTATCTGTTACTCCATTCCTTTTAATTCCAGTATGGTATTTTATCATATTATATCCAGCAACTCTGAACATTGTAGAATGATAACAATGTAGTATAGTATTTCTTAAAAAAAATAACTTGAATCTCAAAATTACTTAGTGGAAATGACATAACACATTCATACCATGTAGCTTTAAAGAACTAGTAATATCCCTGTTAGGTCAGAGTCTGCCTTCCTGTTTTCTTGGGAATCCAAGTGAACTGGTCATTTAGACCTTGCTAGATCTATTCTCTACCTAATTTGTGAAGACCAGGTAATAGCATTGTGTCATATTCTGTAATAGGAAAAATAACTAATTTGTTTCTTCTTTGCACTCTGGCTTACATAGGAAGGAACCAGGTGGAACCTGGTGGTTCAGGTACTGTCAGTGACTTTACTGGAGCTGAAAGTGTGTTGTAATGAATCTTTCCATTCTAGTCAGAAGCAGACCTAAAATTTGCAAGCAGTAGCAGGCTTTCTTTGAATATCAGAGAGTCAGGCATACACTTTCAGAAATGCTACTATTGCTTCTGATAAGATGGGCTGTGTGATCTCACAGGTTGTTGCATATTGGTTTGCATGTGTTTAGATTCCTGGAATTTCCTTTTGTTTCTTCCTTGTTGATCTGTACTTCAGTACTATTATGCATCAGTATTTTCTTTCTCTGTGACAGATTGAAAAGAAAGGATCAGTCAGCTCTGCCATGGCTTTCAGTTTTGAGTATTTCCTTCAGATCCTCTCTAACTTCATTCTTTCTTTAGACTAAATTATTTTAGACAGTTTTACTTTCTTTAAATTCTTTTAATCTGTGAGAAGACTTTACTCCTTTTTCCATGGTTTCCAGTTGTTTTATAAATTGGCCTTAGCAACTTGAAAACTGGTGAGTTAAATGGTGTAATATTGGCTTGTAAAAGAACCTTGCTTGCTGTACCAAGATATTTTTATCATGTATTTATGAACTTATCATTTTTCTGTGTTCTTTTTAAAAAGAAATTAAGCAAAGAACATAAAGCTGATTAAGAAGCTTTGAAATGGTCTTTGGATTGTTCCAAGTATCATAAATGTAAATTCATTGAAAGTATGTTTTCTGGCTTGGTACCAAAATATATTGCCATAGTTTCAGCAAAATTTGTTGAAATAGAAAGCACTGTGACTAGAAAACACAGTTCTTCAGACAATTAAAATCTTATTTTATGATACAATGGCACATTTTAGCCTGCAATAATAGATAAGATTGCTCAGTTCTTATAATTCACTACTATGCATAGGATTTCAAGGTCATATTATTTGATTTGGACTAACTTTGGCTCACAGCTGTGCTTGTTTACAATCTGGTCACATTGTATTAAGTCTTTGGTCATTCATCTGACTCCACACTCAGGTAAATCGAACAGATGAACAGAAATGTATTTATTAAAAAGTCTTAAAATAATTTATATTCCACTGCTGGTGTTTTGTGAAAAAAAACCTGGCTTTCTAAGATGGTAGGACCACATCTGCTACAGTTTGGCACTGAGAAACTGCCAATCTGACTGAAACAAAGACTTTTAGAATCAGCTGATAGTTCTCATCTATTTTTATACCATATAAGGTGATCATTTTGCATACCATCTATGATATCTAACCTTTAATTGTAATTGCTGTGTCCTTGTGCTTGTTACAAATTTCTAATTACTAAATTGCAGTGACATCAAAGAAAAAAATCCTCAGATAAAGAAATCTTTAAATTAGTTAAGTCAAAAAAATCAGCAGCAAAAATCTTTCATCTTGACCTAATTTACTTAAAATTCTATGCCTGATGCGAAGATTAATAACAGGTGGCCTTTTAGGGAGCACTCAGCTTGAGTCTAATGTTCTAGTTGTTCTTTTATTATCCCAAACCTCTATAACTAAAGGATTTTTTCACCCTACCCTTTGTTCACAATATGGGACTGTAATTGAGTTCATATTTCTCACCCAACCTTTCAGCTGTAATTAATATTTTATTATATCAGATTTTATCACTAAATAGCCTAGCAGCAGGGTATCGAGCCACACACAAGCTCCCACACACGCGTACACACACAAAAGCAATAGTGACTTATTGATGTCAGGCAAGTTCCATGTAATGAGTTATGGTTGAGAGAATACAAAATACATTCATGCTACCCAGCTAATATTCCAAAGCAATTTAGGACTGATCTTATCTTGATCAAACCAGGACAAAGAAAAATTAAAGTTACAAGAATGAAATATTCAATGCTGTGTTATTATATCAAACTTGTGGCATCTAACAAAAATTGTGCAAGACCAGCTATTATCTATTTTCATTATTATATTTTATGAGCAACAACAGTTTAGGTCATACAATTTTGTACTAAAAGTTACACACTGTTCTCTGAACTTTGCTAAGCACAAACACCTCCACAGCATGACAGATGTAAAAATGTGAGCATTTAAGTTGATATGCTATTTGTCCTTTAAAGTGGAATAAACCAAAACACCTTCCTTTCACTGCACTGCATACTGAGGGGGGGGTTGTTACTCTAAACTATTCTGATGGAAAGAAGGTGCTTTTAATAAAAATTTTGAAAGATGGAGGCAGTCTTATCATATAAATCACTGTAAAGAAAATTGAAGAGAAGTTTCCTAAACCTAGATAACTTTGATTATTGGTGGGTTTCATTATAAAAGCCCCCCACATAATTTGGGACTAACTGGCATTCCTATTCCCTGCAGGATTTTACACAAATCTCCCTCTCCCTCTCTGTCTCTCCCTCTTTTCCTCTGTGTCCTTCTCTCTCTCCACCTCCCTCTCACCCTCTTCCTCCTTCCCTCCATCCCTCCCTGCTTTGAATAGGTGATTGCTGGGAAAAAAAACTCAAATTAAGACAGAGGTCACCAGCAGGATAGTGTAAAAGAAGCTCTGTACTTGAAATAGCATGTTAATTCTTTGATATCAGCAGAAATAGCCTCTTGAAACATCTCTACAACATTTTTTTTTAAATTAGTTTTACTTGTTTGTATACAACAAAGTCACCCAGATAAAGAATAGGCCCATCTTCCCCAAGGGAGAGCTCTGTTGTAGAGATGAAGAGGAGCAAAGACTCTTCAGATGGCCAGGAGAGGAATTACAGTGTGTTTCTGATTACTGAAAACCATAGTCTTATTGTGGTAGGAAGGATGGACTAGAAGATACAGCACTGGGGCTCAATGCAGATGAGTCCATGCTTTTATTTCTGGTGCAGGTAGGGACAATCTGTGTAGTTTTCTGCAAATCAATATATCATGCTCTCACCATTCCCATCTCTAAAATTAAAATAAATGGAAATAGCATTTTCCTCTCTAAAGGAAAAGAGGAAGAGATATCTATCTATGGTTGCGAACAGCTTGGCAATGGTGAGGAGTGTCATAATAAGCAGCTGTATGTATTGCTAACTGTCTGGAGACAATTTTTTTTTTTTTTTTTACTCACCTTTTCCATGATGCCCACCAGAAGTTCTCAGTATGGTGGCTTTGTGGAATATTTTGTGGAATTATTATCCTCACAGTCCATCCCTGGTTTTCATTCATTTTAAAGCCATGTCGTGAGCAGACTACAAAGGAAGTAGGAGGCATCCCTATTTTATACTGCTCTGTAGTGAAGTTAGTCTCAAAGCCCTGGAGAATCTGAAGCCTTAGGTTAGTTCAGTTTAGACCAGCATCATTTAAGTTAGTGATACTGCTGCTTGGGCTTTAAATTAAGAGCATAAAGCCTTGTGGAGTGAAATCAATAGTAACTGGCATCTAGAGGGACTGAGCCCTGAGATTCGGTAGGAATAAAAATTGTTCCCTGGTAAAATGTGCTATATAACATATCCAAAATAAGAATTAAACTTTCTGGAAAAACTAAGTTAAAGTTTTATACCTGATTTTATCCTGGTTTCCTAAGAAAGCAAGGCTTATGCATCATACTGTTCACCTGTATGTTCCTTCCTTTCCTCATTAATATTGGACCTCTTGGAAATGTTCAAGCACATATGAAATAGTTTAAATTTTGCATAAATAGTAAGTTTCTCCCACATTTTGGAATCCCTGGATACAGAGGAAGGACACAGATTAGCATCTGTGCTGAAGGATAGGCTGTGTTATGGTATGAACTAGTTAGTTCATTTCATTTGGTCCAGCAGTAGAGAGCTACAATTCACATACCAGCAAGCCCATATGTAGCCCAGAAGCAGCTACAGCATGTGTTGCCTCTTTTCCAGCCAATATTTGGGAGATACTAGAAGGAGCTGAGCATATTGAGGATGGGAGCTGGGTATCACAGATGATATGAGGAATATAGATGGGATTACAGCATGTTCTTGGGTACACATTCTGAATTTCTCACTGTAAAACTTGCAGCATCTTAGTCTATTTATAAGGCTTTGAGGCATCATGTTTCAAATGGCATTTAAAGAACCCAGTACTGCATCAATGTCAATAGGATATTGTTGTCCCATATACATGAAAGAGATATCAGCAGAGAAGTTTTATGTTTGCCAAAAATACAATGGTGACATACCTATTAGGAAGCCTATCAGCTTATGTATACCAGAGTTATTTTAGAAGAGGCCAAGTATCAGTTGGTAGAGCAGTTCAAAAAATACTCAGTAGATCATTGTGAGTGTAAAGAGATCTTGTATCAGTCATTCTTGGATAAAAAGCACCCCCCCCCCAATCTTATAAAAGTATATGATATGATTTCATAACTATATGATGAAATATAATAATTTTATAAATTGCATGCATTATATTTGTAAAAGGTGTTTGATTTCATAATATAGTTATGAACTATGAACATTTACAAACATATTGCATGTAATTTATAAAAAGTAACTGACTCTAAGTTATTACAAAATGCTTTGTTTAAAGTATTAGATAGACTTCATTTTTATTTTATCTTTCCTACTACTACTTTTTCTTTCCCTTCTTGTTTATCAATGGTGATGGTACATCTCAACCTGTTTTCAGTATATTATCTGTTCTTTTATTTTCCTTTTATTTTCTTCTCCTCTCCTTCTCTACATTCCTACCCTGTGTAGTCCTTTGTATTCTTAAATGTTTCAATCTTTTTCTGGTTTCGTTTGCTCAGTTTTTCTTTCTCTTTTCACATGCAGTTACTTATCTGCAAACCAATACTATTTAAATGTGTTCTTACAGTGTCTTCTTTCTAAACACTTCTTTTCCTACAAAAAAAAAAATATACTGCCAAATCTCTGGTGCCCTCCTTAGCTTGTCACTTGCAGTCTGTATTTAGTAGCTCGATCTCATTGCTACAGTATGGAGCACATTAGGGGAGATCTATAATCAAAGATGTATTTTGCTTGTCCAACAAATACAGTTAATAGCTGAGAGAATTTATGTATATAGAGCCAAATGCTCTCTTGCCTTCTATTACTTACACCTGTAGAAAATGACTTTGAAGTCAGTGTGAAACAGTACCATTATAAGTAGGTTTAATTTTATTTTCATTTTGCACTCACTTTATCCTGTGCAGGACTACAGAATATATACAAAATCTATATATTTTCTTGACATTTGTGAGTTTGAAGAAAAAGCAGCCAAATACATTAATCCATATTAAGTATGGAGAGCACAAGCCACAGAGATGTTGTAGGTGGTTTAGAAAAAGTATGTTTCTGATTATAATGTTTTTTGTGGCCTGCAATATTTTAGAACTTTTTTTTTTCAGCAGAAGAAATAATAATTAAAAACTGTACCTTCAGAATTACAAGGGGATGTATATGTTTATCTGTATAGGAAAAGAAAGGGTAGAATTATGTTTGGAAAAAACATTTAAATCCACGATGAACATGTAGTGGCTATCGCTTTACCACTTCAGAGCCTATCTGACTCTTCTGCAATTAAGATATTATGTGGCAAGTGTTTCCCTTCTCAAGGGAATTGAATGTGTTGTCATATCGTCCCCTGGTGACTGTCCTTGGAGGAAAGAACAAGGAAAATATCTTTAACTTCCAGTGATATAATGCTCCCCATATGAGAACCATTGGGATTTCCTGTATAGATCCATAGGAATGCTAAGGAGAGGTTTGCTTGGATGTATTTTTCCCAGAAAATCCTCTTTGTAAATACTGACTTTTAAGTCTTTGAGATTGTCTATACAAAAGAGTTGGGCAATCACAAAGCAGCTTAGGAGTTTTACATTAAAAACCAGATACCATTCCCCAATGGACTTGGGTCTGTGAAGATAAAGCTTATTACGACACCTGAGACTTTACATTTGGCAGTATCTCTAGGGGCTGAACCTAAGCTGTCTTATCTCCTCCTTTACAGCTGTTTAGGTATTTCTGCTTTGATTGACCTGAGAAATAGGGCTCCTTGCATGACAATGGAGGTGCTGTATAATATTAGTCCCTCTTGTGTTCACTCTAGGTCTGATTCTGAAAGATTTGCGGCTTTCTCCAATTTGACTTTTCCCATGAGCTGGAAATTTCAGGTGCCAGTAATAGTGTTTCCCAAGAATGAAGACAGACCCTGCCTTGGAGAATCTAACCAGAGTTACCTCTTGACTTGCAAAGCCAGTAAATAAAGCCATGTGTGGACGTAGAATCATTCCATTCAAGCTTCAACAAGCTGCTAGCACAAAGTATTTTCTTTTCTTAGTCCCTTTCCTACACTTTGGAAGAACCAAGTGTCCCACAGACTTAGAAACCTGCCAAAGATTGTGGACCTTCTGTTTGCATAAAACGTCCTGACTCCAAGTAAAGATGCAAACCAAAAGTTATAAGGATTTAAGACTCCCTTCACTCGCAAAAAGAAAAGGCAATACACCTTTAACACTGGTATGTCAAGCACTTAAATGTGAACAGTTGCAAGAATTTTGATTGCTTCTGTGTTGCCAGTATTATTTGGAACATTGCCTAGTTCACCTTCTTTTTTCCCCTTTATAAATTAGGTCTTAGTATGTTACTTAAACAATACTTGCATCATTGTTGGTATTGGTACAGCAGCCTTAATTTGGAGGTTTTGTTTGGTCTGTTTGCTTTTCTTTACTGTAAGTTCTGTATTTTCATATCTGAACCTTATGTTTATGCAAGGGAGTTTTTTTAAGCTTCTTTTTTTTTCTCATTTCAGAAGCTATAGCAGGCAAGGCAGTATTTTGCTTAAAGCCCAGAAAATCTCTGATCTCCCAAATCAAATATTCCTGAAATAGAGGGAGCTACCTTGAACAGGCTTCTCTGTCATTAGTAGGCATACTCATTTGACTTTTTGCTAATCAGAAACTCCCTGGTCTTACTCCTACTCCATAAAATCCAAGTTTATGGAGTCATTAATCTAATCCCTATCCCACCTGTAACAATGCCAATTCACTCTCAGAAAAAGAAAAAAAAATCCAAACTCATACAGATTGCTTCATTTCTAATGCTTGGGCAAGAAAAGTCACCCCTCCCAAATAAACTACCCATTTTGTGTCCTTACTGACAAGACTACCTTTGTCCTGAGACCATGCCCTCTCTAGGAACAATTATTACCGCATCCAGTTCTTTAAGTCTATAAATGTTGATCTTGAATATAGCAATGGTCTCTGTTTGATATGCAGACAAAACACAGTTGAGCAGTGTCTGCTTCCTCCTTTGACAAAATGTGCAGAATTCTACAGTGGTCAGAGGGACAGGACTACTGTTCAGCTGGTTCTCTAGCTTCACATCTGTACCGAAAATGACTGCACATGGAGTATATTTTGTTGAGTATATATTATGTGTTGCTAGAACTCCTGACCCACTGGCAAAGCCCATGTATCTATGATGGTGAGACAGCTGATAAATCGGGGATTGTCATTATCACCTTTGTTTAATGCCTCGTATAATAAATGTACAGACTCTTATTGAGTAGGAGGAGAGTGAGTGGCAATTTCTTGTAGCCTTCTTCTATTTGCCTGCTAACTGTAAATTATTAATTCCTGTCCTTTAAAGAGCAACTTCCCTCTTCCATTTCAAGGTATGTGTTACATATAATTTCTAGTACTGCAAAATTTTAAGTTATGGGATGAGTTAAAAGAATCTAGTGCAATATAAGGGCAGGAAGAAATAGATCAAAATCTCCAATGTTAATCCATATAGTTCTGTTATGAACACGTCAGAGACAACTGATGACAGAGATGAAGAGGAAGTTATGTTGCAGATTATATCTAAAAATTGTCCAAAGATTGTCTTTTTTTAAAGAAGCAGTGTTAAATAATAAACTTGTTACATAACGTATGATGAGCAAAGATATATGAAGCTTTGGATGCGAAACATGAATGAAACAAATGATACTTTTAAAAAGTGCATATGGCTTAAATGGCAGTACAACAGAAAAACTTTCAGTGTCTGTAAAAGTATTGGTGGAATTGTGGGGACCCTATAGACTGTTACGGTTTGAGCAATCAAGTTCTTCGTGGACATAAAACTGAGATAACAAGGTGGGGTTTGGGTTTCTTAATTTTCCCATCTATTGGAACTTCAGTGTTTTAGTAGAAGAATGCAGTGAAGTGATTCTAGCATATAGATGAAGCAGGGCTATGGAAATAAGTAACTGAAATAACGGTCAATACGTAGATTAAAGGTTATTCTGTTGTTTGAATCTGTTAGCATTAAAACAAAGCAAGCACGTAAATTGAGATACAGACATAGATCTATAAAAAGTACTGGTTCTATATGTTTACAATAAAGCATGAGACTAAGAAGGGACTTACAACAATGAGCAGAAAACTTCAAATTAGGCTCTACAGTGTTACCATAACAGTCTGAGAAGATAGCCCAACAGTTTACACAGCTGATCAGGGCACTGTTAGTGGAGCTAACACCTTTGCAGGCTTTGTACATTTCCTAGGAAAAAAAACCAAACTATTTTTTCAAGGTTAATAAAAAAGAAGGTCTTGAAGAGGTTTTAGGTTTCAACAGTTGAAGCAGAACAGAGGGAATAAGAAACTTTACCATTCTCATGTTACAGCTGGAGAACTGAGGCACAAAATATTTAATTGACTTGCCTAGGACCACACACAACAGTTGTATTAAGACTGCCTACTCTTACTCTAGATTCAGGTCCTTAGGCCATCTTTCTTCTGTAAAGTAATTTTTAAAAAATTCTTTATGGCTTCAGTTAGGCGAAACATCAAGACTGTTTAAGAGAGAAAAAATAGAGCTGACGTTTCAATAATGAAGTAATAAAGCTTGTTTTCCCTTTGCTTTCAATTTGGAATTACTTTTGGTGGAGATGTAATTACAAATTCATAAGTTTCAATTGATAAATACCTAGATTGTACATGTTAAGGACTTCTGTATTAAGAATCCTGAAGTCCATGCTTCTATCCAATAGTCCCTTCTTGGAAAATTATTTTGTCACTTTAAATGAGACTTTGATTAATTAAAATTTCATTTACTGCATTCCAGTAATGTGGACTAATGTCGTGATTCAGCAAGTTACTAAACCCCGTAATTTCATGTACTTAAGAATAGATATACATTTGAGTCTTCTTTTGAATTGTTTGAATTGTTTGGTTCATTTCTCTAAATTTTCTTAGCATCTTTGATTACTGTGTTAACATTTTTTTTTCCTCCTTTCATGTCTTTTTTTTCAACTCTGAAAAAATTGGTATATTTAGCAGATATTGACAGACCATTTTAATTTAAGCAACTCAATTTCAGTAAATATCTGAGAAGCCTGGTATGTCTAATTTCTAACCAAAATTACAGTCCTTATTGTGTTAAGATCTGTATCTCTGCTTAATCATTTACATTTGGAATTCTTTTGGAATTGTTAAAATAAAAAGTAGCTTAAAAATTACATCAAATTTTTCTTTTCCAGACACCTTTTTTAATCCCCAAATTAGAAATATTTGAATCCTAAGGCAAAAATAATTCCCATATCTTCATTTCTTGATGCAACTGTAAGTCTCAGTCTATATAAAAGTAGATTTTGTGTTCAATTTCCAAGGTATTGGAATTTTATGGTAGAACTGTGTAATGTGGATTAAACTTAAATTACATTACTTTCCTTCAGAAAGATCAATATAAGTTCTACCAATAGTCAATATGTTTTCAGCACCTTTCACTGTAGCATAGATTTTATTTTTTGGATTATGGGTGGGAAGACTTTATTCTCTGAAACACGGAGGTGTGGAAAAGGAATAATGCAACTTCAAACAAGCAGGAAATCTGACTAATACCTAAGATGAATAATAGAGTCCTGGTGCAGTGCTAGCTCAATTCACTAAGCTTCAACCCTTTTCAGAGTAGGCAATTCAGCTGTTATGTATTAAAGAAAGCAATTTTAATAGTAAGAATTAGAGGAAGCTTTTGGATTGTAATTGTAGTTAGGTTAATTTTGTAAAATTCATTAGCAAGATGGTCTCATTTGTACAAATGTAAAACATATCATTCATAAAGTTCTGTCAGGTTTCCATTGACCCAGGTGCCTATAATGTGTTAATTTACATCAGAGAAACAGCAGTGTGTGGAAATTGGGCAGCAGATAGGATTTAGTTGTTTTTCATTAGCACTTGGACTTTGATAAAGGGGAACAGAAAAGAGCTACTTGACCTTTCAGTGCTTAAATTATTAAAGAGCAAATAGATTTGAGGTCCAGATGCTTGCAAATCTAATTTGTCTTGTGGAGTAAGGATGAAAAGACATTTTGAGTTTGAAATTGCTCCAGTCTACTTAGTTCTTTCTTTAATGTATCTGAAGATGAATAGATGCCAGGCATTTAAAATGTAATATACAGGGAGTAGTGCATGTAGTATAACTAACATGAATTTGCTAGAGGAAAAGGATAATTTTAATGACAGATTTGTTTCTAAACTATCTACAAACTTTAGCTTTAATCACTGAGTGAAAAATGTAAAGAATCTTCATTTCAACCAGTACTGAAACAGGTCATATTACCTTGTGTGGTCTGAGGTCACTCCTCAGTCCTGCTGCAATAAAAAAGGTAGCAATACTCTCCTGAAGGCAACAGCCAAATAACTTAGTTTACTATCCATCATGCTTTAGTGAAACTGAGGGATTCTTATCTTTGCTGCGGTATTAGGCAAGTGTATCCAGCGTCAGTACCTTGCAAGAATAGATGTTTACATCACCTTCTACTTTTTCTCCAATACTCCATTTAAATTTGCATATTGTAGATTCACTGTAAATTAGTAGTTAGAGGAGGCAACATGCTCTCTTCAAAGTAGCTTGGAATCCCAGTTCTAAGCAACTGTGTTTTTTTCTAGAAAATTAACTGCTAAAATCATGTCAAACATTGATTTGGAAGAGAGAAAAAAAGATTCTAATGTAGGTATTTCATGGCTAGTTTTTACAGATCAGTTCTTGTAGGATCAAAGAAAGGTTGCCATGTATTGACCTTCATTTACTACTCAGCATGGAATTAATCAACTAATGAAAATCTTTCTGCTAGATGTGTAGACTTTGTTGCACAGAGCTGCAAAATGTACAGACAGTAGCCTTCAAGTAGACCCTCAAGATACTCATCTCCCGTGCTGTACCAAACTTATACATGTTTAGATTTCTGTGTGGCGTTCAGCATCAGATTAAAACATCTAAATTTAGGTGTCCACTTGTACGTGTCTACATGTGAGCTGAGTATTTAGTTATTATGGTCAGTGGAGCCCAGAAAGCAATTAAGTTGACCCAGAAGTAGACATCTCCTTGCTGGTCAAGTCTTTAAGATCTGTTGCCTGTACTGAGTAGCTCTCCAGTGACTGCAATGGGAGTTTACAGATGTATAAACAACCTCATGAAGACATTTAAATTCAAGTGTCTTAACATAAAACTAAATCTCCACTGTGGTGAAAGTCTAAATCAGGCAGAGGAAGAGGTATTAAGCATTCTCAGTGTTAACTTTCTGCACATTCTTTGTCAGCATAGGAAGTGCAGCATCTGGAGATGCTACATCTTAAAAACAGTGAACAGGGTCTGTTGCACGTGAGCAGTAGGTCTGGTAAAAAAATAGTAAGATGGCCAAGAGAACTGGCGTTTTTCTGCCTCTTGGTGATATTCACCTATGAAGGCTCTGCAGACCTAGCATCGTGCTGTCATAGAATCATGAAGTCATTGAATGGTTTGAATTGGAAGGGACCTTTAAAGATCATCTAGTCCACCCCCCCTGCCATGGGTAGGGACATATTCAACTAGACCAGCTTGCTCAAAGCCCCATCCAACCTGACCTTGAACAGTTCCCATGATGGGGCATCATTCAAGCACACAGCATTATCTAAATGTGCAAAGGCAGCTCGAGTGTAGAAGCAGTATGTTAGTGTCATGGTTTAAGCCCAGCTGGCAACAAAGCACCACGAGGCCACTTGCTCACTCTTCCCCAGATGGGGAAGAGAAAATGTAATGAAAAGCTGATGGGTCGACACAAGGACAGGGAGGGATCACTCACCAGTTATGGTCATGGGCAAAAGACAGGCTCAACTTGGGGAAAAAAAATCAAAATCAATTTAATTTATTACCAATCAAATCAGAGCAGGATAATGAGAAGTAAAACCAAACCTTAGAACACCCTCCCCCCAGCCCTCCCTCCTTCCTGGCCTTAACTTCACTCCTGGTTTTCTCCACCTCCTCCCCACCAGCAGTGCAGGGGGACAGGGAATGGAGGTTGGGGTCAGTGCATCGCACCTTGTCTCTGCTGCTCCTTCCTCCTCAGGGGCAGGACTCCTCACTCTTTCCCTGCTCCAGCGTGGGGTCCGTCCCACGGGAGACAGTCCTTCACAAACTTCTCCAATGTGAGCCATTCCCACAGGCTGCAGTTTTTCACGAGCTGCTCCAGCATGTGTCCTTTCCGTGGGCTGCAGTCCTTCAGGCACAGACTGCTCCAGCGCGGGCTTTCCCATGGAGTCACGGCCATCTTGGGGGGCCTCCCCCTGCTCTGGCGTGGGCTCCTCTCCCCGGGCTGCAGGTGGGCATCTGCTCCCCCGCTCCCCTCCATGGGCTGGGGGGGGACAGCCTGCCGTCTCACCACGGGCTGCAGGGGCAACAACCTCCTCTGGCGCTCCTCCTTCCCTTCCTTCTTTACTGACCTCAGTATCTGCAGAGGGGTTCCTCTCACATTCCAATCTCCTCCCCTGCTGCAGGTTCCCCTTCTTAAATCCGTTCTCCCAGAGCTGCTACCACCATCGCTGATGGGGTTGGCCTGGGCCAGAGTCGGGTCCGACTTGTAGCCAGGGAAGCTTCTGGCAGCTTCTCACAGGAGCCACCCCTGCAGCCCCCTCCCCCGCTACCAAAACCCCACCACACAAACCCAATACAGTTAGTCTGGTTGTGCACTGAGTCAGTAAGGCTCCAGAGAGTGCAAGAGCTGGAAAGCTCTATGCCAGTGCTTAAAGCAGCTTGAGTCTAGCAGAGGCCCAGCAGGTGCAGGAGCTCGCTGGCTATGACTGCACAAAGTCATCTCTTTTATTTCTAAACCAGATTTGGCTCCAGAAGGGGAATAGCCATAGCTGTGCAGTGATATGACTAAGGCAATAAGCCCTGTTGGGTCCAGACGCAGGCCTGCAGAGGCCCAGCCCAAGTGTCCCTGTACTTTGGGCAGTCTTCTGTAAACATAATCATCAATGTACAGATGACAAAGTGGGAACAACATGTCAGTAGACTGTGTGGATATTTCATCTTTAAGAAACATAACCTACCCAGAGATTGCTGTTCTTTATGAATTATCAACTTGAAAGGTCATAAATTGTTATTAGAGGTAGATGATGTGCAAAAACAGGGACTCATTGCCCCTTTAACATCAGTTACCTATACTGACTTTCTTACTGGGATTCAAGATTCCAGGAGACAAATAATGACTAAGAATCACTGGTCCCCAGTGATGCAATAAACTTGTAAGCCAGGCCTCTTTAGAGACATGGACTTCCCACTTCACAAATTTGAAACCACTGACTCAGGCTTTTACAGGAACTGCAAGGGTATAATGATTACACTGTTTGCATATACAGCAGAAATCACAATTTCTTTTGTTCCTGCTTGAATGTCCATAGCACCTTTACAGTGGAGAGGGATGGACTATTCCCTGTAGGTCCCAGTACAGCAAAGAATGCAAGTACAAACTGCATTGCTTTGCAGAACGCAGAAACACTTAAAAATATGGTTATATGTAAGATGTGTAAAAGTGCTTTGCTGAGTGAGAATATCTTCCATCAAAATGTGTTTTATTCTTGCTCAGTAACAGTCAATATGCCACTGAAATTTTAAAGACTGTAATTTACTCTGTGTGTGCTGTTATGAATAGTTATAATGTCAACAGTTAAGCAAATACTATTTCCCATCTCTTTGTAATTTATTTCTTCATTTTTATCTTACTACTCATTTCATTTCATTTAGACAAGATAAAACAGCTTAGAGAATGGAATCTATAGCTTTATTCTTACTTCTGTGAACAAAACAATACTTAATTCTACATTTTAGCACTGATCAAGCAAGCTTTTTCGGTACAAGAGTTCAAACAAGAAAGTGTTCCGTGCATTTGCTATGTGAAAAGCTGTGGTGTGTATGGCTAATTTTGTTTTTCCAAAACAAAATGAGTTTGTTTGGAAGCATGAGTCTATTCCACAAATTCATACACCTGAATATCAAAATTACTTTTACCAGTGTCCTTTGCTTTTAACAGTTCTTTTTTTCCATAAATACCAGTATGCTATTACAGTTTCAGAATTAGTTGACTGCCCGAGTCTTAAAATAGTGCATGTGTTTCTTTTGTTCTTTCCTTTCTACACTCTTAGTGTCTATCAAATAGTTGTTGAAGAAGAACGCCCACGGAGGACCAAAAAGACAACTGAAATCCTGAAGTGCTACCCAGTGCCCATTCATTTCCAGAATGCCTCACTTTTAAATTCGCAGTACTACTTTGCTGCAGAGTTTCCAGCCAATGGTTTACAAGCTGCTCAGCCTTTTACTATTGGTGATAACAAAACCTACAGTGGTTTCTGGAACACTCCTCTTCTTCCTCATAAGAGCTACAGCATCTATTTTCAAGCTGCTAGCAGAGCCAATGGGGTAAGTCTTACAACAGGTGTGGTTTTATACAATATTTGTGTGTAAATAGATGATTCGCACCAACTAGCATGATGCCCAATTTAGTTGCTAATGAGAAAATGAAGTAACAGTGAAATTTAGCACACTGAGTTTAAAAAATAACAGTTTTCCTAACACAATATTGCTTAATGATTAAAGGTTACAGGAAAGAGGTGGGGAAAACAGCGCATTTTGTCAATAGCGTGTAGGCAAAGTAGTGCGTTACCATTCTGTCTTATTACCTAAAAGCTGTTCAATGTGTGTTTGACTGGCTTTATTTATTTCTTTTTTTGTTGTTTTTGTTTTCTTGCTTTGAAGAGGAGAGTGTTGTGATTTTTTTTGTTAAGTTTAAGCCAAACTTGACTGTGGATTTTAGCACATCTGTCTTGGCCTGTTCAGTCCCATTACCTTAGTTCGTAATGTCTTGAACTCCCATGTTGTCTTTTGGTTGCCCTGACTGAATTGCAAACCAATTCCCCCCCCGGCCCTTTCTACAAACAGTAAAAGAAAAATAAGTAGATGGAACTGAAATTAAAAGTGTGTAAAAAGGTCTTCACAGATCATGTTTCATCAGACTAATTCTTCCTGGAATTGTTTTTCATTTCATGGACAGACCTACCCAGAGCCCTTCAATTCCTGATAAGCTTTGGCTGTCTGTGCTGACAGCCTGGAAATGTTTTCTGCCAGAAACCATAATGGCTCCCCTTTCCCAGTGCCCTGACAGTGCAGAAATGTGAAACACCATTGATTATTTTTTCTTGCTAAAATTGTCTAGCATGATGCTTCAAACTACATGATCTGTAAGAAAAAGAAAAATCTCCCAAGGCCATTATGTTGCCAAAGTAAAAAAGCTGAACACTTTCCTTTGCTCTTGTGAATATCTTTCACATATTTTCTACTTTTAGAGGGATCTTACTTAACGTTTATGTACCATACCCAAGCAGTGTTTGTCTATATTATGAAAGCACATTGGAGTTGCTTAATAAGCAGTTAAGTATGTAATGAGGCACATTAAATCGACACTTCTCTGACATTTTGTCAGTACTTTTAAGAACAGAGTCATGGATGACTTTCTTTGCTTAGGAACACAAGACGTGACCTTTTTCCTCTTTATTTGACACAGGAAACCAAAATCGACTGCGTCAGGGTAGCTACGAAAGGTATGTTCATATTATGTCATGTATTCTGTATTTCAGCTTGCTGACCTTTCCTTCACATGGTCTTTGCAAACTTCCAGAAGTGTTTATGTTGCTGAAAGGCATCATTAAACCTATTACAGAATTTAAATGATTCATTTGTGTCTCCAGCTGAGACTTAGGAAATTTGTTTGTTTGTTTGTTTGTTTTTAATAATATACATATTACTCATTTTTAGTTGTCTACTTGAACACAGGGGTTTTAAAATATATTCTGTGGGTTTTTATATGATCTCACAATAAATATTTTTGATTTTTCTATATACAGTAGAGTTGTAAAATTGCCAGTTGCAGAGTGCATACTAGCTGCTTATACATCCATAGTGAAAAATTACCCCCTACTCATAAGCAATTATCTTATCTTAATTGCTTTATGAAAGAAAAGTGGAGAAAACATGTTCTTAATTTTCATGGTATAAATCAGCTATATTTATCGGACTGTCATCACATGATACTACCATTTGTGAGACAAGTTTGTATAATTGAGACAGTGCTAGCTATAGGTTTGATCCCCAGACAGGGAAGGATAAAAATGCTGCTGATACATTTAACTTTGGAGGCTGGGATCTGTCTGTGATTATTTTTGTAGTCACACCTTTTTAGAAACTCTAGCTGGTGGCAACTTCAAAGCCTGAAAAAGAAGTGGTGGGATAGTATGATTATCTGGAGATTGTAATAGAGGAAAAGGAAAGAAAGTACTGCTGTCAGCAGGAACCGGTAATACCATCTTGTGGTTTGGGCACCTGGTAAGAGTATGAAACAAAAACTACTTCATCACTGTACCACTGTTCCTTTTGGGAGATCGTGCATGTCTCATAATGACTATCCCTAACATAACTGATTGCACCATGATTTCAGTTACATGTAGACTTCACAATTTCACCACTAAATCTAAATAGGGTGAGAATCTCATTACTTAAAAGTAACATAAATATTAGCATACGGTTGCCTCTGTTGAAAGGCTGGATCCTCCCTAATGTGACAAATACATTTTTTATGGCTCTTTGAACTGTTTCCTGGGGTTTTTTTCCCAAACCAAAGGTAGTAGTTATAATTTTAATTTACTAACTGACTGCTTACTAACCCACAGAAAACTTTCAAATATCTAAACAAAAACCCAATAAAACGTAGATGAGAGATGAATTCCAGATTCAAGTGGAATCCTGTGGTGTTGTTTTCCAGTAGCTTCAATGATACCAGGAGTGGACTACGTTACCTCAGAAACCATAATAGGTGATTGGAGGAATGGATTTTAAATTGTTTGAAGATTTGTATTCTTAATCACTAATGGATATTCAACTATTTCAGTTACTTGACTGACTGAAAAATCTTGCTCTCTCATTTGAGAAGTGAGGGTAGCTTTATGGATTGGGATAGCTCCCATAGCAACAAGCTACTTTGAGCTAACCCATTTGGCAGTGGAGATGTGAGAAATGCAGGTTTTATTTTAAACAAATCTCCATACATCTCTGTTTTGAAAGCATGTTTCAGAATTCTTTGTAATACCTTTGTGAAGCCTGTAAAATTCTGTGAGGGGTTGTTGTGAGGACTTTGAAACCAGAGATGTCCTCAATGGCATTTATAGTTCCTGATGCAAAACTTTCTTGGGAGGCTTCTGTAAAGCACTGATTTCCATGCTTATAAACTGAATGTCTGTATTATATTTTTAAAGTATATGTATTTAAAAAAATAAAAAGGAGACCAGGACATATTTTAATATATTAATCATACCTGCCTGTACAGATTTTTTCCCTTGAGATCCAACAGAGATACTTGAGAGAAAAACACACTTCTGTGCCCCCTTTGGACTTTCCACATATGGACTAGAAAAAATAGCAAAAATGCTTAATGTCTGTAGCTCAGAAGTCACCACACCAGCAGTGGGGCAAGACAGAGATTTGTCCTCTCCTGTTCACATCCCCTTCTGTTCACATCCCTTCAAACAGCTTGGTACAACATTCACATTGCCTGTACCCTAGGAAACAAAGGCTGCTCTGACTGCTGTGCCTGATCTCTTACAGACACACACCATTTTCCACTGAGTTTTGTGACTACAGTATAGCTACTAGACAGTAAGCTACTTAAGCTCTATCATGTGCTCATTGTGCATCTATTTATTACAATGGTTCTTGCAAATAAGGTTGTGGACGCTTTCCAGTATAACATCTAGTTTTCATGTAGTGGTAACATTTCTGAAATGTTTGTATTCTGGGCTTCTGTTATCTTTGAAAGTTCAAGTTTTTAAAGCTAAAAGGAAGTGCTTTAGGCCATTCATGTATAAAACTGGTATAATCTTCTTTTAAATTAAGGTCTGATCCTGAAAATACCTACCACCTTGTGTAGGCCATTGGAGTTAGTAGATGTACTCTAGAATTTAATACATATGTGGGAAACCATATGCTTTTAAGCCCTAATCAAGTCAGTTATATACCTAATTTTGAGCACAAAAGAACAGTCTCGCTGACTACATTGCAACTATTCTGTCTTAAAGTAGACATGTAAGTATTTTGCTGGATAAAGGCCTGTGCCATAAAGCATACCTTGTAAAACAAACACGGCAGTGCAGCCAACTGTCCACTTTTTTCTTGAAAGCTTCTGCAATTCCATTCCCATGGAATTGAGGATTGTACCAAGCACATTGGCAGCCCTTCCTGGGATTCATGTCACCCAAGGTAACCTCCACGCTGCTCCACTGAGCCAGCTGAGCTTGACCAAGCCACCTCATTGTCTGTATTGATGGTGTGTGGTTAGCCTGTTTGAAGTCTGCCCTCAGGACCAATATGGAAGTTCAGAACCTGACATGAACATAGCTATATCATTTGCTAACTGTATTTCCTTTAATTATCCCAACTCCAGATAATCTAAAAGTCGTTGGTGCCCTTGAGACCTTCTTAAGATCATTGACATTCTGCTTTATCACTGAGTTTTGTGGTGTTCATTCCATGGCCCACTGTATGCTTTGGTAGTTTTTGTTAAAATAAAAATAAATTAGTAAGTGTAATGTAAAGGTACAGAGTGTTCTTGCCCCAGATCCAGCAGAATGCTTGAGTAGGTACTTCGCTTTTCACTCCAGTTGATGTCAACAGGAATAATGTATGTGCTTACTGTCAAGCATATCCTCAACTGGCACACACTGTGTTGCTGGATCAGAGCCAAAGTGCACCAGATAGCCTATTACCTTATTGACAGGCTTCTTGTTGGAAAAGTACAGCCTGACTCTACTGGGTCAAATGCATGTGTAGGGTCAGTAGCTGGATAATACTTTCTCATTCCATCAATTATATTTTAAACAACCTCAATTTGTAACATTTAAAAAAATACTCTTGTTTTATGACCATTACATTTTTACAAGTGAAACCTCTATTTAATGTATTCTTTTAGAGATCATATAAAAATCCTGATTGCAAAGATTGTAAGTGTAATTTAGGATCAGAGTATTGGGTTTTGAAGAGCTGAAAGTTCTCCTCCTGCTTCTACTGCAGTCAAAGGGAAACTTTGCCACTGATTTTGCTAGGGGAAGGCTCAGACAGCATATTCTTGTGATATGGAGTCTTCTGATCTTAGTTTTCTGTAGAGGAAGGCTTCTAGGACCTCTGTGACTATTTGGTGTATATACAAATGTGGAGACTGCAGGGTTTCCACTCCCATTATTTTTGACAAGATAATTAAACAAACAAACAAACAAAAATCAGGAAGAGATTTTTGTACCAGTGGTAATAAAGGTTGTCGTATTTTGCTTGAAATATGGCTTTCATATACCTACTCTTTCTTCAAGCTAAATGACTGTAAAATCTCCACAGATGAAGTTGAAAACATTCCAAAACTCCTCCAAGTTTATTGCTATCAACTTTGTGGTGTTTTGTGATTTATATTAAGACTATATTTCCTGATATGACTTACAACACTGTCTGGACAGAAACATCTTGGTTATCTCCTAGGAATCCAGTTCTCAAGAGGGAGACATCATTGTTCTAATTTTGCAATATTGGAAGGCTTTCATTAATTATGAGAGAAGAAAGGATATTATAATATTTTAAATCCAATACCAACACTGCTCTAGCAGCTACTATCAAGACTGCATTTCAATGTTGCAGAGGGATATTTCAAAATATTATGCAGCAGCAGTTTTGAGTTTAATTGTCTGCAGATGGTAGATGGTCTATTTTCCTCACTCGTTGCCACATTTCTAATAGCACCCAGGCTGTTCTATGTAAATGAGCGATCTTTCATATAATTTTGTCCTTAATTTTCCAATATTTTTTCTTTGCATCATTCTCCAGCTGCATCATGTTGGATCTGACCTTTTAATTTTTTTTATATTCCTTAATATATATGTATCATAGTGTGCTTAACCATTTAGAGGCAATCATAGTACTCCTGGCAAACAAAGAAATACGAGCTTTTATTAATCTGAGCCATGGTAATAGTTATCTATACCAGTCAGTGATTGTTACAGCCTTGACAGAAAAGTCTTAATACTTCAGACATGCAAAGAATTCCGTTTTTTCAGCTTTTTCTTGTCTTAGTGGCAAAACATGAACTTGAAACTCGGACCTCAAACAGTTACATACATACCTAACTAAAAGCGTGCCAACTCTCAGTAGTCATTCTCTGTATGCTGAAAGTTAAATATATGTGTAGTGTGTGCATTTTCAGAACAAAGACCCAAGTAGGTACAAGAAAAATTAATCTTAGCTAGCTCAAAAATATTTTACATGAAAATTATCTTAAAAAAGAATTCTAGGAAAAATGTACTATTATGAAATAGGAAAAAAGAAAGTGAAAATAGTTCAAATTACCTGGAGAAGTTAATACTAGACTAATCTGAATAAGCAGTTAACTTTCATTTAGCCCAGTGCTGTGACTAGCAGAGCCAAAGAGTCTCCAGTTTCCTCAAATGCATTATACGTAATAATGTGCTTTGAGTCCTCTTCCTGAATGAAATTTACATATGAAAGCTTACTAATTTGCAGAATAACCAAACTAACAACTGAAGGTGAAAAGGAAATTGTGGGAGTTTTTTGGTTTTATTTGTAAGAAGTTCAGACAATAAACTATTGACCAAGATTCTTCTTGCTGGCCTAGCTTCAGTCTGGCTTTTTTTTCCCTCATGCATGCTGACCTGGAAATCTTCCTTTGCCTTAGCTGCGATAATCGTGACTCAGCTTACAACACCATACATTCGCATCGCCCCTGCTGCAGGCGACGACCAACTAACAGGTCAGATGTTCAAGTACAGACAAGTCATCATCCCCGTTTTGTCTCATTTTCTTTGGCTCTTTTTCCCTGATGGTTTCTTCATTCTCTGCTCATAAATAGTTTTCTATGTTGAAAGTTTCTTTTTGTTTATAATTTTTACTTCAGCTCCATTAAATTAAACTGTGTGCTTGGCACCAAAACTTACACACACATCCCTGTACATACAACTCCACTGCATGTGTCCATTGTATGTGTGATCTGTGGAAAGTTCCTTCAAGCCTGATGTAAAGAGATCTAGTCTTGCTCCATCCATTAATTGAATGACAGTTTGAATATAGATATATACCTGCATACCTGTTTATTTTTTTCTGTGTTATTAGGTCAAGACACTAGAATTTCTAAATAATTTAGGCTTAAGAGTTCTATGTGTGAGTTAGGACAAAGGTCTTTTATTAATGACTTTTTCTACTGCGGAATGCTGGGAAGATCATATTTTCTGTCAACATTTCAATATGCAAAAAAATAAAATAAAGAAATAAAATTGATTCCTTTTAAATTATGTCATACATGAGTTCTAGGTTTAAAACAAAGTAACCTAGCATGTGGCATATGAGAATGAACAAGACCATAAGGTTTTTAAATCTAATTGTCAAAGTAAACTCAGTATGCAAGTGAGACAATTATTAGCCTGTGTGTGGCTTGAAGGCTGGTTCAGAATGTACCAGAAAATCTTTATGAACTTGGGGAAATGACTCATTTTGTCAGAAAATAAACACATGCATAAAGCATTAAGGGATTGGGAAACTTTTATTTTCAAACGGAAGCAAAGAGCATTAAAAACTCTAGAATCTAAGGTGAGTTTGATGGCATATGTAACATGGGAAGTTAGACCTGGTCCATCAGCATTTAGCATGATAAAATCATTGCCTTTTTCAAGAATACTGGCGCAGTTACTTGGGAAGCATGTAAATGTTGCTACCAGGGTGTCTAAGGGACGAGAAGGAGTTCAGATGCTTAGCATCTGGTTACTGCTATAGTCAATAAGAGACAGTTAAATGATTCAGCTTAAAATAAGGGGATTAGTGACATGTCTGCTGTAGCTTTTAATTCCAGGGTATGTGTTGTAATAACAAAGCTGAGTGATCCATTATGCCCAAGTTGCTATGTCGATCAAGACTAAATTGTTGCACGTATATTTGTGTTATGTAATAACATATGAACTATCAGAATAATATATTTATATGATGCCAGGAAGTACTAGCTTGTTCTTGCTAGTGGTGCTTGTCAGAAGCTCTGTCCACATATTTTACTTGGCAATACAAATAAAGCTTTGAAGAGACAAACATCTTTTTCCTGTCCTTGAACTTCAAGAAGTTTTCATTTCTTCATCACAGGATTCAAATACGCTTATATATTTTTCCATATGGAGAATTAAATGTTTTTCTTCTCCTATTTTGTTTTTTATTTGTTTTAATGCAAAACTGCGTAGCTACAGGAAACTCTGGACATATGCCTGTTCCACAGTAGGGAGATGTCTATACTAGTTAACAATGAGAGAACAGAGATATAGCTATCATAGGACAGCCAGCAAAGTAGTTATTTGGTTGCTTTGTCACTGGTGGCTCATAGCATTGGCACTCTGTGGTTGTCTGTGACTTTTATATCCTTTTTTTTTTTTAATCTGATCTGCCAGAAACTAATTTTTATAGTGAAAAAGAAAGTATCAAATTGCATTCAGTATCAAATGCAAACAGCATTTTTGGCTACGTGTGAAATGTATTAAAAAGCCTCGGAAATCCCCTCATCATTTTTGCAACCCTTTCTCATGCTTGAAAGAGTGTGATCAAAAGGGAAGAAGCATCTTCCTCCTTTTCAGTTGCCACAACTGCAGTAGGGAGTAAAAAAACCTCATGCAGCCCATGTGGTTGGTCCCATGACAGCAACAGGAATTCATGTTTTCCCACAAAGGAACCTTACAAACCCTCCTAGTGTGTAGCGGTCCCATTGGCAGGCTTTTTGACTTGAGGGCAGTACAGCAATAATGGTATCTGCAGTATCCATGAGGAACCCGAAGATTTCCTTGAAGGAGATTCACAGGAGCTAGACTGGACATGAGGAAGCAGGGAGTGATGCACATTCTCCCCATACTTTTCTCCTACAAATTCCCAGACTGTGGAAAGGATCTACATGTAAGAAGACTTCTTTATGTGGAAATCATAGGACTATTGCTAACTGTATTTACCACAAGCCCTACAGCTGTAACTGTTAAATAATGTTACTTAGCATTTTCTGTTCAGTGCCTTTTCCTCACTTCTTTGTTTAGCACCGAAGTAATTACATTTGAGATCAAGAAATTACTTTTAGCATTTGACGAGATATATAACAAGCAGTGTGGAGGTTAGGGTTGGGATTTTCTTTTTTTCAGGTGGGAAGTTGATGCTTCTTGCATAATGAAAATTTAAAATCTTGGTTGCATTCCTAACTATTGTTACCAATTTTGAAATGTTTTCCTCTTCAGAAAGATCATGGTAGTACAGCTCAGCTTTCAAACCAACTCTTCTTGCAGTCATTTCCTCCACCCTCATCAGCAACTCATCCTGGCCCTTACTGGTGCAGTTTATAAACAATGCATTATTAGTTCCGCTTTGTCCTTCCTTTCTCCTTCCTTTTCATATAAAGATAAGATGACTTCCATTTATAGGATTACCTGCTATTTGCCCTAAATATCTTGACAGCCACTCCTTGCTTTCAGTACTCCTTTGCAGCCTGTAGCAAAGGGAACTTTTCTTTGCAGTTGCACTTAAATACCTACAATGTTGTCCTTAAGTTACAGTATAATATAATATGCTGTAAAGGCAACTGTGTGATTTTGATTCTCGCAAGCCAAAATAAGCAAATTAGTGTTGTTAGTATTAGTGAATACATTATTATCACTGATTCCATAACATAGTAACTAAGGAGTTCAAATGTGGGGGATAGTGTTTAGCTCTCAGTGTTAACCTTACAAAAAGTAACTCCCTTGAAATCGACTCAGTTGACCCTATCCTCCAACAGATAGGGAGAATATCTAGCTATCTAACATCTGTCAGCCAGGAGAAAAGACTATGTATACATGAAGTATAATAGTCCTCATGATACCGTCTCCATGTTTTCATAAACAAATATAGTTTAACAAACAGTTGAAATCATGTAGAAGATTAACAAAAAACTTATTACATATGTAAGTGTATGATCTTGACTTTAAAATTGAGTAACAAATCCCTGGTTTTGAGAAAGCCTGAAAGCATTTGCAGTTTGCTTCACTACTTTGTAAGAGACACTTCATGTAATAGGTTTAAATTGGCCATATTTTGTATTCACTTGGCCCTCATCTATTTTGTTCTGTCTGCATTCTGATAAAATAGCATGCTTGGAATTATGATTAGGGTGTTCATTATTTCAGGCATTTTCTTAATTGTTGAAATATGTCTGAGCTACTTATATTTAAATTAAAGTATTTCCATTTGTGATTTAGTGGAGCAGCCACTACTTCACTGGATATTACTAAGACTGATTTCCATAGAACGCCCTTTTTACTACCCATTGTTAATTACACATGCAGCTGGAAGGGAGAGTTCTGTATTGTACACTCTTCATAGATGAAATTCTTGGTACAAATCAGATACAAGATATGTCAGAAGTTTTGTAGAATAACTGATACTTAAAAATTGGGAAGATTTTTTTTTAAAAATATAGTGGCAATCAAAGCTTAAGTGATTTTTATTCTGCATACCTTAAGGTCTAGATGAGCAGCATCTTTTATAACCATGTTAAAAGCAGTCATAAAAATAATCCCAATTGGTTTCTTCTCTGTTATGAAGTTAGCAGCATAATAAAATATACAGATTTCTTCAGACACGTATTCAATACATAGCAAGATTTATTGCTATAGTCTGGGTCAGATTCTGTTCTCATGCATTCTACTGTAAAAGTGAAAAAAAACCAACCGAAATCATTGATTGATTAAATTGCAACCTCACATTTGTACTGCATTACTGAAAACACCGTTTGTTTATTAACACAAAAACCAACAGCATGAATTGAGAAGAAGTGTTTTCCTATTTACCTAGTTTGTTATCCTTTACAGTGCATTTGAGATATAGCAACACAAGCCGGACAGACATTCTCATTCATTTTTCTCCATCCTGAACCATGTAACATTGATTTAGATGTATTCTGACATGTTGAAACTTCAAGTGCTATTTTGGGTAATGGAGAACCCATTATTTCCTAGTTGAGACTGCAGTGCTCTCTGTAATAACACAGCTACGTGCAGGTATGTCTGTCTGCAGGTCGAATACAGCATTTTAGGAGTTTATTCTTCTCTTGATACTCCTGAACATCATTTACATCAGAGGGAGCTGTGGATAGTTATCCAGGGGAGAGCAAGCACCTATGTGGTTTAATGTCAAAGCTGTATTACGATGCTGTTGCAAGGCCCAAGTGACAAGGAAAGCCAAGTGAGAATGGGTCTTACTCTCCAAGTGAAATTCTAAGCCTGTTTTTACATGATGGCCCCAGCAATTGTTGTACCGATTGTTCAAGGATTCTGGTCCTCTCGCTCAGCTGGGCAGAATGCAAAGCAAGAGGAAATCTTCCTGCTTTCTGCAGCACCGGCTGAATGCATTTCAATGGGCTGGAGTGTCACTTGTGATTTATTGCCCGTTTTTGTTCTTTTATGTGTTATATTTGTCATTTTTGCAGTGACAGTTTCATCTATAAAACAGTATAGTTACAAGAAAATGTTAAGAGGATACAGGAGTACCATGGGAGCTACTGTTTCCTTTTCTCCTTTTTTTTTTCCTAGTACGTTACAGGGTCAAATGTCAGGTTTTCTGTTTTCAAGACAGTGCAGGCAAGGCATCTAGCATTTTAAACATAAGTACATTTTCCACAAAGCACCTAAAGAAGAGCTGAAGTTAAACAATTAGACAAAGAGGACCTAAAAATAATGCTGATAACAATTCACAAATGCTGAAATAACCCATAATATAAATGCAAGCCCTTTCCAGCTGTAGGCAATAGAGAACCTGAGCTGATTAGAAGTGAGTTACCAATGTGATTCTGTTAGTGATATTAAGTACTCCAGTTCATGTTTCACAATGTTAAGAATTCCTGTAAGGTTTTCTAAAAATGAATTACCAGCCTTAGTTTTGAATGTGTGCAAGTCATAGAAAAGCCAGAGGTTCTGGTCAGGGGTTCAGGACCTCCTCCATTCAGCTTCCGTTACTCTGAACAGGTTGGGTTGGGAACAGTGGGACCTTTGCAACTTTCCTGCATAAATAGGAGCTTAGGGAGGATAAACTTCAGAGGGTTATACCAGCAGTTCTGCTCTGGCCATTGATGCTTATGGTTGGCCAAGGACATATGGGTTCATCAGCCACCCTGGCACTGTACCGCCCAAGCCAGTGGTGTTAGAGAGCTGGGACAGGAACAGATGGAGAAGATACCATGACCTAGAAGAAAATATCAATCTTTCCCTACACTTTAGGAAGGACAAGTAGCCTAATTAGGTATGTTTTGCACTGTAGAAACTGTTTGTCTTTGTTATGGGTTTGTGTGGCGTGGGTTTTTTTGGTAGCAGGGGAGGGGGCTGCAGGGCTGGCTCCTGTGAGAAGCTGCTCGAAGCTTCCCCGGCTCCAAGTCGGACCCGACTCTGGCCCAGGCCGAGCCCATCAGTGACGGTGGTAGCACCTCTGGGAGAACAGATTTAAGAAGGGGAACCTGCAAGTGAATGGGGGGAGTGGGATGTGAGAGGAACCCCTCTGCAGACACCGAGGTCAGTGAGGAGGAAGGAGGGGGACAAGCTGTGCCTGAGGCGGTGGATGCCCCTGCAGCCCGTGGCGAGGCAGCAGGCTGCCCCCCCCAGCCCATGGAGGGGAGTGGGGGAGCGGAGGCCCCCCAAGATGGCTGTGACTCCATGGGAAAGCCCGCGCTGGAGCAGTCTGTGACTGAAGGACTGCAGCCCACAGAAAGGACCCACGCCAGGGAAGTTTGGGAAGAGCTGAAGCCCACAGAAAGGACCCACACCAGGGAAGTTTGTGAGGAACTGCAGCCCGTGGAAAGGACCCACGTTGGAGAGGTTCATGGAGGACCATCTCCCATGGGAGGGACCCCCCGGTGGAGCAGGGGCCGAGTGCGGAGTCCTCCTCCCCTGAGGAGGAAGGAGCGGCAGAGACCAGGTGTGGGGAGCTGACCCCAACCCCCATCCCCTGTTCCCCTGCGCCGCCGGGGGGAGGAGGTGGAGAGAACCGGGAGTGGGGTTGAGGGCTGGGGGGAAGGTGTTCTAAGGTTTGGGTTTACTTCTCAGTGTCCTTGTTTTGTTTTGATTGGTAGTCAATGAAATTGATTTTGTTTCTTCCCCAAGTTGAGCCTGCCTTTTGCCCATGACCATCAGTGGTGAGTGATCCCTCCCTGTCCTTATCTCAAGCCTGCCTTTATATTTTCTCCTCATCCCACTGTGGCTGGGGGGGGGAGTGAGCGAGTGGCTGCGTGGTGCTTTGTTGCTGGCTGGGCTGAAACCACAACAGTCTTTTATTCGGAAGTGTTAAAAAGTTGGTTGCCAGAGTTAATAGTCATTGCAGGATCTGTGTTACATCCCTTAAGTACACAACTGATTTGGAAATTTGAGTGTTCCAGTTGATAGCTGAGAGAAGAATATGATTCCAAGTGTTAATGTCAAATATCTCTTTCATGAAGAGACTGAAACAAAATTTCACTTAAGCCACTGAGTCTGTTTGGTTCATCCTAGCTCGAAAAATAATCTATTTGCTCAGTAATGTGTAATCTTAATATGAGGATATCTGTGAGGCAGTTTGAGGTTGGATTTGCGGGTAGGGCACTTTCCTTCATCTCATTACAGAGAAACATAAAACTCAGTCATGAAAATAACAATATGAATGAACTGACCAGGATAAATTCTTAACAAACTGAAGGAATCTCTGCCATCTGTGTAGTACTGGTCATTATCATGTCTAATCCAAAATATTTCAACATCAGCAAACTACAGAGAAGCGGAAAATATAAAAGAAAGCAAAAATACTAGTAGGTAATTTTTAGAACATGGCTGTATGTCATATAGTGTGTTATTTCATTTCTGTGTGATTTTTACATTCAAAGCAGAACATGTTTTGCATATTCTTCAATGAAAAATTAAGGAGAGACAAGGGAAGAGAAACTCAGAGATGAAGTTAGTAACTAAAAACCTCTGTGAATTTCAATGTTTCCCATCTGTAGCTATTGAATGTATTCAGAAAATGTTAAGCAATTAGAATTATTTGAAAGAAAATGTGGGACCAGTTGTGGGTAAAATAACCTGTAGTTCTTGGGAACTGCAAATCTCATGTTTGTATCACTAAAAAGTTCAACAAATGTGTAATGCAATATTACATGTATTACCTCTGTGTCAATGTATAGGTGAACATTAAAATGCGTGACGGTTAAATAGAGTACAGCAAAGAGGAGAGTAGTAATGTTGACTTTTCAAAAGACACAGAACATACTACCTTGGGCAAAATACTGTTTCAGCAATTCACTCAGTTTAGACTCCTTGAAATAACTGAAGCCTTAATAAATATCTAAGCTGCATTTGTCTGCTTGGAGTAATAACACTATGCAAGCCATGACTGTAGTTATTGATGGGTTTTTAACGCCTGCTTCTCCAGACGTTGTATGGAAAATGTCCTTTTCTGCAGTAATGGGAGTTTGACTGCAAAAGCCAATGATTTTAGAGCTCTGGGAAAGGCATTTAAGTATATGTGTGCATTTGCAAGTATTTATTTTTCCAAAACTTTGAACTTTCATTTTCTTCTCTTCATCTGATTTTCTGCTATTGCTGACCACTAAGAAGTTTTTGCGTAAATAGAAAACTCCCATGCAAATGAAAGCTGAGTCACAGTTTTGCATAAAAGTCAGTGGAAGTTGCTGGCTCACATGGTTTCAAGCTGACAAGAGGGGAAATACAGTAGTTTCAGGTTCTGTTTCATCTTTTGAGTTCACATTGGAAACAAAGGGAAACAGGGAAAATGGTGAATTGTCATTGGTCAGGAGCAAACAAAGTATTCATGAAACCTTTTTGAAGCAAAATGGTTATATTTTGTACTTTTCAGTATGCTGTCATTGAATTAGCTTCTGGCTATGAGTAAATGTGTCAATAATTTAAAATGATATGAAAAGAATTGATAAGAAAAATGTCTATTTAAGGCATTTTTAATCAAATAGGACAGACGGAGACTTTTCTGTAACCCCTAAAACCTTCAGGAAATATGTGAAACATGAGACGTAAATCAGTGATAACCATTCAGAGGAGGCCTAGTCTATTCTTCCCCTGTACTAGAATCTTGGTTCATCTAACATTGCTTCAGTTTGGACAGGTTTTTTATTGGCAATACTGTAAATGCTTCTGAAGTGTGAACAAAAGAACTGCTACACTGTATTGGCACAAAGACAGATTTAGGATTCTGTGGGATTATTTTTCTTTTCTTGTGCTGATTCTCCTTTCCAGTTCCTCTAGCCAACCTTCCTGCCCCAAAACAGTGTGACTTTGGAAATTCTTTAAAAAAAAAGTTTTATGTCTGTTTTCCGGCTTTTTATAAATTTATCACAAATGTATTTTTACCTTTCTCCATGCATCATTACATGTATAGTTCCATTTATCTTTGAGTAGAATGAGCCTTGTTATGCTTTCCTCCAAGAAAATAGGTAGGTAGTGAGTAATGATAAGTAAATTCTGAGAGTGTGATTGTTTTTGAAGGATTTCTGAAGAACCCTTCAGCAGGGACACAATGTGGAGGGAGGCTGGTAGTGGAAATCACCAGGAATGTCAGCCTCATCAATGAGCCAGTGGCAGCATAGGCCAAAAAACGCATGCATGTGCAGATTTACCATGGGGATTCCTATACTACATTGTCCTTCTGCCACTGCCTCTCCTCCATTCCTCATAATGGCAAAGTAACCAGATCTTTGCTGACTTTTCATTTGTAACTGTTCATTAGTATTCTTGTAGTTAAGTCCTCAGTGGCAGAAAGATCAGAAGATAGTACCTCACTTCCACTACTTCCTTCCCATGCTGGATGTGATCCCTTGGATTCATGGATGGAAAATAAAATGGTTGTGTTTGTCCATGCCGAGAACATCTAGTTCTGTAGCTGAGTTTCACCCTGAGTAGGTCAGGTCCAGAAACATTACTCTGATCTGACTTGACATCTTCCCTACCTCGTGGAGCCCAACTGAGTACTAGCAAAACCACAGTTTTACCTCCCCTAAAGAGGGCAGAGTCCTATTCAGGCTTCAAATTCACACCTTTCCTGTTTGTAGAAGATAGCTGAAATAAACTTTCAGGGATGTCTGATATTTCTTGACATTTTTCAATGTAGTGCCAGGAGTAGATCTGGTGTTGATAGCATGAGAGTCAACGAGAGGCCTCCTTCAGCAATAAGTAAAATTCAAATGTCCTTGGTGAGAGTGATGATAAATTATCTGCTACTTCTGTAGGAGTAGCTAGAATGTGGTGCTGAGTTGCTTAGAAAATGCATCATGTATGGGCAGGGATCAGTCTGGACTATCTGCTTTCATTTTATTGGAGCTAATTTGAAAGAGTCAGTCTCCTACCCTGAGTACTGTTGGCTTGAGGTTATGTAGAGAGCCATAAAATCAAATGTTTTAGGGCTAGAAGCTCCCCTTATTGTACATGATACGTCTAGGACTTCTTGTTCACACAAGTCAGATTTATAAAATGCTGTTGCACTTCCAGTGGCTACAAGCAGGACCTCTTTCACACAGCATCAACTGGTAACCAGCCGTGCATTTCAAAGTACTGAGACACCTGTAGTTCTAGCCCTTGTTGGTGTCTCTTTCTCAGACTTCCTCATCCTTATTCAGTGAGACACCTACATGTGTACGGCTAATTCAGTGCAAGTATGCTCTCGTTGCTCCTCAGTCAACCTTCTTGATCAGAAATTTCCATCTCATGAAGTCTTATTGACCTTTGTTGTGTTTGGGTAGTGAGAAAGCAGTTTGGTAAAGAAGCCCATTTTTTTCTTTCCATAGTAGTCAGGAGGATTTTATCTTTTATTTCAGTGGCAGGCTCTGTCTTTCAAATATGCTGCCATGACCTTTACCTTTGTTGACAAAGAGGTCTGTGATGTGCACCATTGTGGCTGCTTCTTTGGCCACACTGAGTGAGTACTTATAAATATGTAACCAGACTTTTTTCTTCATAAAAATAGCCTAAAGGGCTGGGGGGGGGGGGAGTGTCGTGGTACCCTTTAGGGCCATTTGAAAGCTTAGCGTTCCAAACACTTTATATTTTTTCCTTAGGAAATTATTTATTTCTAAGAAGGAGATGCACCATGTTTGCATATTCTAGACTTGTTATTAAATTCAGGTTGTGGTGTAGCTGTTGAGTATGCTTTAAACATCCCTTTATGATCTCAGTGCTCTTGAAGTGCGAGGAGTTACGCTTTCTTTCTTCGCATATGAGTGAGGGCTTCCAACTGCTTGGGTGCCCACTGGAGAGGAAAATTTTTATTAATTTTAATTATTTAAATTTCCTTGATTAAGATAAAAGGGAAAAAAAGAGCTAGGAGAAAGGTTGGTGGTTTTGTTGCAAATGAGCAAATGTGCTGTTTATCAAGGCTTGCTTGCTTGTTTTCTTGTAAGTTCCTTTTTTAAAAAACACAGTCTCCAGAAAAATCTTGTCTAAGAAGCCTGGATAAAAATCCTGTTAAAAAATAGATTGTGATGAGACCAAAAGATACGTATGAAACTGGGAACTTTATTTGGTTTAGGCATGTTTTGTAAAGAATGTTATTATTCCTCACAACCAGAAACACAGATGTTTAACAAAAAAAGTCTTTTTGCTCACATGCACCAACATGAATCATCCACCAGTGAAAAATACAGTCATTTGATAATCAGTTAAATGAGTCATATTCATCAGTAAAGTAGTTCTTTGCATTTCTTTTCATGCAGTTCTTTGTTGCTTATATTTACATTTTTGTAAAGAATATCACAAACAAAATTAATAATTCATAATTATTGTTACACAGTGGAGCCTTATTTTGATAGTCCCTTCTCAGCATAGATCTTTCAACAAGGCTGTTTTTTCCTGCATTTAAAAAACACCAAATAAACAATATACCAAATCAACATGGTTGTCTTATGGAAGTACAGAAATCTTTTTTAGGAAAGGGAGATCTGTACACAGCACTATGTATTGTACTGAAGATCATAAATTACAGAGAAGATACTTTCCTGCTAAAATATAAGTGCTGTTTGCCCTCTTTCCCAGACATTCAAAAAATAGATTTAGTGAGAGCTAACACATCATAGGAGGGAAAATCAGGATACTTTGATTTCAACACTTCAATGGCTCCTGTGCTTAGCAAAAGAGAAAGAAAACATAATCCCTGCCCCATGGAAAAAGCAGTTTATACATGAGCAATTCCAAAAGAAGCCAGGAATAGAAAGGGAAAAATACTGTAAAAAGAGAAGTAAAGCAGACCTTATTCTGAGGCATTTACAAGATTAATATATTCAAGGCATGGAGTAGAGAGAGAAAAACTGAAAAAAATGCTTATTAAAACCACCTTCTGTCACAAATTATACCCTGCTCAACATCACCTCGTAACTTCTGCCATATGGACAAAAAAGCACTGTAGTTTCGAAGGAGAACTACGAACATTGATTCGAAAGCTAACAAGGAGGAAGGGGAGAGAGAACTTTCTCACTTAGCTGGAGTTCTACCAGGAGTAATAAAACAAAGACATTGTTAGCAGAATACGTGCTGGCTAGCAGATGAGGACTGAATGCCAGTCACTTACAGTATAAACAGACTAGCCAGGGTGGTAATTCATTTCATCTACAAATCTGTATGTGTTTTGGGTCTTCTCCAAGACAGTCACAAATCCTGGCATCTGGAATGAACTTGAAACTCAAATAAAAAGCATGTTGGACTGGCTTGTCTTTTCATAAGACCAGTAATGCTGCTACAGACTTAAAAATGAGGGTACAGTTTTCTGCAGTCATAGGGGAGATGGGGGTAGAAATGCTGAGGAAACTTCTGGAGTAAACTGGAAATTTTGCACTACTGCCCCATTCAGGTGTATTTTGCAGTCTGTGATACAGGATTGGAATTCCTGTTTATCATTTGACATTTATAAGAAGGACCTACCTCTGTGGAGCACCTCTTTTCATACCAGTAGCACAGACATATTTGTGTACTTTCTTATTTCGTCATACTGCATTTTATCCCAGCCCTTTACTTTTGGCACCTCTGCTTTTCCTACCTTTATATTTATGAACCTTTATGTTACTTTCTTGCTTGGAACACCCTAACCAATGTCATCCATAAAAACATTACTCTGCCCTCAGATCACTCTTGAAGATCTGTTTTCTACTGTGTTGCTAACTGGAAATGCTGAGTGATACCAGCTAGCTAAAATAGCAGGAAGGGTAGAAGTGTTCATTTATTCGGGTATTGTAAATGCATTTTCTTAGGGGTATTTGCCTCCCCCTCCCACCTGTGATTGCTACACCTGCCTGTTACAGCCTAGCTCAGCTAGATAGTATGCTTTTAGTGGCAAAGATTGTTTAGCTGTGTGCTTGCACTGTTCTTAGCACAGTGGGGCTCCCAATCCGATTTAGAGCTTCTACACCCTACTATCATACAAATAATAGAGAGTTAATAATAATAGTAGCCTTTGTAATTTGTGTGGTCCTTGGAGAGCATGGGCAGAGTCTTTAAAGCCAAGTTCTCTGATCTTTTCAGTCGTCTTTGTGGCAGGGACGATAGGATCCTAGTGATGGGTGTTCCAGTGCAGCATTACACTTCTCTGCCTGCCTTCTGCATTGTACCATTTTGCGTGATTTCTGCCACCTAATCACAGTGCAACTGTCACACAGGTGTATAATGTTTAATTTTCCTGACTCACTCTGTGAAATAAGTTAAAAGTAGGTGCTGAGATGTGATGGTTGAATCACACTGCCTGCATAAAAAAATCGTGGGCTAGTTAACTAACACAACAGGTTAGTCTCAAGTTTGACTAGAAACTAGGACAATCTGGCCTAACTATTACTACTTTAAAGCCTTGTAAAGTTAACCATTACATCAGTCACCGGAACACCTGTGAATGAAATACAGTTGGAAAGGCTTGCAAGTGACTTACCAAGCAAGTACCTTTTGAGAGCTTAAAGCTGCAGAAAGGAAGTAAAAAAGGCAGCAACTACAGCCAGCCTTCAGTGGAAGAAATAAAATGAGACCAGTCTAGTTAGTTAAAGGAAAGGATCATTTGTTGACTCAAGTAGAAGAAATTTCTGGATTTTTTAGAGATTGCTTTAGACAAAACAACCTATAGCTAGTTTTCAGTACTAAGAGCTTTAATCTTACTCCTTTCTTTGAAAGTATAACTAGAAGCTCCTAGACTATTGAGCCAGGGTAATTTTATTGGTCATTCTTTTCTATACAATGGTCAGTCATTCCTAACTACATTTTTTTGGAAGGGACTAATAAACATTGAAAAGCAAATCCAAACCTTGTTCATTTACAAAGAGAGAGGGAGAGAGAGGTTTTGTTCAGTTTGGTAGAGGTCCACATTTTTTACTGAAGAACTTTTTCATTGGCTTTGAAAAACAAGATAATGCTTGCATGTAAGTTAAAAGAATTATATTTTGCTTAGCTAGTTCATTTAGCAAATAGTCTTAACTTCCATTTTAATGAGGAATAGTTCTGCTCAAACTTTTCTATCCATAAACTACCTACAGGAGATTATTGTTTATGAAGTTTTGAGGTTGATGCATAACAGGACACTTGCGCCTTCTGAGTGAGAAAGGAAAGGGAAATTTTCCACCCAAGGAAGTAGCAGAAGCGTTTTCTGAAAAGCACAAATTATTCCTATAATACTAATACCAGACCTGTATATCTCTGATGAGAACTAGAAATTCTTCAAAGAGAGAGGAATTTTTTTACACAGTCTTCTAACCCATGGTACAGAAATAGAAATTTCACTGCATGAAGTAATATAAGAATTCACACTATGGCAGACACTAAATATTGGTGACTAGACTATAATTCAGTTCTGAGTCTGAAAAGGAAGTAAGATGCCAAGAAGTGGCTGACTAATCACTAAACTTCAGAAAAGGAGATCCCAATGTTAAGAAAAAGTTAATGGAATAGGTCTGAGAGTCAAAAATAAGTGAAATAAAATCTTTAGGTGTTTCATGGATACAACTTAAAAATATTATCACTGAGTCTTGCAAAGTACTGAACAAAATGGGACCCATGAAGAAAAGTCATAGACCAGGCCAGCTGAATGCCGTTTTTTCTAAGTGAAGAAAAAAAGATATTTCACATTTTAAATGCTGCTGTAGGAAAAGCCACAAAGAATGGGCAACAAAGTAGTAAAATGGAAACCATAATCACTGAGATTAATTAGAAAAGTAAATAACTAAGGGTATGGAACTAAACAATGTTACTGTCTTCCACTTTATTCAATGCAGGAGGCCTGTGGAAATACTTTGCTGGGTTTTGTGGTACCTTGGGGTTTATCTATAAGCGTGTGTTGTGGTTTCAGCCCAGCCAGTAACAAAGCACCATGCAGCCCCTGGCCACGGTGGGATAAGGAGAAAATACAAAGGCAGGCTCGTGGGTCAAGATTAAGGACAGGGAGGGATCACTCACCACTGATGGTCATGGGCAAAAGGCAGGCTCAACTTGGGGAAGAAACAAAATCAATTTCATTGACTACCAATCAAAACAAAACAAGGACACTGAGAAGTAAACCCAAACCTTAGAACACCTTCCCCCCAGCCCTCAACCCCACTCCCGGTTCTCTCCACCTCCTCCCCCCGGCGGCGCAGGGGAACAGGGGATGGGGGTTGGGGTCAGCTCCCCACACCTGGTCTCTGCCGCTCCTTCCTCCTCAGGGGAGGAGGACTCCGCACTCGGCCCCTGCTCCACCGGGGGGTCCCTCCCACAGGAGATGGTCCTCCACAAACCTCTCCAACGTGGGTCCTTTCTGTGGGCTTCAGCTCTTCCCAAACTTCCCTGGCGTGGATCCTTTCCATGGGCTGCAGTCCTTCAGTCACAGACTGCTCCAGCGCGGGCTTTCCCATGGAGTCACGGCCATCTTGGGGGCCTCCACTCCCCCGCTCCCCTCCATGGGCTGGGGGGGACAGCCTGCCGTCTTGTCTCACCACGGGCTGCAGGGACAAACCCTCCTCCCCTCCTTCCTCCTCACTGACCTCGGTGTCTGCAGAGGGGTTCCTCTCACATCCCACTCCCACTACTCAGTGTAGGTTCCCCTTTTAATCTGTTCTCCCAGAGGCGCTACCACCATCGCTGATGGTCTCAGCCTGGGCCAGCGGCAGGTCCGACTTGGAGCCAGGAAAGCTTCGAGCAGCTTCTCACAGGAGCCACCCCTGCAGCCCCCTCCCCCAACCACCAAAAAAAACCACGCCACACAAACCCATAACAGCATGTCTCTGTTTCTCACTTCTGGCAGGAAGCACTCTAGTTTGTTCTCAGCAAGGAAGGACTTTTCAAAGTCAGCACCTTTATCCTTTTTAAACTGGCAGGAAACATGTCCTTGTCCTTTCATTTTCTAAGCAGCTCCCTTGAGCTGTCCTGCACTCACTGCTCTTTACTGACCTATTGCCTTTCTAGAGGTAGACCACAGTGTATGTGTTAGTTTGGCCTTGATTCTTCTAACTCCACTAACTCAGCCTCAGCAAGAAAACAGAAGTGAGGTTATTGTGCAAGTTTTAAAGTCAGGCTTCTGTGTGCAGGGGTAGAACCTAAAGCTTAAAAGTAAAACAAACAAGAAAAAGCCCCAGATAAAGTCATTAGGTCCAGTGTTATAAGGAAAATGCAGTGGGCTTAGCTCAGCTGTTGGCAACAGTATGCAGTTTGTCATTAAAAACAGATATTTTGCTGTACGTATAGAACTCCACTGGTCTTGTATAGCTATATATGTTTTAAGGCTCTAGGGTGATCAAGGAATTTAAAAAATTCTGTCAGACAAATTGGTTGAAACAACACTAATAAAGAGAATAAAACACCAGGACTATAATATCACCATACAATAGTGTATAGTTAACACTATTTCTGTGATGAAAGATTACATTTCACTCAACCTTTTTAGTATGTGTCAGCACAGCAGAGTAAAAGAGAAACCACGGCATCATTTTTTTAGACTGCAATAGTAATTTTCAAAATCTCTCTTGAAGACATACAAACAAAACTAAGAGCACAAATTGACATTGCAGTTTATCAAGTGGTCAAATGAATTTCAGAACTACTGCCCCTAGCTGCTTCAATCCCCTTACACACAGTTCACCTTTCTCTCCATGGTGCCTGTGTGGCTATAGGTTAAAAGTCAGTTACGAAGTAATTATGAGGTGAGAGACAAATATTGCTCTGGATCAAAGTCTACCTATCAGACAGAAACCAGAGATAAGTAAACTGCCAGTTTATCGTAGGTAATGCACTTAAGGGTTTAGTATTATATGCTGTATGGTATGTCTATTAAATACATGGAACAGTCAACGTTGAGGCAGCAACTCTTGAGTATGATGCTAGGTGAGGTGGGTTAGCAGAATTCACACAGGACTGTGAGGAATTTCAACAGGACAAAAGCAAACTGAATAAAGAGGTAGTACCAACTCAAATTTCAGTCTTGAAAAATGCTATGTAGTGTTCAGCAGAGGTAAATTTGACTTTTAACTCATAAAGGGCTCAAAATTGAACAGAGGACTGAAGAAAGGGATGCAGGTTTCACTGTAAAAAATATACCAGTGACCTGTTCAGTGTCCATCTGATGTCAAAATAAAACCAAACAGAATGCTAAGGGGGATGAAGAATGGGGTAGAACATAATTTTCAAAAATTCTGTTGTAGAAAAACTGAGGTATGTTAAAGGAATAAATAGTATTAAAAAAAAATGAAGAAAGTTGCTCCAGAATTTCTAACACTAAAAGACTCAAGTGATGCTCAATAAAGGTGAAAGGTGGCAAATTTGGTTCATTTACCCAAGTGTATTTTGGAACCCACTGATACCAAGAAAGGAGCAACATTCTGTCAGGGAATGAATTAGATGGTGAATGGAGCTAAAGGAGAATTGAGATAATGCCAGCATTTGTTTTTTTATAATAATTAACGATAGGAGTTTTTAAAAGGCGTGTCAAGCATCATGTTTCCAGTTTAAGACAATCTCTATGATGAGTCAGGCTGAGTCCATCATGGTGGGAAGCTTTATTCTATTTTTAACTCGGGGTGGCATTACATGCACTTTTCTTAGACAATTTGAGATGATCCCTCAATTGGATAATCAATAGATGATGCAATATGGGAGTTTCAGTGACCTGATGTTAGGCTCTGTATCTCTTCTTGTGTAGGCTTTCTTTGGAGAATTTGCAGTAGTGGTGGATTCCCCAGCTTGTCCATGACTCCCAAGAGGGTAATGCTTTGTGTCATTGAAGGCATTTCATGAAAGTTGTGCTCCATGATATGCAGAAAATGTGTGTGCTCTGAATACAATTTTGATATTACCTCATCTGCATAGTGTAAGTCTATCTAGTTCCACTGAAGTGAGGACCTGTGCTGTCAAAGAGAGACATGACACTGAGATAAAATATGCTGCATAGTTGAGAGTTCAATGTGGAAATGTAGCAAGGCTTCTTTCACTTACTTCTAAAGTTTAGCATTTATGATCCCAAAACTAGCACTGGAAGCCTTAACAAAAGGAATGAAACCATAAGGCAGAATTTGATTTTAAGAAGGCATTACTGATGAGTATTCCAGTAGGGTGAGGTAACCTAAAGGAGATAATGAAGAATAGACTTTGGCAGGAACCAGTCTTAGAAATTACATCTAAAAAGATACTGCTTGTTGTTGACTTTGCATTTTTCCTTGCTTGGGTTTTAGATTTAAAAGAGGACTGAGAAGTCCTTACCACGTCTTACCATTTGCATCATACTTGATTCACTGCTTCCTGTTTGCCAAGTTCAACTCAACAGTCACCTTTTGCATGAAGATACTCTAGATGTCTTCTAAGTATCTGCTACACTTTTGAGTGCTGTGCAGATTACAGCAATATAGAGTTTAACAAAATGATTTACATATGACACAAGGAAAATAAAAATAGAACTGTTTATAGCAGAACTATAAACATCTACAGTGAAGAAATACAAAGCCAGATTCTGTTACCTTTAGTCATATGAAGTAAGAGTTTTACTAAATCCGAATTGTATTGTTTATTGCTACCGAATTAATATTCTGGTGGGACTGGGCACAGAGGCAGGCAGCAGATCGTCTTCTCTGACTTAGCACTTACACAGCGTACCATGGCTGGAATTTTCCAAACAACCTGGTTCCTGCAGTTAGCTCTAGATATATTTTGATTAAAGGTTATCACCTTTTCTGGCAGCACTATGAATTGCCAGGTTTTTCTGCCATTCCTTCTGCTAAGGAGTTTTGAAGATGCAGGCCAAAAGTGTAACTGTGGGCACTCAGAAGTACTCACCATCCTAGAATATCCTGGCTACAACTGAGAAGAGACACTGGAAGTGTTTTCATTGTACTTCTCAGAAAATATCTCTGCATGTAAATTGATCACTAATTTGCTTTCTTTCAAAAAAAAGGAAGTGAAGAAACAAGTAAAATATAATTGATGCTTTCAAAATCGTTTGTGAAATCCAGACAATGAGATAAGATTTTAAGTGGTCTTAAAATATTACACTTCACTTAGGCTTTACTCTTACTTCTCCATTCCCAAAAAAGCTATAACAGGAAAGTGATCCATAAATCCGCGCGTCCAGTTTATGGCGTGGTGCCTCAAATGATGAATGCTGCCACATTTTGATTAAAAAAAATTGAAGTCCATAAAAAAAAATAAAATCAGTTTAGTGAATTGAATGTTGCTTCCTTAACATTTTTCATCCTGAACTCATTTAGTAGAGGAAATGGATATTTCATCAGACATGGATTTGACGTTCCATCACATTATACAGTAAACAGTACAAACGATTTTTTTTTTTTTTTTTAAATGGAGAAGCTGGAAGAGCTAAGACAGTAGCTGCTGTAAGGCACTGGTTATCTCATTTAAACAGATATTAAATGTGGGTGCCAGTGGTGTGATCATCAGCTGCTTCCCACTTTGTGCATAAATTGCTTAGAAGGAGTCTTTTTGCCTACCAGATGTGACCTAGATTTAGATTTCCAAAGGCAAAAAAAAAAAAAAGTCTATTATGTAAAAAACAATTGCGGGTAAAATGCATGGTAAATGAGCTTATCTCACTTTTCCAGGTGTTTAAGCTAATATGTTATGGAATTACAGCTTCATTTATGAAAAATAATTGAGGAAAATGTTCCAGCAAATCAAATTTGGATAAAGGCTTAGGGTAGTTATTGTGTTGTTAGCAAGTTCTAAATGGCAAAAAGAAAAGGGAGCCAGTACAGATAATAAAAATACAGAAATTTGTGAATCTTTGAAGAGGCTCTTATAAAAGGGTCAGGGCTGGCAGTGGTATCCCACCTGTGTTGTGATCTTGCAAAATGTCATGGAACAATATGAAGAATTATATTCCTGTCAATGCATATGAAAGCAGGATTTTTTTTAAAAAAGAAGCATTGATATCTGTTGGCCCCGGATAAGCCTAATGACAATGGTAGGTTAAATGTATAAACATCATAAGAATAACATCCTTATTCTTTTTCTTTCTCCTCTTTTCCGTTTACTGATTCCACAGGGGCTGCTACTCGAAAACCGGATCCAGAGCCTGAGAAACAGACTGACCATACTGTTAAAATCGCTGGAGTCATTGCAGGCATCTTGCTGTTCGTCATTATATTTCTGGGGGTTGTGCTGGTAATGAAGAAAAGGTGAGCCATTAGTAGATGTTTTCTAGATACATATTCATGTCACAGCATCTCCTACAGCAGTTGTCAGTTTGATATTGGCAAAAGTATCCAGCCACCTCTGTGCACTTTGCCACAGAGTTTAGGAAGTACTGCTCCTTCCCACCCCAAAAGCTTTGTTCGTTTTTTGTAAAACCACAGTATCTGTTTCATCCCACAGCATTTTCTATGAATTAATGTTTGTGGCATTGTTATAGAAGAAAAAAACAACTTGAGGCTAATGGTTCTAGCACTTATGCATTAGTACTGCATGATGGACTCCAATAATAGAACAGTATCTCTATCCTGAAAGTTTGAGTCTCCACTTTATTCAACAGATTAGCTGAAAGTTAGATGAAGTTTCATTCTTGAATGTAAAAGAAATCCTCAGTCAAGCAGGAACTAGAGCTAAGGTAATTTCTGCTAAGAATGGAGTCTATATTGTTCTGCATAAATGTCATTCCCTGAAGACAAATGAAAATGTTACAATGGTGCTGAATGTTTCCAAATGCTGGTTCAACACACACATGCATTGAGATTGCTTTGCTTTGAATATAATTTGAAAACTGCTACAACATTAGAAGTGTAAGGCCTTTAAGCCTGGTTGCCTTTCTCAACACTGTGAAAGGAAAAATAATATAGGAAAAAGTATCTCATAGCTAAGGAGGTGGCATGGGTAAGAAAAAAATCCATGTGATGGTAGAAGCTAAGTCTAGATTGGGAGAAATTCATTAGCAAATAGAATTAAGGTTTTACGTTGTATCCTGAGCAATGTGAGATTCGCAACTGTGTAGGTGGGGTTGGGAATGTGTGAGAGCTGTGTAAGGGGGCTGAGTCACACATTGTCCTTCCACATCTGCTGTAGTCTTCCTACTGTCCCATAACCCCTCACCTCCTTGCCAGTCATCCTGTGTTACACCATTTTCTTCCTTTGAGAGCAATCTTGGCCTGATTTTGCTCATCCCAACACTATGTGATTTAGTTGTATGTTAAATAGTTTGGCAGGTCTGAGATAGTCAAAATCCCTAGGCTGCCTGAAATTCTTCCAGAATTTGAACAGTGGAGGTGTACAGCTAAGGAGGCAGCTGCCTGACAGTGCCTCAGGGCAGGCAGCAGAAGTAGCTGCTTTTCACTCTCCTTGAAGACATGAACAGGCTATGAGCTAGAAGGGCTCTATGCAGAGAAAGGTGAGCTGTGGCCCAGGCAATGACAAGAGGTAGGTAAAGCAGTCAAAAGCTGCCATACAGAAGAGATTGAGACTTAAGCCCCAGGGTAAGCGTGGCTGGAGCAATGAAATTGACCCAGTAACCAAATCTTCTCAATAAAGTGCAGTGTAGCAGAGTTCAAATCTGTTCTGACTTCGCAGTACTTTTTTCTTCCCACTTCTGATTTCTTGCATCATTCATACCTTCAAATTTAACAGTTGAACTCCCAAACTCCTCCCTGGGGCCAGGCACAGCAATTGGCTTTCAGGGAGAAAGGCTACTCGGATTGTCTGGCCAATCCGAGGAATCACACAATTCCTGACCGGCATTCATCACTCTTTCTCTTCCAGTTCTGAGCCTCTCCTTAAGGGTTTGTACCAAAGGTAGAATATATTCATGCAAGGTAGACAAGTTCTTCTTAATCTTGAAGGGAGAGCATTGCAAAATGATCCAAATAGTTTCAAAGTAAATAAAGTGTCAGAGTCTCTGGCTAAATGGATGCTATACCAGCTCTTGCTTCATTCTCTAGGGAAAAGCTCTTTGATAATCTAATTGTTAGAGGCAGGAAGGCTCAAATCCTAAGTGTTTGCATGTTAGTGCAGAAGAATACTTGATTCCTTCTGTCTACCACAGCACAGTAATTATTATTCATAGTAATTCTGTTGTTAGAAGAAAATGCATTATGTGAACTTCTTTGGGGTTTGGAATAATCTGCTTGTAACAGAGATTAAACTATTGAAAGTACAAGTCCAGGAACTCTGTTACCAAATACATACAATTTCATTGTGTAGTACCAAAAGAATGATACCAATAACTTATACATATCCCAGAATTATGCTAGAGCCTTGAACAAAACAAACTGTGAAATGAGTTGAAGTGAATATTAAAAAGTAAGAATGGTTCCTCTGTGTAACAGGATGTAACAAGGCGTTAATGAGAGTTTCAGGAGGTAGGTATATTGTGTCCCAGACCTCTAAAGCAGATGTTGTACCATAGAAGGTCTTGAATACAACTACACTCATGACTTAAGCAAAAGATGAACTGATTATTCAGTAGATAGTTATTGGTGCATTAATTCACTATGCTGCTGAGAGCCCCTATGATTTCACCTTGGTTCGGTTACTGTGTATACATTATGCATTTGAAGAAAATGCATAAATCATTCTGCAAGCTTAGTATAACTGTGGTGTTTTTACAGTTTTATGATACTTTAGGTGCTACTTTGTGAAACACTCTCATCAAGCTAGCTTGTCATCTGACTACAGCACTTGATCATTTTATTTCATTTACTTTATCAGGAGGTTTACTAGAGTAAAGATCTGAGTGAAAAAGTAAAATAGCACCTTGTAATTCAGTGGCACCTTTCCCCTGAGAACCGCTTTCCTCTCTGCACTATTATGTGCAGACTCTCTGGGCTCCTGTTATGGGTTTGTGTGGTGCGGGGATTTTTTTGGTAGCGCGGGAGGGGGCCACAGGGCCGGCTCCTGTGAGAAGCTGCTCGAAGCTTCTCCGGCTCCAAGTCGGACCCACCTCTGGCCAAGGCCAACCCCATCAGTGATGGTGGTAGCGCCTCTGGGAGAACAGATTTAGGAAGGGGAACCTGCAGTGAGTAGGGGGATTGGGATGTGAGAGGAACCCCTCTGCAGACATCGAGGTCCGTGAGGAGGAAGGAGGGGGACGAGGTGTGCCTGAGGTGGTGGATGCCCCTGCAGCCTGTAGTGAGGCGGCAGGCTGTCCCCCCCAGCCCATGGAGGGGAACGGAGGAGTAGAGGCCCCCCAAGATGGCCATGACTCCATGGGAAAGCCCGCGCTGGAGCAGTCTGTGACTGAAGGACTGCAGCCCATGGAAAGGACCCACGCCAGGGAAGTTTGGGAAGAGCTGAAGCCCACAGAAGGGACCCATGCCAGGGAAGTTTGTGAGGAACTGCAGCCCGTGGAAAGGACCCACATTGGAGAGGTTCATGGAGGACCATCTCCCATGGGAGGGACCCCCCGGTGGAGCAGGGGCCGAGTGCGGAGTCCTCCTCCCCCCGAGGAGGAAGGAGCGGCAGAGACCAGGTGTGGGGAGCTGACCCCAACCCCCATCCCCTGTTCCCCTGCGCCGCCGGGGGGAGGAGGTGGAGAGAACCGGGAGTGGGGTTGAGGGCTGGGGGGAAGGTGTTCTAAGGTTTGGGTTTACTTCTCAGTGTCCTTGTTTTGTTTTGATTGGTAGTCAATGAAATTGATTTTGTTTCTTCCCCAAGTGGAGCCTGTCTTTTGCCCATGACCATCAGTGGTGAGTGATCCCTCCCTGTCCTTAATCTCGACCCACAAGCCTGCCTTTGTATTTTCTCCTCATCCCACTGTGGCTGGGGAGTTGTGAGCAAGCGGCTGCATGGTGCTTTGTTACTGGCTGGGCTTAAACCATGACAGCTCCAATGCTAGGTTTCACCACACTGAGTCTACATGCTCTGAAAGTTGTCTTGCTTGTAGTTGGCTACAGCAATATCCCATTCACACTCCCCCATCCTAAGGCATATCCCAAGGCATATACTGTCTGTTGTTCATTCTTTTACAGACATGGGTCCCTGTAGACTTGATTTCCAGATCTCACCAATAGATTAAATTTACTCTGTCTCTGGGTGCGTCACAGTGCTTAATTAATTTAATTTCAAACCATTTCTTTCCATTGCCAGGAGATTTGGGAAGCGATTTTACTGTATGTAATAACCACGACTTTGTTCAACATACTCCTGTCATAGCCACCTCACTTCATCCAGCAGCCATTCTTTGCTTGGTTGGCGCCAGGCACCACAGATTTTCACAGATCAGCCTGTTTGGCTTTTAATTCAGTAGCCAGGTAGACAAGACCAACATTCAAAGCAGAGTTTTCAGTGCAGCACAGACATGCTTTGAATATGGTCACTATCAAAACAGTAGGTAGAGAAGTTCTGCAAATATCAATAGTCATTAGGCATCATTATTAATTCACTATATGGTGGTCTTCTGAAGTAGTTATATTATAAACTGGTCACAGAGAGATTAGGTGGCCTAACTATTCAGTATATGGTTGGAGTCACTAGTGAAGGCAGGAACATCATGGATGCTAAAACTTTTTTCTGTGTGGACACTCAGTCTTTGTGTAAAGTAAACCAGATTTCTAAGCTTGTCACCTGGGTCAGGAGAAGACTGTTAGTGCTTTCCTGTTTTTCTCCCCACGTGGTTGTTCAGAGTTCTTTATCTGTTCTGTTCTATCTTTTCTTTATCCATTCAACCACATTCCTGCATAAAGATGTCATGTAATTGTAGACTAGGAACCTGCAAGCTATCCCTAATACAAATATGGCCATATCAATGAGACCATTCTTCTCTGTGAAGTCAGAATAATGCCAGTAGGCTTTCCTCTCCTCAGCTGTGCTCTGAATCTCTCACATAAGAATTAGCACACTGTCAATGGAAACCAATATCTGTGTTTCCACAATATTGCTCCACAATAAAGTGGATTTTGAATCTGATCCTGAATATTAAATCTCAGGCAAAGCCCTTCATTTCTGCCAGTCTTTGATATACCTTCATAGGACTTTCTAAAAAATAAAAAATGCAGCAAGTTCACCTTTTGGTCAACCTAAAGTAGAGCAGAGAAAATGACAGAACTGGTCCCACAACCTTTGGAAAAGCAATTGCAATTAAATCAGGACTTGGAAAAATCAGAACATTACTGATTTATTCTTTTCTCTTTTCTTTTTTTTTTTTCTTTTACACTGTATTTCAGCTAAGTTTAAAAAAATATGCAGAAGTTGAGAAATCAGATTTATTGGTCCAAGGTTTGCTAAAAAGTATATATGTCTTTGGGGCAGCTGTTTCTTTCAGTGCTACCATCTTGCTGCTGCAGTGGGAGTGCAGTAAGGAAGTGGTTATTAAAATTTAATTACATTGGCTTCTGCTTCAGTTGTAGAATGGAGTTTTTCTGATCATTGTATTTCTCTATAAAAAGGTTATTTTCTTTTGCCTGTCTTTAGTTTCTGTTTTCAGCTGTGTCTATGCCTGAGCCCTCCAGTAGTTTCTAATGTATGTAATTGTGGCATCTGTTCAACTCGGAGACCCTGGTTCTTGGCAGTGAATAAGGAAGGCTTTTGCATTCGGTGGAGCTGGGCTGGGAATGCATTGGTCCCATCCCCTGATAGCAAATCAGGCTATTCAATCATATGTCTTTGCCAACAATTTTGAGCAGTTAGGATAGAAATCAGAGATAATAGGGCTGAAGGAAAACTCCAGTCTTCTCCCAGGGCTACTACCCCTGAATCTTGTTTTTCCGTCTAGGCCAGCTACAAAACAGAGACGATGAAAGAAATCACTGTGGTAATTACACAGTTCCAGAAGTTTTCCCTTCTAGTGGGACAATTCTCCTGTAGCCAGCTGTGTTGGTTTTTATAAATTTTATAGTGGGGCCTTACTCTACAAGTGATACTTATGAAATTTATTTGTCTTCAGTCCTGAAGGATATAAAAGTGCTTTATATTATCACTATATACAGAAACATTTTAGTGACATAAACCAACCTCTCTAGTGGGAAGAGACTGAAGAACTGTGCACAAAAGAAAATTTGGCAAAGGTTGGCCAGAATCTTTGTGCCACTCTCTTTTAACATAAAAAGACTTTTCATACATAGAGAGAAAGTTTGTATACATTATGTAGGAAGTAAAATGGAACTTGTCCATATTCTTAAAAAAAAGCTAAATCTTGTCAATTATGAATGGTGCTTTTGCATGTGGCCTGAGGACTTGCAAGTCTAAAACTTTCTGTTTCTGTAGGTTTTTTTATTTTTTTATCTGTTTTTTTCAGTGTCTGGTATTCTTGAGAGTCAAAAAATACAGTGCTCTTTTTCAAGGAATTCATATGGAAAATCTCACAACTGTAACAATATAAAAATAACTGGAGCTTGAGACTTTTAATTTTTCTCATCTTCTACAAATTTTTAATGGGACATTTACACAAATTGAAGCTCCTGGATTTTCAGCAATATTTTCATAAGGAATAATTTATCTCTATAACATATTTGGCAGAATTCTGCATATAAGTACCAGCAGTGCTTCACTGATTAATTGTATTTATTGTTGTTTCTCAAATTATTATACATCTTTTAGAAGTATGAGAACATTTGTACTAATTACATTAAATCTCTGTCATGGCAACATACAGCAAGAAACAGGGTTGGCAGTGTTAAGAGATTCTAAATGAAAGTGAGAGAATGAGTAATTCTGAAAAGAAGGGCAGGAGGAGATATAATTATGACTGAAGCAGAAAAAAAACTTTCTAACAGAGCAGTAAGTTGATCTGCTTTGCTAGGACCTGATCCTGTGCTCCTTACTGAAGGCAATGGGGTATGTACTGGTGGAAGAAGTGTATAACTCTTTTGCAGCTTCCCCTTACTTTATTCTTAGATATGTTTTAAAACTCAGCTTTAACAGGTGTGCGTTTTTGCAGATGTGCCGCATGATTAAATATTCAGTAACTAGCCTCTTGTGTTTGAACAATACTGTGTGCATCAGAAAAGTGGGAATAAAAATTGGGAAATATTTCTAACGGCATCATCACTCAAAGAAGATGAGAGAGAAAATTTGATGAAAGCCTAGTTTTCAAAGAGATGCCTGAAGCATGTAGCTAGAGGCAAGTTAACGTTAGTTATAGACCTTTGCAAGGCCTGTTTACATGTTTCCTCTGTAGTCAAAGGTCTGTATGCATGTGCTGTAAAAATTACAAATGCCTACATGGTTCCTTTCAGTCTTTTATCTTACCAACATATGAACACTACTTGACGTTATGCTCATAGATGTTTTAAGATCTCCAGCCTCTTTTTAATTGCAGTCAATACATGGGATTCATTTAGGTTGGAACTTGCCCCTGTTGGAGAGTTGCAGTCCTGCTTGTAGTGGGCTTATAACTGAGGGAGGGAGAGATGTAAAGCAGAAGAGCATAGCTGGAGGGTTTCTATACTTTCTGCTCATGCAGAGCTTGTCTGAGTGGAGGATCTGGCTGTGCAAGAGGTGATGATGCAGGAAAGACTGACTACGTCCATATTTCTCAGCATGGTGGTGCTAGGTCTCCAACTTGTTCTTCATGACATTCACATGGGCAGAAATAACAGGGATACAGGATAAGTTCTTATTTTTTCCTCTTCCACATGGGGAAATACCACCAAAATAATTTTAGCCAGCAAGGATAGCCTTTTCATTTGCATTGCAAGAAGTAATTTTTTCTTCAGAATTTAAATGGTTATTAAAAAAGCTGAGATATTAAAAATCTGTGGCCATTGATTTTTCCCCTCTGAAAAAAGTTCTAGTCCTGTCAATGGCAGAACTGATTTCTTTAAGTAAATAAAGGGATATCCAAAGATTCTACAGTACTATGACAGGAAGAGAAGCTACTTAATACATGTACTGAAATTCTGCATTGTTAAACTTATAACACCACGTTAGAAGTTCCATATCCTTGTTCCTAATGCATTTGAGGTGTAATCAGAAGTGTCTTATCACTTTAATTGGGAGTGTTTGTATGTATTATGCAGAGATAAATATACATTAAATATCTAACATTGCTTAGATAGCAGGTGTACTTTAAGGTGGTTTGATTTAACAGTTGGAGATGCATTATATATTGTATTGCTTAAAGTTTTATGGAGATTGGATATGTCATCTGGCTGTTCCAGACAGGTTGCATGATATGCCCAGATATGCATTCTTGCTACCTTTCATTTGTATCACCAGTTCTGGTCTCAGTTTCATCTTGATTTTTCATACATTAATATTTGGCTTTTCTTTCCTTCCATTTCATCTTTTCCACCACTGCCTAATCCTTCCACCATCATGGCAGAAGAAGCTATCACTCCTACACTTACTACCTGTAAGTAACTTCTTTGTCATCAGAGACACACTTTCTGCCATGTTGTTCCATGCATAAGTAGTGAATGCTAATATTGAAAGTTCCTTTATAAAAAAAAAAACAACTTTGCAAAAGTTTTACCAAGATAAAAACAACATGGTCAATAATGTAATGAAATATTTAGCTTTATAGCAGTTTCTTATGCCTCATACTGTGCATTAGAGTCCTTTGAATATTGTTATGTAACAAATTTTCTTAACTGAAAAGTAGTACATAGAAATATCACTACCATGTATATGAGAAATTTTCATGCCTAACTACTTTTAGAATTTATTTAGTGGTTTCCTTCTCATTTGTTCTGTTGAAAATATAGCATTGGTTAGACATGTACGAGCATTTCCATTTGTTGCTGTGTACATATTACTACTTTTTCATGAATAATAATCATGCATAAACGTCATGAGTTACCATTACTGGAGTGAATTTCAAAGGAGAGCACTAAAAAATGAGGGCAAGATGAAGCCTAACTTCAGTAAGCAGTAACTTTTCATTTTGATACAGTCCTTAGTAATACCATTATAAGATTCTTTATTTGCCCAAAGCCTTCATTTCATTCCCTGCTGTCAGCAGGTGATGAATGAGAAGGGTTCTTCTGCGAATTTAGCAAATCCCTTTCTGAGGCTATTCACCTTTTCTTGCTTTCCAGGTACAAAGAGTACATGATAGGTTTTGGATTAGCAAAATATTAAGGGTCTTGCTTAGTCACGAAATGAGATGTGTTCAAGCTTGTTTAATCTTGTTGGCCAGCAGCAAAAATCAGCTGTCCGGTAGATATCTGTCTTCTTCAAAGCTCAGGTTTAAAAGTCGTGGGAAACAAAAAGATATTTTTATATAGTTACAGAAGATGGGGTGTTACTTGCATGAGACAGGCTGTAGTACTAGTTTTCTGGTACATATGGTGGTAACATGCTCTTGAAAAGAACACATTTCAGTAATGGTTTTATTTAAAAACAATATTAAGTTTCTCATGTTCCTTTTTAGTTGCTCTTCAAACTTTTAAAATATTTTTTCAATTAATATTTTGAAAAAGCATCAAACATTCATTTATAGAATTTATGGAAAAATTAGTAAATGTTTTCTAACTTGAAATCTTGGTAAGCAGAACCATGCTTCAAATGAATTAAAGCAACTAAAATTTAAACCTCTTAGTAGAAATTCCCTAAGACTTCTGAATATATCAAAACTGCTCATTTACTTGGTAATTCAGATTTCATATTACATTGACACTTTACATATAGTGCAATTTTTCTAAACTGGTCTTTAAAGCACTGTATTAATGTGAGGGTCAGAAAAAAATATCTCTTCCAGAAATACAGTATTTCAAAATTTGATTCTGTTCCTGAGATGAAAAGACCATATTTTCCATGAAGTAGGCCTTCAAAAAAAATTCATTTGGGGACCATTTGAATGTTGTTTTTAAAATGTCAGAAGAGTATAATGTAGTAAGTCATATAGTATGTTGTCGCCGTAATAAGTAAATATATTGAAATTAATATTTTAATATGATTCATGTCTCGAGACTAAGTAAAAAAAAATTGAAACAAACAGAACACTTTTATTATTCAAAGAAATTGGATTATATCTTTTTTCTCTCTTTTTTCTCTCTTTTTTCCACTGACAATGGAAAATATGTGAATTGAAATGTTTCTGTAAGTTTTACAGACAGGTTTTGTCCCCAGTTTTGCAGTCATAGAGACTGTTAATAGTGGATGAAATAGGACTTCTCTTGATTATTTGGAATACTCTCACAGTGTCTTCAAGAAAAGATCTGTCTTTTTGTTAGTGTGATACAAATTCAGTAACTTTGTAGTTTGGGTACATTAACTCTTCTAAAAGAAATTATGTGATCTTAACCTTGTATTGTTTTGCTCCCTGTCTGGCAAGACAGAGAAGGGAAGTAAGAGCCCTGAAAAGACCAGACAAGATTGGCCCGCAATAGGAGGAAATATTTTGGACAAAATTCTCCACCTGTTTATGAACCATGCAATTTCACTGAAATTGGTGGAAATCTTAGATGAGTGCAAAATTCATTACAGTTTTATTTTTAGCTGAGGAAGTTGGTATGGATTATAAAATGTTCTATATTTTGAGAAACATAATTTGAAGTACTCTGCCATTGCTAATTTACCACTTCTATACTGAGTATCATATTCAGATTTACTGATTAGTCATTGTAAATGCAAGCTGTAACATCCAAGTGAGCATCTATGCACTGAAATAGTTACTATTGTCTTGTGTGCTGCTTTCCTTACTTGCTGTGGGCTCCTTTTCCCTAGTAGACTGCAATCTCTGCCTCTTCTAGATCCATCCTAAATTAAAATGAAAAAAGAAAAAATTGGCAGTTGCGTAGAGCTGCTGATGAATCATCAGAGGTGGACCTACAGCTGTGCATATTTGGCAGAGAATTATTTCAATTTTATCTTGTGTTTACTAGTTAGCCAGTCAAGAGATGTTACAGAAAAGAAGTTGTGTACTGCTATTGAGAATTATACTTCTTTTTAATGGGCTTAAATGCCTCTGCCAGCACCTTTCCTCCTACTCTTGTTTTCCTGAGAACTGGTGCATTTTTTACCTCTCACCTCAGTCAGGCAGCAGATTTATTTTTTTTTGCCTGGCCGTGGTTAGTCCTGTATGAGTTCTTTTGTTCTTAAGATTAGAACAAATTTAATAGTGCTCATTAACTCTGCAGCAGGTCTTTTACTTTGCAGTCGATTCCAGGTGGGAAAAAAGAAGAATGGAGACAGTGTTGTTCGTGACACTTGTAATGAATGGTGTTCTCAGCATGGCAGCCGCTGCTGGCATGACTGCTTTCTCCTGACATGTTTTCTGATGGGCAAAACCCCTATGACATTGGCCAGAGAAGGAAGTTTAGTAGTTTATTGTGTAATTATGGTTAAATGAACTAGACAAACCTGTTGTTCAGGTGACAGCAAGCACCACTGTGCTGACCAATGGCCGTTAACTTTTGTATTTGAGATTTTCATTTTGATAAACATTCTGCCCTTGGATATCATTAATCATTAGTCAGGAGCTAGCATAGCTAGATTCATGTAAATTCAAGCATCAGACCAACAAATGAGTGCTTGGACCATTTGAGCTTAGTCGAGACACTGGCGCCTGATGGAGAGTTTGGGGAATTCAATTTCTGCCAAATTCTGGGGCAGGTAGTTAGATTGCAGCTGTTATAAGTTCCTTTCAAGAAGAAACTTCATTCCATTGCTATGAGTAGGATGTACGCCCAATTAAAATACAAAGTTTTGAAGGTAGCTTTTGATGTTGTCCCTCAGTTTTAACTTGATATCAAAATTTTATATTATGATAATTATTGAAATTAAGTACTTACGCAATAACAGTGCTGCACAGCAGTTAGGTGCATAATGTTATTCTATTTTTGTGCCTTTTCACAAGTCATTTCAACTTGTGAAAGATGAAGTAGTGAAATAGGAGACAATTATTGCCCAGTATTCTTATAAAATAGCAATCATGTTAAGATTGTAATAGTATGAAATCTGATACTGTCTGTCCCAGCACTAATCATCCAGTTAGGTGACTTAGGACAGAAGTGCATCACAGGTACACCCTCTGTATAGAAATCTCAATCCAGAAGCTTAATACAGTGTTGCAACATTACTAAAATGGACAGTATAGGACTAGACGTCCTATTGCCTGGTACTTTGTATAATGACTCAGAGAGGACAAATTTCCTCCTACAAGAAAATTAATTATACAAACACTGAGCTTTTTCAAATAAATCTGAATAAAAACATACCCTCCTTTTCATAAGAATGTGATAGTTTGGGGCCCAGTTGAAGTACACTTTTCTTGTATATCTGACTTGAGCTCAGGAACCCAAGAGTCTGTTCTCAGTTTAGTTATCTCTGTGTCTTTTGCTTCGCTAGCAGATTTTCAGTGCTGGCTTCTGGAGCTCTGTGCAGAGACTTAATTTGTGGCTCATTTCCCCAGTCCCATTGCAATTGACCTAGTACTTATGGCAGTTTCCAAAAAATCAATGGTGTCAAAACTCTTAACAGTGATTTCTGGAGAATTCCAGGAAATATGCAGTCATCAGGTTTAAAACTTCTGTAGTAATTTGAAAATAGTGAGAGAGGTTAGAAACAGTCCTGTATTCTCAACTGCAGGTGCCCCTGGAACTAGAATAAGTTCATCAGTTTGCATATTGTAGATGGAGGAGAGCACTGAACAGGAAAACATGTATGTCTTCGAACTGTTTGATGTATCTGATCTGTTAGACTATGCCTGTGATCTCTTCTCAATCTTTAAATATGCATAGTTACATAGACTTGTATAATAGAATCATGTAACCCAAAATAAACATAATTGTCTTGTAAGCTATACTTAAATGATTTGGGGATGTCCCATGATTTTTGTTGCATCTGGCAAAGTCTAGAATGCCAACATACTGAAATCTATGGATGATATGCAGTGCCCAAAATAGCAAGGAGGGTGTTTTATGAAATCGGCATTGCTGAAAAATACATTTGTGGGCTATGTGCCATATGCTTTGAGTACAGAGGTACGATACCTCGCTTTCAGGTGGAGATACTAAGCAATCTCAGAATTAGAATTTTATTTTTAATTAAAATACACCACATAATTTTTAAAAATCTATCTGAAGTCATTATTTCTTATACTGATTCCTTGTGTCTTCTGATTCTTTTGGATCTGATTGTATTGCTTTATAGCCAAGGCTTACGTTCCGCTTTCTCTGTAGAAAAAAAAATGTAAATAATCCTTAACACTAGGACTACCAGCAAGTAATTTTTTTTTATTATTTTATTTTATTACCTCTTTCTAAAGTATGTGAGCCCCACAGGGCAGTGATCTGACTATATGAAATAGCTTTCTTGAGGTGCAACAGAGATCAGATCATTCTTGTGCTGTAGTTCGTCTTTTCTGGGCATGTTTAGATAGTCACTCCAAATTACTTTTCCAATATTTACACATGGGAAACCCATAGTCATTTCTGAAGTTACCCAGACTTTTCAAAACCACATTAGCCTAGATGTGTTGAGTGAGAAACCATAATCTGTAATGTGCTTCAAGTTTGGTTTTTTCAAAATAAATGGGTACTACAGAGAGCAAGGTGAAGTATCAGAAGTGGTCGATTGCTATGCTGGTCACACAGTCACACTCAGTTACTGTCCTTGCTCCCTCAGTGTCAAGCAGTAAATTTGCAGATGAGCTGGGGTTTGGAGATTTTTCTGTCCTTAAAGGGGCAGTTTCAGTTTACACTGCTTGTTTTGTGAAAGTACCAGACATTTAGTGTGGGAACCAATGGAGCTGTAGGAAAAATAAATGCTTATGCAGTCTAGAGATGTCTTGGTTCTTTCCATGTTAATAAAACCTTTGCCTTGCTTTTCTAAACTAATGTACAGGGATTTGAATTGAATACTGAGATTGCTTGTAGAAATTGTGGATTCCATATACTCTTGTAGGATAAGCCTGAAAGCCTATCTTTATTATCTATAACACTGAGACATAATACCTACATTCACGAGGGGAAGAGAGGATAGGGGCAGGTATGTGTATTAAAGAAGTTAGCTTTGTATTTGAGTATTTGTATTGCTGTATCATACTGAGTCTTGTTCAGTTAATGTTACCAGTTTACCAGGGTGGACTGTTTTCTCTATAAAATTGTGGTTTGAATTAATTCCTCAATTAGCCTGTTGACATTGTTTGCAGCTTCCTAAAAAAACTGGTTCCCAAATCAATCATGCTTGCTGTCAGCAGCAGTCATTCTAGGCACTGAGATTTTGCCATTGTCTATCATCATTGTTGAATTAGACTTTCAAAGAGGGTATAAGGTGATCATTTTCATTCACTTTGTTTAAGGCTTTTCCCTCATGAAAAAGGTGTGATTAATGCATTTTTTACTCTGAAATTGCATTTCTATATACATACATAGCTCAAACCTGACTTCAGGTTCTTTCATTTTAAATATCCAAATAGAAAGGAGAGTTTTTACTTATTTTGGTATTAGTATTTATTGTACAAGAAGGGTAATGGCATTGGAAACATTTTCTCTAAACCCCAAACCTACCATTACACTTTGTGTGACTGTAAATGTGTTAACAGTAAAGAAGCTATACTGCATATTAAGACCAAAACTCACTTCATAGGTTATGTTGCTAAAGGCCTGTATTTTTTCTAAAAGATTGAAGTGCTAGTTTTCAAAATGGCTTAATGAAATATTGAACTGATTGACAGATGTCTGCAAAAGGTGGGACTACAGGGAATAAGGTGAATGTTGCATTGTGTGTCTCCTGGATTCAAGGAGGACAAGCAGCAGAAAAATGCTTAAAGAAAAATGGGTAGAAGAAATCATATGGTGAATCTAGCCTAAGATTTCTTTGCTCCAGTAAACCACTGTTTACTGTGGTACAGTAAAACTGTGATACAGAGAACTGTAACGAGATGTTCGTGTCTGAGTGATGTCAGGGCACTGAGGTGTTGTAGTCATTAGTATTGCAGTAACTTCTATTGACTGATTATATTTTTGTTTGAGCTGCTTATCTGTAATCTTTTCTCTGACCCCTGAATCCTGTGAGAGATGCTTCAGCTGAAATACCTTTGTTGAGCCTATCTGCAGGGGTGGTGGCCAGGTTAATGATAATCCAACTCAATCCAACTGTCAGTGTTCGCTCTTAATTTCACAATGAAAATGTTCTAATCTTGGGTCCTTTTCCTTCTTCTTTTCATTTCCTCTTTTACCTACAGTATGCCTTGATCTCCCTTAAAGTCTAGACTGCCAGATCCCACAGGGGAAGAACAGTGGCCATGTGCTTTCCGTAGCTGACCAAAATCATAATTCGCTTCCAAATTTTCTTTCCATCATTTTTCTTGGTCAGTGTTTTTGTGCAATGAATTACCTAACTCTGGCATGAGAGGTAAAGGAACCATACCTCGTTTGCTTTCTTCTGCCACTCCTGGTCACTCTGGCCTTCTGCTTCCATTTGTGAGAGTCTATGCAAGGATTCTATCTGATCAGGGTCCTTCCTAATTTCAGGGCAATAGCCCACATGCAAAATGTGGAAGATTACATCAGCTGTGAAATTGAGCCTCACAAAAACTAATCAAGCAAGGAAACAGAGGAACAGACCATGCTGTGTGCTTACAAATCCAGCAAAGCCTGGCATTTCATCAGTCCCAGACACCCTGTTGCAGAAGAAAATCTTTTACAAGACTTATCATAGATATTAGAATCATGGTTTTATTTCATTTACAAGTGTGCAAGAAAGGTTTTGTTATTACTGCTATTATTATTATTAGACTGTATCTTCTAGTATATGCTACAGAGAGAAATCTGTAGGACTGTCAGAAAGGACTTGCATAATTCTGTTAGTTCCTGTGCCAACCAGACAGCAGCAGTGATCCAAATAAAAAGAGGTAGTAGTTGGAGTAGAGCAGAGTTTTGTTGGGCATGTGCAGTGAACTACCTGCTCCTGTGAGTACTGAGCTGGTGAATGTGAAGAAGCACATTTCTTTTTCTTTTTAGCAGCTGAAGCTCAGGGCCACTTCTGCATTTGATCTAAGATCCCTTGGTGAGACATTGAGCCAAGTGTCTAGGGGTATCTAAATTATACTCAGTTCAACTGCAGAGGGAGTTAGTTTCTCTCCTTCTTTCTCATTCCCTGATTCCTCTGATCATGAAGACACAAGTTAAAGCTACCAGAGGCATCTCTGGCTTGTCTGAAGGAAAGACAAAGCAAAGCATTCACTAACCCGTGTATTTCACAGTTGTACAGGAATGGGAGAATCAGCTGGTTTAGAGCAATTATGCTACTCCACATCTCCCACTGCAAAGTGATAGTGTGCTTTCCTCCTGCATGGTGACATCAGTAGCCAAAAGTAGGTCTTCCAGTATGGATTTGGCCAACATTTTCATATTGGGTATAATAATGCATGCATATTGGCTGCAGGAAGTAATGGTTTAGGTAGATTAAATAGATTTTAGTTTGCTTGAAGTTGTGTATTGGATTATGCTTTAGGTATAATGAAATGTATTTTGCATTTTATGGTCCTATTTGGCAATTGTTCATGGAAAGGTCACTTCAAAGAGACTAGGTTCATGGCTTACAGTGTGTGTTCAAAAGCAGACAAATTACTGAATGCTTTATATTTACTGAGATTTTTAAGGTAAGATTGACATGTTTATGATATGACATAGAATAAGGCCCTGATCCTTAGCTGTAACATCTAGGTGTTACTGGCAGTAGAAACTTTACTTTCTTCTTACCAAATAGGGAAGAGTCATGTCTGCGTTTTAATCTAGGCAGGATTTTAGAAGATATTTTAAACTAAGTAAAGAAGAGAAACACAAAAGGATGTTAGTAAACTGTAAGGAGTACCAACTGTATGCTTAAGAAAAATAAATGAAAAGGAGAACAAGGTACATTGGTTGCATGTTGAGTCCTAGTACAGGCTCCCAGCAAGAATAGGTTTATTTTTTTGCTAAATGGGTTACTGCAGTTTCAGCTGCTTTTTGTTGGAACCCAAAGCACTGTAAACTTCTTTTGAGGCAGGGGTACTGTGCATTCATGGAAGTGTCTTGTCCAGTTCTCTGTCAACAAAGGGTTTTATCTAACTGACTCCTTAGATCCTACTGCTGTCTTCCTTACAGCTTCTCTTTCAACAGTAATGTGAGTGCCCAGCTCTTAAGCCTGCCTTCTTATTCTACTGACCATTTCATTTTTCATCTGTTTCTCTTCTTCCTCTGCTCCTCCTTTTACTTATTACTCCTTTCCTTTAGGCCCTTTTCCTTCCCACTCCAGACGCTATATGGTCTGTCCTGTCCTAAAAAATAGTTTCTTAAAATTGCCTTATTTTCATTCTCTGTGCTCTGCTTTGTTTCCTGAGAGTTAATGCAAGCATAGTCATTTGTTCTTGCTCCACGTCCTACCATCTCTCTCCTCAAAAGTTGTAGAAGGGAAGGAGAGGCAAATCTGAGAATGTCAGACTATCCTTCTGTTATTGTGCAACCTTTTTTTGTAATTCTTTTTATTCTTGGTATTTACTAAAGGGCTATTGCTTAGATAGACTTACTTTATGGGAACATTTAACACAGTAAAATTAAGGAAGGTCTGAGTTACATGTCTACATGAGAATTTTTTGCATTGGGGATTTTTTCTTTATTTTCATGGGAAAACAGCGAGCTGTTTTTATTTGCTCATTTTTTCTTATCTAAAAATTGATTTTGCTAAGGCTTTAAAAATATTCACCTCTAGGTTGAAAGTTAGCATGCATTATTCTACATTCAAAAAAGAAAAAATTTATTTTAAGCGTTTGAAAATGATGTCACCATGGAAGTTGCAATATAACATTAATTACAAGAAGTGTACTTCAACACCCACAGTACTGTGTCTTTACTTATGTCAAAACAAGGTAATGCTTACTATATTAAGAATAGCTTTTCATTTTATGATTGCCTGTTGTTCTTTGAATCATAACCTTCACTCATTTCTTTAATTTAGGAGAAAAAGCCATTAAGCATAGATACTTCCTGAAAGTGTGTGCTGCATGAAAGCTTTAATTAAATCTACAAGTAAAGCATTAAAAGAACAAGAATCAAATTAATTGCAACAAGGACCATGCATTTATTTCTGTGACAGGCCTTTGCGCATTAGAGAAAAGGCAATCTGTGTACCCTTATCTGAATTAGTAAACTCAGTATCACTTTTCATTAGCATGGTAGGTCATTGCCATGCATCTTCAGTGTGACACTGTTTACATGTTAATGACCTCACAAATAGAGTCTGTTCCAAATGGTTTGCAGTAGTAGAAAGTTGTAAATCCATGAAGTGGAATAAACTATCCTCTGCTTTCTGCATCATTGCTTCTTGCGAGTTCCCCTCTAGACTGAACTTCATAATTAGGCAGCAGTATAATTAAGGCAAATTCAGTAAATGCAAATAGGACAAAAGGATTTATAGCTAATTATGGTTGTTATAGCATACCTGAAATAAATTAATTTCTAAGCATCATTATTAGTTGACTTTTCAATGACATGGAGTCTAGAAGTAGAAAGTATTGTTCACAAAAAATGTTCATAGCTTAAGTTAGTGAGTGTGAGTCCATGATGATGTATTCAGATTTACGAAGTGCTGACATACACATGAAAAAAAACACAGAAAGATTCAGTAGAATGTATTGCTTTAGTTGTTTGGTGTATGATTGCTTTGTATTAGATGAGTTTTTTAAGATTATAAATATATTTTTCCCCCACTGTATAATGTAATGAAGTCAGCATGCTCCCTAAAATCATGTCCTTAAAGAAAATGTCATATTTACATCTGGTAATTTGACTAGACTAAAGCTTCACTGCTTTAAAAATCTTAGAATGATGAAACCAACATCAAATGAGTAAAACAAACTCAGCATAACCACTTAAATTTGATTGCCTAAAATATATAAAACAAGGACCATTCTGGTATCCTGCTGTGTGAATTCATTTAAGTGCTGACTGCCCTCAATTCCCATTGACTTCAGCACCTTGCAGAATCTGGTCCTGTACTTGGGTGTCTCAGAGCTGCCATAACAAAAAGCCTGTTTTTCACTGGTCATATGCAGCGTATACTTGGTATTGCAAGACATATACTCTGGGGTTCTGCCTGCAACAACCTTGGGAGTTGCTTTGCAGACAGAGAGTAATGGTTTCTACTTTAGTCACTCACCTAATATGCAAAGCAAGTTTAATTATATGCTGTCCATCCCCTGCTGCTACATATTTTTCCACTTGCTGGTTCTGGGTGAAATACATACTTTCTCCATGCAGAGGTTACTACTAAGTGTACAGTGCCCCTGGAAGCATTTATGGCTAATCTTGCCCTCGGCATACATAACGTAGCTAAGTACTAGTTAAAGATTAAAGAATAGGGATCCATCTTTTCTCTGCCTGATGAATAGAGGAGTGTGTTCTGCATGGGGTCAGATGCTACATTCAACTGGACAGAATTGCTAGGATGCTGCAAAACCTAACTACATGAGACTAAAATTTGAGAGACTCCAGACTTTCTCACAGCACAACAAAGGACTAATAAATCATTGTCTTGTGTTGTGTAATGAATTGGCTGTTTTACTGTGTTTCATATAAATATGTAATGCTGCAAGGCATGCATGGGTAGAATGTAGATTTGATTTCATAAAGGATGGGTTTTTTGTCCTACATACTTACTTCTGAAAATTTTCTGTGGCCTAATTGTACATTTTGCTATTAAAAACAGAGATACAGTTCTGGCAAGGCAATAAAGTCACCATGAACATTATTGCCCTCTCTCAGATCCCAGTAATAGCTGATTAGAGCAGGTTTTGATTACTTCTAAATATTGCCATGACTGCTGCCATGCAATATAAGAGAAATTAACTGGTGGGTGTTGGAGCTGTGGTGACAGATAAAAAACTTGGCTGTTCAGTGGAAGTCTGTCTTTGTAGGACTACAATTTCCTGAGGTTTTTTAATTTTAATACTTCTGCAAAACCCTTCACACCAGAATGGACTATAACTTTGTAGTTCTTTGAAGTCATCCTTTCAGAAATCCTGGTGTTCACTTCTTTCCTGTAGGCTTCTTCCTGGCATAAAAATCTAATAATAGCAATTGCTTTTTAAATAAGCTTCCAAACAGGTTATGGAAAGAGCTTGGAAATCAAGAGGTCTGGTTTCTGCCACCAACTTGCTGATGAAAGTTCTTAAGCCTTTGGGTGCCATATTCTCCACATTAATTAAACTTTGATTGCTATTAACTGCTGTAAAGCAGTGGTATCAGGGCTGTTGGAGGTCTGATAATTACAGAGGTAGAATACTTCATGTTTCCTTTATCATCGCTTGGATTTGAGAAAATTTGATCTTTGTGTTTCTAAATAGAAAGCCAGCACTGCCTGAAAATAATGTTGTTGGAATACTAGTACCTGAAAATCAGTGATGGAGACATCATCAGCTAAGGCAGGATTAGCCACATATACTTGCAGAAACACATGTTCTCTTATGAATAGCCCTTGCAAAAGCACCAGGGGAGGTGTAAAGTGTTTCCTCTCACACTATCTGCTTTGACACTTCAGTGGCTGCAGAGCTGCCTCCTTTCCCACAGTAGGAGTAATCAGCATCTGAGCTTCACTGCTGGAACTCTTGTGCATGTGGATTACTCTTCTGACAAAAAAAAAAAAATCAAAAAAAAAAAAATCATTATTTAAAACCCAGATACTGCACTAGTAGGTTCCTTGGATAAAGCTATGAAAACAGTAAATCAGAATAATAAAATAATTAAGCATCTAATGATTTTCAGAAATGCATAAATAACATAACTGAGCATACTATACCACTTAGAGCCTAATCATTTGCTGTCTGATTAGAAGAAGTCAGATACCCATAGGGTGAAAAGAAGATGGAAAAGGTCATATGATTACATTAGATGCATTCAGACAGGCATCACTTACTGTTGTGGTTTAATCCCAGCCAGCAGCTAAACTCCATGCAGCCGCTCGCTCACCTCCCCCCTGCCAGTGAATGGGGAGGAGAATTGGGAGAAAAAGTAAAATTTGTGGATTGAGATAAGAACAGTTGAATAACTAAAATACAATAAAATATAATAATAACAATAGTATCAATACAAATATAATAAAAGAGAAAAATTAGACTCAAGAAAAGGCAAGCGACACACAATGCAGTTGCTCACCACCTGCTCACTGATGCCCAAGCAGCAATGCACCCCTCCCAGCCAACTCCCCCCAGTTTATGTACTGAGCATGACGTTCTATGGTATGGAATAATCCTTTGGCCAGTTTGGATCAGCTGTCCTGGCCACGCTCCCTCCCAGCTTCTTGTACACCTGCTCACTGGCAGAGCATGGGAAACTGAAAAATCCTTAACTTAGGAAAAGTGTTACTTAGCAACAACTAAAACATTGGTGTGTTATTGTCGTGGTTTAACCCCAGCCAGCAACTAAGCACCACGCAGCTGCTCACTCCCCCCCACCTAGTGGGATGAGAGAGAAAATCGGGAAAAGAAGCAAAACCCGTGGGTTGAGATAAGAACGGTTTAATAGAACAGAAAAGAAGAAACTAATAATGATAATGATAACACTAATAAAATGACAACAGCAATAATGAAAGGATTGGAATGTACAAATGATGCGCAGTGCAATTGCTCACCACCCGCCGACTGACACCCAACTAATCCCCAAGCAGCCATTCCCTGCCCCACTTCCCAGTTCCTAAACTAGATGGGACGTCCCATGGTATGGAATACCCTGTTGGCCACTTTGGGTCAGCTGCCCTGGCTATGTCCTCTGCCAGCTTCTTGTGCCCCTCCAGCTTTCTCACTGGCTGGGCATGAGAAGCTGAAAAATCCTTAACTTTAGTCTAAACACTACTTAGCAACACCTGAAAACATCAGTGTTATCAACATTCTTCTCATACTGAACCCAAAACATAGCACTGTACCAGCTACTAGGACAACAGTTAACTCTATCCCAGCTGAAACCAGGACAGTTATCAATATTATTCTCACACTAAATCCAAAACACACTGTACCAGCTACTAGGTAAAAAATTAACTCTACCCCAGCTGAAACCAGGACAATATCCACCCCTTATTCTATACCATTAATGTCATGCCCAGATCCCACACTTTCCGATACATTTCCAATTAATCACCATCACTTTTCTTGTCTTTTAATGTATACACACAGATATCATTCCCACAGTCTATGGGCCGTCCCTATAAAATGTCTGTTGAGTTCATTCAGTCCATGACTTTGGGCTCTGTCTGTCAAAACAGTCTGTCTGGGCAGGAGGGATGGTGCGAAGTCCACTCAGTCAGCAGGGCAGGATCGGGCTTCGGTGCAGTACAGTGGGCGGGTAACACTGGGTGCAGCAGGAGGATGGTTTGTAGTGTTGGATTGTTGCATGCTGAAGGCAGTTCTGGTTTCATTGCTACTGTGCTTCACTCGGTTTTATCAAAGTTCATTCTTCCTTAATCTAAGTGATTCTTACTGTAATACCATTGATATAGCATATAACAATTATAATAATGATGACATACAGTGGCAGGGTTATATAGCAATTAACATCATACAATTTAATTTATTGGCTATCCTCACATAAAATCAAATCTCCTTGAGGCACACATCAGGCTTCCCAATCCTTCTGCATCACCCACCAAGTGCACCCAGGTCCTTGAGCAAAAGCAATCCCATGAGTGGGTTTGCCTTTGCCTGAGGCAGGAATAACCCAGACTGTTTTCACTAGCATATTTTTTATATGCACTACAGGACCTTTATCCCCTTCTACAGTACATAAAAGTTCTGACTGGGCAGGGCCAGCCTGATTGGCAGGTTCTCTGGTGTTGACTAGCAAGGTGGCTTTTGCTAAATGTGTGCCCCAATTTTTAAAGGTCCCACCCCCATGGCTCTCAATGTGGTCTTTAACAGTCCATTGTATCGTTCAATTTTCCCGGAGGCTGGTGCATGATAGGGGATGTGATATACCCACTCAATGCCATGGTCTTTGGCCCAAGTGTCTATGAGGTTGTTTCAGAAATGAGTCATGTTATCTGACTCAATTATTTCTGGGGTACTGTGTTGCCATAAAACCTAATTTTCAAGGCCCAGGATAGCATTCTGGGTGGTGGCATGGGGCAAGGGATATGTTTCCAGCCATCCGGTGGTTGCTTCCACCATTATAAGCACATGGTGCTTGCCTTAGCGGCTTTGTGGGCATGTGATATAGTCAATCTGCCAGGCCTCCCCACATTTATACTTCAGCCATCATCCGCCATATCACAGAGGCTTTAACTGCTTGGCTTGCTTGATTGCAGTGCGTGTTTCATGTTCATGGATAACCTGCGTGATAGTGTCCACAGCTGGGTCCACCCCTTGATCACAAGCCCATCTATATGTTGCATCTCTTCCCTGATGGCCTGAGGTGTCATGGGCCCACCAAACCATAAATAATTCACCCTTATGTTGCCAGTCCAGATCTACCTGAGACACTTCAATCTTGGTGGCCCGATCCACCTGCTGGTTGTTTTGATGTTCTTCAGTGGCCCGACTCTTGGGTATGTGAGCATCTGCGTGATGTGCTTTTACCACTGGCTTCTGTATCCAGGCAGCAATATCTTGCCACAATGAGGAAGCCCAGATGGGTTTGCCTCTGCGTTGCCAGTTACTCTGCTTCCATTGCTGTAACCACCCCCACAGAGCATTTGCTACCATCCATGAGTCAGTATAGAGATAAAGTATTAGCCATTTTTCTCATTTGGTTATGTCTAAAGCCAACCGAATGGCTTTCACCTCTGCAAACTGAGTCGATTCACCTTCTTCTTCTGTAGTTTCTGCAACTTCTTGTAGGGGATTCCGAACAGCTGCCTTCCACCTCTGATGCTTTCCTACAATGCGACAGGAGCCATCAGTAAACAAGGCATATTGCCTCTCATTTTCTGAGTTTATTACACAGTGGGGCCTTTTCAGCATGCATCACCTCCTCCTCTGGCAATATGCCAAAATCTTTGCCTTCTGGCCAGTCCGTGATCAATTCTAAAATTCCTGGGCAACTGGGGTTTCCTATTCAAGTCTGTTGTGTGATCAGTGTGACCCAGTTACTCCACGTGGCATCAGTTGCATGATGTGTAGAAGAGACCCTCCCTTTGAACATCCAGCCCAGCACCAGCAGTCAGGGTGCTAAGAGGAGCTGTGTTTCAGTACCAGCTACTTCCAAAGCAGCTCTAACTCCTTGATATGCTGCCAGTATCTCTTTTTCAGTTGGAGTATAGTGAGCCTTGGATCCTCGATATCCCCAAATCCAAAACTCTGGGGGTCCGCCCTGGGTCTCCCCTGGGTGCTTTCTGCCAGAGACTCCAGTTAGGGCCATTCTTGCCACCTGCAGTGTAGAGCACGCTTGCAAAGGTTTTTTGCTATGATTAAAGAAGATCAACAGTAAGTCAAGCAAATAAGATCAAGTTAGTGAGCCTCAGAAAGGGAAATTAACCTCAACAATAAATAAAAGGTTACTGTCTGCTACAAGCACTCCGAGATAGGCTACTCTTGGTTAATCACATCTTTCACTTTCAGCTATGGACTCTGCATATAACTGCCATTCTGATTATTTACAGAGCAATGCACATCCTTAATACAGGATCCAAATATTAAAACTTATTTTCCCTTTCCTTTTAACTCACACTGCTTTTTAGTAACACAAGAAATTACTACTGCCATTCTAGTGCTCATCCCATTAATAGCCTATCGAATTTGTCACTGTTTTCATATATTGTTGTAAAGAGATTAATCTGAGCAGTGCTGTTTTCCACATCACTTAATGTCTTGTAGGTGTTTCTGATTACTACCTTATTGCCTGGTGGGTTAAAAATATTGACAACAGGTTAACATTTTGGTCATATGATTCTCTCTTTTTAATGTTGGGTTTATTTTCCTTCTGTGGACATTCTTGGGAGCCTCGTTTTTCCTGCTGTGTCCTGCCAGAGTCAGAGTCTAATGAAAATCCAGGCTAAATTTATAGTGTAGGATTTTCATAATATATCTTGCATTTGACTGATCATGGAGAATTTAAACTTTTATAGTCAAATCAGTTCTCTTTCTCAAAGTCTTTTAATATGGGTGAGGAAGTGTGGTGGTCCAAAAAGTTGTAAAACCCTATAAAAAGTCACTTGATGTTATTTTGGTACTTGTGAATTTGCTGCGAATGAAAAACTGCCCAGTCTTTCATTATCTGAGAACCAAGAAATGCATATATATTGGAGTGACTAACCAGGAATGAAAACACAGCAGGGAAGGTCACTGTCCTGGTTTATGATTGCTCATTAGTCACCAAAAGTTCAAAGCTAAATTGGCCTGTCTTCATCTTCCCCATATCTCATTAGCCTCTGCAGTACCTGTGATCTAGGATTTTCCTGTTGGGATCTTCTCCATAAATATTCGTGCAGATCTTGTCTGTTTGTGACAAAAGGGATCTCCATGCATATTAGCCATTTGTTGTCATTTTAATAACTTCTGCGTGTCTGGTTTCTATTTGGTGTTGAGAAATGTCCACTTTGCAGATGTAACAGTGGGCTGTGGCAGAACGGCTTTGCCTTTCTGAGGAAAGGCAGTGATGGGGTGTCTTTTTTTGTTGCTTCTTTTGCTGTCAGATGCTTAGCAGACAGTAAACCAAAACAGCTATTTTTAAAACATTTACAGGCCAGACATACTTGGTTGTGTATTTAGGAGGGTGGTATAGTTACAAGGAAACAAGAAATAGTTAAATGGTTACTCAGAGTTTATGCATTTTGAAGTGGCATCATCCACTCAATATTTAGTAATCCTTGAGATATTGGACTGAGATACTAAATAAACCTATGTCACATGCTAGTTCTTCAGGATTAACTAACAAAATGTTAATGCCATGGTTCCTCCTACTCTCTGCAGGCTGTTGTTTTATTGCATTATGTCCTACAATGATAGTCACCTTCAAAGAAAAAGTCTTTTCTTTCCTTGTCTGTCCAAGGTCAGTAAGAAGGAGAATATTAGTTTGTGTCATGTGCATGCAAGTCATTGCTCAGGAATGAAATGTTAAAGAGAGGTTGAATAGACCAGCAAATGTCCTAGAAGTTCAGATACGGTTAGTTTGCCCTTGCTTTAGCTAGTGAGAATGATTTGACAGCTGTACTTTGTAGTTTCTTACTTCTGGAGCATGTGATTGTGCTTTGATAGCAACCCTTAATCTATTATTAATGCAGTTATATGTAGATCAAAACTAAAGATCCTTAGCCATGTGAGAAAGTAATGCTAGTCTATTTTTATATCATTTGAGGATGTATCTGAACTGAAGAAAATGAAGTGCCATACCTCATGTCAGTTATTTCATACCTCTGTTCCTCTATGCAAGCTGTAATCTGAAGCTCTGTAGGTGTGCATGTACATGTGCAATGCACAATAAACCTAATTTTTTGGTCCCAACAACTAGTAAATAGTTTGAGCGTTTTCCATTTGTTGATTTTGAGCTGTGGCTTTTTATCAAGCTTTGAAGAAGAGAATTTGAGACTTTTGGGGGGTGAAGTCTTACTAACATCTAGTTGCCAACATTTTGATGATAATCCATGTACACCAGCTTTCAAAATTAAGGGGGTTAGTTTAGTCCTGTGACTTTCTCTAATAACATCATTATTGCAGGTTATTGTAGAAGTAACACAGTGTGGGTTATGTTCACTCTCCCATTCTGAAATGGGCTTTTTGTGGGTTTAAGATGATGCAACAAGCCATAAAATTTTACTACAGAAGAGCACATGGCCTGCTATGACCTCATCTTCGAACAAGCTTTCCCCATCTTTTTGTTCATACTCCTTTTAGATCAGGCGATGTCTGCATGGATGATCTTTAAAAAGCAAGCCATTCAGCTCTTCACATTGATGTCTTGTAACTCAACACAGCTTTTCGAGAAGAAAATTTGGAAGCTGGGGTGCTTCATGGGATTTAATTCTGCTTGTTACAAATCTCAAGATGTAACACATTTACAGCTTACCAGCTTTACTACAGGAGACAACTGAAACAGCACATAGACACCAGATAGTAAGACATGAGACAAATGGCTGTGAACTGGTAACAGCCAATGGGCCATGTCATCCCCCTGACATCCTGATACCTTCCTGGAAGTCCAGTGTGTCCTTAGCCACTGAGTCCCTCCTGCAGGAACTCCATTGCAGGACAGGTGGACACTACCATATGGTGCTAGTTTCTTGAGTATGTTGGTTAACTGGGATCTGCCAGGAAACCAAATCCCCTGGGCTTTGGGATGATCATTCTCAGTTTCACCTGAGAGTCAGGATGAAGTCAGGGCATGCACCTGGCTGCTGGGGCTAATGAGCCCTCCTGGGTTCCTCAGTTTAGCCTTGAGCTGGGAGACAACTATATGCTTTATCAAGGAATAAATTTGCCCCAAAAGGGAACAGCTAGGGAAAATAATTGTCCAGGGAGGCAAGCCAGAGAAAGAAAATATCTGTGAGACTGAGGTGGTATTTTCAGTAGAAGGAAAAGCGTTGAAAATCCTCAGCTGACAGTGCCTCAGGTGCTGATAAATTTCCCTCATAGCACAACACCCACAAGTATCCAGCTGACCAGAGGAATAATTGGCTGGTACCACATGGACTGTAATCCTTGGTGATACAGCGGCAAAGGTATGCTATGGGAGGAAAAGTGACTGGGATCCTTCTCCTCTTTGACCCAACACCCACACAACTTGTCACAACATTGTGCCAAGCACTTACCCTTCTAGTATTGCCGAAGTGAAGATGGGTACAGCGGGAACTTGAGACCTGTCACCTGTTGTGGCTTGCTGTGATACTGTAAGTTCCTCTTTTTCCGTATGACATAAAAAGCTTTGGAGAAACAGGTGTCAGAGGTCCACAGAAGCTTCAGGATGGCCCGAATTTGAAGTTGCAGCTCTTGGTGTTTTAGTCTGTAACATAATGCAACAAGACATGCTGTTATTACATTCTGCCTTTGCAAATCTAAGGGAACAGGACACTGTTATGCTTCCTTCCCCATCTAGTCAGCTCCACTACAAGAGAGTGTCATATCTTTTGTTACCAATACTGGAAAATTTCCTACAGTAGCTAATTTACCAGTGAAATACAGACATTTAAATGTCAGCTGCATTTTTTTCTTCCTATATGCGTCTTGGAGTTTATATACAGATGGCATTTTTACGCTTATATCTAATAGCTATTAAAATTTTCCTGTGCCTTATTTCTTTTGAATGTCTCTTTGCCAAGCCTGTCAGCTTTTCATCTCTGAAGCTAAAAATAAATGTTTATACAGAAATCAGAAGAGACTGAAATTACGGGTTGATTCACAAATAGAAAAAAGAAATTACACAGCTTTCATTAATTATTCCATGGATACTTTTGTTTGTGGGAGTGGTGCATTGAGCATCTATTTTTTTCAATCCTGAAGAAAGTTAAGTAGCTGAAAACACGATGTTAGAGAGAAACAAGCCAAAATTGCACATTGCATTTAGTCATAGGAAATACCACTTTTTGTATTACACTGAAAGAGGGATTGCATATCCACAGCTGGAATTTTTGCTACCCTTTATTGTAGCAGCAGCAGCTGCCATTTTTCTATTCCATAGCATTAAACCAACCCATAATTTTGCAGCAAATTCTGCCAGAAATGTGCATGTGAATACTGATACTCTATACTGAACCAGGCCTCTAAATCTTTTTTTTATTTCTGGGCAGCATGTAGAATGCTAAAGGAAATGGCATTTTCATGTTGACTTGGAACAATACCGGTACAAAATCATATTCTTGTGACATTTTCAGGTGGCAAATGACTTAATGAGGAGCGAGAAGGTTGAGTAGTTCCTAGCACAGCCATAAGGAAGACAAAGAGCACTGTACTTTAGTCTTTTCAGTGATCCTGCAGTTGAAGATGATGTTCATTTTCAGAAAATGCATTTTTCATATCATTATTTAGTTACACATGATAATAAGGTTAAAAGTGTTGTTGTGGTTTAAGCCCAGCCAGTAACAAAGCACCACAGAGCTGCTTGCTCACTCCTCCCCGCCCTGGCCCTAGTGGTATGAGGAGGAGAAAATATAAAGAAAAACTTGTGGGTTGACACAAGGGCAGGGAGGGATCACTCGTCAATTATGTTCATGGGCAAGCCAGGCTCGACTTGGGGAAAAAAAAAACAAAATCAGTTTAACTTGTTTCCAATCAAATCAAAACAGGATAATGAGAAGTAAAACCAAATCTTAAAACTTCTTCCCCCCACTCCTCCCTCCTTCCTGGGCACAATTCCACTCCCGATTTTCTCTACCTCCTCCCCTCCAGCAGCACAGGGAGATGGGAAAATGGGGGTTGGGGTCAGTTCATCACACCTTGTCTCTGCTGCTCTTTCCTCCTCAGGGGGAAGACTCCTCACTCTTCCTCTGCTACAGTGTGGGGTCCCTCCCACCGGAGACATTCCTTCATGAACTTCTCCGGCATGGGTCCTTTTTGTGGGCTGCAGTCCTTCAGTCACAGACTACTCTAGCGCGGGCTTTCCCGTGGAGTCACAGCCATCTTTGGGGGCATCCCCCTGGTCTGGCATGGGCTTCTCTCTCCCCGGGCTGCAGGTGGGCATCTGCTCCCCCGCTCGCCTCCATGGGCTGCAGGGGGACGGCCTGCCGTCTCACCAGGGGCTGCAGGGGCAAACCCTCCTCCAGTCCACCTCCTCCCTCTCCTTCTTCACTGACCTCAGTATCTGCAGATGGGTTTCTCTCACATGCCAATCTGTAGGTTCCCCTTCTTAAATCTGTTCTCCCAGAGGCACTACCACCGTCACTGATGGGCTCAGCCTTGGCCAGAGTCGGGTCCAACTTGGAGCTGGGGAAGCTTCGAGCAGCTTCTCACAGGAGCCACCGCTGTAGCCCCTCCCCACTACCAAAACCCCACCACACAAACCCAAAACAAGTGTGATAGATGAATCAGCTTCCAGAAGTTAAGTTGATGTAGCTGTATAAAAGGCTGCATTTCTGGAACAAATTCCATTGAGGATTTTATAAAGAATGATGTTTCACAAAGAACGTCAGAGGCAAAGCTAGAAGCAGTGTTCTGTATCTCAGTCTGATACTGTCATAAAAAACTTTTGAGCCAAATGTGTCCCTCAGCCTTCAGCTGTTCATTTTTAACGTATGTGTGGCTTGCACATGCTGCAGTTCTTACGTTCAGTGCTCAATCTTCATCCAAATACAAGAGCATTGAGTCTAGAGACAGAGAATTCTTGACTATTAATACTGTACCTCACTAATATTTATGAAGTTTCTTCCTTTTTGCTCCATTCAAATAGATGCAGCACTATTTCAGGCATCAAATGATTACTCTCACATATGCAATTATGCCAAACAGATCCAAGGAAACAAATCAGAACTGCAAACGAACTTCACGTTCAGCCAGCTCTTCAGTAGGTTACTTTTAGCGAAGAAATAGACCATCTTTCTGAAGAGACATGTTAAATTGCAGAAAATCTGAATCCAGCTCGAACAAGTTATTAAGAAAAGCAGCCTACTGTGGCAATTTTGTAGTACTGGTTTGTTTTGACACCAACTATTTTTCTCTCAATAACTGTCAGTGAATTCATGTTCACCTGATACTTACTCTCATTATACAGATGGCAGTTAAAAGGCTATTTCTAAAGTCAGGTGGCTGTATCTCATCTTCCAGCTATACTTAGTCCTCATTCCTTATCCTTCTTGTTTGCTAAACACCTCACTTTACTTTGCAGACATTCACAATACTTGGTGATATGGTAAGACTGCAGTGTGTTTTCACAGAGATTATTTTTTCTGTTGCTTGGAAAACAGTTAATTGTTTGAAGACCAGTTGCGTAAATGGCATTTTCAGATCAAATATGTTTGTATTTTTATGTCAGCCAAGTGGAAACTGAATTTTTAATACAGTATTTTTTTGTAGGGTTGAATATCAGCAGATGTATAACAAAAAGACGTCCAAAATAAATGTACAATGTTTCATAAACTTATGTAATACCACAGTCCATGCCTGTCCTATTAGCAAGTAACAAAGCAAAGAGTAGGATGCTTTCCTTATGTTCTATTATGAACTACAAGGGCATAATATGATGGAAAAAATATACACAAACTGCTTTATGAACAGGAACCCCTTGACTTGTCTAAAGTAGCAATTGTTACTTACTAGGCCGTGATTATTTGCTGTGATTGTAGCAGAGGAGTCATTTCTTGCCTACTCAGTCTGAAAATAGCATGGGTAAGAAGAAGGACTGCTCCAGCTGATACCTACCTGCCTCCTCCATCTGGTGAGAGTCAATGTGGAACTCCAGTCCATGGCAGAACCTTTGGGTACCTTATTTAAAATGTTTATTTTGTGGAAATACAGCTCTTCCTACGCTCTACTGTGTTAATGGCACATACCTACAGTGGTGCAGTGCAGAATGTAACCATAATCACATTGCTTTATCTCATTTATAATATTTGAGCAACAAAGGATTCCAGGCTAGTCATGCTGTTACTTCTTTTCAAGTCACATTTCATTTTGACATGGGTGCTAAAAGGAGTCAATTTATTTCTTTCTGCCTGATCTGTGTCTTTGAATTGCATGTATTTGAGTGCATTATCAACCCTGGTAGACAAAGATCCCATTTTTAAAGGAAAAAAAAATCCTTAGTAGAATTCTTACTTGGTTTTGACTACATTAAAAATAGTTGGCTTGACCACAGTCAGAACAAGATAGACTTTCTTGGTAGGGTATTTGTAGTTAATAGAAACGCAAGTGGAATTTTTTTCTGAGTATTTTTCTCCCCCAGGACTGAGGTACCAGCTGTGTACAAATTCCTACCATATATCCAGACCTCTGGAGAGGAGCACTGAAACTCCTGATAAGCCTTTTTATAATTCATTTACTTGTAGCCATTTCTTTGATGAGTGTGGGCTATCCCAGACATCAGAAGTGTCGGTAGGTAAGCAGACATAGACTTACGGAATAATTTAGGTTGGAAAGGACTTTGTGAGGTCATCTGGTCTGATGACACCCATCGCCCCATCATACCATCATATTGAAGTCACTGGGTCTTTTCTAGCAAAATGTCCTGTATACTCGGAAATACAATCACAGGCATTTAGAATCTGGCAGAATAAACCATGAAGACAAAAAGTAGAAGCAGGTGTGATACCTATTTTGTAAGCAGAACATCCTAAGATTTTTACAAATAAAGAAAGCAGGAAATAACCTCACCAACTTCTTGTCATTCTAAATGACCTTCCACATATTTGAATTGCTCTTCATATATCTGAATTTTTTTAAGCTTATCCGTCATAAACAGTACCTTCAACCTTTACTTTTTCTATTTAGTTTATTAGATTAGAGTAGATTGGTTTAGAGCTGAGTTACATGAAGCTTCTTCACTAAATGAAATGTGAAAAATCTTATCAGTTGTGTTGCAGTTATTCAGCACGTCCTCTATATGTGTTCAAGGAAGGTGTTGTGAAAGTGTGCTGGAAAGAACATCTTTGCATCCCCACACTTGTGGGCTGACTGTATCCTGAGTCAGTGCTTTCCGTCGGAAAAAAACACACTGGCAATATGTAAGCTGATTTAAAGGAGCACGCACTATGAGGCCCTGGACCCAGATCATTCTATGTTTCCTTTCAGTGAAAACCAAGTCATGAAGGGTGAAAGGAATTAGACCAATGCAATTCAGTATAGTTTCAAGGTATGCACAAGGAGTCGGGACCTGAAAACTGTTTCCAAGTCTCCTGTTTTATCTGTAGTTGGTATCAGCTCTGGATGGAAGTGCTGGATAGCTAGTGTATGGGCATCTAGTGTTAAACTAGAGTAAGGACAAGACAAAACTTTTTCCAGTTCTACATTGTGTCAGACCCTCTGACACTGGCAAATTTATTTCATGGCTAGTTGGGCTGCCTAAATGTTTCTGGAAATGCTGAGCATGATTGTTCCCAACACAGTAAGTCCACTGCATCACAGTTAGTATGTGCATGCAAAACAAACCGTGTGTTTGGCATGTTCATTGTCATACCTACTGAATATTGTTGGGTAGATCTTGGGGCCTTTTGTGGCTGTGGGCCTGGAAACTGGTCAAGTGGGTCTATGCTCAAAGCCAGGCTGAATGCTGACTTTTCAGTGACCCACTCCCAAAGCAGATACGTTGTGCACAGAGGTTGTCTCTTTGAATCAGAAAATAGTGAAAATCATTTTACTAGAATTAATGGAGCAAGAAAGATCTATTGTATCTGTGTGTTGAGATGTATTGGGAACATTGTATCAAGATTATATCAAGCATGATCTAAGATCCCAGACTCATAAATTTTGTTCCTGATCAGCCTTTGATTTGATATTGTTACCCATCTTCTCAATATTTCAGTTACACCCACAGTAAAGTTGGAAAGTAGTATTAGGCATTACCAATCCCATAGGCAACATTAGAAATCACACAATTCAACCATGGCAGGCAAAATGTTTTTATTGTTAGTTTATTTTAGAGCATAACAACCATTTAAGTGGTACATGTTGGCATGCTTCCCTTCAGTGTTGAACTACATACCGCCAGCAAGAGAAATAAATTCAAGATGTTCCACTCTTGCCTCCTGACTTGCTGCATGTTAAAATCGCAATGCATATGTACGTGATAAGTGTCGAATTCCATATGTCTTGAGAGGGGATTGTGTAGAAAATAAATCCATGTATATACATTCCCTTTTTTAAACTTTGTAATGATAGACTTAATCTGAAACTGGAGATAGAATTTTGAAGCAGCCATTTGTGGCAACTGATAATAATATGACCACATTATTTCTTGTTGAGCCTGAAGATGCTACTGGCCATTGCTCTCAAACCTTTGTTGTTATTTGTAGAAGAAAATTACACTCAAAGGTGCTCCAGGGCATATTGTACTCTGCATTGGATGTTGAATGCTCATAAATGTGTAATCTACATTGTAAGCTAGTAATATGTTAATGCCGAGTTCATGAGATTAATTGGGCCACATGCTGTCTTGTGATTCTGCTAATACAGTTTTGAGTAGCATCAGCATTTTCATGCTTTTAATTTGCAAGTCACCCTTGCATGGCAATACATTATGTAAGCAGACATCTCACAAGATGTTTTCAGGGTCCATCATCCAGACTGTGTTACAAATCTCCTGCATCTTGACCTGCCTGTGCAGTTTGCCTGCAGTTGCTATAAACTTATTACAGACAAACATGCACTGTCCTTTAAAAATTGCAGTATTTAAAATAAAATACATAAGTAATTTTTTTAAATAAATCATCTATTAAGGGATATTTTTTACCATCTTTTTAATTACATGAGAACTGTTTTTCCATTATATATCTGAGCCCCCAGACTTACAATCCAGCACTTAATATTTTTTACAACATTAAATTGCAGAGTCCAGAAAAAATAGGTGCTTGCTACTGCAGTTGGTGTAAAGGGGTGACAAAAATGAAAATAATAAATTGAAAAAATAAGATACCTTTTGTACATACTAACTATTTAAAATATGGACTGTGTAACTTTACCGGGAAAAAAAGGGTTCATAGGAGAAATTTCATTTTATTTGGGGGGTTTTAATTTTTGAAAAATCTCAAAATCCAATTCAACATCATAAATTTCCCAAAAAATACTTTAAGACAGACTTGACATTAAAATTGAATATACTTCAAACATTGGAGAACCTCATTAGAATGTTGCTATTAAAGACAAAATAAAACTGCAAAGGCCAGATTTACTAGTACACTCCAACAGCTTTGGGATACTTTGGAGGTTCAAATCAGCCATTAACTGGACTTAACTACCCAGTTAAGTCAATTTTATGTCTATTTTCCACTGCTAAAGCAGAAAAATACAGCCGGAATATATTGATCCAACTGTTCTAAGTGAGATATCTTAGAGGTAAAGCCTTTACGAGCAGCCTTAGCTGTGATTCTCTCTGTCCACTGCAGAGGCAATGGAAATACAAGTCTGTTCTGTTTCTAATATCCTCCTAGTTCACTCCGGAGGAGTAAGAAGAGAGCTTTCTCCTTGATTCCTGGAAAAAATAGCGAGCTTAGTCATGAAAGGGCTAAAGCACATCTTTGTATACATCCCAAATCCACTTCAATACAGGCACAACACTCTGAAAGTAGAACCAAACACCAAAGATTCAGCTTTAGTTAGCACATTTCTGAGCTTCACTCTGTTCCTTTACAGCTGGATTGAGTTTGGGGTTTCCATTTTACAGTATTTCTAAATCACCAAACTCCCTTCACTCATTATCTCAGGCAGCAGCATTGCAAGAGAGCTGAGGGTGTACAACTCTGACGGAAAGTAAAGGATGATTGTAAATCTGCCATTCTCAGCCTTATGCACTTAATGAGGGGGAAAAATTATATTTTTTTTACATTAATAATATATTAGATCATATTCTAATATGATACAATATAATCTATTCTAAGAATAGAGACTCTTGTCCTGACTTTTCAGGCAAGCCATTTATGAGATGCAGGATACATAACATGTCCGGTGATTTACCACATTAAAGTACCTCCTTATGCAGCAAACTTAACTGAATTCTATCCTTAGGTGTGATCAGCATTGATCAACTCAAACCTTGTTTATGGCTGCTACTGTCTTCAGCACTGCGTGTCTGTACAAATCAGCCATGTTTCTGATGAAATCTGTCACAGAGGGTTGTACTCCCTGAGTTCTTAGTACAAGTCTTCTGTTTGGAATAAATCAGACAAGGCAAATAACAGGGTAGAACTCTAGGTAGCATCTGCCCTTGCTTCATAAAGATGCTCCACTTAATCAAGATGGGCAGCTCCATTTAACCCAAACACTCTTCACTTAGTTTCTAGTTTTAATTTAATTCAGCTGTAAAATTTGTTTACAATGAGTGAAACCTAAGGCACAAGCTAAAGGTTTAGCATTTTATCTGTATTCTACCTTCTTTGTATTTTTTTTTGTATTTTTATTGACTGTCTTTTTATTAGTTATGTGGTAGCAAGATTTGGCCCATCTTTGGTGGTTTTCTTCTGACTGATCTGTCAAAAAAATATAACGTGTAGAAGTGTAGAAACTTAGTTAAAATACACCGGATTTGCATGGTTGCTTAATAGCCAAATACTGGTCCCCATTCCAATTCAAATGGATAAACTTAGAATTTATCCAGCCACAAAAATTTAGTGTACAGAAAATTGCACCTTCCATCTTGATATGGATATCTTACTTTGCCAAGTTGCATAAATCAATACAAAACCATATGTGCAATTTCATGCATGAAAATTTTGCCCCTGCTATTTTGATTATCACAGCACATAAATTTCTAAGAATGTAGGATCCTCAGACTAGAAGGCTCCTCAAATCTAATCACATTCTCAATAATAATGTCATTAAATTGCTTTCATAAATTTATACTTTAAAGCTTCTTCTGTTTTGAAGGTTGGTCCATACATTGACTACTTTGGTCCATATTTGACTACTTCCAGCACATACAGTTTATAGACAATTTTTCTAGTGCTAGCATTGGCCAATAATTTATGTGGTTCTTTTTATCTCCAAGCTATTAGTTGTCAAAGGCAGACATATAGTTCTTCCGAGATATAGGTTGTCTTTATGTGTCCATCCACATATCTGTCTGTGTCCTGTGTGGAACTCATGGCCTCATTTGTGCTTTTTGAAAATTCTCCTCTGTTAAATAAAGTCTTCATTTTAGATAACCCAGGAGCCCTTCTTTGTATCTGATCCAATTTGAGTTAATTTTTTTTGACAATCTGGAGGAGTCCAGATGAGGTCTTGCCAGTGCCTCGTACCCTGGCATTAATACTTCTCTGTCTCTGGAAATGTCTGTCCTGTTACAGCCTAGAATTGGATTTCCTCATTTAAGGCTGCATCATATTGATGACTTATAATAGTATTGCAATAAATAATACACCCAAGTCTTTCACCTCCTCTGTTACCTCCTCTGTCATTTCCATTTAATGTGCTTTCAGCTTTTACCAGAAATTCTTGATAATAGGGGTAAGTGTGTAACTTTGTACCAAATTATAGGACTTAGAATAGGAAGGAAGGATTCTTTTCAAATTGGGTCCCAAGGCTGTGTTAAAATTTCTGGCTCTGCCAAAATCTTTCTGCATGTCCTGGGACAAGTCAGGTTTTCTGTGCCTTTCTGGAACAGGAGAATGTGATCTTTTACATCAGAGCACTAGTGGAAATATATTTTCTTTGCTTCACAGCAGTACTCAGACAAAGGGATGATTGAAACCACAAAATCAACACAATCAGTATTCTTTGAAAATAATTTCCTTTAGCTCTGAGTTAAGGTTATTACCATAAGGTTCAGTTATTACATAACTCACCAAGCAAATCATCAAAGGTGTGAATATAATCATTTGAGCCTTTCAACATAGTATCTGTTCTCTGTTCATGATTTAGCCTTCTTACGCTGTTTCTTCCTGGCCTCCATGCTGAAAGGGGTTTCTTGAACTAGAACTATGTTTATATCTTATGATCGTGGTTAACATGGGGATAAATGCTTGTCAGGAAGAATGACTGATATGGATAAAGGTATAGAAATGGAAATTACCCCTATAAGGTGGAAACAAAACTCAAAACTCACAATGCACCCAAGCTGGAGGAAGCAAATTATGCACCTTCTTAAATTCCAAAAGAACTGTCAGATGAAATGACAGGTCCACTAGCAAAAATTTTTAATAGAGCTATTGAGTCAGAGTGGTTCTGTATGACTGGAGAATATTGAATGTAGTGGGCATCTTCAAGAAAAAAACTACATGGGCAACTATTGTCTCAGAAAATCTTAATTTTATTCAAGGCTTTAGAACATTTTTTGAAGAAAAAAATTTGGAAATGAGATTAAATGTAAATAGGATCATGTGAAAATAGATTTACCAAGGTAGGTCATGCCAAATTAATTTTTGTGTAATAATATAAATGCTCTTCTACACAGCAGGAATGTAGTAGCTCAGTCTGTCTGGAATTCAGTAAGACAACAGGTGCAGTGTTGTTTGGATCTGCCTTAATTAAACTAGGCAAGATGGCAATTATTACAGAAATCATAGGACATGTAAGAACATGATCGAAGGAGAGATGGCAACGGTTGGTTGTATTAGTGGCAAAACCTCCTTATTGACATAGGAGCTTCTTAAGTGTCAGTCTAAAGACTGATCTTTTCTGATTTGCCATTACTCATCATCACAAAAAAATAGAAGTGTGCTAATGAAGTTTACTGATGAGTTAGGGAGCATTATAAATATATCGGAGGACTGGGAAATGAGGGTAAACTGGGGACCTTGAGGATAAAAGCACTGGAGAGGGGATGGTGGAGTTTAGTGGTAGAAAGTACACAATCTTAAAATCAATGCCTCCTAGCAGCACATAGTATGCATATTAATTGCTAGCTAGGCGACCAAGAGGTGGCATGGTATGCTGATTGGCAGCGTTGTCCTTTGGTCCCTGGGCTCTCGGGGGCTGTAATCGCTATTCATGCAGCCCCGGGTCTTTACTCGGACAGGAAGATTCACAGTGATGAGGAGAATAAGGCATAACTGGTTCATTGAAGCAAGTTGCACTGATTCCATCTTTGTTAATTTAGCTGACATGCAGTCTTCCTCCAGATAGTCTCTTCTGTTTCTCCTGGCTAGACATACGATCTTGTGCTAATGTAAAGCTAAGTAAAAGGTAGATATTTTGACAGCAGAAAATAATCGTGCATCTCTGTGTGTGCTTTGCAGTATTTAGATTACTCCTTTGAAATGCCTGAAGTCATTACAACACAATGCAAGCAAGAATAGAATAGATCCCTGAGTGGTACAGTATATGTACTGAAAACATGTTGTACGATCAAAGTATCTTTGCATTAAAGCAGTGGAGGTTTCTGCTAGTATTGTTGATGTGATAAATAAGCAGCTAATTAAATATTCCAAATTACATAGAACATACTTTTAATGGCTGAAAGGCAGTCCATCCATGTTTATTTCCTTGCAGACTATTTAAAATTGTGCTTTCAAGCCCAACCTTCATTAGATATCTAGGAGTGATATATTCGTTCTTGGCTTATGTCTATGAATTTGTTCTTAGTAAACATACTGTCATGAAAATTGGAGAAAAAAGGCACAGAGGAATTCTAGTGGCTGGTATTGAAGTTGAAAGTATCCTCCTCAGTTATTTTGCAATCATCCCTTTAGAATAGAGGCATTCTTCCAAGACAGAAGAAAGGGGGGGGGGGGGGGGGATGGCGGGTGTGCAGGGTGGGAACCTTCAAAAATCTTCAGACAGTCTCTCTACTTATTTAAACTGCCATTGCTATTTTTATAGGAACAGAACACAGACAAATGCTATCACTGGGTTGTGGATGCCTAACAGAGACAATAGTGAACTCGTTTCTGCTGCTTTCGTGTCAGTTAAAATTTATTCTAGATACACAGATTACAGTCTTAATTATCACATTTTTTCTCCCCTTCTCGGGGTGTGTATGGGTATAATCACTGTCGTTAGTACCCACTTCTTCCTGTTCTTCCCAGAGGTTTATCAATAGCTGTCTACCTAGATGTGACATTTTTTGATTGGTAGTCACTCACTACACTTTGGGATATATTTTATCCCTTCTTTGTGTGTGCTGAATAGCATGGTAGGGTGAATTGAATCTTGACATTTTGAAGTGAAATAAGCTTGTTTTCTTTTTCAAATCCCTGGAGTTGTTTAGTGAAATGCTGCAGTCTAGGATTTTTTTGTTGATATATAAATAGAAAGAAGACTAGTTTTGAAAGCACAATGGCTGCTTACAGACTACAAAATGGTGGACAAAAGGGACTAGCATACCTTGATGTCAGTAACAGTTTTCTGGGGGTGGGGGCTGGAGGGGAGGAGAGGGGAAAGGAGGAAGAGGAAGATTCAGAGATGAAAGGAGATGGCTCTCAGCCTAGTATCTGCATCAGTGAAGTGTGTCAAATGGAAGGTGGTGTGGTAAGAAAGGTCAGTCTTCTGTAGATCACCTAAAACTTGTCTAAAACTGTATTTGCACCTGATTCAGGACAGTGATAGGATTGGAAGTTCCATATCTATACATCATCTTCAACCTATTATTCCATGTATGCTGATTTATTCTTTTCAAAATTGTTTCATCCTTCCTTTGAATTCCCTCAGTTCTTTGTGACCTGTAATGCTCAGGTCTAGTAATGGAGATAGCCATGGTATTCAAAAAGATTGTATGAAAACTTCAAAGGATATCTAATTTCTGAGGTTGCTTGTACCTGTACTGCTTGTAACTTTACTGCTGCTTCTATGGAGTGGTTTCTCTGCTGTTATTGACCCAAATATTGCCCAGTTAAATGATTATAGTTTGTTAAATTTGCTTGTCAAATAGATAAGCATTCTAGCCAAAAGAGCAAAATACAATGAGTGTTCTCAGATGCTGAGAGTGTTGTGACATTCGGAGAACTAAGATAGATACAGCATCCATTAAAGACTAAAATGTGGTAAAAGCCTTATATACCAAACCATCACAGTCATAGTCATTTTTCAAGGAAGTACATTCTGGTACTATCTGAAACAGGCAAAATTAAATTTTTCAACAGAACACTTCTATACTGTTCAATTAACTTTATCTACCTGATGATTCATCCGTCACAGACATACAAACGTTCACACAGCATATGCACAACCTCAACACAGCATACATGAATAGGACTTTACTGGCAAGAGCTTTTTTCAAATTTTCCAGCTTTCAACTAGCTGCCAGGCACCTTAGAAAACTGCAAAATCCCAGGAACTTTAGAAACACCTGGAGGTAAAAGAAAAATGTGTTTGCACTAGAAGAGGCCTCTGATGAAAAACTTTATCTGTGTCACTCTCTACAGCAAATCTATGTCCAAGCCAATCAGCACAGCTTCAATCCACACCCTTCTCAGGATAAAGCAATGAACGGATGTATAGTACAAGTGCACATTCACAACAAATCAAGAGGAATTTTTTGTTTACATCTGTACTGATACAAATCAGCTCTGAAAGTGTTAAAATAATACCATGGCTCTGATTCTGCCATTCTTTTGAGATACAACCTATTAAATCATAGGGCTTCCAACATTTCTGAACAATAAGTACTTGTGACTGTTGCAATGATAAAGTGTCTAAATTAGCCTTGCTGGAATATAAACACGCCCTTCAGAGCTTTCTGTGCCTTTCACACCAAGATTGTAGATTTGTAAGTGACCTGTTCTAAAAGGAATATGAGAGAGTGTGCAGAGTTTTGTTCAGTTCCTAAAAACTCTAAAAGAATTGGTAAGTGGGCTGAATGAATAATTCATTATTGTAAGAAAAGTTCAATAAACTATAGCTATTATAAAAGCAAATTTTCTCATAAAGGATTTGAGGTACAGACTCCCAAGATTTGTCAAGCATTTACACACATAGCTCCCACTCACATAGTTAGTTACTGGTGCAAGATTTTTCACTCATTATCACCAAATGTTAATGGCAGAGCAGATTCACAATTTTTAATAGACTATTGTGAAGGAAAAAAACAGTTTACAATACAGTAATGTTCTAGAGCACGTTTAAGTTTATGGAACGAATTAGTTCACTGGGAAAGATTTTAAAAAGAAGCCCTAAACATCATCAAATTATAACAGTAAAGTCAGTTAACTGTCTATTTGCATATAATGTGAGTTTGTAGTTGGAAAAGGTTGGTCAAGAGGATATATAACAGAAATACAGAAAGTCTTGTCATATTATATTGGCCTGTACCATTAGCCTGGTAATGCAGAAAGATGCATGTACACTGATATACATTATATATACATATGAAAATAATTTGGCACATCAGAAAAAAAGACATTTTTAGCTGTGATCTAGACTGCCAAAAATGAATTCCTCTGTTTATTCAGTTAGCTTTCATATTTAATTGCCTACCTAGTCATCTGTGGATATAATGTTGGCATACTCTGTATAATATGATACAGTCTCATCTGAAGTGTATAATGAACTTCAGTTTCCTAAGTGGAGTTTATATTAGGTGACATTTTCCTTGTTGAGAAAATTGTATTTCTTTGAGAAGAAGCTTTATGGCAAAAGATTAGAAATCTAAGTTAGTTTTGTCAGTTTAAGTAAAACATTTGCAATGGCTCACAGTTAGAAAGCAAGCTGAATGTTTTGATGGTAGATTCCCACAGACTAGGCTAAAAAGACACTATTAGTAAGAATTCTATAATTTCTTGAAATCCTGTGATTTCTGTTGATTGTCCCTCAAAAGAATGGCACAGGTAGAGTCAAGAACTTCTTGAATGCCTCAGGAAATAAGACATGCTTTTGTTGTTGCTGTCTAAATTAGGCAAAAAAAAAAGAACTTTGTGTTAATTAGAATCCACCAGACTCTTCTTCATAAACTTCATCTCAGCATTTAAAGTGCAAATGTCAAAACAAACCTTCGACATCATTCAAAGAGAAGAGCATTTCAAGTGGAACCTTCAAACTGGATGTTTTATTCACAGTTGCCTTTGTCTCTTCTGAAGACCATTCTCACAGAAGTTAAAGGTCTCTTGATTAGAGCGTGTCACTTAGAAGAGCATGAAAATGCCAAGGATTTAATTATTGCTGTTCCATTGCCACAGCAATTGTTGTATATTTAATTTCTCTCTTAAAAGTAGGGCAAGGGGAAAGAACAGCTGGTAAGTGCATCAGTGTGTTTTTTCTCCTCTTCTTCTCATGAAGCTACATAAAAGTCCTGACTGAATAAAACAATCAGTGCCGGTTTCTCTAGCTTGTTGTAGCATGATCAGAGGGAGGATGCTTATGGAGACGGATGGCCATGCAAAGCCCAGGCAAAATAATTGCAGGTGATTTTTGTGTTACACAGAGCAAACCTTGCAACAGAATTCCAAAAGAGCCTAATGAGAACATTGGTAGTCTTCATATTTGAAGTCTTCTAAACTGACCCTGTGGGTAGATTCAGATGGCAAACAGGCAAAAGCAGCTCTGACTAGTTTACAGAAAACCTTGTGATCTCCATGTCCACCGCAGATATAAAACAGATTTTTACAAGCCCCTGACACTTAGAGACCTCACTTTTGACACAAGTAAGAAAACTGTGAGCATTCCCTGTTTGTTATTTTCAAATTAAGGTCTGGCTGTCCCATTTTCCCCTGTCTATGGAAAATCTGGTGCCCCAAGGATGGAATGGATTTTATGTCATTCGAGACATCCTAAGGGAAGAAGTCCCTCTTCTTGCTATGGTAATGCTGAGCCAATGTAGCACACTAATTCAATGTGAGGGCTACCAACATGTGCTTGTGCCCCTTTGATTTTCCTTGAAGGCCATCTTGGCTTTCCATTTACCTGGAAGAGGAAAAGTTAACAGTGTTGAATCAAGCACTGCTACTTAGAATTTGGAAAGAAATACGTTTTCCTGTCATGCAAGCTTCTCTCTTAATTTCCTCTTACAAAATCCAGCCCTTGTTGTTAGACCAGTTCAGAAACACAAAAGAATTTCAGCCAGCTTCTCAAGAGTCTGCACTGCAATCACTGTCATCACAAAGTAGAAGAATTGAAGCTAGAATAAAGTAGTGAAAGAACCTAGAAAAGACAAATGTGCATTAGAGTTGTACAATTCTAAACTGCTTTTAATTTGGTCAGTGTTCATCCGAAAAAGAATATTGAAGATGGAGAGAAATTTCAGGCTCAGGGACAGAAAAAGGTACACGAGCAGGGACTGAAAGATTGGGCATTGATCATTTAAGAAAAAAAGATTAAAAAAAGGTACAGTAAAAGTAAACAAAGTAATAAATTGTAGATCGTACCAGGAATTTTAATTCTCCATAAGTCAGCTAATACAAGCATAAAGGGAACAGATTTTTAAATTAACTTGCATTTAAAATAGAAGGGAAAACTTTAGTATAATGCATTATTAGACTATGAAACTGATTGTCACCAGGTGCTGCTTGGACTAAGATTATAGTAAGATTCAAAGGTGAACTGGACATCTCTGGATTTGAAGAATACACAGAGGTAAAATTGTTAAAAATCAGGTGTAAATACTGCTAGAAAGCATTTTAGAAGGCATGTAAAACTTGGTATTTCAAAATTTAGAGCCATCCCTTGCCATTAGGGGATTGGAAACAGTTTTTCCCACATCTGCATTTTATGGTGTCTCTTCTACTTTCCATAAAACATCCAGAACTTCACAGAAACAGGATATAAGACCAGTTGGACTCAGGTCTAATCCAATATGGCAATTCTTACGTTATGATTAATGAGGTTCCCTTTTTCAACAGCTGTGATTCTGACCTTTGTGGCTCTGCAGCTTATCTCCTGATTTATACATTTTCATAACCTGCATCTCATTTTGAATAAAATAAAAACGTAAATAATTTCAATTCAATTGCTGTAACCTTTTCAAATATTTGCTCTTAACAGGGACATTCAAATCATTTGTTCACAGAATCTCAGGACGTACATCAACAGCACTCTTTTAAAGTATAATACTACTATTAAGATTTTTTTATATGCGGACATTCATTATGAAAGAGAAAATATCCTCTGACATGTAGGAGAGAAATAAAGTGCTTATACTAACCCCCCAGCATCTAAAACTTGAATTCCTGCTTTGGAGAGCCAGTTTTAGAAATGTGCATGTCCCTTATTTGGTATTGTGACAGGGTTAGATATGTTCAGAGATTCCTTTCCTGGTTTGTGATGCTAGTGTGATTCAGACATGTTAGCGTGGCGTGTTATAAAATGAGCCAGTTTATCTCTTAGCCTCTGATCAGTGGGGAGAGTGCTTTTCCTTTGGGAGCTGAATGCAAAATAACTGAAGCAGATTGAAGTTGGCAGTGACTAATGAAGTCTTGTGAAGGAGTCAGGAGTCAATGGGTTACTACATAGGATGGATTGAGAAGAAAGTAACAGCAGCCTCTTTGTTGAGTTTATGCTGTCTTTTTTTTTTTTTTTTGCTTTGTCAGTGCTTCTGTGAAGAAAGTCTCCTCAAAAAATTAAAAAATTCCTGATGTATGTCTCTGAAACACACATATTCACACAGACATTTGTTACAGTGGAGATAATTCTAGGCTTCCATGTTTAATGAGCCAGCGTGGTTGCCTAAAGGTGTTCTACATGTTAATAATTTTAATCAGTCACACAGAATTTATGGAGCTAGAATTCCAATTGAAATTAGTGTGAGTTAAAACCGCAGTCATTTATTTCTCTGAGAGCTCCCCCTACTTTGCCAGTTTGATAATATGCCCTGTTGTCACAGAATCTGGCACAATAAATCAGTTGTAACGCAGACGCCACCGAGCAGCCTGCTGTGTGACTTTTACAGAGAGCATAACTACTGTGAGTAGAAAGCACTGCAATTGTTTTTGCATTTGCTATACGTGTAAAATCTGTGGGCATGGAGCATAGGTCGAAGGAGCATGAGGACGAGTATGCCAGCCTGGCCTCGAAGGTCTGGGAAAGTGGCAGAGACAATGCCAGCCAAGCCCCTGCCGTCAGCCTGACAGCTGACCCAGGTCAGGAATTGCTGCAAACTGCTTCTCCTTTAAGCCCATGATTAAATTATTTGAATGACTGCCTAATTTCGACTGGGTGTAAAACAGGATGAAGGAGGTCAAACACTGAGAAGGGGAACATGCCCTCCTTACGCAATCTTTGGAGTGTTTAGCTGGGCTTTGTGCTACGGGTAACACTGCTGCAAAGTTACAGTCCGGGCCATGATTATTGGAGGTTTTCAGCAATGCTACAGCAATTCAGAAAACTGCTGAGGTGTTACAGTATTTTTGTTTCTGAAGTATTTGTTTATTGAAGCCTTTTGTTAAACAAAGTCTTCAAGACTTTTCTTTTTTTAGACTCACAATAATCTGGGGATTTTGACTGAAACATTGTGAAGCAAACTGATTCAGGCTCTCTGCAGTCTAACTCTCCCAGCCTGTGCACACAGAGAGCAACAAGATTTGTGTTTTCCACCTCATTAAACTGACAGCAGAAATTAGTTTGTGGTAGTAAAAACTAAAAAGTTAAATTACAGCTACACGTGTCCTTTATGCAATGGGGTGTGTGAAAGATGTTTGATTTTAATGTTTGCTATAATGGAGAATTTAAATTGCAATGTTTGTCAAATCTCTAATCTTTGCTTCAGAGTAGAATATTAATTACGCTTTTAACTACAAGAGGTAAATAAAATGAGCATCCACTGCCTGCCTAAGGGTAAATTGCAGATTACTGACAACATGACGTGGCATACTAAATGTCAGTTTTGTCAAACAAATTTAGAGGAACAGTTAAACTATTAGCTTCCTGTTGTTACAGGGGTTTTTTTTGCAATGAATGACTGTTCCTAGCAGCAGGGGCACTGTACCATATGGAACAGTAACAGAGCTAAATTGAATAAGCAAGATGAATGAGGAGATAGCACTACAGACGCACTCAATTAGTTTATAACTGTCTATTAACTTCTGTTGGTGGTTTTGAATAAACAATAGATTAACCATTACACCCGTTCTTTTTCTTTCTGAAACCAGTAGAGACAGTGTGATGATGGCACACAGTGAAGAAGAAACTGAGCAGGTTGTTTTTTTTTATTTTTACCTCCTGCTTCTTAATGACTTGACTTGTGTGGTGTTGGCAGTACCTGCAAGTAATAAATTGCATTATTTCCAAGAAACAGATCAAAATATTGCAGATGTGGTTATGCATGCAAAATAGTTCTTTGAATGCTATTATCAGGAATTACCCTGCCTGTTTCTTACAACCTGGTTTAGTAGCAGGGAAGCACTAGTATGGCATACGCATTTAAACCAGTCATGGAGATTTATTTGGCAGTTAAAGGAAAAGTGTTATGACCAGTGCCGAAATAAAAATATAATTAATATGTCTGCCTATCTTCTCTGTGCCCCAAACCACTTCTAGTCCCAAATTACTTTTAGCAGTTAAGAGTTGATGCATTAGTGTGCCCCTGACTAGGAAAACCTAAAACATGTTTGATTTTGTGTACGAGATTATGTTCTACTAAAGTCATTAGTCAGATTATTTCCACCCAATTTAAATCCTGAGTACATATACATAATACAAGATATTACTATCCCTGGCTTCCATTTTAAGACATTGGAGAGGGATGAGGACCTCCAGAGGGCACTGAGCTTACTTCCTGTTCTACTGTGATATTTTTCCCTGTTGTTATTTAATTTATAATTTCTAGTAAAAAAAAATCTAAAGACCTTGCTCAAGCTATTCCACGTCACACTTTCACATTAGGTGTTCAAACACCTAGTGAGTGAAGGTCTCGCCAGTGCTGAACCTGAAATCCAGAACACCAGACATAAAAAGTGGGCAAGGTAGATTAAGAGAGGGGCATTTGACGGAGGGGATATAATAACAAATACAGCAAGACATGATTAGCTCCCAGTCTGTCAGTGAGAGTAGTCCATAACTGCCATAAACCTTGTCACTATGTGATTGTTTGAAGTTCAGCACTTTTAGATATAATCCTGAATTGAGCTTAAGTTATATTTAAACTTCTCTTTAAATTCTTATGTAAGTTGAAGGCCACAAGTTTGTTGTGAATCGTTGTCCCAGTGCAGTGCTGAGGGCCACTCTGCCCATCTGTTGGATCATCTTCAAAGGGAAAGTTACAGATATTTGGAGACACTTAAAATTTAATCCTATTTTTAGCCTTATTGCTGTTTAGCAACTATTGCTACTTAGTTACACAAATAGGAGAGGTAGGTGGGAAATGTTGGGAAGCAGGTGCAGGAGACCCAAAGGAGATCTGGGAATACACTATTTAGGGAACACAGGACATTAATCCATAGAAAGCTCAAATCCATTAGTTGTACTGCTCATGAATAAAGTTGTTTGAAAATGCAAAGCTTCCATTCACTGGACCAACCCTCCATTTAGGTAATAACATTCATCCTACTGAAATCCTTTCATCTGTCAGCTGAATGCAATAGTCTTCTCCATCTTCTGTGTAAAGAGTAACAGTGCTGTCAGCCTACTGCTAACTTCCTTCCAAGATCCATTTTACTGATGAGTGAAGTGGTTTCTGCCTGTCCCCTTACCATACATATTTCACAGAGTGATGTAAGTTTAAATTAGTAAAACTCCATGTAAAACTCCTCAGGTGAAAGGAGCGATATTAATGAAGTGGAAAAATAGCATGAGAGTCTTACATTGTGTAGGAACATGAACTTCGTAGATCACTGTGGTGAAAAAAAAATGAAAGAAGTGGCAGAGACAAACTTGGGCTGGGACTGCAGAGGGGAGAGAAGATATCCTTAACAGATGCAGGCCACAATGTTAACACATTCCTATCCATATGCTGTTTTGGTATGTAAAAAAGATATTCCAAATTATGCAAACATTTCTGTCTGATTCTGGCAGAGTAAGCCATTTTTTTCAGTTTTACCTGCCAATGGCAGTAATTGAGAAACTTTACCTAGTTTCTGAAATCAACTGTCATAGTAGAGGAAATACTGTTCTACTGCCATTTAAAATTCTATCCAAACTTTTGTCCAAGTGTCCAAGTATATCCTTCAGCCTGCACTTCTGAGTCTGGATTTTGGGAAAACTCTAGTTTATCTAGATTCTTGTTGCTGTAACTTCTCATCTAAAGTCAACTAGAGTCTCCTCACCTGTAATTCACCTATGTCAAAATATTATTACGTCATTGCCCACTGTTATTTAGTTACAGTTATTTATAGTGTTACAGTGTTTTGAAGGAAGACCCTATTTAAATAGCGAACATGTGTCCCTAATGAACTGCACAGATGTCCACTCATCTATTTTCAAGTTAATTATTTCCTTGCTCTTGAAGAAACTGGCACAATACTATTTTTTATCAAGTGTTTGTAAGCTTAAAGGTTACTAGTGACTATTAAAAATTACCCCCTGATGGAGGGTAGTTTCATTCCATGCAGTGACTTGTGGTTCAGTATGAAGCTCTTGTAAGTACCATGGTGTAGCACTTAGGTCATCTTTTCATTAAGAGGATTCCATTCCTAAGTTTACTAAGTGACTAAGTTTAATGGACATACCAGAGATCCTGTTTTTACATTTGGTCTTGCACAAGAAAAGTTAGAAAAGGGAAGCCTGTTAGCTCCTTGAAAGAGGCAGCACTCCTTTCTCCAAGGGCACCGTTCTGAAGTCCTCGTTCACTTAACTCTCCACTGAAGTCAACTGTAAGGAGTCTTGTAATTTCCTTTGAAAGATACACCTTTTTAACAAGTTGTCTAGATAGGCCAGGAAATGTCAATCTAGTCAAAACATTTGACACCTGATTTTAAAATTGTTATAATTTGAATCAAACAGTATATTAAAGAGAAACTGCCACGTTCTAGTTTATGAGTGTGATATATTTGTAGTTGTGCACTCATATTTCTTTAGCTTTAGAAAACAATCACAATGCCATAGATATTTTCAGGTGGTTTTGTATAGTTAAATAGCCATAATGAATATATTATGGATTACTTACCCTAATTCAGTAGAAAATACATGAGCACTTGTCCCAAAACATTAAAAGAACCTGTTCTACAGTAAATACTGTACTGTTTTTGAAGCATTTTGAAATGCTACTCACTGCATTATTTTATTTTATTTTTTAAGTGCAGAAAAATATTTCAGCAATTTCTCTAGGAGGATAAAATATCCATATACTCCCGAATGTTACTGACTGGTAGTGATGTCTTGCAAGTTAATATCCTGCTAACATCTCCCTTTAATTTCTGTTAATGGGACTCCTACCCAGACCTGTCTGCTGACCTAACCTGCAGTTTGTTACAGGTATTAAGACATTCCCTCTCAAGTACCATCTCCCAAATCATGTAGAGCTTTAACAGGGAATTCTGTGCTAGCTATATTATTCAATAAACTCATAGAATGGATATTATTAACCATTAAATTCTTCAGGGGTGCAGAATCATTTTTATGGAACTCTTTTTTATGGAACCCTTGCTACAGAGGTACTGCTTGCTTTGTTATCAAATTCGGTTGGTTTTTAATAAAGAGCGGTTTTCCTTGCAGCTGTCACAGTTTACATCCTTTCTCTGTAAATAATGAGTTGGAGAGTCAATTTTAGCACTACCACATTATATCTAAGAAACTTCATCATTGTTTGTTATTATTAGAGGAGTGCAAAGGAATATTTTTTTATTTTCAACACAAAAGCCTGTTAGTTCTGTTTCTGGCTTCATTGCCACCTCCCTGTGACAGGTCTGTGTATCTCTATAAAACTCAGTATACTTCCTGTATTACATCACTACTGTAATATTCCAATATATTTGAAGTACTGGGCTGTGAATTGTAAGAACAGCAGCTACCATGTAGTAGTATTTTAGTTGTTCGGCGTTGTTGCCTTCTGAAGAACAGCACAGTGCCTAGCAACTTGAGTTAATACATATAGTACTCTTGTAATAGATGATTTCATCAGGGGAAGGACTATGACATTATTTATAGCTTTTAGTCTGTTTGCTCAAAAGGAATTTTACTGTGCAAGCTCTGTTTAGAAGTTCCAGATTTTTCCTTTTCCTAGGATAAAAGATGTCTTTCTGTCTTTAAAAGTGTGTTTTCACAGAATTCAGAATTAGATTTGAGAAAAGGGACAAGGCATTCATTTTCTCTTTGTGTTTCTGTGACAGAGGTGTAGACTTAAAGGTAGAGTGGTTCCATGCAAAAATTTTGATTCCTCAGTCTTTGGATTATCATAGTGCTTGGGGGTGGCAAAGCTCTGAGTGAAAATCCCATGTTATATGCAATCATTAATTAAGATTCTCTTCAAATGTTAAAGTTATTGTGGCTATAACACTGGTTTTTTTCAGATGAAACTGTATTAGAAAGATTTAGAAAAGCTTTTCTTGATACCTTTCTTAGATCTTTTAATTAAGAAAGCCTTTGGTGTTAATAGGTTCAAGTTTGCCAGAATTAGAAATGAAGGGATCTAAATATCTGTATTTGAAATGTTCTCACCTAAGGCCACCATGGTATGTGGCTGTATCAGCTGCCCTTTCCACAGTGGTATAAAGAGCCCCTAAAGTGGATTAATCAACCTTCCTTGCCATACAAGCCTCATATTAACATCTTCATCATGAGCCATTGAATATAGAACATAAGACCCCAACGCACATACCTGCTAAGAGAGAAGGAGGGGCTGGACAACTTCATTAGCTGTTTATAAAGGGGACAGATGACAGTTTCCTCCAGAAGCCCCATTCCTTTGCATGGGGTAAGAGTGGATTAAAGTTACAGCTGCATCTTAGACTGACCAAATAGTATCAGCCTCACAAGTTCTCAGCTGGACCGCTTCCTCCTGTTGTCACAGCTTTGGACCAGCAGTCCATCTGCCATCACACTTCCACTGCCAATTAGATGATATACCCATGGCTTGGGAGAGCACTTGAATGGTTTATGAGCTACATGCTGCCAAAAAAACACTGCTTAGTGCATTCCTTCCCCCAGTAAGCACAGAGCACTATTAAATTAGTGCACTATCAACACTATGCTCCAGCTGTATCTTCATGCATCCCACTAGTTATTCTACCTGCCTTAAGGGGATGGCCAATTTCAGCAGACCCTTAGGAAAAAATGAGTTTCTTTCTTACATGACTATGAGTATTGCCTATTCTGAGTTTTTAGTCAGTGACTTTTGTGGAGACAGATTTCTTTTTGTGGAGGAGAAGAAAGATAGACTCCTCTAAAAGGCTGATTAAAATCCTATGCAGTTGGATATTTTAAACTGCTGAGGTATATTGAATATTACAAAAGTCTTGAAGGAGAGAATTGCTTGAAAAAGTGGAAGGCACGTGATGGAGATAGAGCATAGGTAGTACAGAAAAAATCATGTGTGAGTTTATGAATGCTCAGTACTAGCACTAGCAATTATGTGGTACAGGCTGCTGCCTGTATTGGGATACAAAGAGGAAAAAATTACCTATTCAAGTGAGGAAGTACAGGACTGTGGGTCAAAAGTCAGCGTGAGCAAGGAACGCCGTCTTGCATAGAAGGTAATATAACCACTGCAGGGTACCTACCACTGCAGGACTTATGTAGGAGCTACGTCAGGAAGCTTATCTGTCTACCAGAACATCTGTACTAATACAATACAATTTCTGATCAGCAAAAAGCTTTTGGCTGTTTTGTATTCTGTTAGTGGGGAGCAGCAAGCCAATGAATGAGTTGTAATAGATGAAGCTTATCAAAACCTTTGCTTTTGGTTCAGCACTACACCACTACATATATTTAGTTATATATTTACATATATACATGCATGTATATAATATGTACAATAGTTACAATATATTTACATATATTTAAATAGCAAATATGCTAGAGATAATTCCTTTAGGGAATGTTTTGGAGAACTTTAAACTATTTATTTTGACTGTATTTTATGTCCTTATACTGGTAAAGCCAAATGCCTTAGTTTCTCTCCAGCAAGAGAGAGATCTATGCAGACACCTAAATACCTTGAGGGCAAAATATTTCCTGTATTTAAAACTGTCACAGTTACTATTGCTTTGTATTAACTTGAGTCTATGCAAGCCTAGAAGTAACTTGTTAGACTCCGTAGAAATCTGGGAATCTGTTTCCTCTGCTGGGACTTGCAAGACAAACTTTCTAACACCATGGTGAAAATAACACGTTATTTCATGTAGAAAATTCCTGTCCCATACCCAGGTCAGTCTCAACTAGTAATGCACTGCAGGGCTAGGGATTTTCCATTTGTGGAAGCAACCGCTTATGGGGCAGATTGACTTTTGAAGACAGACATTTGCCTGGCCATGCTTAAGGAGTTTAGAATATCATAGCAAATCTCAGAGAGAGAGGCTAGTGGGCAGAGAGGATGATGAAACCACCACATAACAGATACATCTGCCATACAGCTCTGTAATTCCTCACACCGAGATCACTTCTGAAAATGTGTTGAAAATTTGGCATGGGGAAAATCATCCCAGAACAAATTTGCATCAGTTTAACACTGCCTCTTGTCTCAGTTCGTGAAAGCAGAGGGATTCTGGGCACCTACAGTGCACACCACCCCTGGGAGTTTGAGGCTTTACTTAAAACTGACAGCTATGGGATAAGAAGGTGTTTTCTTTCATCATTAGCCAGCCTTTTCTAAAATGATAATTAGTTTCAGGAAGAGAATTTGAAAATCTGTTGTGAATATATTTCATGAAAAGCTTTCATGTTCATGTGTCTGGCGCTACACATCACACAAGTACCTCCTCCTGAGTAGGCCCCAGTGTTGTCTGTTTAGTTTTTTATTCAGATCATATGATAATATGATGGGGGAAAAGAAGAAAAAGAAAAGGCGTTGAGACAAAAGGGAAGACTTGCAATGTCAAATGCAAAATATATCTTTTAAACAATATGTTATAAATATGGTATTCTTGTACCATGTGCAGTGTTTAATACCCATCTACACAATACTGTGAAGGAAATAATCTCTCTGTGAGCCTGATATGACATACACGTCTTTCATTCATGTAAATTATTTCTTTCAAGTTTTATCTCTTAAAACAAAATTAAGTATGTATATTCCTTTGCCTACAAAAGAACCAATATAGTCTTGTTAACTATAGATAAGTAAAATGGCATATATGCTAACAAAAGAAAAGGCCAGGTTCTGTGTAAATTTCATTTACTGTTCTTAATGGAGTTAGCTAAGAAAATGAATTTTTTTTTGTGGGGGAAAAAGTATCCTCAGGCAAAAGAAAAGGTCAGGTGTGGAATTTTCCTGTGACTATACATTTCAGAAAAGGACCTCTTCAGAAACTTCAAATACTTCATTTCAATAAAGTTGAAATAGTGTAGTAGAAAGCATGTAAAGTAGTGTACATTTATGTACAATTAATGTAGCAGAAATTAATACAAATCAAACACAATGGGAAATGGAACATTTCATCTTCATTAAAATGAGAACATGTGTATTATTAATAACATATTAGAAAATCAAAATATAATTTGCCTTATTTCATGGAAAATTATCACATTCTCATTATGCAGTTCAATGTGAATATAACTAGCCCTCTAATGAAAAAGCTTTATTGATAAAAATATTTACACAGGCTTTGCTCCTTAAGTTAGAAAGGTGGTTTAGTATATGCAGCAGAAAAAAATGATTAAAAAATGAAATAAATAACTAAAACGAATCTATATCTACCATCATATTTAATTATTTGACTGTACGTAATTTTGCTGGTATTATCCTGTATTGGTTCTGACTGTCCATCTCACGTGTAGGGCTATTCCAAAGGGGGGGCATAGTTGAGGATTGCGTTCATATCTGTAATCCTTTAAATCACTATGGCTTCCCTTTATGAAAAAAAGCCCTATTGCCAGAACATTTAATGGGAATCCTAGAATAATTTGGATCAGAAGGGACCTTTAGAGATCATCCTTTCTAACCTCCTGCTTAAAGCAGACAAACTAAATTGAGTTGCTCAGGACATTGTCCAGCAGGGTTTTGAGTATCTCCAAAGATGGGGATCCCACCTCTCTGAGCACCTGCTCCACTGTTTGACTACCCCGATGGTGACAAAATTTTACTAAGATCTAATAGGAGTTTCCTGAGTTGCAGCTGGTGTCTAGTGTACCTTGTCCTTTCACCATGTGTGTAGAGTCTAGCTCTGTCTCCTCTGTACTCTCCCACTGGGTGATTAAAAACTGTAGTGAGATCCCCTGTGAGCCTTCTCTTCTCCAGGCTGAACAAGTCCAGCTCTGTCAGTCTATCCTCAGTCAGGATTTGTCTATCAAGAGAGATCCAGGTTCACTTCCCTGCTCAGGTGATATTTAAAAGTCCATTTCCTTTCTTATCAGAGGTCCTAATCCCCTGGTTGGTTATACATGTTTTTTAATAGGAAGAACTCTCCAAAACCTTTAAAAATACACTGCTTTGAAGAAAGTAATTCAAGATTGACTGGTTCAGAGTATGACTTACTGGTTTAGTGAGCAGGGCCATCAGCTGAAAGAGACACCTGGGTGCTAGTCTGCTCCTATGTCAAATACTATAGTGGTATTTTTTGGTATAATGCAGTCATTTCACCCCTCATCTCCCTACCCTGATTTAGCTGCACCCAGCTGCTCTGGGTCCCTGCATTCCTCACCATAACAGACCTCTCAGCTGCCTGGCTGTCCTCTTTTCTTCCTGGGAAGAGAGGACAAGCATGTAGCAGTTTGTTGTCACTCTGTGATTTTTGGCCTTCATGTGTTCCAGCTGGGCTACTGGGCTCTTCCCTGTGCTTTTAAAGGATTTGCCATACTTGAGCCTCTCCCACATTCTAAGTGGTATCCTGATCCTCATCCTGCAAGTAGTTCCACATGGCTGCTCTAATCACATAAGTAAATCAGTCAGCTAAGTCTTTAGTGAACTGAACAGATTCATAAGCATTTTCCTTTTAATTCATTTGTAGGAAAAACCCAAGGTGTTAATATTCTGTGTATTTTTCTTATACACCCTTACAACTCAGGAGGACCTATGGGTCAATTAAACGTTGTATTCACTATTTTCTTCATTAATCTGGGGATCGTAAGAATCAAAACACAAATTTAAATTCATATTGCAAAATAGTTAAATTTTGAAACAAATTGAGAGAATCTGTGGCTTTTCATTTTTCCTTCTTTAGTTCAGTTGAGTAGAATAGGACATTTTATTGCCTGATTTATTACTTATAATAATGAAGGTCATAGTCAAAATTAGATAATGGTAAATTTTGAAAAATATTGCTGCTCACATCTCATTACATTTTCATTCTCCTGTTGGAGGGACAGGGGCGTGTTGGATTCTTTTTTTTACAGTGTATGGGTGCATTTTTCTGAAGACCAAGACCAGTGACTAACTTGAGCCAGAAATAGTGCAGCCAGGAGCTTTGCAGACAGATAGTTCTGCCAGAGCTTCTCAAATTGATTTTTACCACCATAGCCTAGAGCCTTTCCTGAAGAGCCTGTCAATCATACTAAAATGCACCAAGGTCTTAGGTGGACAAACAACTAAACTGTAACCACAAAATCAACTTCCTCTGTGAGCTAAGACAAGAGTCAGCCCATTTCAAATAAATGTTGGTACATTAATCTGATGGAACACATAGCTCCATTTTTTTCGCACTGTTGGTCAGACACCCATGTTCCCCCTCAGCCACTCCATCAGCAAAGAAAATCAGTCAGTGCAATGCCTCCTTTGACCTGAGATGTTCTTCGGTTTGATGCTATAACCCTCACTTGCAGAAGCTCAGATAACCTGATGTAGGAGTTCATATAAAGCAGAAGCTGAGTCTAAAGTCTCTGTGGGAAAAATGGAAGCCACACTGAATGAAAGGGAGGAAAAAGAAATCCTGTGGTATCAGGAATACTGTTTTCAAAATTCAAGCAGCATCACAGCATATTTTTAAAGTTCATTCTTTTGTCTTTATCAGACATTGCAAGAGCACGATAAAAATGAAATGAATAATGTTAGCACTTGCTCTGAAGCAGGAAGTTGATAATTAAAACAAAGAGGAGACACCTAAAATGAAATTATGATAAACCACCCCTTTGTAAAATCAGGTAAAAGGGCCTATGCACTCTTGGCTATAGTCTCTACATCAGTCTTCCATACTGCTGTAGCTCTACTTTGTTGTGAAGTCAATACAAAATACATGTTGGACTTCTTAGGGCAAAGAACAATTTTATAATCTAATACAGGTTTGCATACTAAGAGATCCTAAGCAAGGAACAACACAATTCAGTGAGATCCTGCCTATCTTTTTCTTTTTTAATTCTCTTGACAATTACTTTACCTGTGGTTGTCCTCTAGAAATGCAAGTTCCTGAAGTAAGGACAACTTGTAAAGCATTTTATTAAGTGTTCGCTAGTTCTTGCTGCAAAAAGTAGTGCCTTTAAAAGTATTCTGACTTTATTTCCTGTCTGATAGAGTGTTGACAGTACACAGTTTAATGTCACTGTGAAATTGCATTCTTGAACATACTACATTTCAATATAAAGCACATAAATGTGAAATTGAATGAAAGAAGTTTGCTATGAGCAGGACTTCACTATACCTAATGCCACACTATTTCTATTTCACTTCCTCACTTGTTTTCAATTGTTTCATATTTGTGTCTCAGTCCATTCAGCAGAGATAGAAGGGGTTCTGTGCAGAGTGTTGCTGTTTTGATAAGAAATATAAAGCAGAATAAAAGTATGAATTACTTATAATGATAGTTATTTAATAACACCTGAAGAAATTTACTATTTTGGTTGAATTGAATTAGATATTCAGGTTCCTAAAACTTGTTTTCTGAGGACTTTTTAACAGTGAAAAGTAACATAAAGAATACACATGAGGCATTGGAGATTCAAGGTATGCCCTAAAAGGATATCCTAAAAAATATAAAGTAGTATTTTGAATTTTATAATGTGGATTAGAATAATACCCAATGTTACCAAATGTGTACTATTGCAAACCAGAGGTGGTAGACTAAACCTGGATTCCGTCGTACACACGTAATTCTCACAGTGATGTGTGATGTGTGGTTTTGTGTCTGCCTTAGAGGACCCGTTGCTGAAGACAGGAAAACAATCACACTTATTGACAAGGACAGTTTTGTTGTTTTAAAAAAAAATTACAGCATAAGTATGAAAAATGTAGAAAAACACAATAAACAGGGACTAAGTCAGATACATTTGCTGACTTTCTTATACGCTTCTTGTGGAGAGCTTTTATTAAATTACATCTTCAGACTGAGTGTCGCTGAATCAGTGATGCTCATTAAATGATTTCAGACTAAAGCATTTTTCCCCCAAATAATTATGAGTCTTCTTTTAGCATATCATAGACAGCCAGAATAGTGGCAAAGTAATTAATTTCTGAGTTAATTAATCCTGCCCGGAATATCATAAGTAGCCTAAACAATGCAAAAAGGTGAGTAATTCTAAGTGTTAGAAAAGCAAATATGGTCCTGTTTCTTGCATAATCCATGTAGGGCTTGTTACTATAATAAAAAATTGCATCAAATTTTGGATTAAATATTGTGTCTGTGACAGTGGCCAGTGATAAACCTTTAGATGAATACAGGAACAGAGTAAAGATAAGGTAGTGCATTCACTGTCCTCTGCTCAGCCCTTAATCAGTTTTTCTTTTACTGATATTTACTTTTGGTATCTCTAGAGTCCTGTGGTGATGTGTTCCATAATTATCTGGTTTGTGTGAAAGTATTTACTTTTATATTTAAAAAAATTTTCTGTATACCTGCTGGTTCTGGTTCTTACATTGTTGAGAAATAGTAATTCTTTCTTAATTTCTTACTTTTCTCCATGCTTTTCTTTTTTATATGCTTTTCTTTTTTATATGTTTTTATCATATTCGCAGTTCGACTGCCTCTTTTTCAAGTCCTTATCTATATAAGGACTACTGCTCTTCTGGTAGGATCTGTTCCCTTGATCTTCCCATCATGTCTCTGTATATGTTCTCTAGTTTGAGAAAATCTTTTTTGGATAGGCACATGGCAGAACTCCATGCAGTGTTCAAAATGTGGGAGCTGCATAGATTTATACAGTTGCTTAATGACATTTTCCATTTTGTTCTTTATTCCCTACCTAATAATTTCTGACTTCTTTTTGCCTTTTTGACTATACATAGCACTGAACTTTTGTCTTCAGAGAATCAGCGACTACCAGATTTCATTTGTCTGTTGTTTATAAAGTCATTTAGACCCAATATTGTGTGTATATAGTTAGGATTACTTTTTCCCATGTGCGTGACTTTATATCTGTCAACACTGAATTTTATCCTAAGTGAATATCCAGTCACTCTACCTCATGAGATAAATTTGTAACTTTTTAACCCTATTTCTAATTTTTACTACCATTTAAAAATTGTGTGTTCTCCAAAAACATTGTGGACAACAATGTTGTTCATCCTTTTTCTAGATCAGTGCATATCTGGTGAATAGTACAAAACCCAACGTGCACTTTTGTAGGATACCCACTGGTAATTATCTCTGTTGTGAAAAATTACCATTTAGTCCTACCCTTTGTATTGTATCTTTTTAACCAGCTATTATTTTACTAAAGGATCTTTCTGATTATAGTTTAGATTCTTGCAGGGGTTTGGTGAGCAACTGTTAAAGGCTTTTGTAACTGGAAGTGCACCACAACAGTGGGTTGCATTAAAGCCCCCAATCCTTTCTTTATCAGAACCATTTATGTGACCTGTCCACAAATAGAAAAGTTTGAAACAATATGTATATAAGAAGAAGCTGTTTTATCTTAAGTTACAATAAGTGCAATAGTTAATTGAATTAATTAAAGGAAAAAAATCAGCCCAATTCCTTTAGCAACAGTATTACAAATTTCATCTCACTGTGTTTATTAATATCTTGGTGATGGTAGTGTGTTGCTGGAGCTGTGGAAAGTAGCATCTTGTTTCTCCTTTCTTTGCTTGGAAGAAAGGAGGCAAACTGATACAAAAAGGGGAGGGAGTACCACTCAGTTTGGAACTGGGAAGAAGGAAGTGAGTGCTTTTGCTGGATTAAAATAAATATGCTTTTCTCACACTTCCTAAATTAAAATGGAAGGCACATTTCTTTCAGAGCCTGACTTAATTCTGGTTATCAGCCCCAGTGCCCTTTTTTTTTTTTTTTAATTTTTACTGTTGTTACAGTCCTCTAACTATGGTAGTGTCCCATTGTGCTTTGTGCTTTGTGCCTAGTGCTTTATAAACATGAAGGGAAAAGGCAAGCTAGGTCCCAAGGAGCTTGTTATTTAAGTCAAGACAGGACAGAGAAAATGGATACAGATAAGTAGATGGAAAATGAACCAAATAGAGGCTGATAATGTAGCAGCAACTTAACAGTTATTGGCGTCGGTTTGTTGGAGGGTTTGAGGGAGAAGTCACAGAGAAGGAGGATTTTGAGAAAGCTATTGAGTCAGGCTTGCAGAAGTTTTACAAGGTGATCTTTTCAACTAGAAGGGACTGTACAGGAGAAGATGCAGCTTTTGAGATTTTCATGGTGGCAGATAAAATGGGGACAAATTGTGATGAAGTCTTTAGCTTATTATTTTCCTAGGATGATTTCATTAATATTTGTAACAGAACAGAGTAAACGATACCCAAAATCCCACACAATTTTGGGGGGGAAGTCTGTATGTTTGTCTGCTCTGCATTTTACCATATGTTTACCGTTATACCAGCTCACTTCTTGCAATTTCTTGTGCCTTAAAATACCAACAGTTCCTAGCTAGTCTTGAGATTGTTCTGAATATCAGGCTCCTCTTTTCTGAGACTGGTATAATATATTCTCTTTCCTCATATAGTGATGGTAACACTATTTGTGTGATAAACTGATCATTTTTGTTTTCCCGACATAAAGTATTTCATCCCAGGTAAATCATCATGGGAGCTTCCATCTGTTTTATTTTTTCCTGTAGATCTCTTTTCCTTTAAGAAGGAGGAAACATCAGAGAATAGCTAATAAGTGTCTTTTCTATGAGTGAAGATGATCAAATATTCAAGGGGTTTTTTTCCCAAAAAGTTTACTTCAAATCTGAGAGCATGAGTGGTGATGGTAATGTGAAGTACCATGGTTTTACAAGTTTCTTAAATCTTGTATAGCTAGAGCCTTCCAGGGATCAAGAGATCCAAGGAACGGATGAATTGCAGAGACTGCAGCAATGCAACACGTTCAGCAATATCTGCAAACTGCAGATATAAAAAATGTTATCTTCAGCTAAAGTTTACTTGACGAAGCCCAATGGGTGTTTTTCTTCACAGTACAAAAGTCTGGCTGGTATCGCTCTCTTCCTGTAACAGTTGTTTCAGACTTGAACTTTTCCCACAAGACCTATTTCCAGAATTAAATTCAGATTGAGAAGTACTGTACAGTTGTTGCTGTCATAAAAACAATCTGCTATAGCTTGATTATGGGACCAAAATCAAAAATAAAGGAAATGAGAAAATGTTAGTGTAATTTCTTTAAGAAAATTAGCTGAGTTATTGTTTGAGCTTCATGGTTTTGGTGTAATAAGCAAGAACTCTGTCTTTCCTTGGGAAGGATACAATTTTTACTGTAAAATAAAGGACATTCCCTGTAACAGCAAATGCTGGAGATGTGTACCCTACAGAGCATGGGGTTTTTTGTAATCCCACTGAGTGGCTGGTATTGTATCTTTTACCATATTGTGGATTTTCAGATATCGATCGGTATCACTATAATGTTTCCCAGGGCAATTCTCCTAGTAACTTTTCTTTAAAAAACTATTAAGGCAGAGTTGTGACCTGTTCACCAGTGCATTGTTCACATGCAAGAGTTCTTGGAGAAAGTGCTGAGCTTGTGAGATTGACATCTATTAAAGGTTTTGTGAATAGAGATACTACTCACAGGTCCACTGATAGGCAAGGGAAGGCCACTACATACTGCAGTTTCCTGGCTTTAGTGAGTATGCAGTGTCTAGATAGCTAATTGGATTGACAGCTGTTTAAGGAGAAGCTGCTGATTCCAGCCTGGAGAGGGAGGTCTCATGAGGAAAAAGCTGCTTCTGCATGTCTTCCTGAAGCATTGCCATAGTGCTGAATTGTCCTGAAGTACTTTCCCATGGTCCGCACAGCCATGAAATAAAATAAGTACAATATGTGCCTTATAGATGAAGTTTCAGTGACCACGCTGTGCATGCTGTCATTGTCACTGTTCAGGTTCTGGTTTCACAACCCAGCTTAGATGGGAATTGTCCAGTGGTTGGCAGGTGGTAGGAGTAGCTGTAGGTACTTTCAGCTTAAGGATAAAGAGGATCAGAAGAGGAGCCCATGCATGACTTAAGTGTGTTGTCATCTGAGCTAAGGGTGGAATGAGAAAAAATATATCCATTTCATGTTATCCCTTTGCTAAGCCTGTCCATATAAAGGACTTCCATTAAGTTGTTCATGCATTGGGAGATACATCTCAGATTCTACTTTAAATAATATATTGCTCATTCATTATAATTAGATATGAAGAACAGGGGAGGTTGAAGGATGCAAAGATGTAAGAGTTTTGTTTTACTCATGGTACTTGGGTGAAATTTTACTGTCTCTGATATAACAGAGTTCGGACTAGATTATCTAATGGTCCCCTCTGTGATTATGCACTGTGAAGTAATAAAGAACCAGTTTTGTTATCAAATGTATAAAGTAAATTAGTGTTGATCAGAAAGGGATTTGTTAAGTTCCTCCATTTAATGTCCTTAAATTAAAATTAAATAAAAAATCAGAAGCAGGATCTTTGTTGATGAGTTATTTTTGCTGTCCACCAATGATATTCCAAATTACAGAATCAGGAGTTAAACTTCATCTACAGGAAGGATGTGACTTGTTACTGTTTATCTTAAACTCTTTCTTAGCTGGACTGTAATATTATCATCAGTGATTTTTGGAATCCATAATAATGAGCATTTATGGATGAGTTTCTTTTGCACATCTAAATGCTTAGTGTAGTACAGAGTCCCACAAGTGGCTGTCATCTCCTTCTCAGCATCAGTCACAATCTAGAGTATGTTCATGGTGGCTCAAGCTAATGCAGGTGACTTTTGAGCTGGGATGAGCAAAAGAGGTACGCACTACTCGTTACTGCAGGTACTGTAACAGGGTTTTAAGGCAGAGTACATCAATCGCATACAGTCATGAGGACATGCCCTCATGAATGGAGTGGCAATCCAGCAGCTTATTGAGGGCTAAATGTGACACTTAATACTTTTGTATGCAATGACCCAATACCATGCCTGCACTCACTATTACTACTTCTATTAACACAAAGACTTTAGTTTCAAAGGCCTTTCGAGCTTTAGTCATGGACTAAGATACTGCTGAGCTTAGTACTATATCGGTACAGAACACAACCATAGCTCCTGCCTAAATGGCTTGTTACCTAGGTGTAAGATAAGAGACAACAGGTAGATGGGGAACACGGGGAGATTCTTAGGCACTACCGGTTGGCATAGTAAGGAGTAATAGCAGTACTTTGCAGTGTGTCTGCAGGCAGTGATTTGAAGCAGAATAGTGAGCTATAGGTAGGAAGGTGTACAGAAAGCTCCTCCTGTGCAACATGAGGGGAGACAAACATCTGCTTGTTTGAAAATCTGGCGGAGGCTGGTATAAAATTTTTGTCTGCGGTGGGAATAATTTTTTTCATACTTAATAAGAGTTAACAAAGAGAAAGGCTTTGAGAGTTAGCACAAGTTGGTTACGCTTGATGCAGTAGGCCTCTAGAAGTGAAAGGAAACATAGATGAGATAATAAGCTCCTGTAAGTTCTGGTTGAAGTTATCTAAAAGATCTTTCTGGTGGATGGATATGAATTGGCTCATTATGTTTTCCACAGAGGAAAAGTCATTGAAAGAACAGATATGAGAAGATGAAAGTCTGTGGAGCAGTTATTTCTGTTATTTCCAACCCATACCTTGGAAGATGCTATACAGAAGGAATCCAGAAAATTTAAATGAAGTCTGTAGGCAAGGACTTGGAGAAAGGCTTGGTCTAAGACAGAGTCTCAGGCCAGGGAAACAAGCCAAATGGGCATGGGATCCACCGTCATCAGGATCACAGATGTCTCACAGAGCTTGAAGGAGAAATCAAGAGTTTTGGACGTGTTACTTTGTGATGGTAGCTAAGCATAACTCTGGGGGAGACAGAGTGAAATTTTAGTTTAGCCAGAAACAGACAGATCTGGAGAAAAGAGGTATATGACTCCAAAGCAGTTCTATAGCTTAATGAATCACTAACATAGTATCAGAATCAAGATCGTATCTCTGACAGACCACTCCTGCTGAGAAGCAACTAACTCTTGTGACTAATTCTCCTGAAATCAAGAGTGACAGAAAATAGTCTTTAGAAATCCAAGTAAATTCAAAATGTCACTTGGTTGTGCAAAATTTGTTAAGAGATCAAACATATACTATACAGTATGATGTAAACCAATTAGCTGTATTATATAGTGTCTCAGTGTATAATAATAGTGTATATACAGCTCCAGACAGTTCTATGCATGTGAAATGAAAATTGTTACTGATTTTTCAGTTCCAGTGAAATCTTCTATCATTTTTATTTATGTATTTAAACAGATGTAGCCTCTGATACAGTAGCTCACATCACCTTTGTATCCAAGTAGTCCCCTTTAATGCAGTGGTGGTCCCCAAGGATTAAGGTGCTGTCCACCATAAAAGTCAGGGCATTGGCAACTATGCCTTGATTGTCAGATGCCGTTGAAAGACATGAGTGTGAAATCAATTTAAGTTTCCAGAAATGCAGGAATAATTGTAAATATGTTACTTAATGTGTGGTTGCAAACTACAATACTGATCTAAACAACATGAAGACTATTTCTGCTCACTGAGTGTTGTTTTTTTTCTTTTTTTCCCTCAATATTAATTTCTTAAGAAAATTGGCTAAAAAGCGAAAAGAGACATTGAGTAGTACACGGCAGGAAATGACAGTGATGGTGAATTCAATGGATAAAAGCTACACTGAGCAAGGCACCAACTGTGACGAAGCTTTCTCTTTCATGGACACACACAATCTAAATGGGAGATGTAAGTTCTCTTTTCTTTTTTTCTTTTTGGAAGGTGGAAGAAAGGTGCAAATGGTTTTTAAAATATTCATCATTACTCAGTCATGGAAAATCCATGGGACCCAGAGTTTCCCACTGTGCAGCACATTACAGTGTGTATTCGGATGAGCAAGACAGTCAGACATCAAGAATAGACTTCTTTAAAAATAATAAGGATAATTGAGCTTTTTTCTGTCCATCCTTTTCTTCTGCAGAAGAGCAAAGACATTACTGAAACATCTGTAGTTTTACCTTTCTCCAATCTCTATTATGTTAAAAATTTTATATCCCTCATGCTATCCCAAGTCCTTCAAGTGCTTCCCCTGCTCACTTCTTTTTTTGTAGGTGGAATTTATTTTTTAATTTCATAACTTAATAATGGTGATCTGATTATCTTATTATTTCCAATTGTAGATGATCCTCTTTCTGTTGCTTCAAAGGAAGAACTCAGTAGCATTATCTGTTCTGCAGTTTCATAAGAGATTCTCTAATATCCTGGGTCTTCTTGGATCTACCCGGAAAATAAATAAAATTGGGGATATAAAATTTCCTGTAATAGAATTTTAGTCAAGGACTCACTCCTGTCTGGGGGTTAGCACTAAGCAAAGACCAGTTTTTTACAATTGTTAATGAAAAAAAGAATGACTATGTTCAAAAAACTTTCTTGGTTTTTGTAGTTCTTAAGGAACCTCAGTTTTTCTTGTATACCAGTGTTTTTGAACATCTTCAGAATTTGTCAAAGATGGAATTTTGTTTCAAGTGCTAACAGTACGCGAGACCCAACTGCCACTCTTTAATAATATGCTTAAGAACTTAACTTTGACAAGCTCAATTGTACGAACACTCTGTGAGGTTTATACAGTGAGACTACTCTCAGCAGCATTAGGCTCAGAATTTGCAATGTTAATTTGTGTTTGAGTTACTTTTGAAACTGCTTTGAAATAGATCTTTCAAAATCTGACTTGCCTTTCTGGGGAGAATATACCATTGCAGTTAATGAGATTGCTTACTTCTGTGAAGAGATCAAGAGGTTTGACTTCATCTTCTGTCATCATCATGTAGTTTTCCAGTGGTGTTACTGAGTGGTCACAACAACCAAAGAAGCTGCAATGAGTTCCTTGGATGAAATCCTCTTTATGTAAACCACCTTAAACCAATTTGAAATTATTGGCATAGCAAGTATTTTATACCACTTGAGGGCTAGAAGCTCTGATTAGACTTTCCACAAGAAATGTCATCACCAGAAGCTGCAGTCTTTAGGAATAATGTTTGTGTAAGGCCTTGTATTCAAGAGATTTAGAACATTCCTACTTCCTATGAGATTTTATTATCCTGGCTGCATTCTGTATCTAGCCAGTTTTATTATCTGCAGCAGCCCTGACCTCCACTAATCTCTGCATCCATACCCAAAAGGAATACCACTCTGTTCTTTCCATGCAGTGATTCAGGAGACATAATCAAAAGAAAGTAGTCTTAGATATATTCATTTATAGGATGATAACTGCGAGCATTATTTAAGCCAGCTTTCAGATAGCACCATCTTAACAAGGGCTGGCAACTGTATGCCCTAGAAGACCAACCAAAAAAAAATGGATGAAAGCCAGCAGGAGTAATCTTACTACTCATCCAGCAGATACTGTCTTCCTCAAGTCTACTTTTGTTTCACAAATTCCCATTATAGGTATCTAGAATGTGCTTACATTCACTGATCCAACTGAATTTGAGCTGTGTAGACAAGCAACTAACGCTGAATTTGCAATGAGCTTTGCTTAAAAGCCTTTAATGACTCTTTGGCTGAACATCCTGTAAAATGTTGTGGTTAACTCCCACCTGTTGAATGTATCTATGCTTACAACAGTAATTCACGTGATCTTTGTATACCAGAGAACTAACTGAATTTAATTTGTTGCATTGGGCTTTCCCATAGGTTTTACCAATGGTTAAATGATTAAATATCAATGCGAGCATTGGTCTTTGTATCACTCCCTGAAAACCATTGTTAAACAAAGAGTAATATTCAGGGCATAACAGTATCTGTGTACACATTATCCACCTGTCTGAACATATCAAAAAAAAGGAGAGGAAAAAATGAACTATAGTAGAATATTTGCATGCAGTATTTACAATATTATTAAGTAAACTTACTAATGATCAAAGCTCCTGTCAAAAACACCTGTTGTCGTTGTGATGTCTTTATTCAAGCATCAGTATTCAGTCTAATCTTGTGATTTAAGAAGTGTATTTGTCATCACCGATCAAAATGCTTTCTCTGATGACATTTCTTTTTAGAGAATTGATCGAATTCAGTGAGCTGTTTTATTCACTAGACATACTTGGTTCTCCCTAGGTCCTGATTCCAGTGCAACAAACATGGCAGGATGGACTCTAAACCAAGTCAATCACATATGCTGTTAACACTCAGCTTAAATAGCCACATATCACTTCGCTGTCTCTAACCAGCTTTGTTTCTCTTTGCAGCTGTATCTTCACCATCTTCATTTACAATGAAAACTAACACATTGAGCACAACAGTGCCTAATTCTTATTACCCAGGTAATTGATTTTTTCTTGGTTTCCACCCTATATAGACCCTTTCATAATAAAAGCATATATAATTATGTTATTATACTTCTTACCATAGAAATTTAGTACATATATAAGCAACATAATGGTTGCTTACTGTAGCTTTCTGAAAGAAAACTCGGGAACATTTATCAATCATTTACTGTTCTCTCTCTTTTTACCTTTTCTGCATTGACCTGCTTATGATGTATGACAGATCCATTTGTGCCAACTGCAATTTTAGGTGAGAACATTTCCCTTTATCAAAGTTTATTGCTGAAGTAATTTAGAAAGTCACAGTTCTCAGGGTACAGACAATAGTATACAAAAAGCTGGAGTTTTATGCTAAAGGGAGGGGTGGTAGGCTTGGCTACACTGAGAATGTAAGGACAGTTATCAGGCTTGATTACTACTGTCATAGTGCAAGTCAGGGGATAAAAGAGAAAAATAATTTTAACAAGTGGATTTGCGAGGAAATGTTTATGCATGTATTTGGAGTGACACAAAAGAATTTGATTATTGCAGCAATTGAAATAGTTTTCCTCATTTTTTTCCGTTTTATCTCAGAACTGAAGATGTCACTTCTTAAAAATAATATTTTTTCCTAATTAGACTATTCATGATACAGAAAATCAGACAAAGTACAGTTTTGGCCATCCACCAGCTATCATTTCTTCTCACAATACCACGCAGTTTCTGACATGCTTGTCAAAGTGAAGTTTCAGAGGAGAGATGGTGTTTTGAACAGCAAAATGATAACATGACACTTAGAGTGTATAGTTTATTATGCATCAGGTGTCACAGGAATGAAATAGAACAGTAGAACTGTAGGTTAAAAACATACCATTAAAGTGTAAATCATTTCCACTGGGAATTTAGGAAAACCTGCTATTGTCCAATGCCAAAAAGAGAGAGCTTTCTGCACAGTGATAAAACAGTAAACATGAGGCGCTATTGCATTTTCAATGCTTAAGTAACTCTAACTGCTTTGTGGCTTGTATTCATTTACACCTCCTTCCCATACTAACTTTAAACTAAACAGGGATTTTTTTTTTAAATAAGTCAAAATTTAGCAGTGCACTGTAGCAAGAATTCAAACCCCAATGTTAAGCCTGTTTACTCTTTTTACAATGACTGATATTTTTACAACAAATATTTTTCTTTCTCCTCCTTTTTCTTCAAATCACTGTAAAAAATACAAGACCCCTTAACTGATACCTGCCCTTAAACTGTAAGTTAAACAGGCTTAAATAAAAGTAGAGTGAAGCATATAAGAAGTAGAAGTTTAGGAAGGTGATCCTGAAATTTGTTATTGTGAGAGTATTTAGTGCAGTGCATTTTCAGTGTGATAACTTGGACAAGGAACTTGTGTGTTTTTATACGTTATGTAAATCTGGAAGAAGGTAATGGTAGTGACTGTAACAATGTAATAATCTGCATGCAAATGAAATTTGCAGTGCCTCTTAACTGCCTTAGATGTTAGATTTTTTTTGTGTGCTTTAGCATTCATTCAACGCTTCATCCAGTAGATGTTCTTTCTGACCTTGTGGGTGGGCAAGGTGAAAAGTACTATTATCAGGAGAAAACTTTGAGATTTCCTATCTGGATTATTAAGTTTTAGTTAATGGTTTCTCTGATTATTTTTGTGTGTTAGTGTGATCCTTTGCTATATAATAATGATGGTAAAATTATTTGTTAGCTTTTTTTTCCACGAGAAATAATCTCTAAGCAAGTAATTCAGGTTTCAGACAAACACACACTGGGAAAAAAATTATTTGCTTTTACTAAATCTGTAAAATCTTGAATTAGTTAGTTAGATTTGTTAGATTTGTCAGTCTACTACAGCAACCTGTGCTTACTCATCTCAGAAAATCTTCCAGTTCTTTCACAGTGGAAAAGAAATATTTTTGTCACCTTACATGTTAAAAATTTAGTACCCTTTTATGAGTGGTGTACCATTCAGATCAGGTCTCTCTCCCAAAATGTGTTTATGACTGTCTGTATAGGACTAGTGTTTTGTTTGAGATAAATCAAATTAGCTGTGCTTGAGGTGGTAGAGGAATATAGCTATTAATAAAATATGCTGGGTTTTAATTGCAACTAATACCTGCTCTTGCTGTCTTCCAGTGTCCAAAGAAGTTGTGTTAGACTGCAGGTTCAAGCCTGTAGTTAGAACTAAATGAACTTTTTAGTGTGACCTCCTGGGAAGGGTACAGGTCTGGTGAATGGTTGAGTTTAGTTTTCAAAATCTGCTAGAAAGGCCACAACACACTTACTATTTCCAAATTCATGTACAGCAAGATCTTTGGACTATTCATGCAAATAAGGAACTTCTTAGCCAATTGAAAAAAACAAGACTGATAGTTACTGGTGAACTCTTTAACTGATGCAAAAGGCAAGTCTGACTTCTCAGTCTCAAGTATGAAGAAATTTTCTTAGATTTGAGGGGAAACTTTCATGCTTAGCCTAATAACCTGAGTGAAAGCCTGAGATTTAAAAAAAAAACATTTTACATAACAGTGGCTAAATTTATAGTTGCTGAGCATGAGTGTAGGTCATATTTCTCTAGTATCAAGCAATGTGCATATTTCTGAAATTGGAGAAAGAAGAATCTCAGCCCAGAAAAGATATCGGGCTGGGTTTCCAAATACCTTCCATGCTGTGAGTTCACATAACTAGTAAATAAATATATTATTTAATAAGTGCTGTACAGCTCTATAGGAATGAGCAAGTGGAGAGTAGAACGGCTTAGGAGTAGGAGTATTTAAGCTGGACAAAATTCCTATTGCATATGAACACTGCATTTGGAGGAGCTCACCCTTTGAAAAACAGTGGACTGTAACGTCTGAAAAGCTCATGCTACAGTGCTCAAAGGCAAAGAAAAAACTAATATACGTGACTCCTAATGTACCATATAAACCAAGGATTGAAAGCACTTTATTTAAAACAACTTAAAAGATCAGTCCCAAAGAGAGAAAAATAGTATTAATGCAGCTATAAGAGATAAAGAAATGGAGAGAGGAAATTACTCTAAAACAAGGAGCTCACAGGAAGGAGATTTATAAGGATTAAACTGCTGCTTTCATAGCACAAGACCCTGCTATCTGATAGCTTCGCCTTCATCTTAGTTACTAACAGTCTGTGTTACAAGGAATTCTGTAGTTTGAAAAAAAAAAGTTTTCTAACCTGTTTCTAAAATTGAAATAAGCCACCCAAAAAAATCATGATCAACTTCCAATACTTTTTTTGTCTTTTTTGTCTTAGCCACCTTGTAGTTTTCAGGTGCCATTTCAACAACAACATACTGTACCTACACTCGTATACCACGTTTCATGCCATACATCCCAAGGTGCTTTGCAGTACAATTTTATCACACATTAGATAAAAGTTATCAAATTTTACGACTAAAAGATGAATTCCTTTCCTCTGCATTAGATCAGGTTAGCAAACTGTTAGGAAAAGTATTGAAATGCCCATACTCATACCCATAAATTTTTCTCTGTTATTTTTGGTTTAGATTTAAATGCACAGTTCATATTGACTGTATGCTTATTGAGGACCAGATTTCCTGTGTCTTAGTATCAATGTGAATTGAGAGAACCTACAATCATCCTTGAAATATGATTCGTTGAGCTTTGTGGCTTTAACATCAATTTTCAGTGGTATAAGACCAGAATCTCACCTTTAATGAGGTGTGGTAGTATTTTTGGTATGTACATAAGAATCTGGGACTTTTTAATCCAGAGTATTTGTGGAACTTTCTGCTATAATATATCTAACTTATGAATGTGGAAATATTATTTTAATGCTTCCCTTTCATACAACATATTTTACAAAGTAGTATTTTTTAAATAAATACAGTATTTTTATAAAGCCCTTGCTATGTTTACTGTGCAGCCAGTGAGGAGTAGTTTGAAGAAGTCAAAGCATAACATTTACAATTTCAGTTAAAAATCAAAAGCTCTTTGAGATATGTAAAATTATTATTTGGCTAAACAGAAAAAATATTTATGATGGTACTTGGACCTTAGAATTTGGGTTGGTTTTTTTTCTCTTGTCAAGTCTGAACAAATTTTTAAAATTCCATCTGAAGAGGAAGAAAGTCATATTGCTTCCTTAGGCAGAGTGCTCTTTCACATCTATCTATTTACTGATAAGTTTTGATCTCAGTTGCATCTGTGTTAATTGACTCACAGTAAGATACCTTGGTTTCAGTACATTTAATTTGCACTGTGAAACTGAGATCAGAATCTGACTCATTTAGGAAATCATTGTAAAGACTAAATTAGAAACATAAAATTACATGCAATTATTAATGTAGTGCTGTTGCTTATGCCCTGTTTCCTTTTTCTCCTCCTCTTTTTTTCTCCTGATATGTATCTTCTTAAAAGTGCCAATCAATGGTAAGTTGCCCATTTGCCCCATGGAAGAGATGTGGAGGGTTGGGAGAGTATGTGTCTCATAAAAATTTTAACCAGCCCACTGGGTTCTCCTGTTTGTTGGTTTGCATGTCAGTTGACATATAACATTCCATGCCTAATGTGATGGCTCATGATATACTGTGGTCCTAAAGCATGTTCAGCAGCCAGTCAAGACATCTTTCCTGATCAGATGATCCTTTGCATTTGTCCTCTCGTAGTTTGTCTCCAAATGCTGTATCAGATCTACATTTCCATTGCAGTCCTAGCTTGATGAAACCATAAGCCATTTTGTGCATCTTTTTATTTTGCTCACTCCAAACATTTGCTCTAAATTTGCAGTGTAAAATGTAGCACTTCAGTAATGTAAGAAGAATGCAAGTCCAATTTCATTCCATGGGACTTGTTGAAGTTTCAGAATGAAACTTCTATACAGTTTAGAACCAAATGCCTGATTTAAAACCTGTTTGTAATCAGCTAGTGATATTTAAAACAATATTAGAGTTCGGACTGCTCTGCAATGCTTCCATTGTAGAACCATGGACTTTGCCTCATTCCAATCAGTCTTGCAATTTCCCTGTGTAAACTGCTCCATGGATTTACTGTTCTTCTGGTGTAGCCTTCACAGACAGAAGCAATGCTGGTGGTGTCAGATTTCTGCCGTTCCTCTAGAAGTCTGTGTAATTTGTATTTCTATTAAGTGAAAATGAGCTAGTACATTATGACATACTCTTTTTCTAGATGAAACCCATACGATGGTCAGTGACACAAGCAGTCTAGTCCAATCCCATACCTACAAGAAGCGAGATCCAGTGGATGTGCCCTACCAGACCGGACAGCTTCATCCAGCAATCCGTGTAGCTGACTTGCTACAGCACATCACCCAAATGAAGTGTGCAGAAGGCTATGGATTCAAAGAGGAGTATGAAGTAAGTGTCAGGTCTAATGATCTGATTATTATGTCTTCTGCACTTTTGGCTTCATCTGTCTGCTACCTCTACCACAGAACAGGAAAAATAATTATTTAACCAAGTGAAGTGAGTGAAGATACTGAATGGTAAGGATCATCTCTACAGTGAGCAAATTTTATGTAACCAGCCAGGATGAGGAGTGAGACATAAAAACCTTTCTGAGAAATCTCTGCCTAATTCTAATTGCATAAAGCTGTATATTCAAAACAAACAGGTCCACTAGTGTTCTCCCAGAACTTACCATATTTTTCTTTTACAATTGAAGAATATAACTTTTTTCCAAAGTTCTACATGACAGATTGTCTAATCACAGTTACCCTGTAACACAATATTAGCTTAGAAATCAAGTTCTACAAGCAATATTTCCTGGAACAATAGTATTCAATATGGAAAGGAAGTGTGCAAATCTTCAGAGAGGCCCAAAGGGCTATAAAATTTATTCTGTGATGCCTGAACCATTTCCCACTAGCTGGAGGCTATCTCTAATCCTCATTATTTTTCATATGAACTTACAGTCTCTCTTTTTTCCTTGTTTTTTGTTCAACTTCTGTTTCTTTATTTCATGCTAGAGCGACCTGTTCCTCCCTGTTAACCATCTTAGTTTTAAATGTCATGACCACTACATCCTCGCAAATACTATACGAACGCAGCACGTTGCACTGCAGATCCTGTATTCCTTGTGAGATGAGTCAGTTTGCTAAGTGAAAAAAGCAAAAAACAAACAGAACTTGCTTTTGTGCCCAAAATTAATTGTAGTATTATGCCTGACTTCAAAAGCTTAGTTTTGCTGAAGAGTCTCAAGAATGCATCAGTCCTCATCCAAATCATGTATTTGAATCAATGGAGACTTATCAACCTGGGTTCCTTGTCTGATGTGAGGGAGGATTTAAGACCCTTTAAAATCTGCTTAGGTCCACTGTTTTAATTGTTAGGGTGTCCACTTTTCTCTGCCTTTTAGCTCAGATTTTAAGGAGTACATTCTTGTGAATGATTTTCGCATACAGTAACACTCTAATACAGGTTGATAAGATGTCTACAGTGAGTAGCTTCCCACAAGATTATAATTCAATGGATTTGAACCCAAAAAAACAGTAGCATAAATATATTACTCCACAGAGGTAAAATACATAAGATTGATCCGCAGGGTTGGACTATGAATTTTCAAAATTGTCATAGGAGTGTATGAGAATTCATGAGATAATTTTGATTGATCATGTAGGAAGATGCATTGCATAAAGAACTTGTGGGGTCTGATCTGTAGGTAGACTTGAAGCTGTCACCTCTGAAATACTCTGTTAACTTTTAATACATTATATGGACTATGATCCAAGATTAAGTGATTAGATCTAAAAAAAAAACCTGTTCCCTGCCATGTGGTGTAGGAAGCAACTAATGATCACCAGCAGCCCACCCCTCCCCCATTTCCAGGAGCAGTCTACACTTGACAGAGCCTGTATCTGCCTCTGTATGTGGTAGTGTCCATTCGTCCAGTTGAGGAACCTGTCCAGATTGCACTGCATCTCCAACCCAGTGCACAGTCCTAAATTTCCTTTCCTCAGAAATCAGAATGTGAGAAATCAGAGGAACAGGTGTAAATGGGTCTTACTGTGATGTGACTCTGACATAGCCAGTGAGAAGCAGAATGATAGATTCAATTTTAACTCTGTCTTCTCAAAGTAGAAGCCAGCAAACAAAAGATCTGTTCTCATTCTTTCATCTGATAGAAAGAGAAGGGAGGAGGAAAACCAGCAAAAGTCATTTAAATTATTTCCACCCTGTAGGGCGAGCAACAATTTCTCTTTTGGGCATGCACAATTGTGCACTGTCCTAGAGGCTCAATGTACTATGCCTAAGTTTTAAAGGTAGCAACTAATATATTCACTGTTGCGGGTCCTTCAGGATGACGAATACAATTACTAGTACATTGCTGAGTTTTTACAAGTGTGCATACTGCTTGCATTTTACAAGAGATGATGTTTTTTTGAAGTTTGTGCTTTGTCATGCCAACTCCATGTTATAACAATTGCTTAAATATGTAATTGCTTAAACTGGTATTTGTAGTATTAGACTTCCAAAGCCTACGCTTCAGGCCACTTCCAAAGTCACTGATGACATTTTTTCCCCCTAAAACATAGCAAACAATTCATTCCCAGAACGAGCTAATCACTTGTCAACTTTCATTTGTGTAGCTGACTTAAACAAGTTTGTTCCTGTGGGGTTTTTTATGCCACTGTTATTTAAAAATGATAAAATTGAAAATTCTTGTCTTTGGAAAAGATTTGCTCATCAGCCAAAACCTTTTAAACCAGCATTAAGCCTAGAGGAAAGCTACAATTAATTTATTAAAAAAAAAGACTGTAAAATGGAATTTATAATGCAACCAATGACATGGCTTTTTAACTACAGTGGATCAAATGATGCTGCTGAAAGTTTCCAGGAAAATCACTTAATTTTGAGCTTACCAAGCTGATGAATGTCATCCCATTACAGACAGTAGGTTTAGTCACGACTAATGCCAGTAGGTGCAATATGTTGGGGTGCAATTTATTAATAGTGGCAGGGAAGGGGGACTTAAAATACTCCAGCTGCGTCTGAAAAAAAGTCCTCTTTATATATGGAAATTCTTTATAATCAGAATGAACCATAACTAGTCATATCTTTGAGGGGGTTTTTTTCCATTGAACTAACGCAGTGTTGCTGTTTTTCCTCCATATGCAATGAAAAACCGCCCAATATATTCTAGCACTGCTAAGATTACAAATCTGTGTTTACGCTGCTGTCAGACTGATACTGTCCTCTTTACAAGGTTGAACTAGACAATGAAAGAATTTTTTCCTTATAAATTATCAGAAGACTAACTATCCAAATGAAAAGGAAGAAATAGTTTGGCAGGGGATTTGTTTTGAATGAAGTCTCATAGATGATTTTTGCTCTAACAAGACAGCAGGATTATATAGTCTCACCAGGGAAAGAGTTTGATTCAAGAGAAATTCACACAGGATTCACTCTGAAAATAAATCTGTTGAACCGAACAGAAAGTAAAGTAGCACATTACCCATTAGCAGCACTTCAGAGGAGTGCAAGGATACAGAGCACTTACTGTTGTGCATAGTTTTAAGCGCTTTACAATAAAACTTGATAATTAGGGCCACTGTTCTCAATAATTAGGGCTATAGTTCACAATCTAAGCACATCTATGTAGTTTTAAGTCCTATTGGCTTCATGCACAAGTTTTTGGAGTAACAGAACTGACACAAAACATAAAGGATGAAAAATCATCTTTAAGCAATGGCAGGCTGCTACTTAGATGCTCACTGCTCAACTCTGCATTAGGAATACCCACCTGAGACACTGAGTATCTTCAGTTCCCAATATAGGGGTCTTGGGGGAGCACTGTATTTTGCAGGGTCATGCCCTTCTGTTCTCCTTCTGGGAGGAGCTGAGATACTTTGGCTCTCATCACTGAAAAGGCTTTGGTTGGATATCAGTAGGGTGACAACCCACAGCCTGGACCTGTTCCTGTGATGGCATGTGTGAAGGCTTCTGTTCCCTAGAGCAGGACCAGGCCCTGGTTCTTGGATGTAGCAGTGCAGGTTCTGATTTTGTGTCTAGCTGTGCCTGTAGAATGAGAGCGAATACAGATGTGTCCTTAGCGGCACATCAGTAACAAGTTCACTGCCCATTTTCCTGTGTGTTTCTCAGGTGTGGAAATAACGTGGATACATTTCAGTAAGCTGTGAACTCAAATGCAGACCTTCATTAGTGGCTTAGTGGAGTGTGAATGATTGGAAGGGATTGCACAGAAATCCTTAAACTCAGGTAAATTTCCACATAGCTAGTGTGCAGTAGATCTTTAAACACCTTTCTATCCCCTGCCAGACCCTTAAGAAAGGAGAGATTTTGGCTTGGTTCCAGCAATGTTAGACTGGCAGGATAACATTGGCCTGATTTCACATGCACCCCTACAGTAATTGTGGGTTATTTAAGCTGCTCCCCAATACTACAGCATGAGAGAACTTTTACTGATCATGAAGGAGGCTCACTGCTTATCTCCTTTCTGCATTACAGAAACAAAATAAATAGAAAAGTAGGTTGAAAGTGGTCTCTACAATTCATCACTTCTTTCTCCTTACACCTGCCACCTTTTGGTTTTAGACTCCCTAGTTTCACTGTGCTTGACACTGTATCCTTTTGCAAGGTCATGTATCTGTCAAAAGACCATAAGCACATAGATGCAAAGAAATGAGTTAATCTCCTTCCTCAAGAGTTGGACTAGGCTACTGGAGGCCAGTATAGCTTGGTGTAGCTAGTGCAGAAACAGAGGAATTAATCAAAATCTTTTCATTTTAAATAAGATTGATTTTTTACCCTATTTTTGGATCCGCAAAAATCGGTGCCTGTTTAGTATAAATTAGTTCTTTGCCAAATTAAGGTTAGTTGACAGAAGACAGTTTGAAATTTATTTCAGACTGTCCACACAGGAGCTTGGACTGGTTTAACAGAATTGATTCAAAAACACACCTTTAATTAAACCAGTGCAACTTTGTGTAGATAAAGCCTTGCAAAATCAATTTCACATTATGTTCCGTGGCAGGGAGTTTTGAGCTTCCATTATCTCAAAACTAGAGGTTCCTTTGAAAAGCCGGGATTTGCAAAGAGTATCCTGCTCAGATCAGCCTCACTTACTGTCACTAACAGGACTGTGTCAATAACAGAGTTTAAAAAAATGTTCCTCCATGTAGCTTTAACTTTAAGGCCTTTCCCCCCGCTGTCTCTCCCAACTTCCCTCTCTTCCCATACTGTTGCACACATCCTTGCTCAAAGTTTTGTGGCAGTTAACTGCTTCAGTCAGGAAATAATTTTATACTAATATCATTAAACCATTACTACTCCTAATACAGGGAAGTTATATACTGTCAAGATAAACTGTACTGATTATCCCTTTTATGCTGCATGGTCTCCACTCTGGGGGGCTACACCAATGTAACTACTAATCTCTAAATCACCGCAGTTAAATAGATGGATACCTGTGAGGATACAGGCTCGTTGGGCCTATCAAGGTCAGGAACATGAAATATATTATCTAATGTATGTTAAACATTTCATTTCAGTTTAGCACTTCTTAGCACCTATTTTAGATTGGTAGAAGTATTTTAAAATAGGTTATCTGGTCACGGTCACTGTTCAGTTATATGTTGGAGAATTGTGGTCAAAGGTGATCATAAAAATATCGATAATTTGAAGAGGATTTGGAGGCGAGTATTGAGAATAATTGGGGGTATGAAAGAAATCCTATCTTCGTAGCAATATATTCATTGAAATGGAACTTCCCAAGATATGCAAGTAGGTGTGCTGATAGTCTATAAAAACAAAGTTTTTCACACAGTGTACTACTGGCTAGTGAAATATCTGGGGTAAATAGAAAATGGTTTTAAGAAACAAAATAGGAAAAAACCTCTCTAAAACCAGCAGAAGTACAGTTGCTTGTTGTGGGGGTCAGAAAGGATTGCAGGCAAGCAGGAAATTTTTCATGGAGGAAGTTTACCCCATAAGGTGCCCACTTAAATTTTTGTTTTCTCCAGCACACTGTTAGATAAATGCCTAACCTAGGGCAGAAATCTGATATCCATTTTCTGCTGTCATGCAAAGGCATAACAGACTAGAATCCTGTCACTCCAACCCAGTCCTCCAGTCACAGCTTTTCTTTCTCTTTGGTTCCAGCTGGAAGACAAATTTGCTGCCACATGACACTTCTAAGCCCTGTGCTTCTGGGGCCCTGTTCTGAAATCTTGAAAATAGTAGGAAAAATAAGTATTTTGTTGATGTTATGTTGATATAGCTACTGGCAGGACCTAGCTGGTGCTGCTTTTTCTGCATGTATTCCTTGTGACTGCAACTGGCCTGTGTCACCTCCAACCTGTACATTTTTATCATGCCCTTTTCTTTGATTTTATTTGATATTCTGCAGCACCAGCTAAGACAGTCAATACCACAATAAATGCAGGTTATTTCTATCCCACAAGACACGAATTACAAAGAAAGCAGACAGATGCTGGAACATTGGGTGGGAATGGGGGTATTAGTCCACAGTGTAAATACACAAAGGACAATATCTGCATCCTCCAGAACTGAGAGCAGGTAACTGTTTGCCTTTCTTTCTATTTCTGTAATAATGAGAAAACTCATTAGAGATTGAAAGCATAACAGAAACAGAAGTAAAATAGTAGGAATTTGTCCTGTGAAAATGGTGTGGAAAATTGTTGGAAATATTTATCTGTAGAGATCATTGCTATTATTTTTTGTGAAGTTTCATCTGTTTAGATGGGGCTCAGAACCCCGTCACCTATCATCTGAATGCCCAGCTGAATCTTTAATCTTTAATACTGGAAAGTTGCAGTGGTCTGATTATAGGCATATATTATTATGTAAGTGTTCTCTCCCACACACAATGAAGGATAACCACAACTAATGGTGATATAAAGGTCCTTTGTATGAGACAGGTATTTCTCCTTTATCAGAGGACTGTGTTCAGAAAAAACCAGTTTCTTCAGATTGTCATGGAATCTGCAGCAGCCTTCCATGAATCCCAGGTAACTTGTTCCTGCTTGGGTTTATCCTAGACTCTTGGACACTGGAAGCCTCGGCACTGGGGAGATCGTATCCAGGGAGGTCAAAAGCAATAGTAAAAATGAGCAGCTGCCATGTCCACAAAGCATGTTTTGTTTTGCAAATCCTAAGGTACTCCAGATCAATACCAAATTGTTGAAATAAAGTCATCCCAAACCAGAAACTACATTCACTAGTAAATAGCCTATGTTATTAGTGACTCAACTTCCCAGTGCATGCAATATCTCTTTAATTCTTTAGTAAGTCTTGTAGCAGAATGGGTGACTTCCAGTTGTTGATCAGCAAGAATCAGTTGTCAACAATTTTAGCTAGATGGCAGTTAATAGGAGTTTGTTTGGTTTTTCTTCAGTTCAGAGGAGAGACATTTAGTTTGCTGAATGTCTGTTGGTGTGTCAGCCAGTTTGATGCAATTCTGAACCTGTCCTTAATAGCTGTGAATTTCTGTTCTTAACAGATTTCAAGTGTATGAGAAGTGCTGTCACAGTGCTTAATACCATTCACATGGCACTGCCCTATGCTGCAGCGTGGCTAACTGCCCAGTGATCAAGGTGTCCCAGGACTTTCTAAATCTCACTGTTTCCTTCTCCCACTCTTCCTAAATGCCTTCTCCTCCAATTTAAATAAAAGTGCATGTATAGGCAGATACAGCTTTCTAATTTGTTTTTGTTTAAGCAGGTTTAATTAAAATTTATTCTTCCTACAGATTATAGATTTACGCAGGTCGTGGCTTCATTAGAAAGGCTTTGGGGATTTATCTGTTTGAATAATAAAATTGCAGAGGTGTATAGACTAGAACACTTCCAATATCCTTAGGATTACTCTCAGTGGGGTGTAGGCAGCTGTTTGCTCATGCTGTGACATGGCTATTTTTGGTACTGATCAGTCTGTGATTTACTTGGGTGTGAACCTCCGGTTTTCTTTTTAGTAGTGAACAGTCTGAACTGTATGTGATCTCAGGCATCATGGATGCGTAACAAGAGCAAGGATGCCTAATTCAGCCCAAGGTTTTTCTCCATGTGAGTCTACCAGACTCACGTCTTGTATGTAAAGTTTAGACTGTGTCCTAAGGAAAGCCTGGTAGCTTTTAAATGCATCTTTCATGTCCTTCATATCCCTCTAAGCAATTAAAACAGAGACTGGTAGTATTGGTCCCCTCAAAAAAGTGCTGGCCCACTCAAAAGTCGTGAGATATAGATGCTTAAGCTGATCAGTTGGATGGATAGACTGATGCAGTTTGTTCTTATGTAGGAGCTCTCGCAGCTATTTTAATCATTTTCTGCTTCTACTGACTCTGGTGGTCCTGGTGTATGTGGTGGCAAACACATGAATGAATACAAAATCTATCAGCAATAAAAAATGTGCTGTAACCTGTCAATTCTTATGGTCCTGAAGATGCCCTGGGAGTCTTTTCCATGTTCAGATATTTAGCAGACATTCATTTCATATTTCAGTATAGCTGGACTGAAAATCAAAAAGTAATGTAAAGCATGATAAGCAACTCTGATGTTATTCCTGATCCTTAATGAGTGAGTCTACTTAAGCATTTAAAATGGAATCATTTTAGCTGTTGCATGCAGATTTGTGGCTGTGCCTCTTGTCCTTCATTATCCCATAGCAATAAACCTTCAGTCTGCTTTAGAAAGTTGTGGAGTTTTTCCCATCTTGGGTCCAGCTGCCACAGCAGTCTTTCAAAGCTTGTTTTAATTTTGCTCCCCTTTTTCCTGACCTATGATTCCATCATTAGGTTCTTCTGTTCTCTGAAGGAATTGCAAAATCTTTCTCAATTTATTCTGGAAAGATTTGTGGGCATGTGCAATGTCAAATTGGAGCAATAAAGGAAGTAGCTTCCAAGTTTCACTAATTGTTGTCAACTTTGCACCGAGAGGATCTTTGGAAATCCAGTATCCACATCTGATAAGTCCAAGTAATTAACACAGGGGTTATATAATTTTAATGGCAAGAATGAACCTTTTCCATCTTACTGCTTCCTTGCGTTTGGTTGTACACAGAGTTATATGCTTATTTTTTTAATAACCAACACTCACACATCACTCCACTATTTTAGCATGTGAAATCTGTTGCACCATTATTCTCCAGCCTGTCTTGTCTTCCTCCTGTTTGGCAGCCACGGGTTGAGAAACAGTCAAACTGTAGTAAGCAGACTTCTCAGAATATATTTTACTCTGGTTGTCTGTTAGGCAAGTCATTTTTGCTGAGTGATCTTGCTATTGTGCTTTTGCTAGTACAAATCTATGGTCTCTCTGTACCTTTTGAAATTGGGGTTTAGTTTCAGATTTAGCCAATCTGTGCATCATTATGGGCTATTGAACACCACACTAGGAAACTAAATGAGACCACTGAACTTAATTTCACTCATAACTTGAGTTTCCAGAGGGAAATCGGCAAGAATGGCTTTAATGCTCACAGCGATAAAGTGATAGGTTAAACTTTCTAAATGCTAGTGACAGGTATGATTTGAAAGAAAGAAAAGTTTTTGAAACATTGCAGGCTATATGCTGCGTATTTGCACCAGACTGACTTACTAAGTACTCAATTAAGACATTGAATATTTGATCAGCATCTGTAATCCCTTCTTCAGTTAACTTATTATTTACTTTTGAAAACTGCTGATGTACCATACTTTTCCCATTGCACCTGCAAAAATGAATTCATCCAATTTATGTGCACAGAATAATATATTGTGCTTTAATGTTCAAGATATTATTCATTACTTCCTACTCATATAGGCCTCCCTACCTCCTTCATATTTTATTAGTGCCCTTTAAAAAGACATAAAAAATCAGTCATGTAGTTAGTCCATTTTAAATTATGCAAATGATGTTAAATGCAATTATAATCTATTCTTTATTAATTATATATATACCCTATGTGTTTTCTATGGATTGTATTTATTCACTACAAATAATTAGGCATTTTTGACCATTGCTGGTTTCATGACCAGAGCATTATTACTGGCTGTTTGTAAAGTGAGCAGAACACTTTTCAAATCAAATTAGCATAATTTAGCTATTAGGAGTCTTCATTTAGCAGCAGTTTATTCATAGCATACCTAAAATATGCATTATTTTCTATAATGCATTTGTTTTAAATAAGTTAAAATAGCCATTATAAATTTTTCAGGAAATAAAAATCTGTATTCTTATGTAGCCTGTGGCTCAATGTATCTTTTAAGAAGTTTTCTAACTGGAATACAAGACTTCTTCTTACACGTTTCCCATAGTGCTTTAGTAATTGTTCTGTCAATGGAACGGATGATCAGCATTTTCTAGCAGGAATTATTTTTTTGTTACAACATACTGATTTAATGGGCCCAAAAGATACTGTGGGAAATGTTAAGTTCACTGAAAATCTGGTGGGATGTAGTTGGGCAGACAAGGGGGTTGGCAAGCCTCCTTTCTCTCCTGCTGTTTTCCTGCCATTGGCTCTGTCTCAGTGTGATAGCTGCTCCCCCAGTTACCCATCACGTGGGATCTAAGCGATGCCACTGCCTACACTCTTGTGGGGCTACTACTGTTCTCAAACTGCTTGGCTCTGTATCCGTCTTATTAATTAGCAGTTAGGTCACCCTGGGTCCTCAGCAAGTCATCTGAGATGCGAAGAGGACGTAGCCTGCCAAAGAGCCACGAGAAGATGCGGGCATCTTGGTCAGGCAGAGACAAAGATGAGCAGGGCAACCATGGGATAAAATTGGCCCCCAGGCCAAAGCTGATGGGAAGACTGGAGTACGCGTGGAAACAAGGCAGCCCAGGTGGTGGGCAGAAGGAAAAGCAGGCTGGCTTCGGGGACTTGCAAGATACTGTCAGTGAGAGTCAGTATTTCAGAAGTGACATGATGGCAGCGTCAACCAGGTAAAACTATTGGAGTTACTGGGTTTGAAGCTCAGTCCAGGACTGATGAAGATTCATAATATTGACACTTCTTCACAAGACAGAAACAGTAGACCGGAGTCACTCACCACAAACTCACACACAAGAGCTGAAAGGTGTAGGTTTACAGCATGATTTGGAGTCCAAGACAGGGAAGACCTTAAGCATGTGTTTAAGGCCAGTTGGTTTTAAAGGGATGTAAGAGACTGTTTTAAAGTTGTTTTTAATATACATTCTTTCCTGTTTTACATTTTACCATTCACTTAAATGGAAGCAACAGCAGGGTCCTCAGACACATGATAGTTTAGACAAGTTCATGTAATGGTGATGAAGCTTGCATATCTGTCCACCAAAATGGTGCAGTTTGTTCCCCTTAAGATCTTAAAAAAGATTCATGACTGACAATGCTCTGCTTTGGTCTGTGGAAAAAATAGCATGTATTTATGTAAGGTTAAAATGCATCTACCAGCTCAGATCAGTTATTACCCATGTAGCTTTAAGGTGCTTGCCTGTGCAATAATAACTGCTCTTAATGTATAACAGGAAAGAAGCTTTTATGTCTACAAGAGAGAGGTCTGAGTCTTTAAGACACAGGCTATCTCCACTCTTACACCACACACCAAAGGGAGACAAAAGAAGTGAGGACCTTCCTTGATGCACAGGCTGGGGTTGTTCAGAAACAGACATAGCTGTGGCTGCCTTCTGCTAACAAAGGTAACCTGCAGTAAAGGGGGTATAAGCTCTTTTCAGCAAAACTGTAGATTTTTGTCTCTGTCCTACCCAAACAGCAACAGGATTCCCTTCTGAATAGAGTGCCTCATAGTGCTTGCTCTGGGATGGTGGAAGCTTCTATGCAGTGCAGTGTTGGTTCCTCAAGTAAGCATAAAGTTTTAGTGTGTGTTTTCATCTGGGAGAAGGCAACAGGAACACTTTGCCTTTGATACTTAAATACTTGGCTGTATCACAGAGCTTGGAGTTTTGACATGAGAAAATATTACCATTCAGATTGTTTACAGTAAATACCTACATGTGAGCAATCTCCGTGCTTTTCCTTACCAAGAATGGTGACAAAGCAACAAAATTCCAGTATGACATAACAAATGTTAAAAAGCTAAGTCAGATCCTGTGTCCCCTACTCAGGAAAGAACAGTAAAAGCAGCCACCTCCAACCCCACATGAATAGTTAGGAAAGAAATGAGGTAACTTAAATAGATGGGGAAGGGCTTGCAGTGCAAAGCTCTTTTTAGGTTTTCATGTCCTTCCAAGATCCTCTGAATCTAAGCATGACTGTCAAGTTGAGACATATGCTTTTTAATCTTGAGAAAGACTGCATACAACAGTTCTTCAGTCTTTTGTGATACCAGTATTGCTCTTCCAAGTGCTGTCAACCGTTATTCACTGCCAGAATGCTTTAGCGTATTGTTTGCTTGAACAGTATTTCAGAACATTGTCCTCTGCATTAGGCTGTGATATCAGCTGAGCTTTTGTTCACTTAGCCTTGATTTTTATCTGCACCCGTTTCTATTTGTCATTGGTGTCTCTAGTCAAGTTGGACAAATAGCTACAGTAAAACTCCACATTTTCAGTTTGTAGTTTTGCTCATTCACCCATTCATACTTCAGTTCCAGCTGTTATGCTCTGTGTAACAATGCTGTATACAGCTTCTGTAAGGTTGACATAATAACCTATGTAAAGATTCTATGAGTAAGGAAATCCTTAAAGTGGCACAGACCCACTTTATCAGCTCCAGTACCAAGTCTCTACCTTGTTTCCAGGATAGTGAAATATCACTCATTCCTGGCTGCTGTAATACCCCTTAGGATATTCTGAGCTGTGCCAGAGATGTGTTACTTTTGCAATGCTAACAACAATTATTCATTATTCCTTATAATACAGGGAATCAGGAGTACCCAACAAAGCTATTAAGCAGCAGATTTTAAGTGAACAAAAGGAAATATTTTTCACACAGCACATAACTACATCGTGGAGCTCATTGCCTCAAGATGCTGTGAAGCCAAAATTATAAATGGGTTCAAAAATGGGCTGGACAAACTCATTATTAAACACAATGGCTGTGTGCAGTCTCTGGCTGAGGAAGAGATTGCTCAGGAAAGCCATTGATTGCTAGAAGCTAAGAGGGTATGCTGGGGAAAGATTCACTCTATTTGCTCTATTCTTCATACTTTTTTGTAAACATCTGCTACTAGTACTCTCATAGAAAAAATAATGGGTTGTATGGACCTCTGGTTTGACCCACTATGGCTGTTAACACACATAAAGAAGAAGAAAATAAATCAATGCTTCTGTATATACAAAGCAAACAATATGATGTGAAATGGTAATTTTTATTTTTTTTTTACATACTGGTAGTCAATTTTATAGAACTAACATCACTTCAGTTCATAAAGAACACAAAGAGCTCTTTAAGTAAGTTAGCTAGCATCCTCCTTGTTTTCTAGTTCTTTTACTTTAGTAGCTGTTCTCCTGGTCTTGCTGTTGGACTGTGAAATGCGGGATGATGATGCTGTAAAGGGAAAGAGAAAAAAATTCAGTTGTAAAATGTTTTTATTTAAAATGCATGTAGCTGCTATGCTAAAGCCTAATCCTTGAGCCTTTATTCTGAGCAGTGCTTTATTCTGCAAATAACCTTGTTTACATTAATTAGGCCCTTTCAAGAGAGTCCTGTTACTTACAGTACATAGAAGTAGTGGAATTAAACTCCTAGTGTGGGCAGTAAACCACTTCTTACCTTTTGGAGAGCAAAAGGGCGACAGTTACATGAATTTTTAAATTAAGCAGATTGAGCTTCCAAACCACACCAAAGCATTTGCTTTGGTTTTGCACAGGGGAAAACATTTCAAATCTAAGCAAACTGGGTGTCCTGCTGCTTTCCTAATAGTTTTATACACATTTCAGTTTTACCACTGACTTTTTACTTGTCTCTTCTTTTACAACATCACCAGCTTGAATTTTACATTTTGATGGTTACATTGTGAATCAGGTCTTCAGAACCGACAGTAGCTAGAACATACAAAAACGTTTGAATCCAAGGAAAATCACATAAATTGATCATGCTTTTTATATGCTTAATTGTAGATCTGGTTAGAGATTGACATATTTTCCCTCCATTTGTCAGTTCTTTGCACAGCATTTGTCTTTATTTTACTGATATTTACTAAGCACATGTATCTGTCACACAAAGAAAGCTAAAAAAGGCCATGCTATGTGCAGCATTTAGGGGTTCTATGAAGTTTAACTGTTTTGTGGATTGTTTTTTATTTCTTGTTACTGAGACTATGTGTTTGTTATTTTTTTGTGACATTTTTTTCAAAACACTGTGATCCTGCCATCAACTGATTTTTAAACATTGCTGAGGTAGAAGGACAGCCTAGTTGGGAAGCAAATGTCTTTCCTGTTGACATAACTAGGAATATGTTTTCTTTTAGTTTAAGTATGCTCCAGTGGAATTGCCTTAAGTATCTTATAAGGGATCAGGTTGGGTCTTTTTAAAATAGCAGTGTTCCAAGGGCCAAGAAACGAGTGAAACTACTAAACTTTTGTCTAGCTACACACTGACACAGAGGTCTGCTTGTGCTTACTCCATATTTACACTCTCCCCAGAAGTGCTCCCTCTGATACCAGGAACCTTCCCCACAGATAAAGCTTTACCTTTCACTACATCCTCTCCTAGATGTGGGGACCCCACTACTCACCTGCTTTGCTTACTGCCACAGGAGGTTAAGGTGAAAACATTCATAGTCCCATAGCTATTGCGGGGGTATTTGAAAGCACAGAGATAGTGCGGAACAGTGATTCTGCCTTCAGTGGAGGTGATGCTGAACAATATGTAAGGTATGCTACAATTTTTGTTTCCCTACTTGGGCCAGCCCAGACCTACCCTACACCTCTCACCCAGGTTCTGCCATCGCCACCTCCTTTCTCCCGAGCGCAGCAGGCAGGACAGTGGGTACAGGTCCTCTTCCCTAACACCAGGACAAGTGAGGAACAGGAGGTGGACTACATTCCTGCTTTACTCCTTTCAGCTAGCAGCACTCTTCTTTTTCCCACAGAAAAACAGTGGAGAAGATGTGCTGACTGGGGAGGCCATGGTGTGGAAAGACCTGTGGGAAGAAGTTATACTAGGGTAGTGATTCTGTGTCTCTGGGATTGTGTGGCAAGTGCCAGAGTCCCTGGAAACCTGACTGACTAATCTAGAAGTTTAATAGTAACATGATTTTTTTGGTGTCATGAAAGATTTGAATGGTGCTACCCATATGACTGTTTTAGCATGGAGGAGCAGTGTGTTGGAGTGCTCAAGCTTAGTAATGCAATAATATAAAAAAGAAAAAAAAAAAGTTGCTTTCCTCTCTATTTTGATGGAGAAAAAGGAAGAAAATGCACCATAGAAAGTAGTATTTTTAATGCCACTAATACACACCACATTTTAAAAAGCTAAAAAAATGCATGTGCGTAAAGCAATTAAGTACTCCATTCACCATACAGTTCTGCCCATGCCTAGAAAAGTTTCAGCATCTTCTAATGAAGAAGAGGAAAGTTATCGTGGTTTATGCTAAAATTCAAGTTTGATCTGGTATCATATCAAGTATTTGTATTTTAACTGATAATGGCAAGTTTAGATGCCAGCTATTATGACTACAGTGAAGTTACTGAGAATGATAGCTTCCAAATTCAGCTATCTAACAATGAGAAAAGCAAACCATACTTTTTGGGGGGTATTGCCTCTGTCCCAGTTTTGGCTGCGATAGAATTAGTTGTCTTCCTAGTAGCTGGTATAGTGTTATGTTTTGGGTTCAGTATGAGAAGAATGTTGATAACACACTGATGTTTTAAATTGTTGCTAAGTAGTGCTTAGACTAAGTCAAGGATTCTTCAGCTTCTCATGCCCAGCCAGCAAGAAGGCTGGAGGGGCACAAGAAGGTGGCTTGGGACACAACCAGGACAGCTGACCCAAACTGGCCAAAGGGATATTCCATACTATGTGACATCATGCCTAGTATATAAACTTGGGGGAGTGGGGCTGGAAGGAATAGCCGCTTGGGAACTACCTGGGCATCAGTCAGTGGGTGGTGAGCAATTGCATTGTGCATCACTTATATATTCCAATCCTTTTATTATTATTATTGTAATTTTATTATTGTTATTATTATCATTATTAGTTTCTTCCCTTCTATTCTATTAAACTGTTCTTATCTCAACCCACGAGTTTTACTTTTTTTTTCCTGATTCCCTCCCCCATCCCACTGGGGGGCGGGGGGGTGTGGAGTGAGTGAGCAGCTGCATGGTGCTTAGTTGCTGGCTGGGGTTAAACCGCAACAGTCTCAGATATAGTTTTAAATATATTCTTAAGGAACAAAGATTCAGCTTACAGAGGTTGACTTAGGGCTAGGTAGGGAGCCAGAGTGAGACATGGGACCACCATGTTACATTGACAGATTTGCACTAAATCCAAGCAGCTTAGAGCTACTAAAAGGTTTCTCCTGCAACCTTAAATGTTGTTAGCAGTGGGATACTGTAAATGTGGGAGAAATCTAGAGTTTAAGGTTCACTGAGGCTGAATCAGTTTTACTGTCTTTTAGTATCTTACTGTCCTTTACTAATGTTGTGGTTTAACCCCAGCCAGCAACTAAGCACCACGCAGCCACTCACTCACCCCCCACACACACCCAGTGGGATGGGGGAGAAAATCGGGACAAGAATTAAAACTCGTGGGTTGAGATAAGAACGGTTTAATAGAACAGAAGGGAAGAAACTAATAATGATAATAATAACACTATTAAAATGATAATAATAATAATAAAAGGATTGGAATATATAAGTGATGCACAGTGCAATTGCTCACCACCTGCCGATCAACACCCAGTTAGTCCCCGAGCGGCTATTCCTCCCACCCCCACTCCCCCAAGTTTATATACTGGGCATGATGTCCCATGGTATGGAATACCCCTTTGGCCAGTTTGGGTCAGCTGTCCTGGCTGTGTCCTGTGCCAACTTTTTGTGCCCCTCCAGCTTTTTTGCTGGCTGGGCATGACAAGCTGAAAAATCCTTGACTTTAGACTAAACATTGCTTAGCAACACCTGAAAACATCAGTGTGTTATCAACATTCTTCTCATACGGAACTCAAAACATAACACTGTACCAGCTACTAGGAAGACAATTAGCTCTATCGCAGCTGAAACCAGGACAACTAACTTGATTATTTTTACCATCCCAGTGTCCCAAGAGCCTGTTTTGTTTTGGAGGACAAATCTTTTTTTGTCACATATTTTAGGTAATTCCAGGACATTTCTAGTTTTGATGTAATTTGGGCTGAAACCTCATTTTAAAGACTACTGGCCCATGTCCAGCAAATCGCTAGTATCAGGAAAGTGTTCTAATCATTGAGCCGTCAGGTAAAATTTCCGTACCACAGTCTGCATTCAGATGACTCCTGTATCCAGCATTAAAAGAAATGGAGACATTTCCTTCTCTTCAGCTGAGGGAACTGGGGTTGTTCAGTCTGGAGAAAAGGAGGCTGAGGGGAGACCTTATTGCTCTACAACTACCTGAAAGGAGGTTGTAATGATGTGGGTGTCAGTCTCTTTTCTCAAGTAACAAGTGGTAGGATGAGAGGAAACGGCCTCAAGTTGCAGCAGGGAAAGCTTAGACTGGATACTAGGAAAAATTTCTTCACTGAAAGCATTGTCAGGCATTGGAACAGGCTGCCCAGGGAAGTGATTGAGTCACCCACTGAAGGTATTTAAAAGATGTGTAGATGTGGCTTAGGGACATAGTTTAGTGGTGGAGATGGCAGTGTCAGGTTAACGGTTGGACTTGATCTTAAGGGTCTTTTCCAACCTAAATATTTCTATGATTGGTGAGGGTGCACTCTGCCCCATCATCCAGGTCATTAATGAAGTTGTTAAACAGGATTCAACCCAGTATTGACTTCCCTAACGCTCCAGCTGTATACTCCCTAGCATATGTCCTCTCTCATACTCCAGCTGAAAGTCTAGTCCCTACTGAGCTGACATCTCTGAATCTCATAGCAATATTCCCCTGTTGTTTAAATGGGTGTTTGTCTCAAAATTGGAACTTCCACCAAATGTCAGCACTGGAACACTTCAGTGCCAAGTCACTCTTGTCCATCTAGCTCACTCTTCATCATTTTATCTGGTTCCCTTGGCAGAACTTGTCACATAGAGTCTAATAATACTTTTATTAAGAAATCTGATAAATATAGACTTTATTGGATTATTTTAAACAACTAATAATCGGCTTAATGAGAGACAGATGCCTGGAATCTTTGTATTGTCTTGTAAGGGAAATATTTATATAGAGACTCAAATTTTAAAGTTTTGTTTTATGGAGGAATGCAGAGAATAAAGGCATCTGCTGCTATTCAGCAGAGCTTTTATAATGTTGGCTTGCCTCAATTAATCTAGCTTGAGTGTAGTGTTCTAGTGAAAGGAAATGTAGAATAAAAATAGGGAGCTGCAATGTATATAAATCGTGAAATGTCCATGGAGAGCTGATAAATTGCTGTATTTTCCTCAGTTTATGCAAAAAAAAGAAACTGAAGAAGCAGATTGCAAAAAACAAAATTATACATTAAGTCGTTAAACCTCAATCTTCATTACTGAAGAATTGTTTTGATACTCAGCAGGATCAGTATCTGAACAAAAGAGCAGCTAGGTGACATGTTCACAAGGGTACTGCACATCAGGAAAAAATCCACAGAATAATGTCATGGGTGTGATCCAAGTGCAGAACTATGATTACTCCTTTTCTGTTCTTAAAGCTGTGAATGTGAACAATATTTTGCACTATTTTTTTTCTCTGTGACTAACCCTTTATTTGTTTGTTAAGTTTCTTATTTCATACTCCATTTGTGTTACATGGACTTCGTAACTTTTCGGTTAGCGCCCTTACTCCATGAAGAACTCACCTTCATGTCCTCACCATATTGTCCTTTAGAAAAAAGACAGTCCTGTCAAACAATGGCACTTCTCTTCCCTTTTTTTTGCTGGAGTCTGTTTTCTGCAAATATCATGCTTGGTTCATTATTTTACTAAATTGTGCTGTTACTTGTACATAGCAATTGTAAAACACTATCAAACTAGAGCAGAAGAGACATCCTTGTTGCACAGCTGCCCAGTAAGTAACTGATGGCATTCAAATTGCCACCTCCATCATTATTGCTGGAGATGATTGATTTTTTTCTGTTAGTTAGTCCAGTAATTTCACTTGCAGAGCATATTCTCTGAATGTATGCTGTGTGAATGATAATTAAGAAGGAAGAAGAGACATTTGCGCTGGGACATTCAGAGATCTCCATTGTATGGCATAAGGTCAATACAAGCTTAGAAGACTTCTCAAACTCTTCGAAAGTTTCATTCTTAGGTATCAGGAATAAACTAGTTGATTACATGGAAATAGAGTTGGACAATCCAAATGTCCATTGACAAGCTCCTGTGGATACATGCCATAGTGAAACTGTTAGTTGTGTACGGTGTGTTTGTACCTTTCTGTTGACAAAATGCTAGTACCACATACATGATGTTAGATTAATGATGCAGAAGTGGTCCTCAAGTGACAGTGTTTAGGGACAGCAACCCGTTTTGCCCCTCCCTCATTGTAACCCAGAGTACTTCCACTTCACCTTATCCATTAGCTGAGTCTGGGTCATTTGAGTAGCCTGTGATCCCATGTGTTTTATATTTTAATAAACTGTCTGGTTTTAAGCCTGGTTGATAAATTGCTGGAGGGATACCTCTCTTGGAATTAGAACGTGCTGTGTATACATTTCAGACACCAAATAGGACAATTCAGGTTGGTGAGCTGCACCTAAACCAGACACTTTGTTCTAACAAGTAGTCTTGGGGCTGTATTGAAGCACTGCTGTCTGTCAGTATACAGTGAGCATGCTAAAAATGATTGGGCAACAGCAGCACTTATCATTATCAATCCCATTACTACCACTACCATGTTTATGCTGATTATCTTTATATGCTCTTATATACTCTGTATTATTCTTTAAAGAGTTTCTCAGAGAGGTGTGGAATCATCTAGGACCAACACCATTTTTTTCCAAAGTTCTTACCCACCCACTTGTTTCCAGCAAGTGTGTAGTTGTCCAAAGGGAAGATGATTAGCAGGAAGCAATTATTGAGTGAGACCCTGGAGAGGGTTGTCTGGGAAAAGGAAACATAACTTTAAAAAGCCAGAGCCAGGAGTTTTGAATAGTGAAGTAGCAGGAGTTCCCATCACTGGAAGCACTCAGCAGCTCTACTGTGACCCTTTACTGCTGTCCCCTGAGCAGAACAGCGTAGCAAACTATAGGCACAGGGACTGGATGCCAGACAGGAAAAGTGGGAAGTAGACAAGTAGCTTTAGATAGAAGGAGATCTTTTTCTCTAGAACAAGGAAAATACTGGGCTAAAAGTCAAGCCTAGAGGAATGAATAATTGTCTTTATATATGCTAGCAAATAGTGTATTTGCAAACAATCAAAGCAGACATTGAGGCACCAAAGTTTCCTGTGAAGATCAAAAAATTTAATGAACCAGCACAATGAAGTGCTATCCTTTTTATGAAACAGCACTGCAAGTAGACCCTTATCTATTTTAGCCTACCCTACTACTCTTACTTCCCTTGAGAAGTACTATCTTATCCACAGGAAAAAATAACAGTGTGGAAAATATTTGTGTTCCATCTGTGCATGCCAGTGTACTCTGGCTTTTATCTTGTAGTTTAATATGATGTCAGTGTCGCCCTGTAGCAAAATTCAAATCTTATTATGTGAGCTTTGTTTCTTTCTTATCTTCTATCCAAACTATATTAACTAGAGCAGCCTAGATACACTCATGAAAACCCTTGAGGCTCACTTAGTGAGCAAAATCTGAGGGGTGCTTTATCACTTCTGAAAGGTTAGATCAGCTGTGTGTACATGACAACTTGGATGAAGATAGGAGGGGTTTTGTTCACTTTTCAAATTCAACATTTGTTTGCTTTTGTTTCGTTTCTCCACATGCTGTTTTCTGTTGCTTCAGGGAACTTTATTACATTCAAGGTTTTTCCAAATTGTGTGGTTCTAAATCAGAAACAGCTTGTCTTTACAGGGGATTTGAAGATGTTATCCAGTTTTCTATGCTTAGGTCAGCTGATAATTTAAAAAGCCAGGCAGTTCACATGAATTCTGACCTCAGCATACTGTCTCAATTACAATTACAATTATTTATTCAGATAAAATCAGGCAGAAATATTACTCGATTAGGTAGAAATGTGTCAGAAGTCAGTTTTCTTATCAGCATATGCGTCCACCAGTTTAATGTTGATCACCTTTCATTAGAAATAATCTTCAGCAAGCAGATGACAGAAGTGCACCAGTATTAAATAAACAGTACCTCTTCAAATAATACAGTTGCTCAAAGAGTAGTGTCCTGGCCTACAGTGTCAATCAAGTCATGGAAAGTAAGTATTTTGGCATGGAGAGTAAGTATTTCCCACTTACTTCAGAAAGAGTTTCTTGGAATTCCTAAGCCTTGTTTTGTGCATTACATAGCATATGTAGGCAATGAGTGGAGTAGGTCTCATCAATCACTACATAAAACATGAGTGAACAGAAGGTTATGACTACAACACAAAGCTTACTACTACAGTTAAATGCACACTATTATTTTTCTTCTGATGACTGAAAAAAATGTTTGTCTTTTCTTCTTCTCTTCTCTCTCTCTTCCTCTTTCTCTCTCTTTCTCTGTATTTTTCATTTTAATGTCTTTTTTCTTTTTTTTCTTTCTTGTTATATTTACAACCAATTGCGAACTCTTCTTTACTATAGCGAGAAAAAAAATCTGTGGTTCTTGCCTACTTTTTTCATAGCACATTGTATCTTTATGCTCTGCTTTAGTAACATTTCATTAGCTCTTTGAAACCATTCCCTGAGGCAAGCTTTTATTATTTGTAAAGTAAATCAAATATCATAGTGCTAATCTTTAGGAGGAAAAATGGGCTAGACTCAGAAGAAATATTTAAATCTTCTATTAGTTTTTTGAATTAAAATTTAAAGTGCACAAAAAAATCCCAAATAATATTCTCAAAGCTCTAAGGTACCTAAAAACACTTTGTGGAATCCATCTGCCTGCTAATGTTCTGAGTTCAACAGAGAAAATCTAGGAGTGGTGTACTTCTGAGTTCTAAGTAGTATTGTGGAAGGAATGTTTTGCTTGGCAGAAAAGCACTTGAAAAAGAGTTTCTTGATTAAAAATTGGAAACAAAAAACAAGAGACAAACCCACTGTTTTCCAAATTCTAATAGAGTAGCAATGCACAGGCATACAGACATCCTTATATAAATGTAAGTAACTTCAAACAGAGGGAAAAGGGAGTGAGAAGCAGAGTTGCAGCCAACAAGGAAAGAGGAGTTGGAGGAAAATGCTGCTAGGTAAAACAGGATGTCATATCTTCTCTTCTGCAAAGCTTACTCAACAGGAAGTCTCAAGGAGTTTTAGCAAGTAGTGCAGATCTGTGATGCAAAAAATCAAAGCCTGTGGCACCATTAACAGCAATATTGCAACTTGCTTAGTCTGGAAGTTCTAGGGGTCTGTCATTCTGGCTACTTGTAAAACAACTGCAGCAAAAGAGCACCAGAAGTTACCACAGTGACATTGGAAAAAGGAGTGATTACACTGATAATTTGGCAGCCAATAGCTACTTTGGATACCTTGTCCTCTAATACAGGAAAGTGAGGTAAGTTTTCCAAGATGGGAGCAAAAGAGGCACGTTATTATCATCATCATCACCATTAATAATAACAGTGTTGTTAACTTCCCTGAATTAAGTCATAGTTAGATGGTTGTAATGGTATCTTGGATACCTGCATTAGCTCAGAGTTAATGTCTCTGCCTTCACTCAATATCTTAAGATACCTCTCCTTTGTGGCCTCATTCAAACCATGTCATAGTGATCAGGCTGAGTATTTTCCTTCTCTCCAAGTCATTTGAGGTATTTACATGTTACCCTTCCAAAAATGGTATAAAAATTTAACTCAGAATTTATCTTAAAACCTTATCTACACATTCAGTGCACTATGTAACCTTGAGTCCTGCCCCTTTTGTGTAAATACCTGTGTCTTGATAAGTAGGAATTCTCAGTAAGAAATAAATAACTCTGCACCATCTTTTACTGGTGTAGTGTGCAATTAACACATGTAATTACATCCTTTGGAACAACTTAGGGAGGAAGCAAGGAGATAGCAGCGTTACCGAATAATGAAGCTGATAATTTTGTTCACAGAAGGGTGGGTAGTGCCTGTGTGGTGATCAATGTCTTTCTGTATTTCCCCAGAAGAGGTTTTCTATCAAAGCACAGAAGTAGTTGCTGTTCAGTGTAGCCTGTGTTCATTCACTTTATGTTTACAGACATTACAGTCATGAGTGTTGCTCAAGTTCACTGCCTTCTTGAAAATATACGAGGTGTGATAGTTGTGAACAAAACTTTTAATTACATATTGTGTTAAAAAAAAAGTGGGGGAGTGTCATGGTTTAAGCCCAGCTGGTAACAAAGCACCATGAAACCGCTTGCTCACTCCTCCCACTGCAGCCCCAGTGGGATGAGGAGACAATTTAAAGAAAAGCTCGTGGGTTGACACAAGGACAGGGAGCGATCACTCACCACTTATGGTCACAGGCAAAACCCAGACTTGACTCAGGGAAAAAAAAACCAAAATCAATTTAACTTGTTACCAATCAAATCAAAACAGGATATTGAGAAGTAAAACCAAATCTTAAAACACCTTCCCCCTCAGCCCCCCCTTCTTCCTGGGCTCAACCCCACTCCTGGTTCTCTCCACCTCCTCCCCCCGGCGGCGCAGGGGAACAGGGGATGGGGGTTGGGGTCAGCTCCCCACACCTGGTCTCTGCCGCTCCTTCCTCCTCGGGGGGAGGAGGACTCCGCACTCGGCCCCTGCTCCACAGTGGGGTCCCTCCCATGGGAGACAGTCCTCCATGAACTTCTCCGGCATGGGTCCTTCCCACGGGCTGCAGTCCTTCACGAGCTGCTCCAGCATGGGTCCTTTCCGTGGGCTGCAGTCCTTCAGTCACAGGCTGCTCCAGCGCAGGCTTTCCCATGGAGTCACGGCCATCTTGGGGGGCATCTCCTGCTCCAGTGTGGGGTCCTCCCCGGGCTGCAGGTGGGCATCTGCTCCCCCGCTCCCCTCCATGGGCTGGGGGGGGACAGCCTGCCGTCTCACCACGGGCTGCAGGGGCAAGCCCTCCTCTAGCACCCCTCCTCCCCCAGCTTCTTCACTGGCCTCGGTGTCTGCAGAGGTGTTCCTCTCACATTCCAATCTCCTCCCCTGCTGCAGGTTCCCCTTCTTAAATCTGTTCTCCCAGAGATGTTACCACCATCACTGATGGGCTTGGCCTTGGCCAGAGTCAGGTCCAACTTGGAGCTGGGGAAGCTTCTAGCAGCTTCTCACAGGAGCCCCTGCGGCCCCTCCCCTGCTACCAAAAACCTGCCACACAAACCCAAAACAGGGAGGAATGGGGAGATATGAAAATCCCATGTGCTGTACATGAAAACTATTCGATAAATCCCCCAGAAGCAGGAAATCTATTTTCATGATAGGAAATAAGTACTGATTGAGACCAACTTTAATTTTTTTTACACACAAGTTAAAAATAATATAACCTGCACATTAGTTACAGTGCAAGTGTGCATATTGTACCCAGAGGGTCCCTTCTATAAAAAAAGGATCATAAAAGCCCATCAACATACTATATTTTTCTGCTGGAGATAAATCTGGAAGATTAATGAGGTCAAGTTATTGCTATCTAGTATGCTAGGGAATAAGTTTCTAAATTAGAATTTTAATTGTATGTTCTATTGCAGTCCTCTTACTAATTCACATTTCACCATATTTCTAAAATCTTTCCTTATATGGCAGTCTTAAAGAATTTTAAAGGAATGAAAGTAATGGAGTTTTTAAAACTTAAGTAGGTAAAATGGAAATGGCTCTAAAATCCTATAGAAACTAGGTTATCTATCAAATCTTTAAAGCTTTCTGCAGAATCTATAAAGATTTCTATTTCTGCTGTTGAATCTTAAAAGTGAACTTTAGGTGTGGCAGTGTTAGATACCCAGATGAGAAATGGCATCAACAAATCTCATAAATAGGTTGGTTTAAAAAAAATGGAAATTAATTCTTTGTTAGTTATTATAGAAGTACTCCATGACACTCCCTTTTGCATTATTGTCATGGTTTAAGACCAAATGACAATTGGTCATTGGAGACTAAATGTACTCAGCTACCAAAATATTTCAGTCACAGATACAGGCAATTTTACAAATTGCACAACTTCCCTGTTCTGCAGGAGAGAAGACATGGTCCAGGAGAGAAGTTGGGTGGGTCTGCAGGGTGGATCCAGCCATGCCATGTGTTCTCCTTCAGTGCCTCTCAGGGGGCCTCCTCCCTTGTCCTCTGGGTCCTCTCCCTGAGCAACCCAGGAGACCGTCAGATACAGGACTGGGTAGAAAAGAATACCTAATTCTTGATTATCTTGTCCAAATGCACTTGGTGCCTAAAAACTAGCTTTCACCATGGCTGGCACTCACAATCTGCTATTCCTGAAGGTGTGCAACACCTTCACAGCTCTCATGGTGACTGACAAGTCACTTTCACTTAAGTTACTTCTCTGTTCTTATAACTGAGCTAATTTGTTATCCTGTAGTGTTAACTAAATTTCATATGCATTTGCTAAGCTATTGTCAACTAGAGCTATCTCATGCTAACTGCTACAAGTATCCATGCCATTAAAGATACCACATCAAAGCAGTTCAATCATTTTAATATGTTTTCATTACGCAGCTGTAGCTTGACTAGGCTGGCCAGCTGTCCAGGGAGTACCAAAGCCTGTGACTTTAAAAATACAAATGTATTAGAAAATATAGTAACTTAAATCATGTTGCCACTGAAAAATGACCACACCAATACAATGACAGAATTAGTACCAGATTTTGTCTTACCATGTGGTTTTAGTCCCTTTTTTGAAATCTGAATCGTTAGTTATGCTGCAGTTAGTGGAGGAGGTAACAGTTCCCCTTCCATTTCAGCATTTAATGTAGGCCGTGACTATGATGTTCAGTGTCTCAAAAGACCAGAAGGACTTTTGCTTTTATATGCTTCTTGTGTGTAATATAGATACCCAAGAAGGAAAAGACTCTGTTTCCCACCTCTGGCTATGCAAGCCTTTATGAATGGATGTTTCTTTTTTTTTTTTAACATGAGTTCAAGGAGGCACAACCACATAAAGGAGCATCAGGAACAATATTAGAGAGTTGCTGTGTGTCAGACTATAACTGTATATCTGCTTTAAGACTGATTTGCACCATTTATCTTGCGCTCAGAAAACCTTATGTAAACTATCAGCCTAATTTTTTCAGAAAATTCCAAACAGAATGAGGGAGGTTTGGCGATAACATCAATGTATTCTATTTGCAACAATCTTTACTGGCTTTTTTTTTCTTCCATCTTCAGACCGAGGTTACAGTAACATACTGGTAAATGCTCTATATCTGCTGAAGGCAGTTTACATTGATTAGATAGATTTTCACATTGGCTCTTGCAACAGACAGTTTTCAAGGGCAGGCATAGTAAAATGGTTTTTTTTAATTCCATTATTTGAAAACTGGACATAATTCTCAGTGATTGAAACTGACAGAGGAGAAAAAGACGATGGTGAATATATTCTCTAGTGGCACGCTGTCATCCACAAATGCTTTCAGTGACCAAAGCAATGATTGAAGTATGAAGAGCTGCTTGCATACAGTGGGTTTCCATCAGTGAAATCATTTACCACTGCTCACAAACACTTGGGGTGATCTATTACTTGCAGGTGATGCATTTTCAGTGATAAAATCTTTCCTCAAAGTGACTAGAAGATTAAAAATGTTGTTTCATAGCTTGGACCTCTCTGCAATTTCTTTAATGTAACTATCAATGACTCTTCCTTCTTAATTCCTTAACAATCCAAATACTCAGTTATCAACAAACTGAATGTGATTATTTCAATTTTCTGTTTAAAAAAAACATTTAACGTTGTTAAGTAACAAGAACATCCTTGCATGCCAGATATTTTGCAGATTCTGAACACTGAAAAACCAATGAACTGACAGATCTACTGTACTCATAAATCTTGCACTGTTCATTAAATGAGCCTGAAGGTCCTTGTCCTCCCAACATTTATGGACTTGCTTAAAATAAAATGTGTGTTTACTAGGGTTTGTAAATACAAAGAAGAGTCTAATGCAATGCTAGGATCTTAACTCAGAGCTTAATGGATGCATTTTTTTCCATCTGTAATCTCCACATATAAAGAGGATACAGCACTAGTAAAGGGTGGTATATTTAGGTAAAACTAATGATGTATCTTCACTATCCAAATCAGGGCATTACAGGCATCTAATTTAGCTACAACTCAAAGAACCTATGGTAGAAATATAAGTTTCCTCTATAGCTAATTAAATTTAGACAAGGACCTCCATTAGGACCACCATTAGTTATCTGGTCTGGCCTAAAGTAGACAGTGTGTGTAATTCTCTGCATGTAGCATAAAAACAAATCCAGAGGCATTTAGAATTGAATAGGTCAAATTACTCATTTTGCTAAAGTACATCTTAATCTGGTTATCTAGAAATAGCAATGGAAAATTTGATGTTATTAGTGAAGAAACTTAGGGTCAATCGGGAAAATCAGACATCATAGAGTCACACATTTAAAAACAAATCCACAGATCAAACTTAAGATTGTCACACAGTGAAATATGCATTTCTGTACATAATATTCTTGCTTATTAAGTAGGCAGAGCAAGATTTATGATGTCCTTAACTTCTCATTTCTTTGCTTGTAAGACATTGCATTTCGTAAATGACATTGTAGGAGTCTACACTGTTGTCACCTAGCAACTATGAAGTATTTTTTGAAAAAGTTGCTTCTTGGCTTTGGATTCATGATAAAAATAGTAATTCCACTCAACACTTTACATTTGTAGATCTTAAACTGCTTACAAAGATGCATTATTTTTACTATCCTTAATTAGAAGCATGAAAATCTAGGATGGAAAGTGTGTTGCCAAAACCAACAATCAACAGAGCTACAAATTGTATCCTGAAGATCTCACCCTATTCTCCACATTCCAGCCTTTCAAACTGTACTTTTATATAGGTCCCTTCCAATATTTTCTGGTCTTATAAATTTTAAATGAGGAAAGGGAATAATTTAAAGAATCTGTATTTGCAATTATTATCTCCCCCTCTCATTTGAGATATTGCAGTTATTTTCTAGTCTGAGGGTCACAGTGAATTAGCCCTTGGCAAATATTTAATTTTTAATGGAAACCACTGCAGCACTGAGTTAAAGCAAGCAAAAGCTTCACATTCATCCTAAGATGATCCTGCTGCTGCATCACTGACCAGTTCTCATGTTGCATATGCAGTTCCGTATAATTTAGTTTTTTTCAGGAACTGTTTTATCCTGACTATTGAAATATTTTCTAATAACAGAACGACAGTTGACATTGCATATTGTAACAACAGCTGGCTTAAAAAGTGTTTCATTTTTCAAGTAGATCCTGGAGGCTGGGTAGGCAAGGTTTTGTGTGATTTGAGTTACAGAAATACTTATTTTAAATTATTTGAGAAATGTCCTACACTCATTTTCAGTTCCCCATTGCCCTTGCCAGACATTTGGTGGAATGAAGCTGTTTGGGGGATATTTCTTCCTAATAGTCCACATTTTTAAAAAACTTTTAAGGATTAATTAGAATGAATAACCACTAAAATAATGTGTGGGCTGCTGTGCAGCAGTCTCCCTGGAGAGTGATATGTCAGGAAAAACATTTTAAAAAATTCTGTAATGAAACATATATTTCTCACAACTAAGGGAAGATCTTGACAGATCATCTGTTATGAGGTATCTGCTCTGTTCTTTACTTGTGGGACAAATGGGATTTCTCCTTATAATTCATTGTGGATTATCATTCTGTTGCAGTTTGTGTAATGGCAGCACATGGGGAATCCAGGAAGTGACACTCTAGCTGTCTTTTACAATAACTGTTTCTTTTTATGCTTTTGCACCGTAATACCTCTTCCTTCACATTATCTTTTCTGTACACTTATTACTGAAATACCTGTGTGTATCCCAAAATGAATTAAAAAGAAAAATGGATCCACATAAATTACGTCTATTTTCCGTACGTGATAGGTTTTATTTCATTCATTAATTTATTAATAAAAACCCAAAGAAAAACATATATCTGGAGTTCTTTTTCTATAATACATTTTTAATACAGAAAGTAAGTCAATATGCAGCAGCTGGAAAAGTAAATTTGTCTCCTGTTTTCCATTGTTGTGTGTGGTTTGATATATATGTATGATAAAGAATAAAATGAACTATGTTGCAGACTTATTATTAGGAAATATTTTATCTGTAAGGCTCATTAAGTTTATCATTGTTTTCAGAAGTTCCAAACAGGTGGGAGAAATTGAACCCGTACATTAGCAGGGGAGAAGCAGATGAGCTGCCCAAACCAGTACATTGCCTATTGTATATCTTCCCTGAATTCAATGCAGTGAAAATCTTTCCAGCTGTCTCCAGAGATTGACTTTAATCGATTGGTTTAAAGCAATTTTGTAAAAGTTCATTAGTGGGACAGGGAGAAGCAAGAATTCCCTAGCAGTATATTTGGGTCCTCCATATTTCAAGGTGTAGGCTTGGAAGCTGTATCAGCAGGACTCTTTCTCTGTAACAGCGTATGTAATGTTTAATGAATTAAACCCAAAACCACTTGCTGGGTAATGTCTTATGGATCAATTCTGTACTAGTCGGTAGCAGAAGGACTGTAAGAAAACTAGAATTCTCTGTAGTCTATCTAGCTGCCTGAAACGCAAAATCCTGAGGAAGATACCAGGTCAAGTTTTAAGTCAGATGAATGATTAGTTCGTTCTGCCTTTGGAGCTTTGTTGCTGAACATTTCCATCCCTATTTTGCCTTTAACTATGTTTAATTGTTCACCATCCAGTGTTGTCTGAGAGTAAGTGTGAACTCTGCAAGAAATTGAGACATAGGTCTTTGCCCGTGGAGAGCAATTACTTATGCCATTCAGTCTGGCTTATTACAAAAGTATTTTCCATCCAGCCTGAGTTGAGAGTGCTCTGAAGTGGGAGGGCTTGCTTGCTTTAGCTGCTGTTGGCAGATATATAATCAGGTAATGATTGGCGCCTTTTTGGTAAACAGCCACAAAGCTGTAAATCATTTTAGGATTTACAGGGCTCCACTTCTCTATCCTGACAGCAATCTGTATTTCTCAGAGCCGTACCCAATGATGGTATGCTGTGATTAAGGAGAAACTTATTTATATTAGTGGGTTTTAGTCATTTTACAATCAATTTACAAACCTTTAAAATTTTTCTAAACATGGAGAGATGAAGGACAAACAAATTGAAGCCTTTTGACAAGGCTTCTGTTTTTCTTAAGTTATTATGAACTTTTTAGAAATAATCCATGTATTCCCAGGAGTTTCCATATCTTAAATTGGAAACCAGTACTGTAGTGAACTTATAAAAAGAAAACTCATTTTAGACACTGAATGCCCCTGTGTTCCATTGACTTCAGTAAGAGATCAAGGGTTTATTTTGATTTTTATGCTCTTTACTAATGGAAATCATTGGAATTCAATAATGCATTTCAAGTGTGAGGGCAAAGGACATTAATTGTAGTCCATTTAATGGGCATTATCTATTTTAAACCACTCAGAATGTGTTGAGGTCTTCCAAGAGGTACAAACTTCCTGAAGTTTTCCCTATTGAATTTAGGACTTTTAGCCATTTTTTGGCTTCTGTTACCAGAAAAATAAATCATGTACATTCATGTCCCTCTTGAATCAGAAGATTTAATCTACTGCTCATTGTAGTAAAAAGATCAAAACATGAGTTAAGACCAGCCATTGTCCTTATAGAAGTCCACTGCTTTGTTTGGCAACTAAATATTTTTAACACTAGATTAATATTTCAATGCAAAATGATAAAATGCATCTACATTAGATGACTTAGAGATACAGTGTATAAATTAAGAAATTGTGCAAATGCTCTTTTAGACCACAGGATGCACAGGATAGGTAGGACATAACAACTTGCTTGCAGCCCTTTTGACAGCTTGGGTGTTTTAGTAATGTAAAAATATATTTTTAGCACCTTCAATTTTCTTATTTACATTAGATTTATTAACTACAGCACAGAGGTTGGGTGAATATTAGATTATGTCTTTCACAAAATCACATTATTTTTATTCTCTGACAAAATAATCATGTTGGTGGTATCATAAATTATGTTTAAAAAAAAAGACACATACATGCTAATTGAATCTAAATTTTTTAAAAATGTCTATATATATGTACAGATCCATGAGGTAATCTGCCAAGAAGTAGCTGAAATTTGTGGATATGTCAAAAATAAAACATGTTAGTACAGTGTGTAGTTCTGCACTCAAATACTGGAGCAACTCCAGCACTGAAGCTCCTTCAGCTTTGTGTGTGTATGAGAATTAGGTGGAGAATCTGGATAGCACAAATGAAGGACTCTTAGTGTTGCAAGCATGCAACTTTGGAAAGGTTTAATAGCATTTCACGTGCAAGTAGTTCTTCTTGCTATTACACAGATAATCTCATGTCAAATTTTAGATAACATCTGGAGCTATGCATAAATACCATTTAAACAGGAGACTCATATTTTTGCTCAATTAAAGAATCAGTTAAATGACACTTTAACAACCATACCTGCAAGTACTGTTTACCTTTCTCCTTGGTTTATCTGTAAGGTAACTGTTGCTGCATGCTTTTCTTAATGTCACTTTCTTTCCTTCTTTAGAGTTTCTTTGAAGGACAGTCTGCACCATGGGATTCCGCTAAGAAAGATGAGAACAGAATGAAAAATAGATATGGGAATATCATTGCATGTAAGTGTTGACAACATAATTGTCCACTGTGTTAACTTCCCTTCAGAACTGGATAAGAATGACCATCAGCCCTGTGCTCACATCAGGCTTATATTCCTCTTCTCTAATGAGGAAGATAAAAGTGAGGGAAGATGTTACTTTTTTTTTTTTTTTTTTTTTTTGAGAAAACTGTCAGATTTAATGCATTTTCTCAACTAGCCCTCTGTATACCTTCAATCCTGTAATCAATGTTTGGCTAATGGACAATGACACCTTTAACCAGTACTCAGCTCTAACAGCTCCCAGACTGCTTGTGGCAGCTTAGTGAGAGAGTACCCATGGTTGTATTGGTACCTTGATATTGGGTTCTGTATATTGTAGGAGTGGACAATACTGCTGCTTAAGTATTCCTTAATAACAGTGACAGCTATCCTGACTTACCCTTTTAATGCTAGACGGACTCTAAGGAAAAAAAAAGAATCTGTATGTTTTACTTAAAAATGCCAAGCTTGATAAAGATTAGATGTACTAATAATCAAATAACTTGAGGAGGTGATAGCATGCTTTGGTGAATGACCCCTATATCTGGCATTGTGAGATTGCAAAACGTGGCAAGAGATGCTGCATATGAACATGGGGGCAGAAAATATAACAAGTATGGTAAAATTATATTATTGTTTACACACTGGTATTGTTGCACTTAAAGGGTAAGTTCCCATTGTGTATGTAGGAGATGATCCCTTCCCTGATTGTTCCTTCAGAATCTAAGTTTAAGATATGAAGCATGTGTGTTTCTACCAGCTAGCCAGATAACCATGAAACAGGTATAAGCAGAGAAAAAAGCAGTGGTCACAGCATGTCAGAAGTTTTGTAAGCATGAAAATGAATGATGGCCTTTAAGGAGAGATCATTTAATGATACTGCTGGAATTTAGAAATCACGTATAACCCTAGATACATGGGACAGCATAGAAGAATAAACAGTACTGATTGTCTGAACATTTGGAGGACCTATGGAAGGAGTATGTAGTGCCTATTTACACTGCCTAACTTGAGCACCTAATCTAGGTGCTTGTCCAGGCACAGATCTAGCTAAGTTTCCTCATCAGCGAATCACGTGGACTTGACAGAGAGAAGGACAGCTCTTCTAGAGAAATTATTCAGAAGTAGAGCCCATTTGAATGCTTCTGAATCACCACCTCAGGAGGTCTTCTCTGCAGTGCTTGCATAACGAGTCTAGAGAGACCAGCTCCTAACTTAGTAACCTACAGTAGGTGATATGAATAGGCCCTTATATCACTGTGGCCCAGCTGGGCTAAGACAGTCTACAAAGAGAAAACAGCTCTGTAACTTGCTGCAGAAGGAGAACCCACAGGAAATGCTTGCGGAGGCAGAGGCAAGGTAAGCAAGAGATGCTATCTGCCACATCATTCTGAATGGACATGATAGTATTGCTGGGTATTTTGGATGTATACTGTGCTACTTACTGAAAAAGGAAATTGAATCTTCTAGGGAAATGTGAATATCATGATGGGCTGGAGCATATGCAAAAGAAGATAAGTTAGCTAGATGTGGTTTTGCTTGTTTCCCTCCAGGCAATCTTTAAGGTGTAACAAACTTGTTATTTTGTGAGGATGTAGCAATACATTAGATGACTACTATCATTTAAGTAAAAATACTGAAGGCATAAATAAGAATACCAAAAAGCTACATGTTTGTCCTTCCATTGTGAAATTTTGTTTCCAGTCCCAACGTATGACAATGGATCTTCTCTTTTAGTCAGATTTAGTGTTGTCAGTCCCCTCTTTAATGTCATGTTAGGCATCACCTTACACTTTGACACCCTTTGGTTGAAGAAAACAGAAGACTGCTAGTGCTATATGTCTGAGGTAATGAAGTGATGAGTAGCCAAGGGAAAACAAGTAAAAGATATTAGACACGCAAATCAATGGCAATTACAAGTGATACTGAAGGCTTTCTGAGAGGGCAAATATAACTCAGATCATTTAGATGTCAATTTACTTTTAATGTCCTCAGTATTTAGCAAAGGGAAAGAGTTGGATGGAGTTGTTATCAATAACACTTCCTATTTATGTGTCTGTGAAAACACAGATAACAAGTTAAAATTAAAATCCATTAGAGTTAAAGGCAGTATCTTAAAAGAGAGGCTGAAACTGCCCACAGTTTGTCGTCTGCTAAATATATGTACGCAAATAGGGTAGTTAACTGTTTAATTATTTTGTGTGTTTTTCTGCTGGATAAATGATCGCTTGTCGCAGAGCCTGAGAGTACAATTTTAGTGGTCCACTTCTGAAAATTTGTCCCAGATAGTTGTATAAAGTATTTGCTTTAGGTGAAAAGCATTTTACTAAATTGCCCTTTTATGCTGTGTTTAAAGACTTAAAATGTGATGGTTCAGATGCCACTGACTATAGGTACATGATTATAATGAAATGTATATTTTTTTCTGTAAAGCATTTAATGCAATTTTTTTCCATCCATTTATCCTCTTGTTTTAAATTTCCCCCAAGATACTACTGTTACATTATTGCTTGTAGTCATTATTGTTCTCTGAGGGAACTAAAAAAATAGCACCAAGCGGCCAGCATTGCAGGAGCTTGTCAAAATGGCGATATACTTTACATTACCCAAGTGATATGTGTTTAATTGGCTACAAGCGTGCCCTATCCACTTGTCCTGCTTTCAGCTGAGATAGAGTTAATTTTCTTTCTAGTAGCTGGGATAGTGTTATGTTTTGGGTATGAGAAGTATGAGAAGAATGTTGATAACACACTGATGTTTTCAGTTGTTGCTAAGTAATGTCTATACTAAATCAAGGATTTTTCAGCTTCTCATGCCCAGCCAGCAAGAAGGCTGGAGGGGCACAAGAAGGTGGCTGGGGACACAGCCAGGGCAGCTGACCCAAGCTGGGCAAAGGGGTATTCCATACCATGTAATGTCATGCCCAGTATATAAACTGGGGGAGTTGGCCTGGGGGAGTTCGCTGATCAGGAACTACCTGGGCTTCAGTCAGTGGGTGGTGACCAATTGCATTGTGCATCACTTGTTTTGTATATTCCAATCCTTTTATTATTACTGTCATTTTATTATTGTTATTATTATCTTCTGTTCTATTAAACTGTTCTTGTCTTAATCCATGAGTTTTACCTTTTTCCTTCTGATTCTTTCCCCAGTCCCACTGGGTGGAGGGGAAGTGAGTGAGTGGCTGCGTTGGTGCTTAGTTGCTGGCTGGGGTTAAACCACAACACCACTGTATGAAAGTGGCTACAACTTGTGAGCCACTGTATCAACAAACTGAATCATGATCACAGTCCAGTCACCCACAGAAAACATGCTCCTTCTTTACTGAACACAAAAAGCTTTGTGTTTTCTCATTAGGAACTAAAACCGGCATGAATCTGCTAAATTAATCTTTTTTTACCTAAGAAAAACTCTGTTTCTGCTGTAATTGTGTAGGGTTATGCATGGATTTTTGGTAAAATCTATTGGTTTTTCCTCAGGAGATATCTTGAGGTAATTTTGGAATGGGAGGGCATTTGTACTTATTTTTACCTAACTCAATACTGACTAAATGAGAATATTGATCACAGCTTTTAAAAGCAGCTAAAGATTTTAGATGAGACATTTATAAAAGGCTTGATTTGCAAAGACTCAGCAGGACACATCCCAAGAAAGGGTCATTGGCTAGGCATGCTAATCAACCAGCTACTCAAGAGGCTTGTTTGAGATCACAGTCTGCAGGCTGGCATATACATGTTGTAGGTGACATGAGGGGAGCAAGAATAAAATATTCATTATCTATTACCATTTTCTACAAAGAAAATAGATTCTAACATAACTAATTTTGAAAGCTTGAGTGATCAGTGTGAAGTTAAGTTTGATCTCCTGATAGAAGTGTATCAAAATAACAATGAGGTGGAGAAGAGAGTATCTAAAAGCTACAAAAATTGTCAAGAGCAGCTGAAGTACAGAGGAAAAAAATACCCTAAAAATCTGGACAGTTAACCTAGAGGCTATTTAAGAATCAGCATACATGTTGGAAGAATATATGGCTTGTGTACCTCTTGGGTTTAAATCTGCTTGACATAAGCACAGGCATAGACACAGTAACACTTTTGTTGACTAAAGAATTTTTTCAGATTAAAAAGTGTTGCCATGCAGTAAGGAGTTAACTAGAGTCTTCAAAGCAATTAAAAAAGGGAGTCACTCCAGCTCCACTGCAAATAAATGGGTACTGAGCAGTCCATTACCTCCAGAATTCCCAGAAACTTAGCTGAGAATGCAGTACTAGAAAGAATGCATGTGAGAAGAAAAAAGGGCAAAAAGATGATATGAAGATATAGGTATGAAGTAACTTATTTAGTTTTGCCCAATCCAAAGCAAGAATCATTGCAAGGAAAGAATGGAGTAAATAAACAAAATAACAAAATAACAGGAAAGGTAAAGAAAAGATACGACTGCATATTGTTCAATTGTATAAATCAGTCTAAAAGAAAAGACAGGACATTATATTTTTAAGATGTTCCTTAGTGGGAAATTTAAGCTTGTTTTGCCCAGTATGGAACTCATTGCTGTGCAAGTCATCAAAGGCGGGACATGTAGTGCCATTTCAGGTGACCTAGGACATTTGTGCAGGACCAATAAATGTGACACAGTACACATGACAGACTTGTGTTATTCCATAGTGGCAGCTGAAAGCTAGGCAGTATATCCCGGGGTATATAAAGTGGCATGAGATGCTTGTGCTTGGACAACTGAATCCTGCCCTAAGTAATTCAAGAAATATAAAAGTGGAGATCTTTACTAGCCTGAGTTGTCCTGGTGATAATGCTTTTAAGGCAATGATGCAGGAAATCATGAAAATGTAGATGAAGACATACCATGAGTCCAAGCAAGCTTGACTTCTGGAGTCTGCTGACTTCAGTGGAAGTTGGATCAGGTCCCGAAACTGTAAAAGCAGCAGCTATGTCTGCACCTTAGAAAATTCCTAATGCAGTATGTTTCTTAAGTAAGATGGATTTTTAGAATTAAGGCCCTGTGAGCTAAACCTCTGTTCTGAAGAAACCGATAAATAGCTTAATTAAGCAGAGAATAGCACAACACTTGGATAAACATAGCTTGGTAGGGTCAGACCAGCATGGGTTATGTAATGGAGAGTCACATCTCTATAAATGTTTAGTCTTGGAAAAGTGAATAAAGAGGCTGAAAAGGCTGACCTGATGAACATAATTGATTTGAATGTTCCAACATGTTTGGAAAAACTCGTTCTTGAAGGCTGTTGGGTGAAATAATCACAAGAAAATAGCAAAATAAGAGCTGTATGGAACCTAGAGCTGGAATTTTAATTAATTCTGATTTACTATATTTGGTTTAAAACTGTGCCCTTTCTCTCTCCCAAGGAAATCCCAGGGAAGCAAATGAGGCTCTGAGATCTCTAGTCCCTGAGACGTAAAAAGCATAAGTCCCTGAGCATAAAAGAGGGTGAAATAAAGAATTTGCCTCTTCCTTTCCTACTCAGGCATTTGAAAATCTCTTATTTTAAGAACCACTTGCCCTCTCCTTCCTCCCCCATAATGTGGGCCAATATTGTGCTACTTATGATGAAGTTGGGTTTTTAAGCCATTTCATGTTCTTTCATTCATATGTTATCTTTTAGGATTTTTGAAGCTGAAAAAATAGCTATTCAGAACATGGGTGGCAAGTTTCAGGTGCTCTAATGCTTATTTACATTTACAACAAAATAATGACAGTCATGAAGGTCTGTCATCAGCTGCAAGTAATACTAGCTCAGCTAGCAATCAGCATTCAAAACCAATAATACACAGGTATCTAATTAGCAAGAGCAATTTGTAAACAAAGCAGCAATAAAGTGGCTATTTACCATCTCTCCATCCTTGAGATGATACCCTCAAATTGTTTTATCAACAACTTGTGCAGCATTCTGGAAAAGCCGTTGTGATTTGTTGCTTTTGAACCAAGAGAATCAAGAGGAGCATGTAAAATCTTAAAGAAGAAAAAGCCTACCAGCATACAGAAATTCTTTTTTTTTGGGGGGGGGGGGGGGGGGATCTAGCTTCTAGCAATTCTTAATCACTGCTGTGGTATCATAAAGAAAATGAGGCAGCTGACAAGAAACGAATTCATGCCATGGTGTTTTGGATTGGAATTTGGAAAATAGAGTTGAGAGTGTTTGCACATTCCTGGACAGATATAGATGGCCACAGTAGAGCAAAATTCAGTGACAAAGCCATTATCTGACTGCTTGGGTTTTGTCATTATTTTGCTTTCTCCCTTACTGAAAACATAGTGAGTTTCTTTCAGAAACTGTGAGGTGGCAGTATGTCTTGTAGAATGACTTCAGCTTATTTTGAGTACTGGCAGAAGCATTTCCAAACGTCTAAATCTTTGACAACTTAATATTATTTATTTTATTGACAGAAGGAGGGGAGGGTGTCAAGGCAAAAAATGCAATTGCAATGGATTTCATATTAGAAATATTTAAGGCAGACTGAAAATCAGAGGGAATTTGGAAAGCCTTATGATGAAATGAGGATTAAATGTAGATACAATCTTTTCATGGACAGCAAAACAAGCATGAACTTGCAAATGCTGAGGTTTAGTTTGATTTAAAAGTAGTATTTTGATGAAGTTGTTACTGAATGTATCTGTAATTGCTTTTTTTCTCTCTCCATTGTTCCCATTTCAGATGATCATTCTCGAGTGAGATTACAGCCCATTGAAGGAGAAACAAGTTCCGATTACATCAATGGAAATTATATTGATGTGCGTATACTGATGTAGTCAACAAACTTAACATTGTGTTCAGTCAAAGAGGAAGGTCTTACTATTCTCACATTATTCATAATTTGTAATAGATATCACAGCTAATAGCAGCTGCTAAACATTGTTGGAAAATACTATAGCTAGGTATACACTAAAGGAAAAAAAGCCTCAAAGGTTTTGTCAATAAGGAAATGAAAGGAGTCATTTCATCTAACTGCAACTAGACTGAAACCTTGCCAGCAGCACTGTATGGCTACTTTGCCTGCTGGTGCTTATATGGGCTAACAAAATGTTATTTTCACTTTCTGTCAACAGCTTGGCATTATTCCACATTTAAAAGAATGTTGTTTGCATATTAACGTGACAAAACTCTGTAATGCCTAATGCAGAGATTTGCAATCTCTTGTCATCTCTGCACTTTTAAGTCTCCTTCAAAGTATATTCTGCAGCTGTTAACCAGTACTTCTAATGCAAGCAAGACATTTCATTAAATATGTAGGCTGCTTAATTATTGAAGGTGGCTTCTTTGTTCATTCTGCATCATGTTAACTTAATGTTTTACATTAGAATAAATTCTTTAAGAGACAAGGTGGGTTTGGTTGAAAGAATGAACTCGAAAGTAGAATTGAAAATCATTAGAAAGTCAATACTATCTAAAGGCAGAAATCTATGGATAGCAAAGAATAATTTTATTGTTTACATGGTGTGCTAGTTGTTAGGCTAGGTAAAACAAGTGTTGTTTCATAGGAAACTGTGTCTGCTAAAGATTTCTTGTTCAGCAGTGGCATCTTTGAAAAATGGTGTCACAATTTGCAGTTCAAGTTTAATCACCAGTATGAAACAGGAACATAACAGATGTTTTTCTCAGAGTATGGAGGAACTAGAGCTATACAAAAAAAGTAGGTACTTCATTTGTGACAATCTGAAGTTGTAACTTTCTGAAGATATCTCCTCCTATCAAAGTTTATTAGCGTGTTCAAGAACCATTAAGTTAAGCTCAGACTTCTGCTCAGTCCCTTGCTGTTTGAAAGAATAGCAGTCACCAAGAGGTAAGGCACATATGGAAACACATTTAGTTACACGTCTCACTAAACTCTGAAGGGAGTAATCTGTCATGAAAGGAAAGAGTGTTCACATTGGGGAGCTAGATTTAAATTCACTTTCACATTTGCTCCAACATTCAGGATTGTTCTCATTTTAGGCTAGTAGTATGTTCTTGTGTCAGATTTTCATCTGACTCTAAAATATTCAAAGATGTGAGGAATAAGGCTTTGGACCATACAGTCTTATTTAAAATGCTGATAAGATAGCTGCATAGCAACCTTTTTTGCTTATGGAAGTACAAGAGGATGGAGAGAATGTGGCCCAAAAAGAAGCAGTGTGTGAGAACGAAAAAATTTTCTCCCTCATCTTCAGCAGATATCTTCATTGCAAAGCTTGGAGGACTGCAGACATCTTCCAAAGACAAGTCTACCACAAAACACAGCATTTTTTGTTTATAATCTTGCTAGTCAGGTTTCCATTAGAAATGCTTGTTTTTCTACTACAGAAGTAGCTGCAATTTTATTCTTGCATGCAGGTATTAGTACAGTTGTGTGGTCAGAATAAACATAAGGGAATGGCACCATCATAGACACTATGAAATTTTCTTGGGCATTTTTTTCCATGTGTTTGTTCACTGGGAAACAGAATTGTTTGACCCCAGCCACTAGGGATATTAGATAACACACAGCAGAAAAAAAAATCAACTCTGTAGCTATCTGAACACTTCTTATTTGCTTCAATGGTATGTAAAGGAATCAATTCTGTAATTAATGTTATTCTTTCTGTAATATTCAAGGTATCTTCAGTTGTTTTGAGTCTTTCTCACCTTGCATCACTACAATGCCCCTTGCTCTTTTACAAAGAAATTGCAATGGCATGCAAGCTACAGCTTTAAGTTCTTCCTGTTGATGCCTGACAATGCATCATAACCATTATTAAAAAATTAACACTGGTACAACTGAATTTATCAACATACTAGTCCATGATTTAAACCTTTGGTGACACTCCCATCATATCAGAAACTCAAATACTATAAAAATGGTATTCTTCCCTATTGGCAACCTATTCAATGTTGCAAAGAATCCATAGAGTATTAGGCTTTATTGCACAGCCAGCTTGTGATTAAGTTGCTCTTCTCATCAGAGAAACATAGAATTGTTTTATGTTCTTCCTATTTAGATGTGAACAAGTGTATTCATACAAAACCATTTAGTCAAAGAATTTACCCTCCTTTTTACTGTTCAGAAATAAAACATAAACAAATCACAGTGGACAGAATGAACATCCCCCCACCCTTCCCTAGGCTGAATGCAAATCTAGCATTCTTTACCTGTTAAAAAAGGGATAGGCTTTGCACTCAATAGCAATAGCTTGGAGGTATATCTCAGCCTCCATGAGCATCTCATGCCATTAGCTGCAAGTGCTAGAGAGGATTTCATGCTGTTCATTTTCAGCAGAGCCAACAGGGGACTGAAAGAACATATTACTTCTGTCCCCTGTTGTACAACACTTAAGTATCTTGCAGAAAACACATTTGCTTCTTGTTCCCCTTCTCCCTTGCCCTTTCCCCACTGGAAAGAACTTTTGCATCTAATAAATTATCTGTATTGTTGTGATTTTTACTGAATACTACTCTAAATGAAGTTTCACTCATAACAACATAATCGCAGTGCATATTGCTTATATTTTTTTCAATTTATTTTAGGGTTATCATAGACCAAATCACTACATTGCTACACAAGGTAAGTTTATCACCCTTTCTTTTGGTTATGTGAGGCTAAGAGGTTTTGGTACTTGGATTACAGCTTATGCTCTTTAATATGCATTCTTGCCATAGTCAATATCCAGGACGGAGTAGGCTCAATCACTTAGGTAGAAGCGAGCAAACTGAATTATTATCTAATTTTCAGGTATGTCAAGTAAGCAGTCCTCTACCTTCATGTTCAAATAGGTTTTGAGTAGAAAAGCAAAATACATGCTTTTTGGCAGACATTACTCACCGTGTTGTTACTAATGAAAAAAGAAATAAGTCATGGTAGAAATATTCAATAAACTTTTCAGAGAGACAGCAGTGTCATGAAAATGTATGTTCTCTTAATTGTTCAATGATAACTAGGCTTCAGGTCCTTAAAATACAAAACACTTCAGATAGCAAGTTTTAGTAGAGGACCCAAAGACATATTGCACTTGCAGGGGGATTCTTCAAAGAGATCTAGAGAGGCAATTTTACAGGCCATTGTTTAAAAGCTTGCTTGTGAACGAGAACTTATTCCTTTGTCAACACGTGAATTCATTTTCAATTTGTACTTGTCTTCAAAGACATAATTTGCCCATTCTGATGCAGCTCTTATTTATTTTTTGGTCAAGTTCAAAGCTGGAACAGGTGGGAAAGATGAGTCGTCTGTGACTGCTTAATCATAATATTGAACAATATGCCAATCTCCTGCCTATGCTTGGATAGCATACATGTGAAAATTTGATTGCTCCTCCACTGCTTAGAGGGAACCTTCTCTGTAATAAGTATTCTTTGACAGAGCTTCCTGCCTTTGTCTGTGGATCTGAAGAAGTTGAGCTACACCCACGTACATTATTTCAACACATGCCCAACCTTTTAAGAGAGCCAGCTGGAGTACTGAGTATAATATACTCAAAATAATCTTACCGTGTGTTGGCTTTAGAGGTCAGAGAAAATGTTGGCCATGTCAAATAAGAGCTCTTACTGTGAGTTCAGTTGTTCCCTAAGTAACCCAAAATGTGCAGCCTCCAGTCTCGACTTCTACCAGTGGGAGCCTTCGTATCTCTGCCTTTCTGTATTTCAGCTCTCAACAGTCCCAAATGAGTGCTACTTTGTGTCAGGTGCCAGTGGGGCAGGATGCAGATCTTACTTCTAGAACTGCCTCACTACTGTCAATATTACACTTTTAGACCAGAATTAGAATTTGTGATCTTAGAATATGAGCCATTTAAATGTGCTGCTTCTTCCATTTCTGCTACCCACCCACCACATTCTTTAGTCCACAGTCTTTCTACAGATGAGCCAGACAGGAAAACTAGGACAAAAATGCAGCATTTGCTTAATTCCCTTTGGGATTTTACACCCTCCTCTTCTGAGAAGAAATAGATTGTTCCATTTAACCTTTAGCTAATGACGCTGTTGGTTTTCACCTTTAATTGAATCCTAAAATAAAAAGATACAGTTGGCATTTTACTTGCAGTTTGTAATACAGTCGTTTTCATCAGGAGGTTCACCAGAAGATCTCCCTGACAGCTTTCTGATAGACATATAAGATCCCTATCTGAAGCAAGTTTCAATGCAGCTTTATCACTCATCATATTACTTGAATAGCAAATACCAAGCTTGAGGTTTTTGTACTTTCAGCTCTTAAAGCCAAGTGTGTTATACTGTATGAGTAATATACTGAAAGTCTATGTACCAGATCCACCAGGAAGTCCCAAAAGTTTCTTTGCCACACTTTTTTCCTGATATGGTGTCAAGAAGTACCTAGTCAAGAAGGAGAATAAGAGGAGTAGAAACAAGTCTTCTTCCAAGATGTAAAGGATATATGACTACTTCAGCTGTCATTCTTTGGGCCATGTCCCATCAGTTTCTTCTGTGTAGGTGCAGCTAAGTGCACACAGGGATGCCTAACCCTTCCCATGGTGCAGTGAGTGAGAAACTGACTCTCTGAAGAATGTAAAATTCATTTTAAAATGGGCATATGATTTACAGCAAATTCAAAATAATCTGGCTGTGAGTTTTTTGTGGATTACATCTTATCATCTCATTTTTTAAGGCCAGTTGGGAAGCAGATTTGTATCTCCTTTTTGGAGGAATGGAGAGCACTGATCTCAAGAGGTTTGTTTATGTATTCCCCCTGGCTCTCCCTGGCCTGATGAAGAATCACAACAAAGTTTCTTTCCCTTCCTCTGTCTCAGCTTTCCCATCTGCAGAATAGGGTTAAAAATACACATCTGATTTTTACAGTTTTCTGCAATGTCCTGATAGATGCAGCTGTGTAAGGACTAGTTAGTATTAATCTCCAGTATCTCAGCTTTCTGACAAGGCCTTTGCACAACAGTAACAGTTCCAGTAAGATGCAGTCTCTGTCTTTTGCAAAGGTAATAAGATGACTGGGAATAATCTCTAAAACTCCTTTAAGGCTCTATATTAACTATGAAAGGAAAGACTTTTGTTTCACATGTCAAACAGACTATACCTCTGTATGTCTTCCTTACTAGTAAGCTTGTCATGAGCCACAGCCTGCAGTATAGCCAACGATGTTCATGCTCTGTTTTAGAATACACTTTCTTATGGATATGTATAAACACATCAGTGCAGCACGATAGTTAAGCTGCATGTTTAATTCCCTTGATGTCTACTTTACATCAGACTTTAAATAACTTTTCCCATTCTCCTTTTTCTCTTCCACCGCAACTTTCACAGGTGCACATGCCTATTGTTCTTTGAAGGAAAATATCATTATGTGAGTCAGTTTTAGATCTCTGAGGAGTGAGAATGATTGATATTTAATTTTCCTGTGTTCTTAAGCTGCATTCAACATATCGAGTGTTAATGAGCAAATAAAATTTTTTGAAGTGAGGAAGTGGCAAATTTAATCAGTTTGTAATAGACTACCAATCTGCTTTTAACAGAGCTGGGAGCTGCATAATAACCTGTTTATTAAAGTGGTACTGTCTTCCATATTAACCAGAGTTTGACATACAGACTGGCATCTTTCCACCTTGGCATACATAGCATCCTGCTGCTAGTTCGATTTAGGAGGAGAAACATTTTTTAAAAGACTTACCTAATTGAGGCTTTCTCAACTAATAGTCAAAAAGGTTTTACTTCCATTTTAAGAGTAATACATTTAGAGTGCAATTTCAATTATAAAATTAACATCAATTTTCCTTTATGTGATAAGTATAATGTGAGTGGTAGACTGAATTTACAGCTAATAAAGACTTTTGGTGATCTGCTGTAACTGGCATCAACAGATAGGGTCCACACCTGAGTCACCATGATTAAAAAGAATCCCTTATCACAAGCTGGCATATTGGGTCATGCAGAACCAGCAAGCTGGTGCAATTTAAAACTCGCTATTTTGTTTTATATATCCCTTGTTGCCATGGATAGAATTCTTTTAAAAATTTTTATAGCTGAATATCAAGCTCTTGTATGATCTGTTCAATTTACTGGCAGCTGGGGGGGGCAGGTCCAGGAGTTAGGTAATCAATGAATTTTAACCAAGTCCTTTAGAGAGAGCATTAGGTTGAATATCTGTACGGTACTTATTCTCAAACACACTGCTGGATGCTCTTACTATTGGATGACTGATGTTGATCTTGCATGTCTCACCCTGATTTCTAAGCAAGGAAAATTAATCTTTTTTGTATTGACTTGTTCTGTGTCCCCTGAAGTTCAGGTAGGTAACTGAGCTATGACTTAGCTTCTTTTAGCAAGTCTCTATCAAAGGTTTTGTAATGCTTCCTCCACCACTGCACCAGCAACTGTAAACTACTAGTGACAAATGAATGTTAACATAGTTCTACAGCATCACTCATTGCCATTTCCACCAGGGCTGGTTTTCGAGAAGATCGATCATGTGTGAAACAGCAGACACTCACATGCAAGCTGCATGTCTTTATATATGAAGTACATTCATTTGTGCATCTCAGACTTTTGAATACTCCTCACAGTTTGGATTGTTTCTGCTTGCTGCAGCATGCAGAGCAACCGGACCTAAGATGTTTCATGGAAGTACTTCAGAGCATAGCTTAAGGACTGTAAAAAGTTAGTCTTGAAAGTAAAGCAGCTTTAGATATAATAGCCCAGTGTAGCCTTTAAACCTCTTTTTTGTCTGTATCCAATTGTAAAGCAGATGCTAAACTGTTTCACTTTGTGTATTGCTGATTATGGAGGCATACATCAAGTCAAGTTTCAGTGAGGAGCAGTTTTTTAGGTATGAGTTATAAACTTCTGAAAATAAATATTTACAAGGGAAATGTTTACAGTCGTCACTACAGCAGCATAAACTTGCCAGTGTAATAACCCCTTTCATATTCCTTCTCTTTTCTGCAAAATATGTGTCTTTCTTCCACATATGACTGTATATGTTGTGCGAACATTTTAATAAGGGTTTTCAGAAACAAAAATACATTTTCTTTCGAACCGAAAGTTCCCTTTCAGGCATCTGAAGAAGAAATATTGCTTTGAATAATAACACTCTTAACTTCCTTGACATGTTTTTTGTTTTTATATTGCAAAAAGTTGTCAGAACTACAGCAATGTGGAAGCTCCACACTTCTCTTTACAAAGAAACTTTTGCTGCCATGTTTTTAGCCTCCAGGTGAAAATTAACATTCAAAATTACTTCAGGGAGAGTTGAAAAACAACAAAGCAAGATAGTTTTAGAGAATTTTTCAGCTCTGTATATGCTATCATTTTTTCAGGATGTAGGGTAGTCAGGCTGATTTCCTTATATATATACAAGTGATTGAATTCTATACACATGTATTAATCTTGAAGATTCAACTGTGTTTGATGCTGTTCTTCTTAATCATCAAAATGTTAAAAAAGTGGTTGAAGCCATCTGTCTTCAGTGAAGTAGATAAACCCATTCTTAAGCACTACGTTGAATAGGCAAGGCTTTCTGAAACATGTCTTTCACCTGTTTTGCAATAGTGGTGACAAGTGGCAAAGTTACTTTTTTCCTACACCCAAATGCATACAGAAGTAATAGAACCTCTACATATGGAAGTGATACCTCCAGGTTATATTGTGAAGCCATATGACAAATTCACCAGAGCCCTCTTACTACCATTTCCCACCAAAGGCTGATGATAACGATTACAACATTTGAGCATCTTTTAAAAGTTTGTACTTCTACTAGTGTTGAGGACAAAAAGAGACTTTGTGTAGTAAAAACTGGTTAACTATCAAGGTGTACACTTTTTAACAGTTGCCACATTATGGTACATGAGAATAGCAGAGTTTCTGCCTGCCTCTTTGTTTATAACAGGAGATGTTAGTGATAACTGTGTTAGAACAGTTATCTTTCACCATTTTCATGATTCCTATATTTTTCTGTCTCCGTCTTAATTAGCCGTGTGGTAGTTTTGTCTATACAGGGAATGAGACACCCCTGTTGCTTTCTATTCAGTGTAGAAGGCTGTAAATGCGGGGCTTGCATAGTTTTCTAATAGATACAAAGTTGGCCTAGGCTCTGTTGCAGTGTGTCACTTCTCTGAATCTTTGTGTGTAGACCAAGTGAAACAGGAGCATTGTTGGAAAACTGCTGATAGATCCATTACTAGGTAGAGCCACTTACACTCTTCTTCACATGTGTGACTATATTTTGCATAAAATACATGCCTGCCTTTCATAAACCTTTAGAAATTCTTTGAAAGTACAAACAAGCTCTAGAAAGAATAGTGAATAATTACATAATATTTATTTGCTAATATAAATTCCCACATCCCATGCAGGCTGTTCTTTCACTTGCTTGTTAATGTGGCTTGTGAAACAACAGTTTAAGAAACTGATGATTTTTCTGTAGTCCATTGTTAAAGCCACAGAGGAAGAAAAAGCAATACTTCTAGCCTCTGCCTAGCAAAGACTGAGCAGCAAGAAATCAGACTTAAAGATCTTCAGAGCACATACAGATCTCTGTCTCAAGGACAAGATATTGGTTTAATCTCTCTGTTGTGAAGTCAGTCTAGAATAGCAACAACAGACTTTTGCATATCAGAATTAAGAAGAGAAATGAGAGACTACAGCAATTAAAGAGACAGAGGTGAATCAGGCAAAAGGAAATGTTCCAAGGTTGTATTGTGGACAATAGAAGATTGTGTCAAAAGTAATATTTTTGTCCTCTTTTAAAAAAATGTGACTATGAAATATGTCCTGCAAACAAGGAAGTTATGATCTTCCTGAAATTCAAGAGCTGAGCAAACTGTCCTTATGAACCAAACATGCATTCAGAAAAGAACATTATGGAGGTGGCCATGTATTAGTGTATTTGCTGCTCAGACTCCTAATTACCTAGATTATGCACTAGAACCTGTTTTTTGTCCAAGGAAGAGGTACCCAACATCAGCTGTTCAGATGTACCTCACACGTGTGTATTTTGGGGGGATGCGAATTACGAAAAGCTGATATTTGATGATAGGTTTTCCATCTTTGGTAAAGAATCATCCATAAATTAGACTTGTTGGGGAAAGTATCTGGCGCTCTTGATGGAGTACTGTTAACATGCCTGTCAATCAGTGAATTCTAATGCTAAAGCAGAAGAAGGAGCAGAGAAATGCAGTTTGTCAGGAAAATCACGTAGTCGAAGCATCTCTTTTTTCTGTGAAGTTTATTTTCCAGCCACTCTTCAGCAGCCTGGAGGAAGCTTGGCAGCAGGTGTAAGAAGGCTTTTCGTCTTCTCATTTGCTGAAAAAAAAAAGAGTGTAGCAAATTTACAAACAATGTATTTCAGAAACAAATAAGAACGTATCAAGTAACAAATAAGGCAGCTTTTTTTTGCCTTGTCACCATATCTGAATCTTTGAAACCTGTCATCTTTTCTCTTCTCTATATCCTTTGGTGGCAACTGAAATCTCTATATTGGTATAGCCACCAGTGCACATGACAGTCTGGGTAATTTTGAAGCACTGCCTTTGGAAAAAAAAAAGATACAGGCTTATTGGATTAATTTCTTTCCCTATCCATCTGTATTATTCCGTGCAGTTGCATATTCAGATGTAGACTTTGTGGAGATTCCCTCTGCTGCTGCTAAATCTCATTCTGTTGCAAGCATGCTCATGTTACTCTGTCTGTACTAAGCACAAATACACTCTGCATGTTAAAATGGCTTTCCTTGTTTACAGTGTACATCAGATACTGCAGTCTCCCATAAAAGATAATAAAAAAGAGAATTAAAAGTTTAGTGTTGCCCTTTCCTACTTGAAATGGTGAAAATAACCAATGTGCTCCCAAAAATAACTATAAATAAGTGCTGAAAAAATTTGTTGTCATGCATATTTAATTTTTACCATAATTATCAGAAGTTAAAAGGAAAAACATCCAATACACATTTATTTGTTAATGACCTTCACAGGTATCTTGATCTGACTAATATTTGTTTGATTCTGACTATTTCTATGACTGAGGAAGAAATGAATGCACCGAAGTTCTTCAGCCTTAAATAGAAAAACATATTGTGAGTGATATATCTCACTCATGAGATACCTATCAGGATAATAAATTATGACAAATTTGTTTTTTCTAGCACTTTTACTTATGCTTTAATGTAGACTAAATTATCTTGTTTGTTCATCTGGGTAAAGTGTTCATGTTAATGCACTTAAACTCCCAGCACGAGTTTAAAAAAATACAGCATCTGAATATCTTACTCACAAGCATGAGCAAGATTCCTTCACAATAAGGTCCTTGGGGAAAAATAAAAGAAACAAGTAGCCAAAATGAACTCATATTTTTGAGCTAGAGAATAGTGATGATTTTATTACATCCTGATGCTTATTATTGACTCAACATGAAACTAGAATGTAGAAATGGGAAAGACTAATTAGGTTCTTTTGTCCATTCCCTAAGGATCCTTCTACTGAAGGGGATAAAATTATCTTAAACTTCTCATCCATCAGCAAAATTGATTCTGCATTACAAGTTGATATGAAGAACCTAGTCCAACAAGTCAATTACCTAAGACTTTTGAGTTGGAAATGTTACAGGCAGCATGGTTTTTACAAAATAAATTCCATATTTTTTAGTCTTCCCAAGCTCAGATGGGCTATTTAGAATGAGTGATTAATAGGTATTCATATTTCCATGATGCAAATCACCCTTATTTAGAATAACGCACAAATTAGAAACTAAACCAGCTTTCTTACTGGAAAACCTTGATTCAGCTAGACTGAAACTTTGTTGGACTGCTTTCACAAAGACAGTTCAGGTTCAAACCATGGGCTCAAGGCTCCTGGAATAAGCCTTCAGTCAGAGCTGTGACCTCAGATGGAGAGCCAATAGCTCATGTTGCTATTTGATCTGAATCAATTTGGACCTGTATTTCACTTTCCCAGATGAGTCACCTATCATTCTCCCGACATGCTTGACTGTAATTAAACAATTAAATGTCTGTAGGGCATAGAGAGAAAGAGAGTCCATGTGTGAGTGAGACCAACTCTGTTTCTCTGTAGCCAGGACACTGCACTGGAAAATGCATCAAAGCCTCTAGTTACAATTATAGTTATTCAAACTATTCCTGTTTCATAGGAGAAAAAAATGAAACATACTCCCTGCAAGCCATTGCCTCGCAGTGCTCTCTTAAAAGCTGTACGAGGTAAAGATTGAAGACTCTGGCCTTATTCAGGTATCCCACATAACCCTCACTGGGGGATCCCTAACCCTGGGGAGTGCTACATGTAATGCAAAATTCGGAAGATACTGGATTTGTCCAGTCTGAGAAAATGTTCATGAGAGGAACAGAAAATTTAACATCCCTACTGTGTGGCAAACAAATTATATGAAAGGAAGAGTTCTTCAATTATACTGGATGAACTACATTAAACTACAACTACATTGTTTTGCTGGGTTTTTTAATTTCCTGCAGTTAAGAAAAAGCAGCTTTCTTTAATGGTGTAATGGTACATACGTGGCCAGTAGTAATATGTACACAACTTTTATTGCATTCAGCTTTGCCTAATCTCAGGCTAAGTGGATAAATCTGGACCATTTCTGTTGCTGCCAGTTCCTCTGTTCCCAGTCTGCAGTACTTCTGTGAGTAGTCAAAAGGTGTTATGGGAATGTGCTATTTATTTTTGGTGAAATCATATGATGTTTTCATTTTATTTTGTTGATACAGAACAAACTGAGCTAGTATTGGAAATTTAGCTGTGGAGAAATGTCAATCAATAAGTGTGTAACACTTTATTAGATGGAAAGTTAGCTGGCAGCATTAGCTGTAGTGTTATAAAAATTTCTTAAATAGCACCTGCCAAGAGTGCAGAAATAAAGTCTGGTCTCAGACTTAAAAACATGTTTAAGTGCAGCAATGACTTTTTTCTGAACATGGTGGAAATAATAATGTGGAGCAGGGACAGGTAAGATTATTCAGAAATGGCTAGGAAGCTGGCATATTGTGGCTGCTATATATTATATCAAGCCTGGTCAGTTCATTCGAACCCTACCTTGCTTCCTGTTGTCTCTCAAGGTATGTTTGGATTGTGACTGTGAGGATCATGAACACCTTTTGTGTATTCATGGGCATTTAATATGTAATGCAGTTCCTGCTGTAGCAGAGTTCCAGGCCTGGACTGGGATTTCTAGATGGTACCACGATGCAGACAAAATAAGGCATAGAGATGTGTGCTGTTCCAGCCTAGTTAGATCTGTATCAATAAAGAAAAGAAAATGCCATATGATATTCCAGAGAACAAATATCACATCCTCATAAAACTTTCTGACTACCCACAGAATCACTGCAGAATAGGATCACAGGAAATGCCAGCAAGAGAAATGATCCAGCTCTAGCAAATAGTTGATGTTTATGTGTATATATATACACACTTATAAAATACATATTTTCAAAATGATTATCTAGTTTTGTGAAATGAGCATTTTTAAAGAAAAAAGTCTCTGGAATAATCAGTTTTGTAATTACTCAAAGGATATATTTTTTAAGCATCTCTATATTAAACTTGGAATTTAGAATGGAGGGTTTTCTTATTTTAGCTAGCTGGGAGACACTCGTGTATATTTCATAAAACAGTACAACTGTGGCTCATCACTACTGTATATTGTAAACAGCATGTTACAGGCCAAACGTTTTTATGTTCTTTTTACATTTGGAAAGAGATGAAGAATTTACAGGTCAAGCTCCTCCTTTCCTTCATCCTGTGAAAGGTCTAGTGCTGACTCCTCTAAATATAGGAGGAGGTGGTATACCAAGCCAGCCAAAGCACTGGTCAGTCTCATGGGAGCTATAGATAAAATTTCTACATGCACCTCAGTCACTTAGTAATCTAAGCCTCGTTGAAAGCTAATGGGACTTGAAAGCACTTTGAAAATTTCATTTTGTGAAAGCCAATTTTCACATACAGTAATGTACAGGCAGCAGGGCTTGCTGACTGGCTAGCTCAAAGCAGGTAGGATTTAGTTTGTGCTTGAAAATCAGCCAATTACTATTCACTGTGCTGTCCCTTGGCTGATAATGAGAGAAGGCTTTGTTTTTCCTGAGCAAAGGATACAGTAGAAAGCCTCTATGTTGCCAGTAGCTGCACTGGGCAGGATTTGTCCCGATAAAGCATTTCAGCTTGCTTTATAAGCAGCGTTTTCCCGAAATGTCAAGCTAACAAGATTCAGTCAGATCTGTTTCTTATTGACAATACATCTAAGGTGAGGAAATAATGAAAAACACATTTCAAATTCATAGCTCAGTCCTCAGTAACCCACTTGAGTATAGCTGAGGTGGCTTACTCTGGAATAGTGTTGCTGCATACTGTTTTCTTTTTTTTTGCATTTGTGGTGGGTTGACCCTGGCTGGACACCAGGTGCCCACCAAAGCTGTTCTATCACCCCCCTGCCTCAGCTGGACAGGGGAGAGAAAATATAACAAGGGGCTTGTGGGTCAAGATAAGGACAGGGAGAGATCACTTACCAATTACCGTCACAGGCAAAACAGACTCAGCTTGGGGAAAATTAACTCAATTTATTACCAATCAACCAGAGTAAGGTAATGAGAAATAAAACCAAATCTCAAAACACCTTCCCTCCACCCCTCCCTTCTTCCTGGGCATAACTCACTCCCGGATTCTCTACCTATCCCCCCCCCAGCAGCGCAGGGGCACAGGGAATGGGTTTTACAGTCAGTTCATCACACCTTGTCTCTGCTGCTTCATCCTCCTCAGGGGCAGGACTCCTCACTCTTCCCCTGCTCCAGCGTGGGTCCTTCCCATGGGCTGCAGTTCTTCACAAACTGCTCCAGTATGGGTCCCTTCCATGGCATGCAGTCCTTCAGGAGCACACTGCTTCAGCACAGGTCCCCCACAGGGTCAAAAGTCCTGCCAGAAAACCTGCTCTGTGGGCTCCTCTCTCCACAGATCTGCAGGTTCTGCCAGGAACCTGCTCCAGCACGGGCTTCCCCACAAGGTCACAGCCTCCTTCAGACATCCACCTGCTCCAGCGTGGGGTCCTCCACAGGCTGCAGATGGATATCTTTTCCACCATGGACCTCCATGGGCTGCAGGGGGACAGCCTGCCTCACCATGGTCTTCATCACAGGCTGCAGCAGAATCTGCTCCGGCGCCTGGAGCACCTCCTCCCCCTCCTTCTTCACTGACCTGAGGGTCTGCAGGGCTGTTTCTCTTACATGTTCTCACTCCTCTCTCCAGCTGCAGTTTCTGTCTGTCCCACAATTTTTTTTCCTTCTTAAATATGTTATCACAGAGGCGTTACCACTATCACTGATTGGCTCGGCCTTGGCCAGCGGCGGGTCCGTCTTAGAGCCGGCTGGTATGGGCTCTGTCAGGCACAGGGGAAGCTTCCAGCAGCTTCTCACAGAAGCCACCCCTGTAACCCCCCCCAGCTACCAAAACCTTGCCGCACAAAGCCAAGGTGGTATCATTGCAAAAGGCCAAAAAAAAAAGAAATGGTGCACTGGCTACAACTCAAATATAGATTCTGCAGGTATTTGATATGCATGCTATATTCTGAAGCCCGGGTTAAAACTAGTGTTAGGATGTTAGGAGAAACTGAACATTTTTTATTTGTTTGTGAATTAAGTTCTGGTGTAATTCTTGCTTACAAAATGGTGTTCTTTCTTGTCTGAGTATGAGTTAATTACTGCCCCTGCAAACAAGTGGCTCCTCTTTGCACCATCTCTGATTCTATTACCATGGAGGAATCAGTTAAAATAAGGTTTAAAACTGAGGAGGAGGATTTTTCCGTACCTCATGTAAGAGTAGCCATAGCCTCAGGATTCCTTGCTCAGGCTGCATGCTGGCTTAACATATTTATATGGAACCAACTTCACTGGAAGTTCATCACAGCTTTGTTTATTTGTATTTTCCCAAGGCAAGAGAGATTTCCAAGAAAGTTTTATCAGGAAAGTCAACATAGCTGTGTAATTACAATATAGCCCTGCTGAAGATTACATAATAATTAATATTTGTAAGGCTAAAATTAGAAAGTGCATTTCAAATGCCATCACAGTCAACACTATAAGTCAAATGAAATAAAGTAATAAAAGTGAGAATGTGTTTTTTCAGCTCATTACAGGGGTTTTGTTTAATATCACTGAGATTCTTTAGTGCACAAAATGTCCGGGGCTGGGACATACAGAAGCAACAATAATAATTAACACTGAAGTGTGGCAGCTAGAAAGCAGCAATTAATAAATAACACTGCAGCATTTATGGCCACGTTTTGCCAGTACAAATGTATGTTGCCTTTTAGTGTGCTAATTCTTACACTGATAGGCCTATAGGAGACTTCAGTAAAAGTGAATAGGTGCATGGCACTGAGGTATGTGTTACCCTCAATGCTGTTTTAGTTTCTGGAACAGACTTGGGAGGACTTTTTAATTAAAGCGTTAGAAGCATCCAGGTTATATGACCTGATTCTTTCTCATTATTATTTTCTTGACACCTTAAACTACAAAAGACTGCTCTGTATGCATTTGGATAGCTATTGGTGAGTGGTGGGGCCTTATGGTTTAGTGATGTCTTGATCACATTTTTATCTCAGACTTAAAAATTATTCACAGTATTTATAGGAGCATACATACTATGCCTATGAAAACATACTCTTGTGTAAGCCTTTAAAGTCAATTTAAGTGCATATGTTATGGTAGAAAACAAATGTCTAAACCTATTTTGAGAGAAGTTATTGCAGAAAGACTGCATGATCACATGCCTGAGTTTTTATAGCAGAGCTTTGTTCTGGGCTTCGCTGGCCTCCATGGAGGCACTAAACCCTTCAGAACTCCTGGAAAGGTGAGTGAAAGTTAAATGCATGCTACCATACCTATTCAACAAGCATATGGTAAAGACTGCTCTTGGCAAATCAGATTATCAGGAACTGATCAGATCTTTAAAGTATCTTCCATTTAGAAACCAGCTCATTTGGGGAGAGCGGAGATGAGCAAGCATGCAGCTGTACTGCTGTGTGGCAATGGCAATGCAATTACAAAAAAATACTGAACTAGCAGTTTATCTTGCTAGTTGACTAAATCAGCACAACTGGGATCTGTTAATTTTCTTTATAGTATGCTGACTATTTTAGGCAGAAAGATCAAGACATTTTATTTTATTTTACTTTATGAAAAAGTAGAACCTAATCTTACACTGTCTAGTCTATACCTGTTCGTGCAAAGAGGTGTTCAGGTTTGCAGAGCTGCTGACTGCTTATGAGCTTCCCGTGAGATAACTAGGAGGCTGACAGAACTGAATACTCATGAGAACCTGATCACATAATGATGTGCCTGCAAATTCCTGGTGATACAATCTTGGGCACATTGCCTTACTGAGTGGGGAAAAAATGTATTTCAGCCAAGGGAGATGTTCCCTTGGCTGCAGTCAATGATATTTATATTTTAAAGTAACATTTAAAGGCAGGTTTTTACATAACTTTCTGAAAGGGTGTTTTGTTCTTACCTCCAAATTCCAGCGTGGTTAAAAGAGCAAATAACATGCACTTATCGATTATCAGATCACTGGACTGGCAGAGCATTAGTAACCCTGTAATTTTGCTTCCTCCTGTGAAATTCTCTGTAAGTTATCCTACTAACAGCTAGTCTGTCCTATTTAAGAGGTTCATTAGGAAAAGGAGAATTGTTGAACTTTTTGATCTATTAGCTTGTAGTCTGTTCTCCCAGTAATTTTTAATTTTTTTTTTTTTTTTAAATCTCTGGGTTTACACTTTCATGTGTATTTTGAACAGTTTCTGTGGTGTAATGGGTTTGGGGTTTTTTGACAGTGTAGTTACAAAGGGAGTCTTTGCTTTTTGGCCTTTTTTGCCATGCAGCCATATCTGTTAATAAGAAAACATTTACTGTACCTCAAGTTCATTTTGAAGGTGTGCTGGTTTTGGCTGGGATAGAGTTAACTTTCTTCATAGTAGCTAGTATGGGGCTGTGTTTTGGATTTGTGCTGGAAACAGAGTTGATAAGGCCCATATGTTTTTGTTACAGCTGAGCAGTGCTTACACAGAGTCAAAGCCTCCCCTGCCTCTCACCCCACCAGCGAGGAGGCTGGGGGGGCACAAGAAGTTGGGAGGGGACACAGCTGGGACAGCTGACCCCAACTGACCAAAGGGATATTCCAGACCATAGGATGTCATGTTCAGCATAAAAAGCTGCGGGAAGAAGAAGGAAGGGGGCGGGGGGGGACACAACACATTTGGAGTGATGGCGTTTGTCTTCCCAAGTAATCATCACACATGATGGAGCCCTGCTTTCCTGGAGATGGCTGAACACCTGCCTGCCCATGGGAAGTGGTGAATGAATTCCTTGTTTTGCTTTGCTTGTGTACGTGGCTTTTGCTTTACCTGTTAAACTGTCTTTACCTCAACCCATGAGTTTTCTCACTTTGACCCTTCTGATTCTCTCCCCCATCCCACTGTGGGGGAGGTGAGTGAGCGGCTGTGTGGTGCTTAGTTACCGGCTGGGGTTAAACCACGACAAAAGGGCATCACATGTAGTAAAGAATGAGGAATAAAATGTAGCTCCTTCTGTGCAGGCAAATTAGCTAGTTGTCCTTGAGTGGTCAAGTTGTAGGCAGTCACAATAGCAAGCAGCAAGTTTTTCTTCAGTAAAAAGTGGAGAGAGTTATCGTTGCTACTAGAAACTGCAGTGACCATTAGGTGAGGGGACCATTTTATAACCACCTGCTTATGCAGGGTGGACATGTTTACTCACTGGAAGTAGGTTAATTGCACTCTTTTCAAGATGGAATTTAACTGCTGCAGATAAAAGTCTTGCATCTTGTCAGTCCACTGCCTCTATCAACACATGCTAATGGCTGCCACTGCCCATGCACTCTCCCTGGGGAGCCTTTGGAGCTTGAAGGTATCTGTTCATTTTCTGCACATTTCTAACTTTAATACCTATCACTGAATTTGGTCTCAGGTGGACCAAACATTAGCTTATGGATTTGACATCTATGCTAGAAAAAGGTATTAGAAGCTATTTGTTCCTTGTTTAAGCTGCTTGCTTTTGTAGAAATTGAAAAATGACCCACAGATTTACAAGTTCTGTATGAGTAAGTGCTGGGGACATTTCAGGATTCAGGTTTTACCTGTTTCTTTGTGTGTTTGCTTTCTTTCCTACATCTGAACACTTTTTCCTGTATTCTGAGCTAGTTTATCATGTTCAAATTGATCACATACATACTCCAGTAGCAATAGCAGTTATTAGAACTGGGCCTCACAATAACAAGCAGAAATAGAGGCTCTAGAAAGCTCTGTGTACAGAAGCAGCTTCTTAAGAGTTTAAACCATTCTTAAAAGCTGTGTGATTTTTCCATTTCCTAATATGTTTGTGTTCCCAGAGCAGCAACTAACAACTATTGGTAATACAACTAATGGTTATGGTATATACAACTGATCATTTCTGTTCAGTTTTTCCAGTAAAGCATTTAATTAGCTTGGGGTTTGGAGGGTTGATTTCTCTTTCTTATTTTCCTTTGCTTTTCATCTTCTGGTTGCAGTATGTTGTTGATTTCTGTTTTTTCACAGCAGAAATCTTTGATACCAACTACTATATTGTGTAGCTAATGGGCTACGCTGCAGACTTACTGTTAGGCAGCACAGTACCTTCTCTTCAGACCTTCTCCTCCTGCAAGAGGGCAACTGCTGAGAATAACTTTCCTGCCTGTTGTGCACACATCTGTTAAGTTGATGCTTAGAACAATTATAGGCTCTTTCTCTCCCTACCATGAGTCTCTGGAATCAAATTGTTCAGTTCTTCATGACAATAAATCCTCCAACTCTACCTAGCCTCTAATGCTTTTCAATTCTGGCTGGAGACAAGTAATAATTTATTCATATGTCAGAAAATAATTTGAAAAATGTCAAGAAGAAAAGAAAAATGGGGTAGGAAAGAATTACTTTCTGAGACTTTAAGGTAGGTTTTCGGGTGTTTTTTTTTTTTCATTCAGTGTCCTGAACATGAAAAAGTTTGGAGGCTTCATGTAAAGAATTGGAGAGGAAAAGCAAGAAAACACTTTAGAATACTTGAGGAGAGCAGGAAATCCTGTCAAGCATTTTTAATTATGATTGTCTTATCATTTGGATAGTAAGATTGAGAGGAGTGTACTCAGCACTGCAGAACAGGCCTTTTCCTCTAGAAGAACATTTGGAATTAAAATTGAAAGACTTGTCAGAGGTCAGCTCTTTCTCTGCCCTGAAAAATGCTATTACTTTTTGTAAAGATTTATTTTTCTCATAATTTATTATCTGGTTTTTTCTTTATAAAGAATGACAAATTGAAAATCTTTAGGAAGAAATTAGTGTTTAGGATCTCTCCCCAGTTGTAATTTGTGATTTCAGGATCTGAAATGTAGGAATCTTTAAATCATGAGACAAATTATGCTGTCTGTAGGAAAAAAAAAATCAGGAATAAATTGTTGCAGGTTATCCCAGAGCTGTCAAAGAGAAATGAATGTTACAAAGTAGGGCCCAACCATCTTGTCTCTCACATGAATCTGTAGGAAAGAAAACTAAAAATAATGCATAAAGAAACTTGCTACATTGCCCCTCAGTTTCTCAAAGATTCTGGCTTCTTGCAAGGGGAAAATAAGAGGGCTGTGTAGACAGAGGATCTTTTCTCACCTTTCCTGCAGCTTTACCAAAAATATATTCAGATGAACGATCTTGAAACATCACATAGTCTTGTGGTAACAGAATGCAGTGGAACCATTTAGATTTTCTCCATTAAACCAGGTTGTGAATCGGGATTCTTGAAGCAATAGTGTTGTTATTTTTTGTCCTTGATCAAGCTTAAATAATCTTAATAATGTGTCATGAACTTGCAGACTCTTGCCAGGACACTATTCTGTGGAAAACTGCCTTTCCCTAATCCTATTTTTATTTACATTCCTTCAAAGATTATAGCAATAATAATTTTGCTGAATATTTGTTTGAGATTTGAGAGGAAGGAAGGAGCTATACAGAGATAGTATTTTCCTACAGTGAGTAAAATAGTCTCCTTCCTTTTACCAGTAGGAGAGATTGGCCCAAAACTTTTCTAATGCTTTTGTGACTTTAAGTGCCCAAAGAGCTATATTTAATCCTACATTATTAAAACACAAGCAAGCTAAACTTTCACTGTAATGTATATTAATTATGTTACTGCGACATTCAAAATTTCATTTGGACCATGCGTGTATTACATATCCAGGACACTTATGTAGAAGTAGAATATTTACTGCAAATTTCCATGTGGTGGAGAGTGATTTAACTCTTGTCATACTTCAGAATGAAATCTCACAAAAGCATCAACTATTCTGTGCTGTAAATTAAAAGAAAAAAAAAGGTGTCGAGCTTTGCAGCCACGACATCAGCTTGAATTCGGTAATTTCAGAAACTGTAGTTTTAGATTCTGCTGTTATTTTTAGGCTGAGACCTTCTCACTTTTCTTGTGTTCTAACAGTCATAGCTTCCTTTTGTTTTAAATGGCTTTTTCTCCTATTATATGAAGTAACAAAGCAAGTAAAAGACAAGTTGAATGACTATAGGGAAACCTGTGAAACTAACTATATATGCAGCATTTTTAAAGGCAGAGAAAGTAAGGGGGAGAATACATAACTTCTTTAAATGGTCTATGCAAATAATGGATGATAAAATTATCCTTTGAAATTGGTGAAAATAAAAATAAATTTTAAAAATTCAAAAGTTTTAGACTATTACTATCTTTTTTCTTAAACTTGAGTTGATGTAACTTATTGCATCATAACTGTGATATTATTTGCCTAGTGAGTTTGTTTTGACTTGCCTATAACATTGTAAAATCACAAAGTCATAGAATCACAGAATGGTTTGGGTTGGAAGGGACCTTCAAAGATCATCTAGTCCAACCCCCCTGCTATGATAATACAGTAATAATATATTACTAAATTTTTCACCAAGTACTTGACTTTCAGAGTGAAAATAAAATTTTCACAGGGAGCTCAAGGTACCAAAATACACATGCCAAACTACCCAAATCTCTCAATGTATGGTTTTGTAATGCTTTAAGAGTGTTGGTTTCTTCGCTAGAGGAACATTTAGGCCAATACATTATCCATTTGTTCTCCAATTAGCTGATTTAAGGCATTCTTCTAAATAAGGCACTAATTGCTTACTGCAGTGTGGCAGTTCAGTAATGGGTTCAGTATCGATGTTAACTTTATAGTACCTGATAGTATTTTACATTTGTTTATTCTTATTGTCTCAGTGATTTTAAAACAGTGGTTTAAAATCAGTGTGGCACACATCATGGGTAAGACATGTAGGATAGAAGCAGACAGGACCAGGCATACACAATATGATGTGGTTGTTCCCAACATTTTACAGTTCTGGAATATTTCCTGTGGGCTGGTACCCAGCTTTAGCACGACACTAGAGGAAGCACTGTGTGTTCATTTACAAAAGCACACAGGTTGCTGGGGAAAGCACTGCAGAGGACATGGCTGCCATGGCATGCCAGGGTTCTTTACTGCTTTTCCCACTGTTTTGCAAAGTGATATACTGCAGCAAAAAACTATATCTTCTGTCTCACTTCAGAAAGTACGATTTAGGAGCTGGGGTAGTTTGATGGATAGTGTATACTAAGAAAAATATTAGAAACCAGGAAAGGCCACATAGTCCATTGAGGCTCATTTCATTCCAAATACACCTTCCCTAGGTTATCATCCAATTGTTAAGAGAAAGAGTAATGTTATCCATTTTTTATAATTCCACTTCTGGGTATTACAGAGATAAATACCTAAATGTTGGAGAACTAACTTTCTTTCAGAGCACTATTTCAGGGGAAAAATACTTAAATGCAGATAGGTGGGATGACAGAAAAGAAATTGACCTTAAATGAAAAATATGATAGTGATATGAATATATGTGTATAGGCACAGTTTCTCAAAGTTCCCCAGAGAAAAGCTTTCAGTCATGAGACTTTCAGATAGTAACCTTTCCTTTGATTTATTGTTTCAGGACCAATGCAGGAGACAATATATGACTTTTGGAGAATGGTATGGCATGAAAACACAGCCAGCATAGTCATGGTTACTAATCTCGTAGAAGTGGGAAGGGTAAGTAATTTTTGTACTTAAAAAGATGAAAAACTTCCAAGGTGTTTGCTTTTGGAAATTAAATAGCAGACTAACAAGACGCTTATATAACGAGTATGGCACATAAAATATTTATCACTGCCTGTGCTAAGAGGTTCATTATCAATTATTTTTAAACATGCCTTAGATGCTTGGCTTTGATAACATTAGCACAATGAAAAAGTAACTGATAAAGCTGCATTTTGTACAGCACAGCCTGTAAAGACTGCCAAAGAGGGAAAGTGTTATATCTTTGTATATGTATTTCAGACATACCATTTCTATTAAGGGAAACCAGAGAATTGGTTACAGAACAAGGTATTGTTTCATCTTTTTTTTAAGGGAGACCGAGGGGGAGTAATTCTGAAACAGATTTCTGAGAAAAGTAGTTAAACTATGAAACTGCATCTTCTTCATAGTATATTAGTCTAGATCAACCTGGTTTGTTTGGGTTTTCCTTCCTGTAAGCCTTCTGGACTAAAACAGAAAAAATTAGCTTTACTTATTTGTACACTAAATTTGTTGACCAAGAGGTTGTCTTCAGGAGCTGAGTAGTAAAGGAAAGCTTGAGTTACCTGGTTGATACAGTGTAATTTTCTTTCATTGCTTGATAATTTCTAAAGTAGGCCTCCTACTCAAGTCATTGTGGCTAATTTCGTTTTCAACAAGTATTGAATGGAACCATTTTCTTTGTTTCTCACAACCTTCAATAACTCTTTCAATTTACTGCTTTGTCTATGCACTGGTGTCTTAGTTCTCATCTCGGATGGGTTTTTTCAAGAAAATTTGCTTGGGAACTGGGCATATAGCTTTTATTTAGTGTGAAAAAAACCCACTGCTTTTATTGCAACTACTGCAATTATTGCAAATTGAAGTGTTGAAATAAGACATCAAGTGCACATGTCTTGGTGTGAGCCACATGGTTTTAAGAGATGTTTTTAATTTCATGCTGGTGGAGTGGTTGGTACCTCTCTGCCCTGTGGCATTTGCATAAGAGTAGAGAGCACTGTTTATGTGACGTGAGTCAAAGTGTCAGATCTTGTGTCCTTTTTAGCAAGTCCAGTTTTACAATCTCAATACATTCTTCCTTATGTTCTTTGTCAATTGTTAATATAAATCCTAGCATTTAGATATCTGTGTGCCCAAGCCTGCCAACAGATCAAGTGCTAGTATTATTTTTAGATATAAAAAAGATGGGATTTGTGACTGCAGTTAACACCTACTGCAGGAACACATGTACAACTAATTGCAGAGACAAAAAACGATCATGGAGGCCACTTTAAAAATTCAGTCCCTTGAGTGAGGAAAAAGGTAGAAATAGTTGGATTGTCACATATCAATTCAAAATGGATAGATTTGTAAGAATAGGAAGCTCTTCAGCAAACCTCTTCGTTAAAGCTTTATACACATTCATAAGTACCCAAGCACACAACTTAAAAAGGGATGTGTTCAGGGTATGGATAAACAAGCGTTAGAACAAAAATAACATACTGCACTTACTGTTTTCCTACAGTCAGTATTTGAAAGCATCAGAGTGAACTCTCAGGTATCAGCCGGGGAGACGCCAGTCTTGGTGCCAGTGTTGGCAGCCTCAGCTCACAACGTTTAGGTACGCAGCACCTTCCCTTAGCAGCAAGCAACAGTTTGTGCCACCATGGAGATTTCTTCAGGGTGCAAGAGTCCTAGTGGTATACAGATCTGTGGCTTTGTTGTTTCTGGCAGTGGTAGAAATGACTTAGTTCTCACTTTCTCTGGAGGCCAACATAGGTGAGATCAGAGAGCAGAAATTGAAATGAGTTTTTTGAGGGAAATGAGATCGTATGAGCCACAGGACAATGCAGTCACTCCTTAATTGGTGCTTCTGTCCCACTCCCAGAGCTGGAACCATCAGCAACAAGGAGGCGTATTACAAACACACCATCTGTCCCACAACCCCTAACACAAGCTCTGTGCCACCTTGATTAGTAATGATTTTAATGGACCTTTTGGTAGCATTCCTGCAGGGCAAACCTTGTAACCTTCCCAAACTTGAGTTTTTCTATTTCAATTGCTATTGCTGGTATAAGATTTACAGGGGTGTATTATTTTTATTTTTTTACCCTCTTGACCCACTGTAAGCTGAGGAGGAAAATTCCTTTGTATTTTCAGGAAAGAGGAATATCTATTTAACATGTTTGCCACACAGTGTACGTCCTTCATGAATTAATCATTGAGGGGGCGTATGTGTATTTGTTTACCAGGACTGGCTGGATAGTCATTAAATCAGTGCTAGGAACTTGCTTCTTGCCCTGGAGCGTTATGTAGCAGGACTGTTAATTGCAGATGGAGGAATCACCATGAGGCTGTCCCTAATGCAAGCACCTGCTGCAAATGACTCAGTCCCCACATTACCCTCCAGCAGGGTACATCTGCCAATATCTGTCATTATCTGAGGCACACTTGTCAAAACCATACATCCCTTTAAGCTCTTGTGTGTTCCAGCGAGGGACCCTTGTCAGTGTTTCTGGCACCTGCAGACTGCTGTGCACCTGGTATTTAAATGGCACAGAAATGTGTTTTGATTGTTTTCTCTCTTTAATGAACCTACCTGAGGGACATTTAGCTCTTTATCTAGTAGCCTGTTACCCAGTCACTCACATTTACACTGCTTGTGTGGAAATTCAGAACTCACTTGTGCTGTTATACTAATCCATCTGCCAGAAGTCTTATCACAAAATCTGCAGGGCTCCCTAAGGAGACTTTTGTACTGGTAATTTAAGCTAATGATTTCTAAACATATTTAGTCAGTTTTATGAAGACCTCATTAGAATGTGACTGTTTATTAAAAATCTAAATGAGGTCTCACAGTCATTTAGAAAAATCATTGCTGAGTTGCATGAACAGTTCTTTGATAATGGATGATGAAGTGGGTTTTAGTTAAGATTGGCCTAGGTTGACATAAGAACTTTTACCAAAAAAAACCAAATAAGCAGCCCTTGAAGCAGCCTTGAAAAAAGTCTCTGTCTTCTTCATGCTGAGGTCAACAACTTTCCACTCACAAAGAAGTTCACAAAAAGGGAATGACAGGTAACTAATGGTATAATATACCTACATTTTAGTGCAAGAATCAGAATTTTCTGTACCACACACTAACATGTAACAAGCAAAACCAAGACTCATAAAAATATATTGGTGTGACCACAAGCTATTCAAAATAATGTATTTTGGATTATATTAATGCAAGAGGCCCCCGTGCTCATGTTTGTAAGTGGTAGAGCAACTGAAGATAGTAGTGTAATTTCAGACATCTTTTCCTGAGAGACTTAGCATAATCTGGTAGATTATTCTAGAGGAAACAAAACTTTTTATGCCACCAGTGTAGGGGTGATTGGAAAATAGACACAAGAGAACATCTTGCTTACTCCAAGAGACTGCTCTTGAATACAGACTCCAAAAGACAGACCTGGGTCCTTCTGTAGTAAGCAATGGGTGCTTGATCAAGGTCTTTATGTACCGGCCAAAGTCTCAGGTTGCTTCTTGAAGTGTTCCGATGTTTGAACACATTGAAACATCTCTTTCTTCTTTAAAGAGTTACATTGGGAAGATCTAGAATATATTAAAATATGCCATCTAGCTGTCACCTCCATCTTTGCTCTTGTTGGGCTGGTACTAATGCTTCATTGGCAGAATCAAACTTGGCATGTCACATCATTTGTCATTTGTCAGTAGTCACTTTCTCTCCTACTCCTTGGAGGCACAAGAAATTTAGTAATATCTGATTAATAAATGGTGAAATGCACTGATGAAATTCAGTGGGGGTGGTTGATATATAAATGTGCTGCAAGGTTTCATGATTAATGTAACAAAGTATTTACAAAAAAAAATCACTAGAAATAATTATAAAAAATAAAACCTCACCCCAGGAGCATAGTAATTACAGTAATTAGAGTTTCTCAATTATTATCAGAATTAGAAAACAGCCAGTGCTAATAGTGTCAATAAGTACACAAAAGACCCTTTTTTTGAAGGGAGGCAAGGATGACTACAGCAGAGTGGAAGTGACACAAACAGGGGAATGAAGGTCAGCCATAGACTGGTAAATAGCCCTTATGCCTGCACGCATGCCTTAGTGCTACTGAAACAGCCTCTGACTGCCATCTTACCACTCAGGAGTATTGTGCTTTCCTGATAGCCATCTCACACTCTTGGGTGACTTTTCCCTCCCAGGAGCCGGCAGGGCTGTATCTGTATTGGGGAAAAGAAAGAACACAGTGGTGGCTCAGCTTTTCCTTTGCTTGTTTTACTGGCCTGTGGTTGACATGTTACATACATGGCACTCTCATCTGCCTTCCGGCAAAAATGTTGATGGCTCTGACTTTTCATATTTAAAAGAGTATTAGGGTCCACATGACAGTGAGGACACCCATACAATGGTCTTCTGATGGAGAGGGAATATCTCCTTGATACTGTCTGGTTAAAAAGCATTCCCTGTTGTAAGATAAAATCTGTCAGAAAAGAGTTGTTCTTCTCAGGAAAGACTGTGTGGACCCAGCCGTAAGCAGTCATATGTGCATGTGCTTGGGCCTTGGGTGCTTACAATGTGCAGCCTTGGTCAGCATTCAAGAGGCATTTCTAAAACAGATACAAATATGTTTTCTTAACAAACAAAACCCAGAAGTCTTTATGTTGAACCAGATCTTCTTCAAATCCACCTGATGATGTTTCTGTTATAGACACACATTAGACATCCAAGAAAAACTGCCAAATAAAGCCCTGTCCAAAGACTTCTTACTGAAAACTTATTGCAAGAACCAAACAACAACTTCATAGGAAATTCCAGCAATATAAAAACTGTGTGAAATTTCCAATGGACTTGCCACCTATTCTTAGACTAAAAAAGGAATTTTTTGACACAAAGCTATTACGAAGCTTGCACTTACACATTTTACAAGTTTTGAGAATCTTCCATGCAGAAGAACCCTCTAATAAACAAAAGGTAAATTCACATTGTATTAAAGATTCAGATGACCTATTACAGAGATATTGCAGAGGTGAAACACAGTAACTCTTCTAACATGTCTCGCAAACAGCACATTTGTGGTTAGTATAAATGGAAGAACACTCTATCTAATTGAAACTGCCCCTAAATGTAGTAAGCCAAATTACCTACATTGGAATTAGTTCAGGATACTGGCACTAGTGCTCCTTAGGCAGTGTGCCAAAAAGTTTGTATGCATACTGGTGACTAAAATTTCATTTTAACTTTTCTACTGAAAGAAAGAAACCACATTTTATAAATGAGAGGGGAAAAGGTTGCTGTATGAAACCCTTCCCTACCTCTAGGTAATTCTAGTCTCAGCTCTAAATCCTACAAATAGTGTCCTTCCCCATCTAGAGAAAATTTTTTTCTTATGTTTACCCAAAAAACCTGGGACCTGTGCTTATGGTACATATATGTTATTATATATTTTATTATTATACTTTTGGTTTCACTGTAATTCCAGTATCTCTTGTTGGATAGAGTAGAGTTTATACTTTTACGGAGTATCAATGAGGAAGAAAGAAAACAATTGTAATTTAAAACTACTGTTAATCTTTCAAGTCAGCAAACCCTTGTAGTCATCAAAACAGATTTCAGCTTTCTAGACTTCTAACCAGAAATAACAAGTTGGCATTACTCCATTATGTGTAGCAGGGGAGGAGCCCTTAGGGAAAAAAATTGGCTGTTGTTCTTCATGAAAGAGAAGGAAGGACTCTTTGTCATCTTTAATAAAGATGTCCCCAGATTAGCAATGTTAGCATCATCAAACAGGACATCAACCTACAAGCATTCAGCACTGTCCCATGTCACTCAAAGCAGACATCGTTTCAGCTCTCAGTGTTTTGATGTGTTCTTGTTTCCAGTAAAAGCTATATTTCAAAGAATGTTAATCAACAGATTAATATCTTAATGATCACTAATCCAATTGAGATAACTCACTTTGAGAAATAAATAAAAGAGGTTTAAGGATACACAAATGCATTGACCCCCTTGTTGGGCTAGCTGCTGAAGTGCTGCCAAGGTGTAGGATGCAAGTATAAGTGCAGTCTGCAAAGAGGGCTTCAAGTTCTTTGAAATGCCGGGGCTAGCAAAATGGCTTCATCACCACAAGTCTCCTCACCTCAGCAGTCTTGTGAAATTAATCTCTCAGTCTCTCTGTGAAGAAGAAGTATCCTGGAGGTGCCAACACAGTTTTACCTTACCCAGTTGAGTAACATGTAGAGCTTTCTAACCTAACATCAGATGATCAGGTTTTAGAGTCAGAAGGCAATCCACTAACTTGGCAGTACTCTGTAAGCTCAACTAATGGCATGATTTTGCTCCTGGAATGGAAGCATGATTCAGAGCAGAGGCTGTTCTGCCTGATGCAGGCACATCAGGTCCTCAGAGCACAGAATCTGAGCAATATGCCCATGATTTCACAGTTGTGTAAGGGATTAAGACAGGCTTTGAGGAGTTCCAGCTAATCCTGTAACCATCATTCATCTTGGCATGGGACCACCCTTCTCATGTCTGCTCAGCCTTTTTTCCTCAAGTGCTGTACTAAGGTGCACTAATTTACAGCCTTTTCAAATGACCAGTGAGAAACAAAAATGGCTAAACATAAGCAATGAAATAGAGGAATCCATATTCTTCTGTTTGTATTAGCAAAGGAGGCAGGAACACTACAACAGCTTTACCTTGGGTTACCTTTACCCTAAAGTGGTTCCTCTAGACTAATTAATTTATATGGCCAAAGGAAGGCTACACCATGGGTTTGGCCTGTCAGCTTAATTTCATCTAACCCAAGGTACCAGGTTGACGGCATGCTAACAGTATACCTGATTCTTAAGAACAAAGGGATCACACTTATTCCCTCAGGTGGAAAGCATTAGTTTATGGCTACTACTGGACATGTCCAGAAGGCCAGCTATTCTGGGCAGAAGTTGGATGAGAGTGCATCCACCAGACAGCCTAGGATTGTGCTGCTGGGGCAACACAGGGCAGCAGAAGGTGGAGAATTATATCATCTCTGAGTCATCACTGGAAGAAGTTAGACTGAGCTAGTAAAATTCATGGAGACGTCTCTCCCCCTCTGGGAGCTGTGAACAACATAAAGACTTCTGGCTGCCTTTATACAGACCCATTCATCTGATGGTGCCAAACAGTATCTTAAATGTTGTATTTCTCAATATTTTTCCATACCTCTTTTAGAAAACTGTAAAATGAGGTATAAATCAATTAACTGACTTGCTCAAAAGCAAACAAAGAAAATGAAAAAAAGAAAGACTGGGTTTTATCTTCTGTCAAAGGTTGTTTTATAAAATTATTGGATGTCCTTTTTTCTTTCAGTCAGCCAAATAAAAGTATATGATGTTATCCTAGCTACATCTGTAAAATCTGTTAAAAATTTTCACCAGTGAGCTTGGTTGGCTATTTCATTTTATATCCTGGAGGTTTCATTTCAAAATTTATGTCTGACTTATTATCATTACTTAGTTCAGGATTAATTTTAAATTAGAATATATAATACTGCTCTTCACTAATGACAATCCATGCAGTGCATAGCCAGTTATATCACCTTTTTGCTAAGAATATTTCTGAATCAAAGGAAATTGGAAACTTTGAATAATCAGTGTTATTTAAATTGTTCTGTACAAACTACAAAGTATATTTCACAGCCAGCTCACACATTAATTCTGTAATACTCCTCCTATTCCAAACCCCTGAGTAAATGAATTACTGTCCTGGCTTTCATACTGCCTTTAGCGAGATGTGTCACATTGCCAAATGGCTAAATATACAGCTTCGGAAGTCACAATTTGTGTTCATTAGCTATCCACTGCCTACATTGTTTGTTATATTTAGAAGTAGCAACAACAACTTTCCACCGTCATTTTTAATTCTTAGTTTCTCACATTAGACTATTTTGCTGGGGGATGGAGCTAGGGGATGGGAGTAGATAATTGTCTTCTCCAAATTTCTAAAATTATTAATAAAATAAACATCTTTGGAAAAATTGGACAGTGTACCTTGGGATGAATAGATTAAAACAGAGCATTTTCATTATGTGTCTGGCAACCACCCTTTTATCTCATCTTGTGATGAACATCTGTATTTTTTGGCACATTGTTAGGATATAAATGTGGGGTGTATTGGAACAAACCCTCAATTATAGTTCTGCTCAGATGAGATTTCAAAATTATGTTTTCTACTTTGTGGACGATATTTACTGTTATGGTAGCAACTGTGTGAAAAAAAATCTAATGCATTTAATATTCAGTTCTGGATTCATGTATCAATTATTTAGCTAAACCTTCTGTTACTAGGTTTGTCTGTAAAATATGTACCAAATGTTTATAAAAAGGGAAAGAGATTCATCAAGTCACAGTAGCCAAAGCTGTGCTAAAAAGAAAAAATGAACAAACATATGTTACAACAGTATTTCTCATATTTGATGAGTAAAACCATATTCTATTTTGTTGCAATTTTATTTGCTTGTACAAATAAAGGCCCTGATCCAATAAATATTTATAAGTGTGATTTTGATTTACACTATTTAATCTACTTCTGTCTTTAAGACACCTTCGCATTTATTTGAGAGCTCTTGAAGGAGATGGGAGACTGGTCTTTAAGCATTGACTTAACTTTTGGCTCATCAGGAGTCCAGAGAGTTCCCATGTCTAGAGCTCAGCACGTGCAGCAGCATTGCAGAACAAGAGCCAAAAGTAGGAAAAAAGCCTGAATTTAAAGGGGGGTGGGTGGATGGGTGTTGATTTTCTCCCCCCACTCTCAGTGAGTGAATCATTTAGTGTTGATCTGTGGCTCTGACTGCGGCTCTGGCACCATTCCCATGGCTGTTACAGCCCCTATTCCACTTGGGTGAGTTTTCAGGAAATTGTGTTGTCATGGATCCTTCTGCTCAGGTCCAGTCTGCTCTGTGCCCAAAATCCCCTGTGCAGCAGAGTAAGAAATCCCTGGCAGGCCCAAGCTGCATGAGGCACGAAAGGCTATAACTTCTGTGCAACATCCCTCAATGCTTCCCTAATTATTCCACTGGATCATCTTAAATAAGGTTTAAAAAAAAGTGGAAGCAAATCCAACAGTTGAGGCGTAAAAAGATGGAGACTGTGTTCTTCTAAACTGGTCTTTCTAAATGTCCCTAGTTCTTAGTCATAATCCAGACTGTCTAGACTTACCAAGTTAGAAACAGGCACGTTTTCCTTCAAGGTTGAGCAATTTAATTCAGCCAGGGTTGGGTTTTTTCCCAATTGTTTATTTTACTAAACTAGAGCTGTTTTGAGGATGACAGGCACCCACCAGAAAGAAACAAGGCTAAAGTTAGCAACAAAGAGACGTGCTGATCAGTAGTGCTGTGACTAGGTTCACCACTGCAGCTGTTCCCTTCCTACGTGCATTGGCCATCTTCATGTGGTTCAGGTTCCATCTATGGAAAGGGTAAGTGAACAGGCAGGAAAAGGCAATCAGCTTCAGAGATGGGGTCATTAGTGGGCTGCTCCAGTCCGAAGGCAGTGTGAATTGCCTTATTCTGCATGGAGAGTCGAAAAAATCATCTTAGTCATAGGTAGGAAAACCCTGTTTCAGAGAGTTCCTGGCAATGACTATAAAAGGGTCAGTTTGCTGGTGTAAGGGATTTGAACAATGTGAATTTTCTGGATTATTTTAACAACACAGACAAAACAATGAGCATTCAATGTTTTTTCACGTAGCTTCTATCAGAGGATTTTGGGAAATACATCCAAACAAGATATGATCTGAATAAATATCAAGTAGATGCAACAATAGATACCAGCAGCCAGTACTAAACTGCTTGCAGCAATGCTTAATGCTTTTGAAATGGTTGTTCACTGCTTACAGCTGGTAGGTATGCTTTAAAGATGAATACGCATTTGCCAGAGATCCTGCCTTTTACGCACCCTGGGATTGGCCCTTGGCTTGGCCCTTGGCTGGTGGAAACCTTCTCACCCACACTGACACCCTGTCAGCTTGCTGGCTGGTGAGCAGGGGCGGGGGGAGCAGTTTGGCTACCCTTGCCCCTGCTACAGGAGTGCTGAGCACTGGGAGGACTGTTCAGTGTCCCAGCTCCAAGCCTCTTGCTATGGAAGGGAACTGTATGACCTGGTGTTTGCCGGTTGTCCTGAAACCATGCTTAATACCAGATGAAATGTGAAGAATATAAAGAATTTTTCTTAGCCAATACTAATGCTGTTACTAAGTCTGAAGACAAGCATAGAGAAATAAATAAAAACCTGCTTATAGCTACCTGAACTTCAGCTCTGCTCTAGGAGCTTTCCATCAGCTGTGTAAGCAGGAATAAGCTGTTAGGATGCTTATATAATTTTGTGGCTGGGAGCCAGGGCTTACAACCAGGCAACTCATCCCTGGAGGCATTCAAAAAGCGCGTAGACGGGATACTCCATGACGTGGTTTAGTGGGCATGGATGATGGCTGGACTCGATCTTGAAGGTCTTTTCCAACCTAAATGATTCTATGATTCTAACTCTTTTTCTCTGAAGGGGATCCTGATGTGGGGCTGTGTTTTCCCAGCCCTTCAATTCAGTTTGATTCAGATGTAAATTTTATCCTGCTAAAGAGTCAGAAAAAGGGTCAGAACTACTGACCCTGCCCAAACTTTTTATTTCATCACTCCATGTTACTACTTTGATGTGGCAAGACGTCTGTTCTGTCCAGACAGTAAGGAGGGGTGGTACATGATTATCAGCTACGTCACTTGAAACAAATTCTGAGGAAAGTATTTTCTTCTACGTGACAGGACAAGGTTTGACTCTGCATAATCCTTTATATACTGAACCTGGAGTTTGTATAAATAAATCAATTAAATCATGTATTACAGTTTTCGCTGTACGCTTATACACGTTTATCCGTTTTACCTTTTGCTAAGACTAGACATGATAGTAATCCAAATATTTTGGCATGAAAATGGGTTTGAGAAATACTCTACCAGTTGTGAAGTGATTTTTTTTTCCTACCAGTTTTCCACTGAATATTTGAAGTGTTTGGGTTTTTTACCCAACCCATTTAAGTGTATATTTAAGTAAACTAGTAAATTTACATGTATGAAAAGTTCCATTTAAAATTTTCCCTTCAGTGAGAGAAAGAGAGAAACCATTCCAGGCAGCAGACATATAACAGATGCTATTCTTAACACGTACTGCACTACTGGACGATGGCTAGATGCAGTGGTGATAGCATAGCTATTATGGTGATAGAGCAGAATAAAAAAGAGATGTGTAAGTAATGTGTTAGCTTCCCCGCCCACCACCTTGGGAAGGAGAAAATTCTTAAGACTGTCAGCTATCTACATCATCATATACAGTCCCCACAACCACCCAGTTGAGTTTTGCGATTTGACCTTTCATCAGTTCCTTTGGAAAGTTGATCTGAGTAAACAGATACTTTTCTAACAGTAGAGAAAATCCTTCCTGTCTGAAAAACACATTTTCATTTTAGAAGGTAGGAAGATATTTTTGAGACCAATCAGCAGCTAGAGGTTGTGGGAAAAAAACTGGTAGGAGTTGTCCTTCTGGGCACACCCTGCATTGGAAAGCACAGGAAATGAACAGTTACTGTAACTGAGTTGTGCAGGGTATAATTACCCCTTGTGCTCCGAACAATTTGCCTTACTTCACTAACCACAATACAAATCTCACCTGAAACTCTGAAAGCTGTCTTAAAAAAAGAAGAGGCAATGTCCCTTAAACATCAGTCATTTCCACGTGCAGAAAATGTGATTGTTTTGCACGTGATTGCATTTTAAAACAGAAATCATTGCACAGAATACAGAATGGATTCAGTATGAACCTTCTAAAATAAATGAACCTTACTTTCTTTTGTATTTTTTAAAGGTCAAATGCTGCAAATACTGGCCAGATGACACAGATATATATAAAGACATTAAAGTCACCCTAATAGAAACAGAGCTCTTGGCTGAATATGTGATTCGAACATTTGCAGTAGAAAAGGTAAGTTTCCAAATTCAGTTTTCTCAAATACAATGGTATCTGCCTAAGCAACTTATACACAGATTCACCATGGGAAAGTTAAATCTTCTGACTGACATCCCGGGTTTGTAGCTATTTTTTGGGTAAACGACTACTGCCCTCTTACGGTAAACTGTGTTTTTCTTTAAATGCAGCAACTTTACTGTGCTTTCCATCACTGTTGGCCCCTGCCTGAGTTAGAAAAAGTGACGCTGCTTCCTAGGAGAAATCGAAGCCTCCCTCCCAGCAATCAATTGAAAACACATTCATGCTGTTTTCCTATCTTATGTTCCCCACAATCATTTTCTGTCTGTACCAGAGGCTGCGTGCACCATTATTCAGAAGTCCATGGTGAATACTGTTACCTGTTGGGCCAGTGTGTTCCTGGTCTGCGGAGACATAGTTGTAACAAACTAATTTTCTTCTCAAGGAAATCTCATTTTTCATGTGGAGTCTATCTTTATATGGAGAGTTCCAATCAGCATGTTGTATTACTGTTTATTAGAATAATGCCATTAGATTGATGCTTACTAGATCTTGTAGCTCTCCCAATCAGCTTACAATATATGGACAACATACAATTAACAAATAAAGTACTTACTGAAAATGAGAACAAGCAGGGTCAGTCAATGCTGAAGTGTGTCATGCATTTTGTGTCAGTTCAGGGGTTTTATTCGGAATTTATTAAAGGACAGAGGTTTTTTAGTTGTATGTATCAAGTCTTATTTGAGTTGCAGAACAACAAGGAAAGGGCCTCTTTGGAAGACTTGATATTCCTAATGGTGCACCGAAGTAATGTTCTCTCAATATCACCATGAGTAGATTTTCAACTAATTAGCTCAGAAAACTCCTTTTGATTTAGTTGCAGTACCTGTGATATACTAGTTCTGTCTAATGATGAAATAGTATTCAGTTATGATTTTGAAGAACATAGTATTTAGCATCAAAGAATCCTGCACATAGGTAGATGAAACTGCCGAAAAGACGACCCAGCAGGGTCTCTGTACGTACATCCACAGTAACAAAGGAATTAGATTTTTTCCTGGTTTATTCTTCAATCTAATACTTAAATATGCATCAATACAGCAACCTGCGGGTAATGATAATAGAATTATGTGGTTTGAATGAACTGAAATATTGTATCATGTTTACCACTATACATATTGTACATCAAATTCACTCAAGCCTGTTGTTTCCTTGCATTTAGATAGTTTTAATAAACAGATGATGAAACAGTGGCTGCACTTTGAAGTAGATGAAGCACTAGTTGATTTCTATTCTGCAAATTTTAAGCCCATGCTTTGATGTTAGCTTTTCACTTCTTAACTGGGACTGGAAAAAAAGACCTAGAGGATTTTACAGTTGAACATAACCAAACTGTCTTGAATAAGTGCATTAGAACAGATAGAGATAAAAGGCACTAAACATTTTATTTCTTAAAAAAAATCTCCATCTGAAAAGATTTCATTTAGGCACTGCTTTTTAATAGTTGGTAGTTTTTCAGTAAGCCTTTAAAAGCAGTGTCAGTGTAGTTTGAGTAAAGTACATTTGTTTTTACCCTATTTTCCCTACTTTTTAACTCTTCCAATGGTACTGGAAGGTCAAGTCTGTATATCTCTTCCACCATAATTCTCTCAAGTTTGTATTTCTGATCTACTGGGATTGATACTTTTCAGCCTCTCTAAGACAAGCTGTATGATGAGACAGGGTGTGCCCTAACCAAATCTGCAGATAATACTAAGTGAAGGATGGTGTTGAAATGCTGAACATTGGAGCCTCAGTTCCAAAGGACTTCAGCAAGAAGTTGGCCAACAGAAACTTTAGTAATTCAACAAGGAAAAATGCAAAGTTCTGCACCCTAGGTGGACTAACCCCATGTGTCAGTACAGGCTGTGACATCCTGGGACAATATCTGACATCCAAGATGATTGAGGATGTAGGACATATGAGCTTCAAGGGAAGGTTAAGAGCACTGGCCTTGTTCAGTGTGGTAGAGATGAGGAGGAGGGGTAAGGAAGATCTAACTGCAACCTGCAAGTACTTCAAAGATGTTTAGAAAATCAGGGGCACCAAATTCTCCTCATTCTTCTCAATGGTAGTGGATGCAAAACAAGGGGCAATGGCCAAGAAGTTGCAGCATGGAAGGCTTGCACTGGAAAAACTCCTTCAGGTGGAGGATAGTGCAGTGCTGGAGCAGGTTACTCAGAAAAGTTGTGACATCTCCATTCTTGGAGGTCGTCAGGGCTCAGCAAGACAGATCTAGTGTTGGCCACAGACCCACTCTGAATGGGAGGTTGGAGTGGAGACCTTCAGAAGTCCCTTCTGACCATCTTTTCTATTTGTGGATGAACATCTCATACCTGCTCCTAAAATACAAGAAGTTTATTTGTTTGGAGATAAATCTATTGTTTTGTTTTGTTTTGTTTTAAATGGCTATTTGGTAATTATTGAGGAGTAGGGGGATAATGCTAAGAAAATTGAACCCCAAGTTACACTCTGAAGACCACTTCCTAGATACACTTTATGTAGATTGCATAAGCAGCTCCTCTGGAGCAATTCCTTTACAGCACAACAGTTAGCTCAGATGAATTACTCAGAGACTAACATACAGCAGCAACATAAGTATTTGTAGCATTTTTTAACATCCTAAGATTTGTTAGCAATGTACACCATTTTCTGTTGGTCTTTTTTTCAGCTGAAACAAAAAGTAAAAAAAACAGTCTCTCCAACCTGAGCATATGCTTTTATGATTCATGCAGTTGTGTTGCTATTTTGGGTTTAGAAACCAGCAGGGAAGCTACAGACATGAAAATCAGTCTTTTGTAGGTATAATAAGCCAACTCATTATAAAAGTACCATATATGCAAAGCCTTTTCTTAGTAGCTGAGTGTTACCAATGATAGACAAAAATGCAGTCAGCATGACAGACAGCATTTTCAAAACTAGTGCACAAGATACACAGGACATACTCTGAGCTGGGCACATTATTTTGGAGGGGCAGTTTACTTTTTGTAAATTGCTTGAAAATCAAGGCTGCCTACAGCATGAAGAATTTGTGGGGAGTTATTCATTTCAGTCCTCAGTTTGTATAGTCATGGCATTTTTTTTTGTATGGGATCTTTGTTTCTTGGGGGATTGTGGGCAGTTGTTATGAGCAATGAAAAAGTGTTTGCGACATGGATGCCCCACCTATGCACAGCTATTTACAGAGTTGGAGGCCTTGCTTACAGTAGCAAAAAGATGTGTAAACTAACACACTCTTAATCCCCAGAGTACAGAGACCAAATTGTATTTTACTGTGTTTGCTAGACTGTCTTAAAATGCAAATTACTTTGTCTATTCCTGGGTTTCAATATGTTTTAAAATTGTTTTTTAGGCTAGAAGGTCATTTCTGTTGCAAGGCTGTGATCTCCTCAGTCTATACCAGTGTTGCATATCGTCTTGATCTGCTCCCTTGCCTTCCTTTTTGTGTCGCAGTTGCCGAGGCAGATGAGTGTGGATATTCCTCTGAGCTAATGCCCAGTCTCCAAAGACCCCCAGCCTGAGCTGTCAGAGTATCAGGCCTCCAAGATACACCAAGCCCACTTCAGTCATGTAGCACTGGCACAGCCAAAATTTCTCAACCACTGAATATCCTAGACTCTTTTAATTTGCATACTAGTAATAAATTAGGAAGTTTATATTATTTCATTATGCAAAGAGAATTAGACCTTTTATATGCAAACCAGCTCAAGACAGGAAATACATCTTTAAGAAGAAAAACTGTAAACCACCAGTTATTAATATCACTGACATTTAGTTCAGCCTAGACATGATATGTCATAATTTTGCTGTTTGCTTATGAAATATGCATGATGGCCTCTGGTCTGTGGATTTCTAATGAGAATAAAATACTGGCAGCTACATTTTTAGAGGGGGAAGGGGAAATACAAGCACTAAGAAAATCAAGCTTAGCATACACACCTCTAATATCCAGACTGCTCCAGAAAGTCATGTGGGAAATTACTTACATGATCAGCTTCTCATTCATACCTGTCTCACCATATCCATGTCCTTGTAGACTGTGGCAAATCACTTAAAGGGTGAGCATGTGGAGGGCTACAAACACAGCCCCTATGATTGGAGGTGCAAAAAGGTTTCTTACTATTCAGCTGTTTCTTTCAGACCAATGAAGGAGACAAATGATAAGGGAAATTATGCTGAAGCTGTGGTTCCCTGAAGTCAGCAGCAAAATACCTGTGGAGAGCAGCGGGGAAAAAAATGTCATCTGTGCTATATGTTCATGGCCTTGCTGCTGACCTGTTCTGTGATCATTGCGTGCATCTTAAGGCCACAATTTTCAAAGCAACCTAGTGCTTAAATATAGAGATGAGAGTCTATCTTGTTGCTAAAGGTTTCTAACCAATCTAGTGCTAAATTACTCAGTTTTGTTGTAAGACTTTGAAACCAGTTGATATGTAACCTTTGAACTTGCTCTCCGGCTATGAGAAAGCTCTCCAACAGTCTGTACAGATTGTATGGGTAGGAGGTGGATGCTTTTCAGCAAGGCTTAGGCTTTTGAAGTTACATTCTTATGATGTCTGTCATTCAATTTTTTTCACATTCCAGCTTGTTTTTCTTTTTCAACCCTTGACTTTTCAACAGAGAGGTGTTCATGAGATTCGAGAAATTCGGCAGTTTCACTTCACTGGCTGGCCAGACCACGGTGTACCATACCATGCGACAGGCCTGCTGGGATTTGTACGGCAGGTCAAATCCAAGAGCCCACCAAATGCTGGCCCTCTGGTTGTTCACTGCAGGTAGGTAGAACAGAAATCCCTCCATTGTGTTGTCCACTAAACTCAGGACCTACTTTTGCTTCTCCTGTACTGTGTAATCCATGCATAGGTTGCTAAAGCTGCTGGAGCTCTACCCACAATAACTTAATACCTAAAATACAAACAAGAATGGAAAAACTGAGCCTGAAATCCTGCAAATGCCTGAATGCAAGGCTCCATTTCAGTAATCATCCCACTGATCAAGTGCCTGTGAGATGAACTCTTACACTTTACATTTTCCATACACTGCTGAACATTAACTGTGCTCTTCTTTTACTTTAGTGCTGGTGCTGGCAGAACTGGATGCTTCATTGTTATTGACATCATGCTAGATATGGCAGAAAGAGAAGGTGTTGTAGACATATACAATTGTGTGAGAGAGCTTCGGTCTCGGAGAGTTAACATGGTGCAGACTGAGGTATTGTTAATCTACTGGAATACTGCCTTATGCTTTGCAGGAAAAAATATTCTTCTGGCCCATAAAACTAGAGCCCCTTTGTGGTTGGCACCATTCAGAGAATAGTTTATTCAATCATATGCAGAAAATAATCCACACACAAACCTGAAGAACCATTGCCCAAACAAATGCACAGTTATGCTGCACTTAAGGTTCACAGTGGTTTTTAAAAAAAAGTAAAATCATGAGTGTTTCCTCTCTGGGAAGGATTCATTCTGGAGTACATCTTGTTGAGGCTCAGTTATGTGATAGCACCTACAGAACTGTGCAGAGGAATGAAGAAACCAGAAACATTCTGAGTTTTATTATGGAGTGTTACTGCACTTCTGCTTGTACTTGTAACTAGTTTGAGTCAATGCTTCTATATTAATTTCTAAATGAGTGGGATAAAGTTTTATGAACTGCTGTTGTTCTTTCTGGTCTTGCTTCAGTGCTGGTAAAGTCAGAGAGAATTAGTGGCAACCATATTAGCTGTTATTTTTTATTTACCAAAATACTAATAGCATATGCTTTTTATATGAGCAATTATGCTCTCTGTGTCAGTAATTATTTTAATTGCTTTATCAGGAACAGTATGTATTCATCCATGATGCTATCCTGGAAGCCTGTCTTTGTGGTGACACATCTATTCCAGCTTCTCAAGTTAGGTCTGTTTACTATGAAATGAATAAACTGGATCCTCAGACTAACTCCAGCCAGATCAAAGAGGAATTTAGGGTAAGTCGCGGCTAGCATTACCTAGAAGCTATACAGTTCAGCTATACTAAAGACTTCTGCTTAAGTGCTTGCTTATAACCATGTGAATTTTGGACCAGGAGGGAAAGACTGCAAAAAAGGGAAAATAACATGTCACTAATTGCTGTTAAATTATGCTAAATCATAAAAGAATGCAATGGGGTAGTAGTAAAATCTTTTTAATCAAGGGAAGTTTGTCGATTCCTTCTGCTGTCCTTTCTCCAGAAGGCAGATTACTCTGCAGCTGTCTTTGAGGTTACTTTTCAGATCTGTATGCTTCCAGGATTTTTTGCTTCCAAACCCTGCTGACTGTGGTATGTTTTCATTTCTCTGCATATTGATTCCCACTGAAACTGAATGCTGAGCTGATCAATTCTTAAATATTTTGGGATGCTTCCACTGCTGTGTTAATTTTCTGTTGTATTGTTTACTCTTTTTGAAAGACTTTAAATATGGTGACTCCGACACTGCGTGTAGAAGACTGCAGCATAGCACTTTTACCACGAAATCATGAAAAGAATCGCTGTATGGATGTTCTGCCTCCAGACAGATGCCTGCCTTTCCTCATAACAATAGATGGGGAGAGCAGTAACTACATTAATGCTGCACTGATGGATGTAAGTCTCCACTACATCATTAATAATAAAAAAAGGAATAAGCAGCCCTCCAAACTCAGCAATGCCAGAAAGCGGAGTCAGCATAAGACTGAAATCCTTCTAGCTTGTTTTCCAAAAACAAAATCTTTAAACTTCCCAAGTATATTTAGGATCCCAGATATGTCCCAGCCAAGGTTCCAAAGCTGTGCTCAAAGAGCAAGTCAGGGAGTTTTGATAAATCAAATGCATCTGGATTTCTCCCTAGTGCTTGAACTTTTAACCATCTGGCCTAGGAAGAAAAGTTAACCTATTAAGACACTAAGGCAGTTAAATAGGATAATAGGGTTTGCAGCAATATTTCAGTTCCCTTTGTTTCTAATTTAAACAGTAATTAACAAAAAAAAAATAATTGTCTGTAAGGACAAGATAGTACACAAGCCATTACTTCAGTCTTTCCATTTATTTCTGTTTGCATGAATAGTTCCTCTTCATGTGTGTGGATTTCTTTTTCGAATGCATCTACGGTAATTCTAATCCTACTAATAAAGTATCAGTAAAAAGACACTTAAACTGCCTTTACAGTCTGTAAATATTTATAGCCTATCTTTGACAATCTAGAGCTATAGTAATTATGGTTGTCAAACACATAAACAAGAAAACAGAGATTAGTAAAGAATGAACACATTGTAAATGGCCTTTTTGAAAAGTGAATCTAGAGTAATAATAGTTTATAGCAGTTTTTGCATTTCTTTCCTTCCAAGTTCTCAAAGCATTTTCCTAAAATAAGCCTAAGTTCAAAACACTCCTGTGAAAAGGTAGGTGTATTACCTTTATGTTTATCCATGTAGAGAAACTGAGAACAGAAGTTTAAGTGACTTCTCTAGGTCCTCACAGTAGGTCAATGACATTTGATATTAGAACAGAGCTTCCTTGATCTGCAATTTAAAATGTTGCCATTACGTTGCCTTCTTTCCTGGACAGTTAGTACTGTTTTGTTCTGTAAATTAAGCGCTGCTCAGAAAGAGCAGTGCCTCAATATTTGCTTTGAAAATGCTTCCCTTCTTCACTGATGAAACAATGCGCTGGATCCAAAACTGTGTCTGGGCAAAAGAGTCCGAGGGAAGAGGTGATTTGGGTTGCCCTCCACCTGAAGCACCCTAACGAGGCTCTTGTAATATCCCTGCACTGACAGACAAGAGCAGACATTTGTCCCTCTCTCTACACACTCAGTCTCCAGCAGGCACGATGATGCGTTTCACCCTCTCTGCTTGCATCAGTTGAGATGCAGTCAGATCACCTCATGTATACCTTTAGAGCTCACTTCAAGCAAAAGGGGTAGCAAGCATAATTTTTGTTATTCAATATCAGAATGAGTTTGAGAATGGTTTCCCTAAAAAACTGCTGGGGCTTCTAAGTGAGGGAGTAATGGAGAGCCCTTTGAGCATTTCTCACCTGCATGCAACTTCCATCAAGACAGGACTAGTAGGATAGAAGGCATGTGACTGATGTACCAGCAGCATTGATACCTCCTGGTTGCAGTTTGCTGAAACCAAAACAAAGAAATGAAGTGTTGCATGTCTTCATCTGTACCCCAGAACACATTGGATTCATTTTCTGTGGTCTCTGAAAGAAAGATGCAAATAGCTGATCAGATTGTATCTCTGTCATGGTACAAGTACTTCAGTTCAAGGCATGTAGAGTCTTCCCTGCCCTCCTTAATAAAGGCAACAGCAATCCCTCCCAACAGTTGCCCCAGTATGGCCATGCTGGCCTTCAACAGTCATGAGGACATAAGTGGAAATTCTAGTATGAGATCCACAATGGAACAGTTCCACCAACAGCTCAGTCAATGACATACTCTGGTACTAAAAAAAACAAAGAGCACTGACATTTATCCCCTGCGTATCCTCACTGCTGTCAGATAGACCAGAATTTCAACAATATTTCTGAAAAATAACTAGATATTTCCTTTCATGGGCATCATTCAAATCAACAGCTAAGTGCAGACAGCCAAGATTAATCTGTCCATTAACAGCTCAAAACAAAACTGTTGCTCAGAATTTTGTAGGAGTTGCATTGGAGGCAAAAACCTCTGATGATTTTACTCTATGCCTGTGCATAAAATACATTTCAGAAGTACAACATCTGAAGAAGTTATATTCTGACCAAATACAGTTTATTAACCTTGAAGCATATAAGATCTCAGGAAAGAGCTGAAAACAATGTATTAATTATATAGAAAATAGAAATAATGCTTTCAGTTCCAAAGTTTGGGGGCTATGACTAGCATTCTGCTAAATGGATTTTTATTTCTTACCATTATTCTCACTGTCTCATTATTTCTTTGCAGAGCTACAAGCAACCATCAGCTTTTATAGTTACACAGCATCCCTTACCAAATACCGTCAAAGATTTCTGGAGACTGGTCTTAGATTATCACTGCACTTCAATAGTTATGCTGAATGATGTGGATCCTGCACAAGTAAGTCCAGAAAACTGCTCAATTCAAAAGAGGAGTGCTAGTGCCTCAGCATTTCAGAACAGCTCTAGGACATAATTAGTTTTATAAAACAACATTAAATACTAACACACTAAAAAATTGATTTGTAGCTTGCGGATACACGTAGGGAAAGAGGAATAAATCAGCCCATCAGCAGCATCTCCACCAAAATGTTAATGCACACACACGTAAGTGCATGCACCCATAATTTATTATGATAAGAGAACATGCCTTGGGAAGAACTGCTAAAAACCAGAAATGATGGTTGTAGAATTCTGACTCAAGTCTGAAACACACTAATAATAGCCAAAAGTCATAAACAGAAGCCAACAGCTATTCATTAGCCTGCCTGAAACAGGTCAATGACCTTGGTTTGCTTACCAGGAGGTAGGTGTTCCCAGTGTGAAAATCTGTGTTATGCTTGGCACAAAATGACATTGTTAGCAAGGAGATAGGAACTAAACAAGATTGGAGACTAAGCATCCTTCGGAAGAGAAAACAGGGCAACGAAAGATATGGAGGAATGTAGTTACCTTACAAAAGAGTTGTGAATGCTGTACATGTTCTTTAGAAAATTGGAAGCCCGTACCTACTGGTTTGGCAATTTAATCACTAGCATTAATCACTAAGCGTCCTAGAGCCTAGCTTGCAATTGCACAATTGCAAGTTCTTACACAGATATGATTTCCTTGGTTCCAAGAAACTGCACCAGCTGTCTGCTGGAATAATGTGGTGGTAATCTGGGTTCTTAATATGTAAATATTTGTTAATTATTGGTTAAGAGCAATTGTTACTTTTTGTAGCAGACTGCATGTCATTTTTATTCTTGATATGATCAATGATCTTTTCAGTTTTGTTGAGTATTGAACAGTTAGAAAAATGTTTCCTCATTTCTTTTTAACATGGAGAATTTTTTTTTTAAACATACTAATCTTCCATTTTTTCTTTCAAATGAATGTGTAGGAATTCTGCACAGTATTTTAAAGACTGAATTTCTGATTCCAAGCCCTTAACTGTCTACAGGGAGAAAAACAGAAATGAAAGACAAAACTTTTATTCATGAGTCTAAGATTATTTTCTGAGTGAATAAGGAAAGACTCAAGGGAGTCAGACTGTTAGGGACTGCTGAACAGAGTTTTTTTAATTTGTGGGCTGTGTTTTGAATTTACAATAGTGCATGGCTATTTCAAGCATTTATTGGCCTCACAGGCTTTTAAAAGCTATTGGGATATGCAGTTAATGCACCTGCTTCTGCAGTATGTTAAACCTCTTCCCTCTAATGTTAGTAACAATCTTTTCATTAGGAATAAATCTCAAAACCCACAGAGCAAACAGAAGTGGAGAGAGGGCAGAGCTTATTAAAAACACACATTACATTCAGATTTATTAATAATTACTGTTATCATTATTATTTATGTATATATGGAGTGTTTACTGTTCTGTTTAGATACTACAATTTATGTGGATTGTTATGCTCTATTGGGAAATTAAATTCAACCCTTCACAGTGACTCTGACTTAAAGAGAGTTGCTACCATCACATGCATGCAAAACGCACAGACCTAAATGCTTTTGGTTTCCTTAGAACTTGAAAATCTTGGCTTCCTAAAACAGCTCCAGCAAACAGCTCTGCTTATTATCATTTAAGCATTTTTCAAAGATTGGTTAGAACAGTATTCCTATGTATTTGAAAGTCATGTATTACATTGTGCACGTTAAATGATCTGAGCACTGGCATTTGCAATAGTTGTATACATTGTATTTTGTTTTAGACAATTTAGATTTAGACAATATTTGGAAAGAATTTGCTCAGCAGACTGAATCATGTGAGGGGGTTAAAATAAATAAAAATATATTTTCCTACTCAAAATTTCTGGTTTTAACTTGTTAAAGTGAACTCCTGCAAATCAGACCCTGTTCTCTTTTTAATTGATGTAGTAAATGATTATGTTTTCCTAAAATGTAGTCATCTCTAAACGGCTTTGTTGAGGACTAAGTGTTACAAGAAATGCAAAACAACATCTGGAGTAAATGTGATTTGTCAGCTCAGCTCTGGATTACCAACAGCAATGCAGCAGAGTGAAGACCACAGCTGTTTTACTGAATGAAATAAAATTCCAAATATGACATCAAGGCTCCTGCAAGCGAACAAAATTTCATGAGTTCATACTTAATTTTGGTGAATGCTTGCAAAAGCTACATGCTTGAAATGCTTTAAATATCCCTGGAAAAAATCATTAGGGTTTTTAAGGAAAAAAATGGACAAGCAGACTCTACCTTCAAAAAACTCCTTGCAAAGTGTTGATTTAATCTTTAAAGTATTAACACAGATGATAACTGGTTTCTGGATTAAGCCATCCTGATATTACTAGGCACTAAAACTGTGCAAGATAATGGTAATATTACTTTGTGATCTTTAGATACGTAGAAGTAATGTTTTCTGAGCACTAAAAAAAGCATAATTACTATTTTCAGGTAGCATTCATAAGATGAAATTGAGCAGTTGTTGAAAATGTAAAGCAATGCTGATATTAGCCAATGTCATCAGTCACGGGTGAAACATATGTGAAAAGTCTTGAGTTTTGAGAATTGATGCACCCTTCATAGTATAAAGCGCACCTTCTGATGTAGCTTGAATTATTAGCAACTTTTCAGGACCGTTGGAGATACCAGGCCTTTGGTCTTTAGGCTTCATGCCATCTCTGCGATATGGTAGTATTTGACAGCATCCCCCTGTCTTGTCATAATGTATTGCAGAGTTGATGCTGCGTGTCAGAAATGTGTTACTCCAAATACCAGAGAATGGTTAGTACAGGAGCAAGCAATAGCATGTTCAGTTAAGTGAAAAGGTATTTGTTTAAACTTGCTCAACACAAGTAAAAGCAGAATGCTCGAAACTGGTGGAAGATGGTGCACTGTGTATTTTATAAAGATATTGTGTGAGAATTTCAGTAATAAATGTAGCACAAAGAAAAAAATCTAGAAAAGTATATTGAGGCAGCATGAAATTGAAAGTGATTGACTGTGTTCTTTTCTGTTTGTGGTCTTCCATAGCTGTGTCCTCAGTACTGGCCAGAAAATGGAGTACACCGACATGGTCCTATTCAGGTGGAGTTTGTATCAGCTGATTTAGAAGAAGACATAATCAGCCGGATATTCAGAATTTATAATGCAGCCAGAGTAAGGATGTTACTTGCAAAACAATTCTGTCTCGGTAGATGAGTTGACTCTACTCAAATCACAAAAAATGAAAGTTAAACTCACATAAAACCATTCTCATTTTTCAGCTTATTTATTTGAAAGTGATGGTGCAATACTGAGTCACACCATAATCAATAAGAAAAAAGCCTTCTATGTGTAATTAAAGTAAAAAATACTTTAATGCCTATCTCGAGTATGTTAAATGCAAATGAAATAAATGCAATATTCGGATTGCATGGTATCCGAATTTGGCCAAGAGATGCCAAAATCAGTGCTGTTTTCAACAGTTTGAAATTAGCCACCTTGCATATTTGTATCCTGTGTCATGCGAAGAAAGCTGTGCACCAATACTAGGCGTGTTTTTCAATACCACTCCCAGGCTTTTAGTGAAGATCCTGGTCCCACTAATCGCACCTCATAATATATGTAAGCACTTCAGAGGGACAAGTATGTTCTCATATCCAGCTTTTATGCTCCCATAAAGTTGACAGAAGACTAAATGGGCATGTCTTTCAGGCTGAGTGAAAAAAAGATTCCACCACAGACCAAGCATCTCGTCCCATCCAGATGGAGGGAGCCTTTGCAATGGACTGGTATCAATCACCAAAGAACCATAGCTAGGAATAAGCAGCACTCCCTGCTGAAAAAAGTCAGGAACTGCCCTGAGATCTGGTAGCTCTCAGGAGAGTGAAAGGCCCCCAAAACACACCCAAAAACATGCTAATATATGAACAGGGAAGCAGATTGTAAGCTTCAAGATATTTCTTTAATACTATGATGGCCTTGCATTTGCAGTCAATGTGGCAACATAAAAACACAATCTCCAGCAGTGTTAATGTGAGCTTTAGCAGACGCTGGGTCTGGCTGATGTGCTTTGGGAAGAGGGGCTGTCAGCTGAAAGAAACTGGCCGGGAAATCAGTAGATACCAAATCTTGACATAAAGCAGACAAAACCCATTGAAGAACATATCTAATGCTGCATCCGCTTTGGTTTATTCCTTTATCTTGTTAATCTTACATCCTCTCTATTACCTCTTACTCTAGAGAAAAAATTGTAATGCCAACATTTCTGTGTGTTGCCCGTTTTAAAAGTGGCACTAAAGTGCCCTCACTTTGCACAGAAGTGAAAGTGGCAAATCCTAGACTACAAAACCAGTTTTCATGTATGTGGTTTTTATGCCCTTTTCAAAGGACTGTAATTTTCTGCCACTAACACTTGTTCTATGCTCCTTTTTTATTTTAAATCACCTTAAAGCGACTGTTCAGTAACGTTTCACGAAAGAGGTTCTGACTGCTGCAGTAGCACACAATAAAATAAAATGTAGTTAGATTTTTTATAAGCCGGAAACATCTGAGGGTTTTGTTTGTTTTTTTAAATGTTTTCTGCTTCAAAATATCTTGAGAGGTTTTGACCTTTCTTCGAAAAATCAACAAAAGCACGCAAACAGTCTTTGAAATGCTGAAACATATTTTTAAAAAGGTATATAATTAAAGTTGTGTTGCAGCTCCCTCTTTGCTACCAAGTTCCTGCTATGAGATTAATAAATTATTTCCTTGATCCTGCAGCTGTACCATTGCTCTATTCTAGTCTATGTGTATAGCACTCTGTTTAAAACCTCTTGTTCTAATAACTCTTTTGGAAGATAAAAGTCATAACTCCTCAAGGGCAGTTGCAATTACATTAGCAATTTGTCAGTAGTGATCTGCTTGAACAACTTTCCTCACTGATGCAAATACCTAAGTTATTTACCAAATAAAAGTTGTTATTTTTCCTCCTTGTTGTCTGAATCTCTACAGCCCCAAGACGGCTATCGGATGGTGCAGCAGTTCCAGTTCCTGGGATGGCCCATGTACAGAGACACTCCAGTTTCTAAACGCTCCTTTTTGAAGCTCATCCGCCAAGTGGAGAAGTGGCAGGAAGAATATAACGGGGGAGAGGGACGCACAGTTGTACATTGCTTGTAAGTACTGGAAACAGGAGAGAGAAAGCAAGGGAATATTGTTACAGAATTTGTGCTAGATTTTAAAAGATTTGTGAAGAGGCATCTGTCTAATCTGGAAGTGGATAAATAATACAACTGCTCATTTAAAAGCTTTGAATACAAGAGGAATTGTATGATTTTTATGTAGATTCATGAGTTTCCCTCTCTGTCCCTTGGTAGACCCCTATGAAAAGATGATGGGTACAAGTTAGCTCTATTTTATATAAAGGTGTCCAGTGTCTTTTGCAAATGGAAAAGATGCATATTTAATCAGAGTAAATCAAAATTGTACCTTCCAAACAACATACCTTTTATTTCCACAGATAAGGGCTGTAGAAATAAGTAGTATAGAAGGGATGATTCCTCTTCCAGACATAAAGCACAGCAGTAAAAGTGGCATGACAGACCAGTTATGATGGTCCTGTATTACCTTACCTTTCTCTAATAATGGTATATATTTTTGTTCTCCGGTGACCTTTGTGCTCCACTGATGCAGGCTCTCATCCACTCTGCGACCGTCCTTCTTTTGATACGGCTTAATACTTGCACATGCTGTTTGCCCTCAGCAGTAGCCAATCTTTTGAGACCAAGTCTTCGATGCTTGAAGTTGTATCCCTCTTCCTCTAAACATCTGTTTAAAGATGTTGCCATGATGGAGAAGGGACATGCTAACAGGAAAATCACTCTAATGCACTTTCAAAAGTTGGGACTCAATGTTAGAATGATGGAGAAGATCTAAGAGTGTATTAATAATTCCCACTATCACTGACCTTGAACAAGTCATTGCTCTTCAGTTTCCCCATCTGTAGAATGGGGATAATAATACTTTCATCAAAGGAGCATTGTGCGGTGTGATTAATTAATGTTTTGAGATCTTTAGCTGAAAAGACCCTTTTGAAGTGCAAATTACTGTTATCTCTGAGGTGGCTGATGATATTAAATAGTTGTACAACATCACACATGCGTCACTGGCAGGCAGTGAATAAAGAAAAAGCTCTAATATAATCCTTTTAAATGACTTTATTTTAATTAAAATTCTCAAAGAGTCCCACAATATCAGGCAATGTTTTGGCAGCAGAGAGCATTCTTTTCGTACTGCCTGGATGTGACAGATGTGCGACGTTGTATCTCCCTTTGAAAATCAGCCATTTATGAAACTGGTTTGAAAGACCTGCTACCTAACTAGTCTGCACTCTGGTAATTATTAAGGTTTATTATTTTTGGTGAAGCACAGCCTAAAGATTCTGATTAGAATAGCTGTAGAAATAATGTTTCCAGAAAGAAAGAGATTCTCTGGAAGATTAAAAATAGCTGGGGATGAAGTATTATTAAATACTGTATTTGATCATGCATATGAACATTTGTGCCTAGCTTCTGTGTTAGCAAGTCACTTCGGGTTCTCATCCTCTGATACTGTGGATGGAGGGTGAATACCTACACTTTTAAAAGTAGTCATTGCCAGGCAGCCGGCTCCTCTGCCTGCTGCCAGGGGGCAAACGCACCAGCCAGGGGAATATCACAGCACGACCTAGTGCCATGCTAAAGGTGGAGCCACCAGAAGGGCTCCTACAAGTGAGACTTTTGGCACTTGTGCTCTTCCTCTGAAATGCCTTTGGATCCAGGAGGAAAGCACCAGGATTTGGAGTAAAAGAACTCAAAGATCCACTTTCTCTAGAACACTTCCAGGCCTGATGCTCATTGCAACCTCGTGCGTTTGCAGTGCAAAGGGGTGTTGAACTGAATCTAAAAGTACCTTGTCCTTATTTTAGCATCCTCTTTGTGCTGTCTCAAGTGTTCACTGAAGGACGCTGCAAAACTCAGCCATTCAACTCCCTCCAGGCTTTCAGCCTGCTGAATTCTGAATCATAGGTTTGAGATCTTTCAGCCTATTAATTCCAATTTAAAATCGTGTTCTGCCTAAAGTTCAGCAGCCTTCAGGGGCAGGAATGTTCTGTGGTTTCTCCCTACTGGAACTCATGTCTTCTATAGCCACCCCTGGTGCTGTATGAACTTGTAACATAGAGTCAATTGTAACTGAGCCATTTTATCACTTTTATTGTAGGAATGGAGGTGGCCGCAGTGGGACATTTTGTGCAATCAGTATCGTTTGTGAAATGCTTCGACATCAGAGGGCTGTTGATGTATTCCATGCTGTGAAGACACTGAGGAATAACAAGCCTAACATGGTGGACCTTCTGGTATGAGCTTTTTAACTGCACCGCTAAATATAAAATGTTCCTTTTTCTCAGAAGACTCAGTAAGATTTCCAGGATTTGCAGTGGGAGTTGTTCACAAAGCAAGCAAGTCATTTTCAAAGGGGATAATGAAGTCACTTCACTTGTAAAAGTATTTTTACACTACTTTCTTCCCAAGGAGACTTTGTCTCTGTTCATTTGAATTTTTTAAGAGTTTTACACTTTCAGCCGAACATCCTTATTAATTTTCTTTTCTAGCAGGCTGAGCCAAATGGAGAACAGCCCTTGCATGGTAGAAATAATAGTTACGTAAAATGAAATGCCAGATTTCCAAATTATATATTTTATAAATAGCTTAATCGCCTAATATGTATCAAAGCCATGAATTTCAGTTTGACATCCAGAATATTGCATTTAATTATGGTTGGTCTATCTCATAGAAAGATTAAAGAAATTCAGAAACAAGGGGCCATGTGCAATTATTTTCCTAGAGAGTGTTTTATGAGCTTTTTTTTTAAAATGGAGAATTGCTGAAGTGCCAGCTGCTATGCCAGAAGAGCTGCAGAACAGCTTAAACAAGCAGGTTCCTACACTCCAGTGTGTAGTTCTGTACTTGGAGATGGGTGTAAAGTGATAACCTATTCTGAGGCCTGAGTTATAAAAGACACTGTTTTACAATGTCCTGCTGTAGAGGTGACTGCTTAAGAGGCAGCTGTATTTGATTTAGCATCATAGGCAGGAGGAAGCAGCATCAGGGCAGCTTCAGGGGTGCTAAACCAATCATCTGAACTAATTTTGCAAGCTCTGGTTAAAAAAGTTTGGGTCATATTCAACATCTTTTCTACAGAGTGCCCAGGGTGAGGCAGGAGGCATCTCACAGAGCTGGTCCAGCCTCTTGGAATTTTGGGAGAGATCCCTCTCTCAGATAAGCTACTGAGATATGGGTGTGAAACACAGTGGAGAATGGGCAGAAAGCAGGAATTTCTTTTGGGAAGAGTGAAGCTTTCAGGCTCATGTGTAGATGGGTGGGGTTAACCACTTCCCCACCACATGGATCACTGCACCTCATCTGTCCCATAGAAGAATGGCTCCCACCACGTCCTCCATCGCAGTGCTCTCATCTAGCCTAGCTGTGAAGTCCCAGACCCTCCCCTAAGCCCTGCTCTGGCCAGGCTCATGGAAAAAAGCCAGATGTTGCCAGCTGTGCAAAGCAAGGAGGGAGTTTACAAGCAGCACCACAGGGCCTGTGGAACTGTGAACCTTGTATCGGTGAGAAATTATCAAGGTTTCGCAGTGGCAGGTGGGTTGGCTCCTCTTCCTCTAGTTTATATTCTCAGGAGAGGAATCATCATGCTGAGAACCATACATTTTTATTTCCTAGATATTAAGAAAAATGTCCTACTTCTTCATTCAGGTAGTGTAGTTTGGATAGAGGCCTGCTGTTCTCCATTCTCCCAGAGCTTAAGTCCACAGAACTCACTGATCTCTTATTCATTTGTTTTATAGAAATGAAAAGAAAATTATCAGTGTGAAGATGTACAGTTGAAGAAAATGCTCTCTATAAATTCCCATTTGTGACAGTTCTCCAGGTATAGATTTGTCAGGCAGCTGTCTCCATTTTTGAGCAGAGAATTTTTTTAATCAAAAGCTAAATGTATTATTTTAGAATATAAAAACAGCTTTTAGTAAATTGAGGATGGTATTGAGAATGTCTGGATGGCATTGAGAGTCCTTGTAAGGCCTTTTCATTAGGAGATTTCAAAGCACTTGTGAAGGAGATCAGTACTGTTTTCCTTATTTTACAAACAGACAACAAAAGCAGGGGACAATCAGGATTTTTCCCATTACCATGTAATTTGCTGGCAAAGCAGGGTTAGAACCACATCTCTTTGGTCTTGGTCTGCTACTTTGTAGAAACAAATATTTAAATTAGCAAGGTTTCAATTTCCATGCAGATTGTTTCATGGTAAAAGGGAATTGGGGACACTTGAGTTCTTTTCCTGATCCTGTTACCATCTTTATCCTTTATGACCTTATATGTTAATGTGTCTTTGCCTCAGTTTCCATATCTGAAAAATGAGAACAATAATATTCATCTACCTTTGTAAAATTTTGTGGTAAAAGATGAAGTGCTCAGAATTATAACAGTATTTCACAAAAATAGTTTCAAGACTGCTTTATCAATACCTGTTATGCACTTTCTGACTAGGTGAAGGGCAATCTTTACAGTCCATACTTAGACATTCACCTCTTAATTTCATTGAAACCTTTGGTTTTCCTGCAAGTGCAAAAATCTGAATGCCACATCCATGCAATATGGAAATCTATGAAATTCTTCAGCCATCATACAAAGGTGACAGATGGTATTACAAAATGTCTATTACAGAATGCCCAAAGCATTTTGTGATAAATGTTATTGGACCTACCAATAGGTGTCCTAGAAAAAAAAAATTAAATATACCTCTCTGAAGCTAGCTAACGCAAAAAGACTTTTAATATCCACCATCAAGTGAATAATAAAAAGGTAGAAAGGACACACATGAGTGAACACAGTGGGAAATAATATATGTCTGGTCTTTAAGACAGGTATTTGGTTTACTAAAACTCACAGTTATTCTGCTGGATCAGTAAATCAGCATAAAATGAGCATGGAAAAATGGAAATAGATGAATGGCTGATCTGTTGTTTTGATCTGTTGTGTAGTTATAGAATAATTTTCATTTATTTAGAAACATATATGCAATAAAATCAGAAAAGGAACCATTTACATAATACTCCTTTCTTTCCTCTCTTCTTTTTTATTCTTTTCTCATTCTGAAGAAGACAAAAGCAGTTTATGAAACCCTGCAGGATCTTAAAACCTCACATACAACTCTTCATAACTTAGGTGATATGTGCACCAAAGATTTGTTTTCTTCTGAAGTGACAGCTCTCAACAAAAGAACTTAGAAATTGTCCATGCTTGTTAATGGCTTTTTGATTGTTGTAATATTATTTGATCTCTTGCATGTTAAGGTGGACTCTCTTCTCAGCTAAAATGTGATCCAAAATCACAAGTACAGGCCAAAAGAGTTAATCCTTTAAAATGTTTGCTTCAGTGAAAAGGAGAATATATCTGAAGTGTAATTGTAATCTTCCTACTTGCGATGTTGGGAAGGTGAAGGCTGAGTGCTGTCAGCTAGTTAAGTCTGTTGTTGTTCCTATATGATAGTACATGCTTAGTTATCTTTTATTAATGGATTAAAGTGCATAAGACAAAGAGGCATTTCAGTGGCAGAAATAGTCATAAAACTGTCAGATATTTCCAAACTGAATTTTTAGAAGCCAGAGCCCTTGGATTCAGGGAAGACACACCTACTATTTCTTTCAGCTTTTTTGTTTAATTTAAATGTTTGTAGTATTGCTAAATATTGCGAATAGCAAGAATGAAAACGGAACAGGGGTATGTGTGCGCACACAAAACTGAAGTCATCAGTGACTGCATCATCTAAAGTTGCAGAGTGGACGAAGGTCAGTCAAAAGTATTGGCCTCTGTACCGCTGAAGATGTGAAGGGGGCGAAGTCACAACCCTTCGTGTCTGAAGGATGCAGACTGGATTTGCATGCCACGGAAAGGGGATTTCCCTGGGACCTGCCCAGTTTCCAAGCAGTTGCAAATAAAACCAGCAGGTCTGTGTTTGAAGCACAGGGTTAGCACTGGAAAATTTAGCCTGGGTAACAGAAGAGACATCAAGAGCCTAACTTATGCATCACCATTAATTGCTAAAAATCAACTGGAATTAATCCAATTAATTTAGGCCAGGACTGATCTGACAGGCCTATTGCACTGGGAGAGGACAGTATTTTGGTGTGGGTTTGGGCTGCATGTAGAGGAGGAACAGTAAGCAGCTCTTGCCCTGATTTGTAGCAAATGTATGAATGACATTAAAATAGAAGTTATGATCTGGGAAGTACTAGACACTGGTTCTATTTTAAGATAAACATTTCTAGGGAGGAATTTCAATAACTCCAATTCTGGTGAAGTGCTACGTGAGCATTTTGACAGATGACAGAACAGTCGCAAGTCAATTTACTTACGTATAGTCAATTTTTCTCATACAAGTGTATTAAAGTAGCTAAATGTGCATCTAATATGAGCAGTACCATAAATTACTGTGTGTAGTGTCTATTGTCTGGTTAATATAAAGATTTTCTTATCTGAATACAAATTGGATTTGCAAACTGGTTCCTATTGACAACAGCTGATAGTAAATAATTTTAACAGAAGAGAAATATTGATCCCCTTAATTAAGTTACTTCAATAACTGACTTTTTGTGGTTTTCTTTTGATTTTTCAGGATCAATACAAATTCTGCTATGAAGTGGCTTTGGAATACTTGAATTCTGGCTGATTGCATAAACAGCATAGACAAAGTTCCTCCTTTCACCACCACAAACAAAGCAAGTCACTTCACAATATCTGTGTAAATGAGATGAAGACTTCTCAGTGTTATGCTTATACTGCTTTGTATAATTGGCTCTTTTTAAGAGCCCAAAAAGTTGTTTATAAAACTGCTTGCACTGCCCGTTTTCCACTCTAATGCCGCTGCTTGACACCCATATGAACATACACCAAACCACATGGCAGTTGTTGAACACTGTATTCATACGTAGCCATTGATGTGGTGAAGCAGCATAGTCCTCTGGTAAATAAGAAAGCACAATTATATTCTTATGAAGGAATTTGTACTTTTCTGTTATATTTCGTTGCCTGTGATTCTCAGTTATTGTCACAGCCTAGTGTACATTTCTGTTCTGTGGAGAATGCTGTCTGGCATTTTGATAATATATGATTTTAGTTACATTTGTATTCTAACACGTGCATAATAAATGAATCATACATAGCTTATCTGAACTAATGGAAAGACATGTACCAAATCATGTTAACTTTGTTGAGTTGTAATTTCTATCCACTTTGTACCATTTCAGAGAGAGAATCTTGATAGAAATACAGTTAGAAAATGCAAAAGACAGGATGCTCAAATTAATATATCCAAAGCTTTTTCATTTGTTTATATTGTAAATATTTTTTGATTTCATCAAATTATTTATTCATTAAAATGAATTTTTTTGTGAAGCACAGTGAGTGACAATCATTTTTATTAAGCCCTGGAAATGCTTACTGTATGATAGTGTAAACATTTGTTTACCTTGTATGGATTCTCAGCTCAATAAATAATTACATACATGATAAAATCTTGTTTAATATCTCTTGGCATCTGAGTGCCTTCAGCTAAGCGTCTTTTCAGATTAATTCTTGTAAATACTGAGCTACCTCCAGAGCATGTTTATTGTGTGATCCAGTGTTAATCCAGCCAATACCAAGGTGTGCCGTGCCAATATATATAAAGAGGTGACTTGTGTGTTTAAAGACGCATGGGCACAAATGCAGAACCTGAAAGTTGCCCTGCTGCATGAAGAAGAGATTATGTTTGGCTTACAGTATTCAGTCTTGTCACAGCATTCCTCTGCAGCCCTAAGCATGCCTTGCCATTCACTTTGAGTCTGCTGCTGTGAAAGGGGTGATGGTGCATTTGTTCTTAGGAAGAATGACTGCTGTGAGGGGGAAGTAATTCCTCGTGTTATGGATACCAGTACTAGAATGACTGGGGGGATTAAAAAGTGAATAAAACTGCTGTGGTACTAGGGCTGTTACCAGTACTGCCAGTGGACCGGTTTACACTACTAAAGCTCTTGCCTGTCCTGAGAATGGGTCTACTGCACTTCCCATGGCCTTTGGATGGTTCCCCTTTCTGCCAAGCACTTACCAGTGTCTGAACAGGCTGGGACTTGCCTCATGTTCATGGATGCAGGAAGCACAGCAACAAAGCAGCAAGAAAGGGGAATGAGCCAGCAATGGCTTGCTGCACTGTCCACTGGAACTGCAGATCTTTCTCTCACCCAGAAGTGTCAAGGAGACATTGCAGACAGAGCAACTGCTCAATACTGAGGCCTTCCAAAGCTATATGGGAAACCCCATGCAAGGAAGCGGCAGACTGCACAGTGTTTCAACTCTTAAAAAGATCCTTTTAATGCACTAGCCATCTGGAATGAGGGCAGTATCTATATAAATGTATTAGTCAAAATGTTTTGAAAATTTCTAAATCTAGAGATCCAGCTTGGACATAATGACTCACAGCTTGTCAACTGCCAGTTCAAAACCACTACAAAATTCCAATCTAAAGACACGAGGATAGGCTTCCTCTGGAGCTGGAAAGCATCTCTTTTAAAATTGCTTTAAAATGTAGCTGGCAGGTACTGGCCATTGCTATAAATTGCACAGAGGTACTGAAGAACTTAGGAAAAACAACCCCAGCTCTGAGAGAAATTATGGTCCTTGGATAAACCCTGTAGAACTTCAGCCTGTTGCAGAATATGCTCTGATTCATTTGGAAACCCTAAGGTTAGGAAACAAAATCCATACCTCTAACATCATATTCTTCACAACCAGCTTGACAGGCCAGGTATGCCAGCCAAGCATGCTTCTTTGTAATAATTGTGGGACACTAAAAAGTTGGGTTACATGATCTATTTATTGAAATATGCCTGTATGTGTCCAGTATCTCCTGATGCTTTAAAAAGTATAAGTAAGATGGATAAGTGTGCTGAAGGAACCCTAGGACAAAAGGTGACGCAGGCAATATGATCCCAAATATGAATGACATTTATTGAAATGCAGCAAGAATCATGGCAATCTCTCCCAAGGACGGACACTGCCAGTGTCTGCCAGACATTATTTCAGCTGCTGTACTCTTGGAGACGTACTTTGCACAGGTAGGTCTTTGGGGATGAGAGGGGGAAAGGAGACAAGGAGGAGAGAGTTCTGCAGTGTTTCTTATTGTTTTACTGATATTACTTTTTTTCTTGTTCTTCTTCAGACATAGGCATAGTCAAACCCATGTTACAGAGTTAGTGTGATGTTGTCCCAAAAGGCATTCTGTGAACTACAATGCCTTAAAACTGGAGCCAGCTAAAGAAAGCACACCAAGCAGCTTTGTGTCCTCACTCACATACTACAGCTATCAGTCAAAACAAATGATAGAGAAATCCAGGCTTAGGTAAAACAATATTTTGTCAAGAGGAAAAAACAGATGAGGACTTCAGGAGTTATGAATAGAGAAAACATAAGGAATCAGGAGCAGAAAGAAGAGATGAACGTGGGGGACAGGTATTCAAGAAGCAGCATGGAGCTTATGATAGTTACCTGGAGGGTGGCATTTTAGAGGAGACAACAGAAAGAAAACAGCAGTGACAGCTACTTTAAGTTTTCGTAAACCAACTTCCCTTTTTAGAAGAAAGTTACACAATTACAAGCCCAGTACAGCTGCAGAACTTAAGGAGACATCAGCCCTAGATTGGGAGGAACAGAGGAAGGGATGTCTTCTTCAATCTCCAGTATATGAGGTACATAAATGAATAAAGAGATACTTTGAATGGTTAGTGTTATGGGTTTGTGTGGCACGGGGGTTTTTTTTGGTAGCAGGGGAGGGGCCGCAGGGGTGGCTCCTGTGAGAAGCTGCTCGAAGCTTCCCCGGCTCCAAGTCGGACCCGACTCTGGCCCAGGCCGAGCCCATCAGTGACGGTGGTAGCACCTCTGGGAGAATGGATTTAAGAAGGGGAACCTGCAGTGAGTGGGGGGAGTGGGATGTGAGAGGAACTCCTCTGCAGACACCGAGGACAGTGAGGAGGAAGGAGGGGGATGAGGGCTTGTCCCTGCAGCCTGTGGTGAGACGGCAGGCTGCCCCCCCCAGCCCATGGAGGGGAGTGGGGGAGTGGAGGCCCCCCAAGATGGCCGTGACTCCATGGGAAAGCCCGCGCTGGAGCAGTCTGTGACTGAAGGACTGCAGCCCATGGAAAGGACCCACCCCAGGGAAGTTTGGGAAGAGCTGAAGCCCACAGAAGGGACCCACATCAGGGAAGTTAATGAAGAACTGCAGCCCGTGGAAAGGACCCACGTTGGAGAGGTTCATGGAGGACCATCTCCCGTGGGAGGGACCCCCCGGTGGAGCAGGGGCCAAGTGCGGAGTCCTCCTCCCCCCGAGGAGGAAGGAGCGGCAGAGACCAGGTGTGGGGAGCTGACCCCAACCCCCATCCCCTGTTCCCCTGCGCCGCCGGGGGGAGGAGGTGGAGAGAACCAGGAGTGGGGTTGAGGGCTGGGGGGAAGGTGTTCTAAGGTTTGGGTTTACTTCTCAGTGTCCTTGTTTTGTTTTGATTGGTAGTCAATGAAATTGATTTTGTTTCTTCCCCAAGTTGAGCCTGTCTTTTGCCCATGACCATCAGTGATGAGTGATCCCTCCCTGTCCTTATCTCAACCCACGAGCCTGCCTTTGTATTTTCTCCTCATCCTGACGGGGGCAGAGGGAGTGAGCAAGCGGCTGCTTGGTGCTTTGTAACCGGCTGGGCTGAAACCACGACAGTTAGCCATATGTATCACACAACTCATCATCTCTCCGGGATTTGAAGTAGTGATTTTTGCTAAGCTATTCTGAAAGAGCAGCAATGGGATGGTGAGCAAGGTGATTGCATGCAGGTATTCTGTATCTTTTTAACAGCAATGCTTCGGACAGCTTCCTGGGCTTTTTATCAGCAAAATGAGTATCACCAGCAGGATAGCGTCACAGAGTACTCACCCAAAGCTTAAGGACTACATATAGTAAGATTAAAAAAATAAGCATAGAAAAAACTTCCTACCTAGCTGTACACAGTGTGGCTCAGAAGGGTCCCCGTGCCACAAAGACTTGATCTGAAGCTATGGAGCATCAAGACCACCTTCATTTTGGATTTCTTCTTCAGCTGGTTAGGGCTCATCTTTAATATCTCTGAAATGTTTGCTGCTTGTTTCACTGTAGGTGGGTGTTCTCCCAAGTCTAACTGCTTAGTAAAGGAAAGTAAGTGATTTGAAAGTTTACTTGAGGTTCTACAGCCTCATTAGTTTTCTGATTCAAAGGTAGTTTGGTTGCTCTGCCTCCCAGAGTAGCTTCTCCATGTAATTGTGCATTTGCCTTCAGAAACAGTGAGGTATGTAGGCAGATCACTGTAACAGAATGATTCGTCTTATCATTTTACATTTATTGTTGGTTTTACACTTATTTTATCAACTTGGAGCTACTTGGAGCTTTTTGGAACTACAAAATCTCGTGCAGCCCATATCTGATGCCAGACACTCAGCTTTATTAAAAGAAAAATAAAATTAGGAATAGAAGAAAAATATACAGCTTAATTCTGTTGTTTGATGCTTGTTAAAGAAGCCAATGACTGCTGTCATTTTGGGGGCAGAGTACCAGTAAAACCCAACAGACCATGTGAAAAATAAGGCTGTTTCTATTGGAGCTCATTTGTTTGTTTGTTTTTCATAGCCTAGACCTTGTCTATATGGTGAAATTGTAAGCTGATTGGGTGCATTTGCATTGCCTCAGCCATTCACATGCTCTACCTGTGGGAGCTTTCCATATGCCACTGGCATGAGGCACTCACCTTCAGCATCCTAGCCCACTTTAATGAAGGAACCTTTCCAAAACCTTGTCAACCCTTTGCAAACTGCAATAAACAGTAACAGCAAAATGCCTTCCTCATCCCTGGTGGGAATTTCCAAGCAGACTTTTCTGTGGAATGCTGAAAAGGCAGCTCCTGTGCTGGTTATTTCCCCAGATTTGCCTGATCTGCTCTAAGCCTGAAAGCCAACCCCTGCCACCCCCACTTCCTTCAGTCCACCTCTCCAGCTCCTCACCCACTCTAAGGGCAAGGCTGTCCCATTTCCCTGGTCCAACCTGACCGGGCAGAGCAGGAGAGCTGCAGTGCTACACTGCTTTCAGGTCTGTATCTTCCATCAGAGCCTCCAAGGGCCCTCCTGGAAGATGTATTGCCTCTGGTGCCACAGTTCTGCCTCTCATACCAGGATCATGTATAACCCGCCCCATGAGCCTCCATCCAGCTTCCCTCCCAGTCCTGTCACTGCAGCACATGATGCTCTTTCCAGGTAATATAACTTGAAATAGGTGGAAAGAAGATGTGAGGCTGGAGGAGGTTGGGGTCTGTAAACACCCTGCCATGATTTTGTTTAATATTTTTGATAGTACCTGATGCACAAAAGGTGGGCTTTTACAATGAAGAGTGAGAGCAATGTTTGCTGTAGCTTGTCTAAGGGAATGTGTCAGGGGAGATTATTATCTCATGTTCATTGACAGTCTTTCCAAGCAATGGTATTTTACTTCTGAAACTCTTCTATTGATGTGTTTTCAGTAGCAGACTTTTAATTGTATCTCTACAGTCGTGATATTTCTGGTAATTGGGTTGTTTGTGAAGATGTGCTCAGGGACCACAATTAAAGCATAAGTCTCATTCATGCTAGACATACATTAATCCTGCTGCCAGGCCTGAGTAAATGCAATCAGAACTCCTAGTCCTACAAACATTTACAATAATATCCTCTTATCTAATTCCACTTGCATAGAAAAAAATCAATCTGATAGTCACACACCTTTTGCATCTGAGCTCCTAAGTCCTTGTACATGTCATATCATGATGCTGTATTGGGTCTGGCTGGGATGAAGTTAATTTTCTTCATAGCAGCCCATATGGTGCTGTATTTTGGATTTGTGACTAAAAGTGTCGATAGCACACAAACATTTTAGCTATTGCTGATCAGTGTTTGCACGGCATCAAGGCCTTCTCTGTTTCTCACTCTGCTTCCGCCCCAGCGAGTAGGCTGGGGGTGGTCAAGAAGTCGGGAGGGGACACAGCTGGGACAGCTGACTCCAACTGACCAAAGAAGGGATATTCCATACTGTACAACATCATACTCAGCAACAAAAGGGCGGGGGGGGGGGGGGTGGTGGGGGGTGGGGAGCAATTTCTAGGAGACTGGCTGGGCACTAGTCTGCTTGTGGGAGGTGGTGGGTGAATGCCTTTGCATCAGTTGTTTGGGGGTTTTTTCCCCCTCTCTTCTTCCTCTTTCCTTCACTTACTAAACTATCTTTATCTCAGCCCATGAGTTTCCATGCTTTTGCTCTTCCTATTCTCTCCCCCATCCCACCAGGGGTGGAGGGATTATGCAAGTGGCTGTGTGGAGACTTAGCTGCTGGCTGAGGTAAGCCCACCACAGATGGCATAGAAGTGTTTGTAGGACTAAGGTCTACAGCTGTCAGTCAATGATATGCTTCAATAAAAAGTTTTAAATATGAGCTAACTTGTCATAAAATGAATAGGATTGCTGAGGTGCTTAAAAGTAAGCCCATGATGTATGTTATTAAAAGCATGTTTTTAAAATGATTGATCCACTCAAGTGATAAAAACATGGAATTGAATTGTGTGTGGTGGAAAATTTGGGGCAGATACTTGGCCTTCTCTGTATATGTACAGTATTTCATCCATTTTAAGTGTTGTCTATAACCAGCAGTTACTACCACAAAAAAACTCTGCTAGTGTTTTTGCTATGCCATGAATGACCGTTACAGGTGCAGCAGAGTCCTGCCTGAGAATTTCCAAACCTGCATGACTGTAGACGCTGTACAAGGAGGTGGCATTTGACCCTGATGAGTTGCTCCCACAGAAGCTATTAACTTCAGATAACTCAGAATGCAGAGCACCATGCTGGATCATGTACTTAATACTCATATTACACATCGGGTTAGTTATTACAGCCTCTGAAGAGGCATTGGGATGTATCCAGTCTTGTTACTCTCTGTATTTGTGACCTTTAGAAGTTGAGCTGAATGCATAGAGAACTAGCCTACTGTTGTGTCCCCTTGAAATTCTGATTTATACGGTATGTAACTATCAGCCTATAATATAAAGCCTTTTGAGGATGAAAAGTCTTGGGAGTGAAGTATAGTTACTGCCTTGCCACATGAGAAATGGGATGAAATTTGATGTTGGTCCTTGAAGATTTCATTATCTTCTCATCTCCATGTTATCCAGTCTACGTAGTTTGGTGGGAACACCTGTGAAACTCTCACGCAGCCGGGTGTAAGGAGAGTGACCTTTGTTGGCCATGTACAGGAATTTAATCAATATTACACACCACATAAAACAAAATGTAGCTTTTCCGTTACAGGGGATCAGCACAGATTCAGCCATGCTGGTGGATTGCAGCCTTGTATTTTGGAACGATTACAGTCTCCATCTGAAAACGACCAGCTTTTTAGCAAACCCACAGAGACAGCACAGCTAAACTGTCTGGCAATGGCTTGCAACTCTTTTGCTTCATGATATGCAGTTTGTGAATACATTTGCTTTCTCATAGTAGGATAAGAGCAAAATACAAGCCATCCCCCAAACTAGATACTTTTCACATCCTGGTACTTCTAGGCTGGCTGTACCAATCTCTGTCGAGATCTAGCGAGAAGATAGGACACGCATAAATCTGTATCTCTTTCAATGACAATGAGTGAATGAACTGCTATCAGTCTGCCTTCTTTAGGCTGCCTAGTGTGGAGCTATGCCTCAGTCTGGCAGCCAAAAGTGTCAGTAAGTGAGTGCTGTTGTAATTGATTTGAATAAAAGCTTTTGGTATATTAAACTGTACTGTCTTTCTATCAGATGACAAAGCCTGCTGGTCAAGTTGAGCTTTCCTCTCCTGTTGGCACTCGTCCCTTCCTTCCTCCCTCCCCACTGCCAACATCTCCTCTTGCCAAATCACTCTGGCCCACATTCTGAATATCTGACTACACTTCAAGGATCGGTCTGTGGTCATTCTGTGTCTGTTTTGATAGGTGGCTTTGCCAAACACGTGTTCTCCAGCGAAGGCTCTCATTCATGCTAACAGTATTGCTCTCCCGTCTGCCATCCCACCACATCTGTCAGCAGCGCAGCCAGGGCAGAGCGTCATCTGCTGAAGGTGGGCAGTTTTATTGGTTTGGATGGTGTTTACCTTCTGTGTTTTTAAACAGAGCATTCTCTCCCCTCCCAAAACCTCTGCCAAGAATGCTCTTTTTCAACACATGGGCTCGTTGCATGAGGTTTCCATTTAGCCGAGACTCTTAGGAAGAATTAGACACCCTCCCCTAACCAGTACTGCTGATACAACTGCGATTTCATTTGTTACACTTCATCTGGACTATAGAGATATAACTTAGTCCAACCTTGCACATAAAGCTACTAAATACTTCTTGTAACCAAGCAGTCAGAACAATATTATAATGTAATTTTCCACAATCAGCTGTGTCAAATGTACTGAGGTTATGGTGGTTACCTTCTAGAGGCGGTAGGGCAAGAGCTGTGTCTTCCCATTACAACTGATAAATGGCTACATGATTTGGCACCAGATTATTCAAGCAGACAAATTAACTTCAAATATTAATACATTCAGCAGCCAGTCAGACAAATTGCTTGTTCTACAAGTGCCAGAGTGGTCACAGGGGGATTTTCCTTCTGCTTTCAGGAAACCTAACCTTCAGAGCACTGCTCAGCCAGGCCAGCAAGCCCATCAATCAGCTAATGAAGTTGGCAGCAGTTAAATGGATCTTCATTTCTCTCTGGAAAGGGGCGGGGGGGTAGAAAAAAAGACTTGGCCAACTTGGCCAATGTCTACCAGGGTTGTCAGAAAGCTGTATTTCGAATGAAACACACGTGCCAAGGCTCTGACTCAGTCATTAAATCATGGCCACTTGACCAAGGACCTTGCTAGGAGTCTGCCTACCCCAAGACTGTTTTCCTGTGGCGACAGTGATGGCCACAGGGTGAGTCATCCTCAAAGGAGTCCATCTGCCTCCACAGGCTGATGTAGATGGTGTATAGGTAACAAGGCCCACCATCATGTCTCCTCTCCTCTTGCATATTTTACACCTAAATCCTCTTAGGAAGGATGAACCTACTGGTTGGTTAGATTTAAAGTAACTTGCTATATGACAATATAACTTAAACAATTGGGGAAATGGAGTTATATATATATATGTAATTATAGCAGTAGGTTTAAATTAAAATGCTCTTATCAGTTAATGAGAATGAAAAATCCCTGGATCACTTTAACTCTTTCCAGTTTTCAAGCTTCTGCACATTTACGTATTTTTTGAACAGCAATGTTCTCTTAAAACTGATGGTAACTGAGTTGAATATGGACTTGGAAGCCAGTCTATCGGTGTAGCATATCACTAGATCAAATAAACTAAAAGGAAGAAATACATTACCACACATGACACAACACTGGCTGTGTGAAGTAATTATTGTGCTCTTTGTACTCACTTAATTGTCTGGTTGTAGAGCTTCAAAAAACACTTCTAGTAAGGGAATATTTGAAGAAAGCCTTTAGGGGCGAAAACAAGAGACAAGATGACTGTTGCAACACAACCAAGATAAGATTACAAATATAAATTCTGTGTTCAACAGGCGGAAAATGTTTTTATAATTTTATCATTGTACTCAAGGCTTCCCTACAATTTATACCTTCATTGAGTATGAATACATTTTCTATACAACATATGGCAATGAACTAAGCCAATCAGGAGGCACAATTTGTGTTCTGAGCACTAGAGCAATTTCATAAATTATGCGATATATTTTGTCAGTAAATGTATAGATGGGAAAGTCATTAACATCACAAATGACACCTTATTGCTGTATATGTTAGCATATTTTTTATTATAACTCACAGGTGTGAAGCTCTAAATACACTTCGCATGGTGATGAGATATGTGCATCCAACTTACTTGATCTGGCTTCTAGAAGACATTTAACTGTACTTACCCATGGGGATGGGTTTGCTCCACCACTGGACTTTGAATTAGTTGCATTGCTGCTCCAGGACTAGCAGTAACCTGAAGCAAGCCATGGTCTGCTACCCATGCGGTGCATTCACATTACTGACTGAGAGAGGCTTGGTGGTGCCAGCACATCCAAGACACAAATATGCTTACAGACCTTGACTGTCCTGCGTCCATCCCTATGCTGAATAAATATGGCTAAGTCCTTTGGGACGAGAGGTGTGTAACTACTCCAGACTTGGTCTCCACACTTTAATTTAGATGTGAACGTCAATAATGTAGTCTTAATTTAAACAAAGGATTTTTATATCCCTAACAGCAGGGATATAGTGTAGAAGATCCTTTATCAATATCACACGGGGAATATGCATATTTAACTTGATTAAGAGATTGTCTTCCCTCAGAAGAGACCATAACAAGATAAAACCTCTGTGAATTGTCCTGATTGCTTGAGATCGAAGAGCAGTTTTGGTGCCTCGAGTAAGTGCATGCATCTCTGAGCCTTCATGGCTCCTTTGCTCTCCCCCTGACAAGCCCAGGATCCCACTGGGAGAAGGCTATCCAGAAGAACACACAGAGGCAAGCTAGTGCAAACAGCAACTGGCAAACACCAGCCTTGCTGAAGTTTACGCCCAGACTATTAGGAACTGTAGCCTTTTTAGGATATTTGTCCAGACAGATCTGGCTGTGAGTTAGTTTATTACAGGACAGACTTTGCATTCAGCCAGCACTGCACCACAGGCTCAGATGCAGCATGCACAGGACATGGCATGCTGCTCCACAGGCATCTCCTCTGAGCACCAGGGCTGCGACCCTGCCATAGGCCCCTGCAAGAACAGCGGTGCTATAAAATGAGCAGAAAAAAGGTCAAGAAAAGCTGCAGGTCCTCTGAAGGATGTTAGTAATTAATGGGAGGAGGCTCCCAGCAGCCAGGCCAGCACATGAAACTCACCTTCTGACCACTGACCCTGGGCTGTGCTTCTGGCCCAAGGAAAGCAGACTGCAGAGAGGGAAAGACAAGCTGTGCTGCACGTGGTAGGTGGACTTTGTTTTCCCTTTGCAGGGTTCATGCCATTCACTGCTGTTCTTCTTGGCACCTCCTCAACTTATTTTCCCAGCAGCTATGCAGATGCTTTACAGAAAGAAAGGGTAGCATCTAAATTAAACTCTCTCTCTGCAAGGTACCACAAATCACCCTCATCTTATTGTTTACATTAGACTGTGTGGTGCTACCATTTTTGGGTTAAGTTCTTTAAATGCAGTTATTTTACCCTAAGCACATACACATATATCTATATCTGGTTTGATATGGATTTTTTACTTATGGAAAAGGGCAACTGCCTATGAGTAGTTTAAGTCATTTATATTAACTTGCTGCCTAGACAACTATTCATAGATTTGTTCAAAAACCAAACTGATATGACTTCAAATATTTCTTCAAAAGGAAATTATTTTTTCACTATCATGTTTCCACTCCACACACCCCACCCCAAACTATTCTAGTCCATAAGCAAGTTTTTATTTCTCATTTGGAAGAGGAAACCACTACCACTCTCCAAACAATGATGACAAGGGTTCAGCATTTAGTCTGAAAGGAAAGGCAGTGGGGGAAAACCCATTGAAAATTTTCAGAGGAAAAGCCACTGCAGGCACCCCTTTTTGTCTGCAGCTACCACACGTGGGACAAGCTTACATTTCCGATTTCACTTCCAGGAAGCTTGTGCTAAGCAGCAGCACCACCTTGCTCTCGTATGTAAAACCCAGTCTCATCAATATTTTTTCAACAGATATTCACTGTATTAAAGAGTTTTCAAGAGACATCAATCTTCAAAGCCCAGCTTTCATCAGTGAAATTAATTTACAGAAATAACCTCTTCTCTGATTCCCTGTCTCATGGGTTAAGCCCTGAGCCTTGAGTTGAGGGAAAGGCAGAGGGAAGTCAAAACTACCCAACTGCATAAGGACACTTTCCCTCCCTATATGGCAGTGTTTGTAGTTGACGTCAGCCTACTCAGCTGGAACAGCATCACTAATGTGAGCATCATGCTCCCATTTGTCAGAACTTCTCAAAGTATCTGACAGCAGCAAAGCAGCTGGCTCTTCAGTGCCACCCCACTGCCCAAAGGTGCTTGCACCGCAGAGGGCTTCGATTCGTGGTGTGGGGACCCAAACAGCAGGACCTCGCCAGTCACTCAACCTAAAGCAGCTGTGGTGGGTACACAGTGCAAAACAACACTGCCACACGAGTGTCCTGGGGTTAATGACATCACTAATGATGCATCCTTCTGGAGAGCTTCTGGTGCTGGCACCCACTGCCCACTGTCATCCTTGCTTCATCCTGCACTGTGGGGTGTCGTGGTTTAACCCCAGCCAGCAACTAAGCACCACACAGCCGCTCACTCACTCCCCCCCCACCCAATGGGATGGGAGAGAAAATCAGGAAAAGAAGTAAAACTCATGAGTTGAGATAAGAACGGTTTAATAGAACAGAAAAGAAGAAACTAATAATGATAACGATAACACTAATAAAATGACAACAGTAATAATAAAAGGATTGGAATGTACAAATGATGCGCAGGGCAATTGCTCACCACCCGCCAACCGACACCCAGCTAGTCCCCCAGCGGCAATCCCCCGCCCCCACCCCCCAGTTCCTATACTAGATGTGACGTCCCATGGTATGGAATACACCGTTGGCCACTTTGGGTCAGGTGCCTTGGCTGAATCCTGTGCCAACTTCTTGTGCCCCTCCAGCTTTCTCGCTGGCTGGGCAGGAGAAGCTGAAAAATCCTTGACTTTAGTCTAAACACTACTTAGCAACAACTGAAAACATCAGTGTTATCAACATTCTTCGCATACTAAACTCAAAACATAGCACTGTACCAGCTACTAGGAAGACAGTTAACTCTGTCCCAGCTGAAACCAGGACACGGGGCAAGGGGAAAAGATTCCCCTCTCATACCGAGCTGTGCATGTAACACTTCTGCCTCTCTGAAGGATGGCTCTGAATGACAAACAGTATAAGCCAGGAATTTTGGCAAATTAAAAAGTTTAATTTATGAAGCTGCATAATTTTAGCTGCTTAGCAGGTGTGCCATTACTTGCTTATTTGAAAGCCAAAAGAGGTAAATTAGATGAAAATGTGCTTTTTAGGAGACTGTCAATCAGAAAGAACCACTGGCTCCTTCAAACCCCAGGTGTTTTGACCCAGTGGACTGTGCCACCATCAGGGACCTCCTAACCCCACGGATTCATGGCTGCCCATGAGAGCTGTTCATCTTGGTGGTTCAGGCAGCAGCTGACAGGTCTTTAACAAGGCAGCTTTCCCTTAGAAGGGCTCATCTCTTACTGCCTTTTTTCCCCAACAGAAGAGCTGATCACTGATTCTCAGCAGGAACTGGCACTGCTCCTTGGCTTCTTCAGTATCCTACAAATAGCTGCTGAGCAAAGCGATTCTAGAGAAAGAGAGAGGATAACAGTCTAGAGCCATTCCCGCCCAGTGTCATAGCAAAGTTCATCAGTCAGGAGTTTTCTTTTCTATCCAAAAAGAGTAACATTAATCTCTGTAACAGAAGAAAATTAGTCTCTCTGTGTGGCAAGGTTATACTATCACTCATGGCTGCTACTACACTTGCTCAAAAATCTAAAAACACCTGAAAAAATGAGTCATAGAAGGTCCAAGACCTTCAGAATAGAAATTGCTACAACACATATAAAGGAATAAAAGGCACTTTCCAGGTCTACAAGTGGTTTCAGCCAAGCACATTTGGGAGTAAACGTTAATACTCTGGTGGAGGAAGGGAATTAAGTGTCTATAGGAAGTTAGAATGGCACTCATTTGTAAGGCATCAAGGGCTCAGGGATCTGTGCTAGGCTACACCACAGACCCACGCTGGTCTTTTAGCTTGGTTGCGTCACCTCTCATTTCTCCAAGTGTAGGACACAAAGAAAAAAAAAGATCATACCTACCCTATTATTTAGTAATACCTTGGAACCTGGTGGTACAGATGTCATGTGGACAGCCATGAGATATCTTTAATTCAGCAGCAGTGAATACAGGAGTGGGCAAGCGAAGTGACCTTTTATGCAATGTGGCATAGAAACTGTTCCCTGCTCCCTTCCCCTGGCACTGAGCAGGGCAGGGCACTGCCACCCCATCTGGCTTATCTGAGGATGTGGGTTACCTGTCTGCTTATTTTCAAGAAGTAATCTTTTCAAAAGGTGCAGATTACCTGAGAGGTGGGAAGAAGATGCTATTTATTATTGAAGGCACATAGAAATGGGAGTAAAAATCAGTACAGCAAAGCTGTATTTGAAGCCTAGTTTCATCAGCACTCTGCAGACAGGACTTTCCTGTGACATGATACGAAACATTCCTGCCTACTTCTTAAAATATCCTTTTTTCTGTTCTATGTGAGTCGGATTGCTAATTTTTCTTCTCTTCGATTCCCATCTGTACAGGTCTCTTCTGCCTTCTCAGCCTTCCAAGCAGAGCACAGCTGTCAGACAAAGCAAGCTGTGAGAGAGAACCAAAACCCACAGCCCAGAAGGTCCCCCCAGCTGGACAAGATGGGCTGAAGCATCAGTCAGCTGGTCAAGAGGTCTCCTCCCATTTTCTGCACCAAGGTTTGTGCTGACCTCACCATGTCACTCCTTCCAGGCACACATTTCAGTCCTGCTGTTTCCTTCCCCTTTTCCCAGTGTATTAGGTTTGGTTTGGGTTTTTACAGGGTGACCAGGGTGGGGGTGGGGGTGTTGCTGAGTGAATCTGAGGCTGAGGGGAAATTCATCTTCCTACTAATTCCTGCTCATATTTCTAACTCAGTTGAATCTCCTAATTTACTGTCACCTCCACCTCTGATAACAGCTCCCTAATAGGGCATGAGATACCAGTGAAATGAACACTGGATTTTGGAGAGCCCAGACAAAATACCTCCTTTTGGTTTGTCATTGTCATTTATTTTTTGAACTTTCCCTCCCCTTAAGTCCTTGATTCAATCCGCAGCTCTCATGACAGTTTCTTTGCAGCTCAGATGGCTACTCATTTTTCACACCAGATTTTGTGACACATTATATCAAATACCTTACTGAAAGCTCAGAACTGTTTAATCGATTTCATTCCCATCATCCATTAATTTAGTAATTCTATCAAAAAATAATCTAGCTTGGGTGGTACAATTTGTTCTTTCTAAATCTGCACAGATTTTTTTCTGGGGGTTTTCTATCTCCCAGACATGGATGGTGCTCTTTTCCCCTTAGTATTCCATTATTGAACAACAGACTGATATTAGACTCACCAGAAGGCACACTCTGACAGCTGTGGCAGGTGGGAAGAGGTTTCAGGATCCTTCCAGTCATTTTACTGCAGTATGGTGGGAATTGGTAAACTAGATTTCAAGACAGGTGATCTCCTACAGCACATGGGGAATCTGGTGGTTTCAGTCCTATCATTGCAAGAATCCCGATTACTGCTTTCCCTCCCAACAGTTTTATATCTAAGTCCCCTGAATGTTTTTACCATCTTCTGAAATCCCAGAATCCATTTCACAATGCACTACATAGCCTTTGCTTTTAATCCCATAGGGTAACACTCAATGTTCCCAAACAGCAAAGCCTTTTTGTATCTCAATCAAACTATCAGCAGACAGCAGTTTTTAAAAGAAACATTTTTAAGGGGAATTATTTCTCATTTCCTTCCACTGAGACCTGGAGTGTAACAGGACAGGATAAACATAGTAAACTTGCAAACAAATTAGATATTCTTACACATTTTGGTCAAGCAACTTCTTCAGCTTTATCTTCTAGGTGAGTAAAGCACTATAAAGCCTAATGATGCAACTAAACAATGAACTGCTCACAGGCTGTCATTTTCAGTTCATCAGATGGGAATCTTTTCTGATCCTGGGCCCTTCATTTCTCAGCCAGGGCATTAAGCAGCTGGGATGTGTCACATTCAAGCTTTAACTGGTGTTCACCTGTTATGATTGCAGGTACTGTCCCTCAGTGCTGACCACTGGCCAACTTAACCTGCAGTGGATGGTTGCTGACCATGGACAAAGATTTCTTTTCTTGTGGGAGCCCACAGAGAAGCAACATTGGGATTAATAATTTTCAGGCACTTGAGTCAGGCACACTCAAGTGGCAGGTTTGAAATGCAATTGTTGAAGGGTAAGGGCTGTGTTTTACATTGGCATTAAAGAACAAGAGTTGATCACAGCCTTTTCTTGTGTGGAAAAAAATAAGCCTAGGGCTTGGATCTTGGTCTGAACTCTTCTGGGTAAGGAATGAGAAAACTGAGGGACTCTGTGCAGTTTTCTTTAGTTTTGTCAGTAAGATGACTAGAACAACTTGGTACTACGTTAATCCACCGCTAGAGAAGGAGGACATGACTATTAAGGGCTCTTTACTGAGCTCAGTCTTAGGACAGAACAGACTTCAGGGGACTGTGTTCACTGTTCCTCTTGAAATGCAGAAAGAAAGGAGGTCCTACATCTTTGGAGTCACTACCTTTGGATTATTTTTCAGCAGACTGTTTGAGGTGTAGATAAGTAACCCACTCTTAGAGAGAGATTCCTACAGCTCTTCCTGATCTTGTACATGTCTGGAAGCAGGTGCCACAGGGCAGTGTGGACTTGCCAGCTTAAATCAGTGTTGGCTTGGGGACCGCCATGCTCCAGTCTCAGGAGTTTTATTGGCCTTATTTCCCTCCCCATTACATTTTTTACTGAATGTTCTGATAGCCTAATTGCCATATGGTTTGCATTAGCTACATTTTTGCTTTAGACGAGCCATCTTAAAGTCTCTGTTAATGTGGATAATCAAGAACTGATTGCATGATGCCATGCGGGACAGAAAATGTTGAAAACAAATGATCTGTAACACATACTTTATCCCCTCCTTTCCATTTGCTGTTTTCTGGTCCCAGTCCAGAAATTTTTTCCTAGATGTTGTTGGGAACCACTCAGCTCCAAGAGCACCTCAGGCACAGCAGCTAGAGCCTGGCAGAGCTTGAGGAGCAGGGAGAAGGGAGAGCTGAAAGAGGAAGGGAGGGGGAGAAGCAAATACATGTATTTCTCCACTCTTACAAAAACTGAAAAAAGCTGGGCAAAAGGGTAGAAACTTCACTTAAAAAGCTCTGTTAACATTTTTTTTTCCAAAGGAAATTTTCCTCTACATCTTATGACAAGATCAGAGATGGTTCATATGTACTGCAGTCTGTGGTCACAAATCACATTCACGCTGAACAACCATTTTGATTTCTATATGCTGTCTCTTTGCCATACAGAGACACTATCAACACCTGCATGCAGACCATGGACCTCAGCCCAGCAGGAACTCCAGAGATGTTAACAAATCTCATCTAGCCTCCCCAGTCTCTGCTAGGAAGCTGTGATTTTCACTGTAAATAACAAAATGTCCTATACACACTATTTCTGAAATCTGAGGACAGCGAGACCACAGAACTGGCTGATGCCTGGCCTAATGTTTGCTACGACTTTCTGTAAAAGATCCCCATTGGGAAAGAGATTGAGAGCCTTCTTCCTGGGAGCGAGCTATCACAAACACCACACTCACTTCTTCCTGTCAGCCAGCTTCTCAAAACTTGCTTTCTGAAGCTCCTGAATAGCACTGCTCTACTCAATTGCACAGGCCATCATACACCATGACAGGAGGCACTACCTATCCTTCATCCGTCCAGTTCCCCTGCACTTCCCCAGTTAGGTTAAAGCTTGTCTGAAGGGCAACAGAAACACTGTGAGGGTCCCCACAGGGACAAAGAACATTTCCAGGGTGGGCTGAACTTATTTTATGATTCCCTCTGGCCCCTCTTTCCCAGGCCCTGGCCTCTACTGGGCTTTGCGCCCAAAGACAGATTTTTCTCTCAGGAAGGTGCAGGCAGCAATGTCTAGATTTTCCCTGTTTATGTCGGATTGGCTCAGGGCTTGAAATGATTAAAGGTGATTAGTCTGACCACTAAGGCATTTATTGCAAGCTTGCCAACTGGATCCCATCTGATTTTCATCAAGAAAAACAAAGCAAACCACCATTTCGATGACTTAGAATGAGGTACTGATTTATATTTATTTCAGTAGAAAATTTAAGCCTTTACGAAGAGGATAAAGTTCCACTGAGACTGAGTGACAGATCCTAACATAAGAAGCTTTAGCATTTTATTCATTTATAAGAGTGTATTTGTAGTCACTGTAATGCGTGACAATTCCAAATAACCATCTTTCTTTTAATGTGCTTTTATTGAAATAGAAGAAATATGTTAACAGAAGCCTGTGTTCATAAATCCAGTATTTGCAATGTATTTTATGCAAATAGCTATCCTTCAAGGTTACTGTCTGGTCTCCAAAGGTGGGGAGAGAGCTCTTACAGTCTTGCTAGAGTGAGACACTGAACTTGCAACCAGCAGAAAAAGGAGGGTTCAATCCTGATTTCCCCTTGGTCTACCTGATACAATGCATTGACCTCAGTGCTGACAGACTAACTCAGGTTTAACTAGGTCTGCTAGTGTTAAAAATTGTTTCCCTCACAGCTGTACTAACATTACCTCTCTTCAAGCTTGCACTGTGCCTCCTGCTCCATCCCTGCTCTACGTTTTCTCCTGCTTTTCTGGTAGCTATGCTGTGGTTTATGACTGAGTAAATATAAGGGACAAGTGTGAAAGGCTAAAATCTTTCATCCAGCTCTTCAGAGGTGAAAGAGCTAATGTACTAACCAGCATTGCCATGGAGTAGAGGCATCTTGAGATAAATGAACAGAAGACAGTATGAAACCAACATTTTGAAAAATGACCTATAACTTCAAAAGAGCATTAATCTCCCTACGGATAAATGTACTGAGGTTAGAGAACACTGGGGATGTTTAATGATTCAGCGGGAGAACTTTTCAAAGGCAAAAATAGGAGTAATTGCCTCCCTGGCATTCATATTTCTTGTTATTGTTGGGGTTTATTATTATTATTATTATTATTATTATTATTATTATTAAATATTTGTGTTTCAAAATTTCCTCTGCAGTGCCTAAAGGGGATGATGACAGACACTACGGGAAAGCTTAAAACAGATATTTTAACTATAAGGATGTGAAAAAAATAGAAGCAAATTGCAGGAAAACAGCTACATCTTTTTTTTTTTTTTTTTTTTTTTTTGTCTTAGATGCTGAGTTAGATCTCCAAACTAAATGTCTTCAAAAGTTGACCAGAGGATGACATTTCTGTTTTGTGGCAGCTCTTCAGGTTGTGACGTTTATTGTTGCTGCTGTGTTTTTTACTCTGTACAAGGATAAAAACAACCTGTTTCCATTGTTTGCACAAAACAGAGCTGTGTCGAAATGCCAGTTTTCAGTATCCGACACCTGCGCTTGTGAGTCCTGGCAATGGCGGGGCTGCCCTGGGACACACGGCTTTTATCTCTCGCTTTTCAAGCCTTCAGAAAAAGCCTTGCTGAAACAGATACCTTCCTGTAAATCATTTGACCAGTGAAGCAGCCTATTTCCTGTATGATAAATGAACAGCACGTACTAACCAGCTCTAACAGGCAGGATATGGGTGAGTGGCTCGAAATTGGTATAAGAATTGGAACAAATGGAATGAACTGAAGGATAGGAAAAATGCCCATTTGCAGTGTATTTCTTGTCACAAGAATAGAGATAGGTTTCTCAAAGCACGGTGATAGCCCCTCTTGCCCTAGTGTAGCATTTTTTAAGAGGGTGCTGCCACTGCAATCTCTGATTCAATGGGAACAGAATGAAAATGACACCAAGGGTATTTAAAATTCGCATCTCAAATATTTTTTTCTTTGCATATTTACACTCTTGATTGGCATTAGCATGCAGTCTAGTACCAGATGAAAGCACAGGCTAAGTTCATCAAAGATAACAAGTAATTCTGAGTAACAACTAAATGGCATTCCCAGGTATCTACATTTAAAAAAGGAAATGAATAGTTCTGGTTGTAATTACCAACTCAGGTTCCATATACAAAGCTAGCATTTATGAATATCCAACTAGGCTCTATTTGACTATGTTTGGTATGTGCCAGTTTACTTTCCTAATGCAAAAAAAAATCAGTCATTATCACTAGAACTGTTTGTTAAAGTTGAAAAGAGATAAATCATTAATAGGGATGTCATTTATTCATTACGGTTAAAATATATATATCCACTTGTCACTTGGATGAATCTAGTTTCTTGTCTCATCTCAGCTTATTGACATCACAGATGAAAAGAGCTTCCTTACTGCATTCCTGTTGGAGCTGGAAGCCTTTACAATGGTTTATTGATGAACTAGTATTTTGAAAATCAAGACTGCTGAGGCTTAAGATTGTAGTGACAATTACATGGTGTTTTGTTGCAAAGCTAACAATTTGCATGGGACTGATGACAGCTTGACATTAAGCAAATAAAGGATTATTATTATAATTTAGTACAGAATTTTGTAGAAAACACTGCCTTGGACCAATGCACAGTCATCTACTGTAGTGCTATGGTATCTCTTTCATGCAAAAAATTAACCACTTATATACCATTCAACTTGGCATTTGTAACTGCACGATGCAAATACAGAACTGCCAAGTCCTGTACGCACTGAGGCATGTGAGTAACTTCTTCCAGGGGATTAGTTCTGCTGCAGATTATTTATCTGTATGAAGGAACTCGTGCACCCCGATGCTTAGAGGACTGACCCTGGAAGACCTGCTATGAGTGTAAGTGGTAGCGTGCAAGCCTGAAAGATATTGTTGCTAGATGAAGAGATCTTTTTAACTTATTTATTGCTGTCTCTGCTAATAGCTACATCCTCACTAGAAAACACCTAAAGACATTAATTGTACTGAATATATTTTGACAGAGCACTGATTTTAAAATAACATCTGAAAATCATGGCACCACAACAGAGAACCAGGCAAGAGGCTTTTCCTGACATACCCAGTACTAGGTGTCAGGAACAGCTTTAAGACATTCAAGGTAGGTCTAAAATACTACATATGCCTGTCCTTATATCTACTGATAGGAAAACAATTGTATTCAACACAAAAAATATTGTGTGGCAAAGCACGATAAAGCCTGGGAATTCTGAACCTCAGCTCTTACACCTGTAGCTCTTTCACCACTAAGGAATTTATGGTGTACAGTGGAAAACATTTGTTCTTTCTCAGGAGATGCACTTTGGGATTTGGTGCTACAGCCTCTTGGCTTTTGATACATATTCTTCAAAGTGATATTAGTAGTCTCACTCAGGGTTAATCTTTTATTTGTCCTAGCTGGATGAGTGCAAGAGAAAACCAAGAGGGCACTGCCCACTCCAGTGCTACTCACTCAAGAGCAGCCTGATGCTGATGTGCATCCTCTTGGAACATGTGATTTGATGGCTTGACGGTGTGTCAGCAGCCCAACCTTCAGTATTTCAACTTCTAACTGAAAATTAATGGTCTTGATGTCTGATTAGACTTGATCGTGTGAGGACATAGAGGGACCCTCAGTTCCAATACAGGTCCAGCTGCACAAGCACTGGGAAGTCAAATTGTCCATTCAGTATATCCCTTGAGCGAATACCTTCATCAACATTAGCTTCGCATTACACCTTTCAGTTAAAATTGGGCATGTGCTGGTGGCACTCCTCAGCTTTAATAATGAGAAAAGAAAGGTCTCTGGTGCCCTGTCAGCTGTCTAGGAACATAAACTCCCCACATGGAGGGGGGAAAAAATGTTGCCTCTTCTAATGCTGATTAGCGGTGTGACATCTTCACAGAGACTGAGAGATCTAAGAAAATATTATACACTTTGATAAACCACATGCACCTACGTAACCTAGTATCACACTGGGGGCATGTATAGATTAATGATACAGATCTCACAAGATGAAATACATTGGCTGATGCTTTAATATCCTGAGAATATTATTCACTGCTGACTAAGTCAATTGAGTGTTTTTTTAAGAGGCAAGCATTTTTCTCAAACAAGTATCTGCTCCTCCTATCTCCACACTGCCTCTGAAAGCAATGAGGACATCTCCATAATTTTCCTTCCTGTTGTTCCCTATTGTGGCTTTACTTGTTGAGTCCATGTTGATGCAATTTCTGTGTTCTGTATGAGCCACTGTTTTGTGCTTTATCACTTAGGACTTTCAAGTATCATCACTTGAGTCACAGACTGTAAATTTCACAATATAGCAGTGATACATTTGAACACCACAGATGAAATTTATTGTGTTTTATTTTCACGTATACTGAATTCACTCAAATTGCTAACTTTTGAACATGCACTGAGTATACTGTTACACTTCTATTTACAAGGCATTGCTATTGTTTTCATTTTTAATATTCTATAGTTTAATCATAAAACAGTTTTTAAAAGACATTTTTCTTCCACTTAATTCTGCAAAGATTTGTAATTTTTAACCTAGAACAAGATCATAAGATTTCTACTGTGTTGTATTTGTTTCCAGTTGTCTCCATGATACACCAACTGTAATGATAATTTGTCCTGTGCATCCCAAAACATCACTTGCCAAAGAGCAATACAGCATATTGCATGTTCCAGCTGGCCAAGCCATTTTTGTCATTTTAAGTTTTAATAACAAATTTTTAAACAGAAATAAGTGTAACAACATATGTAACATACTTGTCATGTTCTTTATCCTTATTCTTTATATATTAAAAAATCCATTGTTCTTGTAAATATATAGCAGTAGACAAAAAAGTCCATGTTATGATTTACCAAAGATAAACATGGGAGAGGGCTGTAATTTCTCAAAGGCACTGCCCAGTGCAACAAGTCTGCTCCAGATCACAAGACACTCCTGCAGGACTGTGCTTACTGCTGTTCCCACTGCAGCAACACCAGAGTCTAGAAGCCCTTGTGCAACCTGTGCTGCACACTGCTGTCATGGTTTAACCTCAGCCAGCAACTAAGCACCATGCAGCCACTCTATCACTCCTCCTCCTCAACTGGACAGGGGAGAGAAAATATAACAAAAGGCTCGTGGGTCGAGATAAGGACAGGGAGAGATCACTCAACCAATTACTGTCACGGGCAAAACAGGCTCGACTTAGGGAAAATTAACTTAATTTATTGCCAATCAAACCACAGTAGGTAATGAGAAATAAAACCAAATCCTAAAAAACCTTCCCCCCCACCCCTCCCTTCTTCCCAGGCTTAACTTTACTCCCAATTTTCTCTATCTCCTCCCTGCCAGCAGTGCTGGGGGACAGGGAATGGGCGTTGCGGTTGGTTCATCACATGCTGTCTCTGCCACTCCATCCTCTTCAGGGGCAGGACTCCTCACACTCTTCCCCTGCTCCAGTGTTGGGTCCCTCCCATGGGAGACAGTCCTCCATGAACTTCTCCAGTGTGGGTCCTTCCCACAGGCTGCAGTTCTTCATGAACTGCTCCAGCACGTGTCACTTCCACGGGCTTCAGTCCTTCAGGAACAGATTGCTCCACTGTGGGTCGCCCACAGGGTCAGAAGTCCTGCCAGAAAATATGCTCCAACATGGGCTCCTCTCTCCACAGGTCCTGCCAGGAACAGGGTCACAGCCTCCTTTGGACATCCACCTGCTCCAGTGTGGGGTCCTCCATGGGCTGCAGATAGATATCTGCTCCACTGCGGACCTCCCTGGGCTGCAGGGGGACAGCCTGCCTCACCATGGTCTTCATCATGGGCTGCAGGGGAATCTCTGCTCCGGTGCCTGGAGCATGTCCTCCCCCTCCTTCTTCACTGACCTTGGTGTCTGCAGGGTTGTTTCTCTCACATGTTCTCACTCCTCTCTCCGCCTGCAGTTTCTGTCCTGCAGCAACTTTTTTCCCTTCTTAAATATGTTATCCCAGAGGCACTACCACTGTCACTGATTGGCTTGGCCTTGGCCAGCAGCTGGTCCGTCTCGGAGCTGGCATTGCCATTGGCTCTGTCGGACATAGGGGAAGCTTCTAGCAGTTTCTCACAGAAGCCACCCCTGTAGTCCCCCCAGCACCAAAACCTTGCCACGCAAACCCAATACAATTGGGTAGAAGACCCAGCTAGTTCCAAACTTCTCTGTTGGGTTTTCTGCAGAAGCAAGTGTACGTTTTCTTTTGCCTTATACCCACAGAGACACCAATTTCTTGTTTGTATTCACACTCTGACAGCACTCTTCCTAGTGCTGCTGAGAAGGCTGGCATTGCTGGACCGGCAGTGTTTTCATTGCTGTGCCACCTAGTTCAGTTCTGAGCCAGGTAAGTAAGAATAGAGCCCAATTCCTCAGTGTTTCCCACGGATGCACTGGTGATGGTCCATCCTCTGAGGCAGAAGCTGCTGACAGTGGCTAGGTGCAAAAACCATGCTACATCCATAGGTGCAAATGAAAGAAGCTGACAAACTCAGCAGAGACAGTCTTGCAAAGGGCTGGTGGAGAATGAAGAATCTTATTGCTCTTCTCCATGTTCGCTGAAGTATTTCAGCAGGTACATGGCTAGGACAGGTAAGTGTGCAAAGGGTGGAAGCAGAGTCAAGCATCCCAGGAAGAGTATAGAGTCTGTCTGATTGTGCAGAGATAGGGTTAGAAAAGCCAAGGCTGACTTGGAGTTGAGTCTGGCAAGTAATGTGAAGGACAGCAAGAAAGGATTCTACAAGTTCATAAACAGCAAAAGGAAGACCACGGAAAATGTGGCCCTGGTGCTGAATGCAGCAAGGGAACCGATGACAAATGATTTGGAGAAGGCTGAGGTACTCAGTGCCTTCTTTGCCTCAATCTTTACCAGGAAAACAGTCCTTCGGGAATCCCAGGCACCTGAGACCAGAGGGAAAGTCTGGGACAAGGAAGACTTACCTTGGTGGAGGAGGAACAGTTACAGAGCACTTCTTAAACAAACTGGATGTACGTAACTGCATGGGGCCTGATGGGCTGCACTCATGAGTGATGAGGGAGCTGACTGATATTGCAAGGACATTCTTAATTATCTTCAAATGGTCATAGCAACTGGGAAAGGTTCCTGAAGACTAGAAGAGAGCAAATATCACTCCTATCTTCAAGAAGGCAAGAACAACAATCCAGGGAACTACAGGCCAGTTAGCCTCACCTCAGTCTCTGGAAAGGTGATGGAGAAAATCGTGGAAAGCATTTCGAAATACATGAAGGACAAGAAGGTGATGAGGAGTAGTCAGCAAGGATTTACAAAGGGGAGAACATCCTTGACCAACCTGATAGCCTTCTACAATGATATGACTAGCTTAGTGGACAAGGGGAGAGCAGTGGACACTGTTTACCTTGACTTTAGTAAAGCCTTTGACATCAACTCCTGTAACATCATCATAGACAAGCTGACAAAATACGGGTTAGAAAAGTGGATAGTGAGGTGGATTAAAAGCCAGCTGAATGACAAGATCCAGAGGGTTGTGATCTGTGGCCCGAAGTCCAGTTGGAGGCAAGTCACTAGTGGCACAAGTCACAGGTCTCAATACTGGGGCCAATACTGGTCAACTTCTTCATTAATGACCTCAACAATGGGACAGAGTGCATCCTCAACAAGTTCACAGATAATACAAAGCAGGGAGGGGTGGCTGATACACCAGATGGTTGTGCCACTGTTGAAGGACTTCAACAGGAGAACTGGGCAGAGAGGAATCTCATGAAGTTCAACAAGGGGAAATGCAGAGTTCCACATATGGGGAGGAATAATCCCAGGCACGAGCACACACTGGGTGCAATTGGCTGGAAAGCAGGTTTGCCAAGAAAGACCTAGGGTTCCTGGTGGATAACAAGCTGACCATGAGTCAGCAATGCACCCCTGTGGCAAAAAAGGCCAACAGTATCCTGGGCTATGCATTAGGACAAGTATTGCCAGCAGGTAAGGTGATCCCTCCTACGTATTCAGCACTGGTGAGACCACACCTGGAGTGCTGAGTCCACTTCGGGCCTCCCCAGTACAAGACAAATATGGACTTACTGGAGCAAGTCCAGCTAAGGGCCATTAAGATGATGAAGGGACTGCAGCATCTCTCATATAAGGAAAGGCTGAAAGAGCTGGGACTGCTGAGCCTGGAGAAGAGAAGGCGCAGGGGGATCTTATCAATTTATGTAAATAATTTATGGGAAGGAGTGAAGAAGACAGAGCCAAGTTCCTGTCAGTGGTGCCCAGTGACAGGACAAGAGGCAAAGGACACAAATTAAAACACCTGAAATTCCATCTGAACACAAGAAAACACTTTTTTACTGTGAGGGTGGTCAAACACTGGAGCAGGTTGCCCAGAGAGCTTGCAGAGTCTCCACCTGTGAAGCTAAGCAAAGCCTGACTGGACATGGTACTAGGCAACCTGCTCTAGGTGGCCCTGCTTGAGCAGTGGGGTTGGAACAGATGGTCCCTTCTAACCTCAACTGTTCTGTTGTTCTGTAACAATGGATATAATCTGGCTGGTCCATCCCACAGATCTAGGGATCCTTTTTCGTTCAGTACCACCTAAAATGGGCCATTTTAATCAGATTAAGTTTTGCACCAGATTGTAACTGAAGGTTACCCTTCCAATGAAGACTGCAATCAGGGTGTTATAAGAGTAGTAGGGAAGGAATCAGCTGTGACCTCAAGTTTAAAACAGCCATTTCAGTGTCTAGTACATCATCTCACTTGGTGTTAGTCAACAGTCACAGTCTATCCCATGATTTCACATGGGCAATCAAACAATGGTCACATCACAACAAGTTAGGAGAATTCCGCTAGCATTGTCTGTAACCTTAGCTCACCACTGTGAAAGACGATTTACCTGAAGGGCAGTAACAAAAGAGGCCAGCTTGGCAACAAGAGCCCTTTATGAGAAACCTGGACAGGGTTAGGGCTGAGGAACTGCAAGGCACAACTTTTATCACAGTAATTTTGCTGTACTGCTCCTCAGGGAGCTGTAGAGAGAGCTAGGGAGTCTCAGAGTAGACACTTCAGGATCTGTAAGTTTATAAATACTTTCCCTGAACCAAAGTCACCATTCAGAACACCACTAAACTTTAGGAAAGTCTAGATTCCATTTTATACAGCTTAGGATCATTTCTTATTAGAGCTGGGAAGACTAGATATAAATCTCTGTTCAAAACAGTAATCCCCTTATATTTCATTACTAGCACCACAAACCTCTGAAGTGGTTTCTATCAGAACCATAATAACAATGGGTTGTGGCTAAGCTCTCTATCCCAAGTTCAGTCACAGCAAACCCACTAACACATTAAATCTGTGCCTGCCTTTGATTTATTAGTACTCCCTAAGCCTTTCCACAGTCAGGTACTGGGTCTGAGGCAGCAGCTAGCAGCTGAGAGGGAAGGAAAAATCTTCTAGCATCACATCTCTGCTATGCTTGACTATGGGAGCACTTCATTTCAGGACACGTTATCTTAACAAGCTGCTGAAGATAGCTGAAACTAATCTGTTATTTTGCCTTGCTAGGAATTGGATAGTGTGTAACTCTTAGCTGAGAGCTGGTAACTGACTACAAGGGCTCTTCTGCTCCATCTAGGGGAAAATTCAAAGAGGTGAATTTAAACTGATCTGTTCAATTTTTGTCCTCACACAGAACAGAAGGGCTCACGCAGGCAATTACTGAAGTGCAGCTAGCAGCCATGGCTAACAGATGAGGAGCAGCTAAGGATAGTTTCTGACTTTCTCCTCGGTTCCATGTGTCCCGGTCTGCACAGCAATAATGGGGGACAGTCTTAGATGCTGACCCAGTTTCTTACACCGCACTGTTAAATTTTCACTTAAGGTCCTAGGGGAGTTCAACTGGACTAGACTAGTCAAGTTAGACTAGTCTCTCTGCCTTTTGAGTGTCCAGGGCATGAATTGTCCTGTGCTGGGACTGTGTAGACCTGCTGAATGTCTCCCCCAAAATGGACACTGCCTTTAAAAGAACTGAAGTTTCTTTTAGCCTTTGCTACAGGCAGGGAAGTTCTACTTTTTACAGTCATCTATGAGATGAAGGATGAAAAATACAAAAGTTTGGTGCTTCATCTCTAGCAAAGTCAGTGCATACTTCTTGGGAGATGGCCTTTCCTAGAAGTCACTTTTGACTGTACCTGTTTAAGACTATTACTGCACACAGTTGTGGTTGATACTTCTATTGAGTATGTATTTTCCACATGCATATTCTCTCCCCACACTTCTGAACACATGCAAATCTTTGTTTCCAACCTGTACATTGGTCAAATAATAGCTATGTACATATATTTTTGCAAATAAATGGAATTTTGGAATGTGCTTATCTTCCTTTTAAAAGGCCAGCAGAAAACAAAATAGTACAAAGTAAGAACAAATGCTTCACTTTTTTCACTCAAATTTGGATATAAATTATTTTGAAATTGTTCTTCAGCTAAAAATGCCATTCAGTTCTTGAGTTGTCACACTTAGCATCTACATCACAAATACACTGTTAACTTGTCACAGGTAGGCATGGCTATTTAATGTTGAACCTTCAAGCAAGTGCTGTTATATCCTAGTTGCTTCCTGTAAGCAAATAATACCAGAACATCCTCCCCTCCACACACACACACACACACACACACACCCGTGATTCATTTGGTATTCTCCTCAGCTCCAATGGCACCATGCACAGGTCTGTACCAGTGAACTTACTCCCAGTCAGAGCTGAACAACTATTTCTAGAACAAGCTTGGGATTTTTTTACTATTTTTGTTGTTAGAGAGCCATCTTGTGGTGCATCTTATTAACAATAAATAATAATAAAAAAGTCTATTACGGTTCAGAAATTGTGGTCCACAAAGACTCTGGTGGTTTTGCATCTTCCATGTATCCACTCTTCTCAAAGCTCCTTTTGAAATGGTAATAACCTAATCTCAAATTGCACTTCTGAATCATAGCAGTATTTGTTAGGGACTGGGGAAGAGGACGTATTTCTCTTTGCTTTTTTAAAAAAAATGAATTGAAAGGGTTTGGAGTGCAAACAAATAGCTATGATTTACAGCACAGAGTTATCCCTTCCCTAACAACTGATGCATTGATCAAGGCAGGAGGCAGGTGGTCTAGCTTTGTTAATGTGATATATATAGGTTTTTGCAGCCACAAACTTATTAAATATTCTGAAAACCATTTAAATTCAAATAATGCCTGTTGTTACTGGAGTTATATTAAAAAAAAGATATTTAAAAATATCAAAAGCACATATTGAAATGTCATTTCAGATACTTGCAGATTGCAAGAGTTTTCCAGTGACAGGGATGCTTTACATTGTAATTAAAATTCCTGTTTTCAAACTTGTAGTTAACTGAAAAAGATAGACCCACTTGAACTAAAGTCAATAAAATAATTCAGAAACTGCTTTGAATTTTGGTAGATTTCCCATTCCATAAGATGCAAATCCTCACACAATGCTAAATAACAAAATAATGCAGTGTGCAAAATGTTACTGAGCCTCTGAAGAAGCAGTGTTTAAAGGAAAACCAAAAAACTGAGTCTTTGCATAAAACTAAATGTCTCTATGTATTGAAAGTTTTCCCTCTGCAGCCTTGAATAAGACCCTAACATTCTTCCTGTATGTATATAACTGTTCTCTTGTCCATTAGTAAGCTATAATTATCTATTGTCCTTTCATTGAAAGCAAAAAAGCACTGTGTAGCCAAAGATCATTACTGGTCCACCCTCTGCTATCAGTGAAGTCCATGAAAATTAAAAGGTAATTATAGAGTGTCTTTAGAATAGTATACAATGATTAACAACTGTTCTAAAACATTCAGGTTTAAATTTTAAAAAGCACAGCATTATGCAATTGCCTCTGCAGCACTTAATTAGTTAATCTCATTTACTCATCTAATATTTGTTCTAGGTGGGCAATAGGCTCTCATAAAAAGAAGGTCACAAGATAAGGACCATTTAAGAATCAAATGGGAAGGGAAAGCACAAGGAAGAGGAGCAACAGTGGGGTGAACCCTGAAGAGAAACTCTGCTTCAGGACATGAACTGGAGAGCAGACAGATGTGATTCTCAGAACAATGCTGAATACTTTTAGCTCAGACTTTTTCTAACGAAGTAATGAACAGTCCACTCAAGTGAAGTTAAGAACATGGGCCACTGCTGAAAAGGTATTCTGCTTTCTTTCAAACTGCCTGAAAGTTAGAAGCAATAATACAAGCAGAGATAGCCACAGACCTCATCACGACATTGCTCTGTATCCTTCTGTATCCTTCAACCATATCCCCATGTCCTTCTAGAAGTGTAGCTATGAAAAATGAAGACAGTATTCTAGTAATGCTGTTACTATTGATATATGTACTGGCAAAGTCACTTCGCCATTTCCCTTTGCTCCTTCTTCTTAAAACCTAGCATTAATGTTTGATTTTGACATGATCACCTACAGTGAACTTTCAACTCTTCTTTGAGTCACTCATCTACCAAGACAGAGTAAGCAACACAATGCAATATACGTACGTGAGGTGGCCCTGAAAGAGTTAATTTGAATAGGAAGGACAGAATAGCCAAAACCACAGCCAAGCAAAGTAGCCCTGCTGAAGAGTACTCGGCACTGGCTCAGATTTTGCTGTGCCTTCTAATGACCCCTAGTTACAAATGGGGCTCTTCTGAATCACAGTTCTTTGGACTGGGTAATTGTATTTAATTAGGTAACTCAGTCCTCTCTGTAAAGCAACTTGTTTTCATTATCTACTTCCTGGTCAATCTTTATGTCATCTTTAAACCATCCAGGCGAAGATTCTGTATCATCATCTACACAAGTGATCTTAAAAAGATCTGCTGGAGACACCCAGCTCTGTCAGCCTAGTATCAGTTGCATTTCAAGGCCTATCAGTAATCCAGTTTTAAACCTATAAGCTGTGCACACTGGTTGTCCCACATGAATCACATCTTTTATTCAGAATGTGAGGTATTATATCAAACGGTCATTGTTTAACCCCAGCCAGCAACTAAGCACCACGCAGCTGCTCACTCACTTCCCCTCCACTCAGTGGGTTGGGGGAGAGAATCGGAAAAAAAAAAAGCTAAAACTCATGGCTTGAGATAAGAACAGTTTAACAGGACAGAAAGGAAGAAATTATGATAATAGTAACAATAATAAAATGACAATAATAATGAAAGGATTGGAATATACAAAACAAGTGATGCACAATGCAATTGCTCACCACTCGCTGACCGATGCCCAGTCAGATCCTGAGCAGCAATCCACCCCTCCCCGGCCAACTGCCCCCAGTTTATATACTGGACATGACATCACATGGTATGGAATATTCCTTTGGCCAGTTTGGGTCAGCTGTCCTGGCTGTTACCCCTCCCAACTTCTTGTGCCCCTCCAGCCTTCTTGCTGGCTGGACAGGAGAAGCTGAAAAATCCTTGACTTAGTCTAAACACTACTTAGCAGCAACTGAAAACATCAGTGTGTTATCAACATTCTTGCTTACTGAATCCAAAACATAACATTGTACCAGCTACTAGGAAGAAAATTAACTCTATCCCAGCCAAAAGCAGGATACAAACCCACTGGAGAAATCCAACACTACTGTTTCAATACAACTGCCTTGTTCTATCAGATCCACAGTTCACTCTACCTTCCACGAAATTATGTTGATCGACAATTTAAGTTTATAATTTTATTTTTAACAAAATTAACAGGTTTGTTACTTTGCAGGAGATTTAAGCAAATAAGTAGATCACTCTGCTTCCTTCACTTTCTCTAGAACAATGCTGGAAATCCTCACTGGGATGTCTTCAGGTTTCCAAGATAATTTGAAAATTAGTGTTATTTAATATAATTTCAAGACCTTGAACAGCACATGAATTATCCATATAAATATATTTAATTTCAGAAGATGCTACCAGATATTCTCCTTTCTATTGTCCTTAGGTAGAAGAAATGTTCTGCTCTATCCAGAAAATGAGATGTTTGTTACAGTGATCTTGTCATCACTGTCATACAGAAGACAGTTTCACTACAAATAAAGGTCTACACCTTGTAAGTTGGGCAAACGTGTGATCAGACACGAGCCTGGCATTTACACACTAATCTCTGAACAGTGACATTCACTAAGCAGGTTCTTTGCTCAAGCTTGCCATGTGTAACTGAAAATAACACCGTTAAATAGCTGATGGGTTTTCAGGAATTTGGAATTTAAAGCTTTGACACCACACAGCTGGTCACTGTTCACTGTGGCAGGCTCTGCCATCACTAACTCTTCAGTACCCTAGACATGATTTAAAGCTGTTTTCTGGCAGATCTCCTGGAGAAGGGAATGATGCAAACAATGAGAATCTTCCCCAAATCATGCTCATTTTTACTGCTGGAAAACAAAATGCACACTACAATAAAGTAGTGACATGGACCAGATGAACTTAACTGTTCCCACCTCCAGTACATACCATTTTTCTTTTGACCACATTTGTATAAATGTCATACAACGCTGCCAGTATGAATAGCTGATGCCAAGTCTCTTGCTCTGCAAAAGGAGAGAACATCTGCAGCAGAGAACACTGTGACTGTATGGCCCCAAACCTGGCAGTGGCTGTGAAAAACAGGGGGTTTGGAAACATGGATGGCAATGTCATGCCTGTTCCACACAGCTGGTAGCAGCCTGTACTTCCTAGCTAGCGCTTAACATGAAAGAACAGCCAAAGCACTAATGGATGAGGCCTCACCATACTGAAATTAGAGGTAAAAAAAATAACCTCCCATTAGCTGAAATGGATTGAGTGTATTTTGATTCATGTTACATTTTCTGGATCATAACTGTATTGGTTTTATGTGGCAAGGTTTTGGTAGCGGGGGGGGTTACAGGGGTGGCTTCTGTAAGAAGCTGCTGGAAGCTTCCCCTGTGTTCGAGAGAGCCCATACCAGCCGGCTCTAAGACGGACCCGCCGCCGGCCAAGGCCGAGCCAATCAGTGATAGTGGTAACGCCTCTGTGATAACATTTTTTAAGAAGGAAAAAAAGTTGGGAGAGTGGGAAACAGCCGCGGGAGAGAGGAGTGAGAACATGTAAGAGAAACAAGCCTGCGGACACCAAGGTCAGTAAAGAAGGAGGGGGAGGAGGTGCTCCAGGCACCGGAGCAAAGATTCCCCTGCAGCCTGTGGTGAAGACCCTGGTGAGGCAGGCTGTCCCCCTGCAGTCCAGGGAGGTCCACGGTGGAGCAGATATACACCTGCAGCCTGTGGAGGACCCCACGCCGGAGCAGGTGGGTTCCCGAAGGAGGCTGTGACCCCGTGGGAACCCCGCACTGGAGCAGGTTCCTGGCAGGACCTGCGGATCTGCGGAGAGAGGAGCCCGTGGAGCAGGTTTTCTGGCAGGACTTGTGACCCCATGGGGGACCCGCGCTGGAGCAGTGTGCTCCTGAAGGACTGCACACCGTGGAAAGGACCCATGCTGGAGCAGTTCGTGAAGAACTGCAGCCTGTGGGAATGGCCCATGTTGGAGACGTTCGTGGAGGACTGACCCCGTGGGTGGGACCCCACGCTGGAGCAGGGGAAGAGTGTGATGAGCCCTCACCCTGAGGAGGTGAAGCGGCAGCAAATAACGTGTGATGACTGTAAACCCCATCCCTGTCCCCCTTGTGCCGCTGGGGGGGCTTGGTGGAGAAATCCGGGAGTGAAGTTGTGCCCGGGAAGAAGGGAGGGGTGGTGGGAAGGTGTTCTGAGATTTCGTTTTATTTCTCATTACCTTACTCTGGCTGATTTATAATAAATTGAGCTAATTTTCCCTAAGCTGAGTCTGTTTTGCCCGTGACAGTAATTAGTGAATGATCTCTCCTGTCCTTATCTCGACCCGCAAGCTTTATGTTATATATTTCTCTCCCCTGTCCAGCTGAGGATGGGGGAGTGATAGAACGGCTTTGGTGGGCACCTGGCGTCCAGTCAGGGTCAACCCATCACAATAACATCATTCTGGGATATATAATTTGCACCTTGCAATTAAAGAGAGGGGAAAGCAAAAGCTGAACATGCAGAGGTTTCTAAACTTTGCTTCAGAATCTGACCCATGCTCTTGGCATTAGTCTGCTCCCTTGGGCATTCTGTCACCTGACTACATATTCCCTTAAGACAATCTTTACATGAGTTACTAATAGACAGATATTTTACAGAAGTGAGTAATCTCTTCACCTAGACTACTAATTTTCTATATTTTATTGTTTACTCAAGCATTATTTCCTTTTTCCAGATCTTGAAAACAATGTGGGTACAGCTTCATTCTTACAGTCATTTTGCTGACATGGAGAGAACAATTTTCTCTTGCAATTTTTTATCTAAATCTTTGCAAAAACTTTTGATAAAGCTTGGTCTGCCTTTCAACATTAGTTTCACATCTCTGTTATTCTTCCTACTGAAAAAAATGGTCTACCTTAGTCAAAGGAAGAATGAAATATCATCTCCTCTTTGTTAGAAAAGAGAACAGTGGTATTAAACAGATGTTGCAGCAATAACCCTGCTTTCTGCATACTGCACATCTTATTTCAGTGTTTCATTTATCATAATACGCTAATATAGACACACTGTCCATGCCCTTTACTTCTATTTCTTGTCCCATAGTCATTTTCAGACCAGTCCATCTTCTAGGAGATAGGTATACAGGTTTGTTAAGCACAACAAAACCACAAAGGTTTCCAAGACATTTCATGCAGCCAGGAGCTTCCATTTGTCTGTGGATAGGTGAATCACATGTTGTGATTGCTGTTGGGATTTCACCCTTAAGCATATTTACAACTATCACAGATAGGTTTGTTTAAAGCTAGAGATTTATATTAGTTCTTTCTATTATAACGATGCAGAAAAACTTTCTTCTTCTATTCCTGTCTGTTCTTAATCTACAGTTGCACATACGGAATTAGCAGGTAATGAAATACATCAGGAAGGATTGAGTGTTAACTCTAAGAACCCAGCTCTTCACATGTTATTTAAAAAACAATAGATGTCACATTTAAGATGATAAAGTGCATCAGAGCTAAAGTAAGATTAGAAACTTTTAAGTGAACCTTCATTATATTTTTCAATTTTCAGTAATCGCCTGACAGTAAATCCCTCCTATGCCAGTCAGACCAGAATATGAGAGGGCTTTTTGTGTTTTCCTTTCTTAAAACATTGGAAAGGCTTTTTGCAGGACTTTCTTGATACCTTTTATTCACCATGTCACTAATTGAGGGCTCAAAACTAAGCGGCTGAAGAAATGTTTCTCCTAATTACACAACATAAGCCCTCTACCATATTTTTAGCTTTGTTCTCAGTTGTTCAGATTATTTGGGGAAGCAAAAGGCCTCAAATTCATTTTGATACTATGAATTATTCACATATTTCCTCTCACTCACTCTAAGAGACTGTAAGGTTTGCTGCAGTGAATAGGCAGTACCCAGTGGTCTTGAAATGCATAAACAGTTCAACTTCTTAGCAGTTCCAAATTCTTGAAATAAACATTTCATTAACTATAAGCAAGCATTCATTTTCATACGTGTATGTGTGTGCATGTGCGAGCATATGTGTACATGTGTTTGCACAGGAGAGAAAACATTCCATTTCTGACTTGCTCTGAGATCTAGATCTTCATCTGAAGGGAATTTATCCTTTAGTATTTCACAGACAAATACAAGGAAGAAAACAAACCCTTGAATTTTCAAAAGCCATTGGTTACAATGGAGCCAACCCATATAAAGACTCCACATTTTACAAAAATTCTGCTATTCTTTACAGTGAGTAAAGTACTTTAATGCCTTCATCTAATTGTAAACCTTCAATTTTAAATTCAAGGCCTCCAAGTTAATCATAGTAATTAGCAATACTGATTATCAAACCTTGGAGTTTATTTCTGTTTAAATGAATCAAAAATTTGAAAGCTATCCAACAAATAGCTCCCTGGAATTGCTAGGAAAAGCATAGAATTAAAAGTAAGGAGGCAACTTGGTCAGTTAAGCTTATTATAACAACCTGAGCTCCACAAGATTGCACACCTTGAAGGTATGTTTCATGTTTTATCATATTACACTAGTCAGAGATTATTGGATCATTAGCTTTAATTTTATTCTAAGAATTTGTTTGTAGATCCATTTATCTGCAGGATTTATTTTTTGCTCTCTGCTGAGTTTCTCACTTCAAGAGCAAATATATTATATCTAAGACTCTGGAGCATTGCTAGAAACAGGATTGAGGTAAACATGCTTACATCAGCAAAACCACTCTGTACATTTTTTAGTGTTCTTCTGAACTTTATTGGAAACTTTGATATAAAAAAAGGTATGCACCAGTTTGATTCCATAGAAGCCAATGAACACAGTCTCTATTTCCATTTTTGGGTGTCACGAAAGGCCATGACACAGGTGGACCAAGAGAAGAGTGGGAATTGCTTTGAACACTGGTAGCCAGAAGCTGCAGCAGCCACCCAAGCCACTTACTTCCCATGGATGGACTTCTCTGTTCTCCCTTACTACATCCCACAGTTCATCTAGAGTAAGCCAGCTTTACCTGGATGGATGGATGGATGGATGGATGGAGTGAGTTTCATATTTATACATCTACTGAAGCTTTCAAAACTGTCAACTTCTTTTACAATGAATCTCCTGTTACATTTAAAACAAATACAGAACTGGAAAGCTGAATGTAAAGCATGACTACAGAACTAAGGCCAAATCTGAAGCCACTGTGTAGCTATGCAGCCATTCCACTGAAGTCAATTATGAGAAAGATGTTGCTCCTTTGTGATAATAATTTTCTGTGAACCAAGGAATTCAGCAAAATATAATTTTAAGAGACCTTTTCATCAGGGATGGGGAGCTGCCTGCCTTCATAGAACAGACCAGAGTTCCTGTGGCAGAGCACACAAATCCATGACAATAGCTAAAGGGTATTAGGTGTTTTGCATCTCCAAATTTGTTAAAAAATTAAGGCTAAGTGAGTGCCTGTTTCTCCTGCTTATTTCCTTCCAGTTTTCCCAAGTATCTCTGCATATGTAGAAGTCAATCCTGAACCCAGGAAGATGTGGAAAGCTGTTCACTCCTGCATGAAGAAAGGTATGAACTACATGCATACAGCCTGTTGTCTATGTGCATGATCTGCATGATGTGTCAAAGGACAACTTATCCAGAAGTGACAGTGATCAGAATACAGCCCATTAACTCTCACACTAATGGTACTAGTAAAAATCCCTCCCTCACATAAAATCCTTTTATTGTCTCTGTACAAATTTTAAGATACAATCAGGAGGCCATCACGTACCATTGATTTTAACCAAACTCCACACTGAAATCAATGAGGAGACCTGATTAAAATTGATAGTACAATAAAGAATCTGCAGAGCTGTTTACAGTAGGAATTTTTCTAATTTTTGTTTGTTTTCTTTTTTGATTTAATCATACTCAATCTGTCGTGTTGATACTTGATGACAAATATCCCATACGTGTATGGAATTTGTCAAACATGAGAACAATATGGATGCATGAATTTTCAGGGGGAAAAAAGATATTAAGGAACTAAAACAGGGTGTGATATCACTAATAATTGCTATCCTTTCAAATCTCAGAATGGGTTCTGATGGCCTAGGAAAAAGGTTCTTTCAGTTCACTCACACAGTAAATAAAGTATTAAAGTCTGGAAAGGACCAAACATATTAAAAAGGCAGTTTATTGCTCAGAATAAAAACAGTTCAGAAAGTATATCTAAAATTCACATGGGGATCACAGTTGATCACCTTGAAAAAAGAAGGAAAAATATTCAGAGTTATGAAGTTTCTGAAAACGGGGGAAAAAGTGATTGTTTATTTCCACCAAAGAAAAAAGTTGCATATAGATCCTGAGTGCTGATATCTTTTCATAAATTTATAGAGTAGAGAAAGGAGAAATGAAGATAACAGAAGCCACTGAGTTAATTTATTTTTGAGACGAGATTGTCTTAGGATATTAATCTGGGAGGGAGAATCTGCATCCTGCTACGCACCTTGAAGAAGCTGTATAAAACTTTGAACTCTGTGGGGAAGAGAGATGGTAGCTATACCCCTGTGCTTAGCATTTCTTGCAGAGTAGCTCAAAACTATATTTCTTGATTACTCTTCTGAGGTGCTATAACTTTTCCAATGTACTATAGCACAAGCCTTGAAATCCTGCTTTTAGACTACTCTGGCAACGTGAGCATGTAAGCTTGCAGTCCCTATCTTGTATTCATTTTGACTGCCATTGCCTTAAAAATTATTTTGCCACCCTTTCCAAACCAGCAAATTCCAATCAGTTTATGAAGGAAATCCTCAAGATTTAACACATTAATAACCATCTAAATAAATAACCATCTAAAATGTTTCAAATCAGTCTAAAATAGTACACAGCCAAAAACATAAGGGCCTCAGTTTCCCATCTGTAATAGAGGCATAATGGTATCCCTTTACAAGTGTACTGAAAAGAGAAATTAATTATAATGGTAACATAGTTCAGATGTTATGTCATAAGTATCACATAACAGACTGTAAGAAAGACTGATTAAAGAGATATTTAAATTAACAATACTGCTGACTCAGTTGAGTAGCAAGAGCTCCTTCCACTGGAACGATGACCAGACTGTCAATATTCTAACAATATCCTTTAAGCTTAGAGAGACTGCGTTTGACAGCCATGGAGGCTGATCTAGCCAATCAACACTGCTCTTCTGCCTCCCTCCAAAACAATACTTCATGTACTTTCTTTTAAATATTTCTCTTGAAATAAATTCAACCTGGATCAAACCTAGAAGAGTACAAGACATAGCGGAAGGCAAAAGAAACTGCATGAAAATAAAAGAGTTTAGGCCTAGGGCACAAGAGATGACATATAGGGGACATATACTAAAGGCTGTACAGTGCAAATTAACTGTACAGACACAAAGTGACATATCCAAACAGCTCATCACATTGAAGCAAGTCTCCTTTCACATTTCTAAACATAAACACATACGCTAGCTGCCCTAAATGTGTCTGGGATTTAGAGGAGGGATGGAAAAATTAACTACAATTTGCCCTAAGAACACAGCATGAAAATGTATTAAAATAGCCCTTTTTTCCATACATCTGCTTATTAATAAAATGAGAGGTTTGGGGGCTGCTTTTTTTTTTTTTCCTTTTGTTCTTTGCTTTTTAAGTGTTCAGAAGCTGTTTTTCTATTTCAACCATGCTGCTGTACCGATCCTGTGGGCTTTGCCCCAAGCTTTTTTCTGCTGGCCAATATCAATTTAATTTATAATGAAAACATTGCAACTCAGACTATACTACCTACTAGCATATTGATTACTTTTCACCAAACAATTACAACGAAATCAAAATCCCATCTCTTTCTCTGCTTTTCAAGCTAGTTTTTGATTGTTATTTTTTTCCATGTTGATCTTTTATTTGTGTACATAAATGAGTTGAAGTGTAAGCCAGGGTATCCATAACAGTTGCACAGCTTTACCAACACTTTTTTATACAGTAATATCAGTACATCTTTCTCATGTAGGTATGATTCTACTGATGCACATACACTTAATACATCATACATACAGACTCTCATTTAGGGAAAAGTGTATGAACCACACCAATGCAAATCTCTTTATAACAGTAAAAGAGTAATCACATTATGAACGGTAACAGTATTTTGGTTTAAAAAAATTGATCAAGTTGATCCATGTTATAACCGTGCAGCTCAGATCCCAGCCCCTTCTATCCCTGAAATCAAATAAATTTTTAAAACTTATTAAAAAGTTAAACAAGCTCATCTGAGATGATTGCAACTAATTAAAATTGTATTTAATCTTAATGCAGAATAATTTGTTTATGCCACAGATCATACTTTACAGTTCCTAAATGTCATCTCCGGTTCCTAAATATCATCACTTTCAGCTCAGCCAAATAACCCATTTTTCATGTTTTTGATAATGACTCTTCCTCTAATGATCACTTGGTGGCATGGGTAGGAGAGAAAGCAATCTAGATGAAGGCAGCAGTCCCTCCCAACTCTCACAGCCAGAGAGATTAAAATGCTGATCAGGTCACCCAGAGATGGCAAGTAACACCAACAAACTAATACTGTGGCACATCCAATTCCTTGGAAAAGGAATTCTTTTCCAAGCAATGAATGATGCTGTCTGATATAAAGCAGCAAAATTCAGAAGACCATTTTGAAAGTCTATTTGAAAAACTTTCCATCAGCAGCTACTGGCAGTATTGTCCATTTTCTAAAGAAAATCCAAGCCCAGCTATTGGGGGGGCAGGAGGGGCGGAAAGCTGCAACAAAAATACTTGTTCTGTTTGCAGTGAAATAGTTGAGGGTACGACAAACTCATTTTGGCAGTACTGCAGGTTGTCCAGATGCTTCTTACACCACCAAGCCTGTCAGAGTTCAAGGAGCATCTGGATGACGCTCCTAATCATATGTTTTAGTTTTAGGTAGTCATGCGAGAAGCAGGGGGTTGCCCTTGACAATACTTATGGTTCCCTTCCGACTTGAGATATTCTGTGATTCTATGATTCTTGGTACCTAGCTATGCATGTCAGTGTGGGAAAGCTGAGAACAGATGCTGAAGGAAAAGTTTGGATGCCACAAACTAGCCAATGTGAAAAATCTACGCATGCTTGCTGAGATCGCCCCACTGAATAGCCAGAGAGGAATAAAAACAAGCTAGAACACACATGACAGACTGGAGGCACAAAGGAATTCACTTCATGTATGTTGGTCCTCTGCAGCTGCTGACTCATCAGGAAAAAGGTCTCCTGCTGCACAGAAGATAGAACCACTCAAGGCTATTCAATTGAAGCCTGGTATTCACAGTTCAGTTCATTCAACGAGAGACTGAAAATGAGTATTGATGTTGCTGAATATCTATGTGAGTTGGTAGCACATAAAACAGTATGTGGAACTGGGGCTACTCTGAATGTATTATGTAATTATGTCGGGAAACAGACTACACCATACCTAGTGGTCTGCATGATTTCGGAAGAGCTGAGCAATGTTGAGGATCTATCAGAGTTACAGAGGGGTCACAGCAAGTGCCTGATTTTGGAGAACATCATAATTCTAGAGGAAGGACCTAAGGCGAAAAAAAAAACCCTCACACTAAAAAGGTTATCTTCTTGTGGTGCTCTACTTGCTAGATTATTTCACCCCCAGTGATGGATTGCCCCTTCAAATACCTAATTATAGCATTACAGATAATCAATAAGAAGTGGGTGGGAGGAGAGTAACACACAAGGAGTGTTAAGCTTTTTTTTTTTAAGGTTTAGACCATTTTCTTTGTTTGAAGAACTGCCAATATGTCTGGTAATGAAAATTAGTGACAATTAAGAAAAATGTTAAACTCGTGCTAGTTCTCTCTTTTTTTTCTTTTTTGCTCTTGACAACATAGCCATACTGTCAAACTGCCTCGTTTCTTCAAGAAAATTAACTCTTGACAAAATCATTCCTGTCCAACAATGGCTTCCTAAGTGTAAAGCCCAATTTGATACTCCCTCGTAGAACTTTCTTAGCTTACAAATGGTAGTGAGAATCTAGAAAGTGGGACCAAATTTTCTCAAATATCCACTAGCGTTGGCTGCCCTCACCTCCGATATTCAGAGGCACACTGCATCTACCTGTAGATCTCCGTTACAATGGTGAATCCTTCCTACCTCTGGCAGTCAGGCCTGCATCTTTGCGCTGGCTGTTGCTGAAAGATCTGGATTCTGTGAACTCTAGGTCCTCAGTGCTTGGAGAGGTAGAAATTTCCTCAGAAGTTACAGTGAGCAACGCTCATGCTGACCATTTTCCTTCACATGATTTATTACACTACTTCCTCTAATGTCATTTTTTCCCTTCGCTTGGAATTTTAACAACTGAGCTAGCACAGCCGATTGTTATGAAACGGTCCATGCCCAGGAGGAAGCACATCCCCCTGATACACAGGTGTCAGATTTGGCTTTGATGGTGAAATGCACCCCCAGCCGACACCAGAACGGCGTGTGCTGCTGTACGCATCTGGGGTTGCGGCCTGTTTGACTACTCGAAGGTAAATTTAGGGGAGACCCCACCGTCCCGGCAGTGACAGGCTGCACCGGGGCTTTGAATCAAGACCCAACTGCGCAGGCTCCGGGCGCGCCAGGCCGAAGTCCGCCACGATCACCTCATTAAAGGGGGCTGAGGCAACGCGGGGGGTAGCCCCGCTCCGGGCGGGCTCCGGGCCCTGAGGCGCAGACCCGCTCTCCTCACCCCTCACGCTTCCGGGGTGCGCCCAGGCGGGGGCCGGGTCGGCAGCGCCGGCAGGGACCCTCGGCCGGCCCGAGCGCGGCGGAGAGGCGGCGCGGGCGGCCCTTCCCCGCCCCCGGCACTGCGGCGCGGGGCTGCGGCTCCGGCGCTGTAGAGGGCGCTGCGCGGCCGGGCGCGGGGTTGGGCGCGCCGCTCCCGGCGGCGGCGGCGGCGGTGGCGGCGCAGTTCCCGTTCCTGTTGCTGTTCCCGTTCCCCTCGGGCCGAGCCGGGCGCAGGGCCGGGCGGCGGTCGCGTCTCGTCTCGTCCTCGCTGCCCCCTCCTCCCCCTGCCTCGTAGTCGTCTGCGCCGGTGGCGGCGGGGGCGGGGAGGGAGCGCGGCGCCAGCGCGGCGCCGCCGCATGCGTCGCTGATGGAGCCGGGCTCGGGGCTGCCGCAGCGCAGGGTGGGGGGCGGCGGGCTGGACCTCGGGGCGGGCTCGGCGGGAGGGTCGCCGGCGCTCTCCGGGGGGCAGTCCCGTCGCAGGAAGCAGCCGCCGCGCCCGGCCGACTTCAAGCTGCAGGTGATCATCATCGGGTCGCGGGGGGTGGGCAAGACCAGCCTCATGGAGCGCTTCACCGACGACACCTTCTGCGAGGCTTGCAAGTCCACCGTGGGTAAGGGAGCCCGCCGGGCCGCGCACGCCCCGTCCCGGGGGAGGGGGACGTCCTCGCTCCGGTGCTCGCCGTGCCCACCCTGCCGCAGGGCCCGGCCGTGGGAACGCGGGGCTCGGTGTGGCGGCTGCCTTCCCTGGCCCCTTTCCCCAAGTGTGGGGCCCTTCCCCACGTGCCGGGCCGAGGCTTTCCCCTCAGGGGCCCCCCAGCCCTCGTCCCCCTCAGGGTGCGTGGTGGTCCCCTTCCCGCCCAGCCTCCCGTATGGCGGGGTGGGGTTGTGTCGCCTCGGGTGGGTTCCTCGACCATGTGCCATGTCACAGTGGGAAGCTCACGGGGTTTCTGGCGAGGGAGCCCTTGGTGACAAACTTCGCAGCTCTTGGCGGAAAGGTCGTGGAGGTCCTAGTTATCTTTGCAAGTTTTGAGAAGGTGTTCGGTGTCCTGTTTCAGCCTTACTAATGACAAACCAAAAACACAGTTTAAAAAAAATTAGGGATGGTTGGTAAAACATTCTGTTGTGCTCAAGTTTTAGGTGTTGCACGTAGGGAAACGGAAGCATTTTTGGGAGTTGAAAGGTGCACAGTGCATATTCAGCATAGTCAGTGGGACTTCAAATGCTCTTCCAGACCATAGTCTGATTAACTCCAGATTGGTGTTACGCCTTCATCAAGAACCCCCCCGCCGTGGTGATGTTAGATCTGAGGAAGTCAATGTTTTGTTTTATAGTATCTCTTGAGCACACTGTGTGTTTTGCTCCTCGCACGACTAACTGGAGAGCAACATCCTAGTTCTGTAGTATGCTGCCTTATTCATGGTTTAGTCAGCTGTACGAGCATTGGAGGTAATTTAATGCCTGCTGTCTTTTAATACACAATATGTGTAAAGGGAGGAAGACAAGCTAGTTAGTCTGCATTGTTATTAGAGTCCTGTGCTTGAACTCCTGAGTATTGCAGCAAGGCAGTTGTTAAGTCTGTGTCATTGGAAAATATGTGTGCTTAGCTTAATTGTAGCTTGGAATGTGAGGAAGCTCATCACATCTGATGGAAAGTGATTGTATTGCCTTTTAAAAGCTGAATTATTACTATGCAAAACTGTCTTCCTGTGACAAAATAATTCACAGTTACTCTTACTTTAGTTTTAATGTGTATTTTTCCAATTGTTTCATTCTTTCCTAGGTCCTCTAAAAATCCAAAACTGGTAATGCAGATTAGCACTGTTAGTGTTGATATATTTTTGTTTTGAAGCTGGTAACTTAACCTCGTAGAACTTAGAAAGACAGTGTAGCATATCAGAGGCATTAATCCTCAAGTGATATGTTGTAATGAAGAAATGCTGATGGCTTCTGTAGACAGACAGATTTAATTAAATGTATGGTACAGCTGAGGAAGTAGGACTAGTAGTGGAATGTATTCTTTATAGTTTCTCCAGGTCTATGTATTGTTTTGAACTCGCATGCATCTTCTTTGGGTTGACCTACATTAACGGTTCCTTCAAGGCTGGGCTGCTCTCTGTAACTAGGGTTAATTTTCTGATGCAAATATTGAGAAGTGAGAGGAGGTACTCTAGACCCTGGTCCAGACTTCCAGTCTGGTGCCTTGTAAGCAAAACTGATTTGTTAGATAACTGAGACAGTGATTGAAGCAGAGAAGCTTACTTATTTTAGAAAAGAAACAGGAAATGAATGGTGGATCCTGCTACATGAAAGATTACATAATGTTGGATGTACAAAGTGTGCCGACATAAAGATCATAGGGAGATCAACTTGTGCCAAAATACATGTAGAAAGACTTGAGAGTAATGGCATTCTTTCAAGGTTCTCAGACTACACTTGAGAGCTGTTGAGATTCCCCCAGATCCTTTGACTGCTAATTGAAAGAGCTTTTCCCGGTTGGCTTGCACCCTGCTTTTTTGCACTGTAGAGTAAGAAAAAACAACCTCTGCTATTTACCATTCATGTAGATTGAAAATAACCCACACTTCAAAATGACCTGAGGTCAGACTTTGATACATGGTTGAAATCATAAAGCTCTTTCTTTGTCACCACTTAGTGCAGTGGTTTTCAAGAATTACAAGTGGAAGATGTGTTTTGAAACATTTTTGAAAACCCTGTGACTGATCCAGTTTCAGAGGAAGTTATGTAAACTGAATATACCTTGAGATTAAATTTGAAAAGGCTATGTAACCAAACAAATGACTAAAATCTGCTGCGTCTACCTTATATTAGTGAAGCTGTATTTTAAATGGAATGCTAGAATACATATTTACTCCCTTACCTTGATATTAATGGTCTCAACCTTACTACTTTGATTTTATATTAAACCTGTGGAAATACAGGCCAAACAGGACAACATTTAACACCTTAACCTTTTGTATGAAAGTGTACAGGCTACTTGGAGGTCTTTTCCAACAGTGGAAGAATTGCAAATGTCCAAAAACTTTGGCTGTCTCCTGTCCCTAAGTGCTGTTTAGGATAATAACGCTGTGTCATTGAGAAGCAGAGTGTTTCTGCTGAAGAGGGGAGGTGTGGATTCAATTAAGAAAGATACAGTATTTTGATGCTAATTTAAGAAGACTACATTGCCAGATTGGTAAAGTAAATTCTATAATAAAAACACATCAACATGTCTTCAGTCTTATCTCAAATACTGAAGTTCTTTGAAAGTGTTCAAAAATAGCTTGGCAGATTTCAGCACATTATTTGTAACGGCACACGATGTGCTGTTGATCTGAAATTCTTTTGATGTATTTATTTTGGGCATTAAATTAGTTGCATAGAATATTGTGTCTACTTAATCTGCTATTTACATAGTAGTGAGAATGCTCAATATGCTCAAATATTTACTGATTTTTGCATGTGGTTGTCAGATGAGAAATAAATGTTGCTGTTCCCAATTTTATGTGCTAGGTCTGAATGTTTGTTCTTACTATGAGGTTATAACTTATTTTTATTACTTGTTTGGGCAAAGAAATTGTTTTTAGAAATGTTCTTCTGTATCTGCAATGATGTAAAATTACTCTTTTCTTGCCAGTGTTAAATCCAGAGTAGCTAAGGTAACTTCTTTTCTATAATGGAGTAATGCTTGTGCGAGGGTAACATTGGCATGATATTACTTTGTCAACAAACATAAATATACACTTTTAAAATAATTTGATCTCCATTTATGTTTGTTACCTGACCCCATGCACCTGCATTATTCACACAGGAGCAGAACTGTCCAATCCAAAACTATCACTTGGAGGTTTTTCAGACTCTTGACGATTAAAAACAAGTATGTCAAATTCAGCATGAAAAAGGATCATCTTTCCAAAGGTAGTGGATAAATACTCCTTGCCACATTTGTGAGGAGATTCAAAGATGGGTGGTGAAGGAAAGGTGCTTGCCTTTGCTTCTTTCCCCCCTCCTTACCCCACCCCAAGTAGTTCCTATCCTGAAGGAAATACATCTTAATTCAGATCTCCCTCCATAGTGGTCATGTTATAATTTATATATTAATTTTTAAAAATGGTGCTCTCTCACCCTCTTTTTCATCAGAGTCCCTTTACTTTAATAGTCAAAGGCCTCTATTCTCTTCCCGGCGTCTGTCCAACTACTGCTCAGTGTCACGGTTGTCTGTCCTACCTGCATCCACCAAATCTTAGCTCATTCCCAATCTCTCTGCTGTTTTTCTTCCATGACAGATCTACAGAATTCCTGTAATCAGCAGTATTTCCTGTCCATCTAATTTTGCTGCAGGCATTACGCTTCTCTCTGGGTTTTAATCTCTGAACCTGAGGTTCCTGCTCACCCAAACCTGAGGCCACGCGCTGACTCACGTCTCGGGCGGCTGACTCTCCTGCTCCCTCAAATCAAGTTGAGCTCCTTGGCTTTTCTTTTACGTGCTGGCTTAGTATGTAAAGTTTCTGAGGCCTAGTCTTATTCTTCAGCTCTTTTCCACCAGGTCTGACAGCATCCCAGGAAGGAGGCCTTGCCCTTGATAATATCAGAGCAGTTTGGGTGCCTCATGCATTGCTGTCTCCTTGTAGCAGCTATTCACAGGAAACTACAGTACTGCTTGTAGTAAACACTAAAGCTTCCTTCAGTCCTGATTTACAAGCAAAATCCTAAGTAGAGCTACTCAGCTAAGTTTGTAATGGGAAGAAGGTTTGTGGTGGATCAGGATGGGAATGTTGTGACCTGTGATCTGTTTTGGATTAATTGTAGCCTGTGGGATCCAGATCAGTGGCATGCAAATGCACTGTGGTATAAGACTCCTTTGACTTCACAAAAATGCTCTTTGACCTTGTTTCACCTTACTTTGATGTTAGTGCTAAATGATACGTAAGTTGGGAACTCGTTACATTTACAGAGCTCCATAGCTTTTTCTTCCAAGCAGTCTTTTCCCTATCAGTTCTTTTTAAAATACCCATGTCCATGCAAAAATGCCTAACATCCATCGAATAAACAATAGTAATAGTGAAAAGTTTAGGTTTATCTTTTATCAGAGCAATCTTAAGTAAGGCAGCTTCTGGTTTTAATACATATACACACATGTATATGATATATGAATATATACATCTATATAATTACATAGATGTATACATGTTTGGGGTTTCTGTCACAGTTCAAACCCTTTTTTAATTCTCTTTATCCTTAAAAAATGTGGATTAACAACATAAATGTTAATTTTCATTCCCATAAGCTTGTCATAGAATTATATTCACTTAAAATTATCAGTCTAGTCATTTTAAAAGTATCAGTTGGTCATTTTTCAGAACTGGCCTTTAAGTCGCTCCTCAGGTTTTTTAGTTACCTAGTCAGTATTTGTTCTCGCAAGCACTGTAAACATGGTATGTGGCTTACTAACCATTTGAAAATTAGTTTTTCAGTATATAATAATAAAAATCACGTTTTAAAAACAAGTTTAGTAATTTGATGTAATCTGAGGTGAGGAACAACCTACATAAATTTTTCAGGAAAACATCCTGCATCAACTAGAAGAACACTTATCTTTTCGCTACACTTGTATGTGCCTGTGGGCTCTTTCTGACAAATATAATTAATTTTCATTTTTCTTTAAATATTTGTTTTTTCTTTCCAAAGATGGCACTGAAAACTTAGTTGGGGTGGGGAAGGGAAGAAAGGGTGGAAATAGATGTCTCTTGCTTTACTGCAACGTGAAGAGGTAGCAGTAAGATGTCCTTGCTTTATACACAAAATCAGCTCTGTATTCATACTGAGAAATTTCTGCTGTTGTACAAAAAAAGGAAGAAAGTTCTGATTAATGATAAGTATTTCTTTGAAAATTGAGCCTTCTTAGCTTCACATGTCCAGGGTGTTAATACCTATCTGTTCTTACATACTGGCTTTTTGGCTAGTGCAGAATAGTGTAAAAAACCATCTGATTAATGGTGTGCTGCAATTACTTGACAAACTACAAATAGAGGAGAGCAGGAGGCTGGAAACTTGCACAGAAAACAGTTTTGTCTTACATAAAACCTTAAGATAATTAGGATGCTTGTATGAACCTGCCTTGTTTGTCTTCAGTTCTGCAACTGTAAGTTTAGGAAATGCAACTTGCAACAGAAGCCTGTGTTCCCTGGAAGCTGCCTCTTACCTTCAGGAGTAGGTTTGTCACTTGTAGCTGACACCAAAGACTACAGCAACTGAAAGCACCTTGCAAGTAATGGTTTGCCTCGGATTTGTCAACTAAGCATATTTTACAGCATTTGGTGTAGTCAGCAATTGTTGTCTATGCGTAATCATTTGAAACCTCACAAGGTAACAAAACTATATTCTAAAATAGGAAAATATAGTAGGTGGATGATATAAATTATCAGGGTTCAGGAATAGAGTTTTGGAGAGGTATGGCATTTTTAATTAACAAGAGGTTGCGAAGAAGAGTAAATTTGAAATTGACTTTTTCTTCATTTGTAAACTAGATGTTAACTTCAGCTGATAGAAATATTCAGGTACTGGGTTATATCAACACTAGAGAACTGTCAGAGTACCTTGTAGTCCCTAGTCAGTACATACATGAGAATACACAAGTAAAACAGCAGGCAAAATGAAGAGGCCACTTGAATGGTGTCAAATGCAGAGTTTAGTTTGCAAGGACAGTGGAATGCAGCTGTCAAACTCAGTCTCTGCTGTGAACAGCTGAGCATGTCAGTAGCAAAGAAGGAAAAAAAGAAAGTAGGGCCATTTGATTCTTGGTTATGGACTTCCTTATTTTTTTCTGGGAGTTGTAAGCTTAAACATTCATTTAATGAAAATAGTGCATGCACTATGCAGAATAATTATGGATTTTTCTAAACCATAAAATGGAAGAGACAGTTTTTTAGAGTGCCTTTCATCACAAAAATCCTGATGTCTTTGTAAACTATCTTCACTAGGCTGTCCTTAAACAAGAAAAATTATTAATATTCTCAGTTGTTAAGATTCCAACTATTTAACAGCATATAGCAACACTTTTTCAATTTATTTCTTCTGATAGCCCAAGGAGTGGGAAAATTGATACCCAAACCAAAATGCTAACTTCAGTCTCATTTTGAAATAGATTCTGCCTTTTTAAAAATCTGGATAGTGTTGCTAGTGAAATAAGCTTAATTTTTCTTCACATTCAATTTTTCTTTCAGGTCAGGTACTTGTAGACCAGTAGCTCACTATGTTTTCCTGTTCTGTAATCAGAAATTTTGAAAATAAGTCTTGTTCAAGAAGGTACAGAGTGTCTTAGTCCTTCTGAGTTCCCTTTCTACCTCATTCTGTTTATCAAAATTTTGGTGCATGCTTTGAACTTAATACCACAAGTAGTGTCAAAAGCCTACATCTTGTGAAAGGCTTTATAATTTCACTGTCCACAAGAATGTAAAGAAATGATAACTTCCTCCATTCTCACTGAGTTTGGAAGTACCAAGCATCTGAGATGTTTAGAAGCTGTATATTGGACATTCAAAAATTAATGACAGTTTCGGAAAAACTCACTATAATTACACCTTCAAAATTTAGTCACTGCATGTATATTACTAAATCTTTTTTCTTTTTTTTTTTTTCTCTCTGTTGTTGGTGTATCTGTTTCATTCTGGTCTGTAGCACAGTTGCCAGTTGAGATGCGGGTACGCTCTTATTTTAGGCGAGTAGTCTCAAATGTCTGCATGTTAATCATTCTAGAATTACACGCCAAAGCTTTATGGACAACGTACTTTACCTGCCTCTAAAATAATCCCCAAACTGGCTTATATCTGACTCATACTTAATGCTTCCAAATATCTTTAAAATCTTTAAATTTATAATATGCAGTTTGAAAGAAGTATTTCTGCTTTAGTGTGTTTTAAAATTAACTGCATGTCCTACAGCTTCAATTAAAATAAGATACAATGGTTTTGGTTTTTTTCTTGAAACAGTTTTTGTAACCTTGCCCTCTGCCCCCCATGTACCTTTTATTGTCGCTTGCTTCCCCCCCACCCAAGCGAGATGGTAGAAATCAATATCAAAGCTATTGAGCATCTTTTCATTGGCTTCAGAAGTTTCTTGATAGGTGTAAGTATTGTATTGCGTTTAGTTACAAACCAGGACTAACAAAGGTGGTTCTTACCTCAAGAAGCATGTGACCTCAGTCATCAATTGTAGGGGATGTAAGAAAATTTCTCTGTATAATTCTGTCAGATGTCCAAATTAAATAAACTGTCATAGCCTTTGAACTGTGTGTCTGTTCTAATGGTTAATTAGTATATATGCAACCTCTGAATTTTTAAACTAATTGTGTTTCTTTAAACATAGTCTGATTATTTTTCACTGATTGAATTGCTTTGATGCAAATCATTAATAGGCCTCTGAAAATTTAATCTATTGGAATTGATTTTAGTTGGAGGGGGTTTTTGTGCTCTACTTGCGTCTGTTTTCCTAGTTCCTCCTTTAACTTTATCAGGAAATCTTGGCCTCTGAAAGGTCGCTCTGTGCATTAAGCAAAACAGTTTCCACTTCCATTTCCTGCCACTTAGGCCAAAAAAAAAAAAAAAAAAAAAAGAAAATTGAAAACGTAAATGCAAAATGCATAGTAAGAAGTTTCTTCACTATTTGTTTTATTTCTAAACAAATTCTTTTACTATTAAAAAGGGAGGCTAGACCCAGTTGTGTGTGTTTCAGTTTGTGCTTTAGTAGGTAACTTTTAGTTTCTGTTTGGGGCGAGAAATTAATATATTATAAAACTGTTCTGGGCTAAACTTCATTTTTATTGGATTTCAGTCTCAAGTTTGGAACAGTCTCAAGTTTGGTTCAGTGACTAGATACGTCATCCTCACCAACTTGCCCTTATCTAAAACTTCATTAGTGCACTTCTATTTTGAGTATCTGTTCTCTTTCTTTTAAGGCTGTTTATTTTGGAAAGGAGTGCAGACAGTTTGCTTAGCTGTGTGTTTAATATACTTTTAAACCCCCCTTCTGTTCTACTAGCCCTTTATTTTCCCCAGAAAAAGCATAGTTTCAGTTTAGTGCATGTTGTAACAGATGTTCTCATTTGCATGAAGCATATTTTTAAACTAAAGTTCATGTGCTATTAACAAAAACAATGTGCTTTGTATATAATTTTGAAAATCCCTAACTAATAATCTTGCCTTACACACACCCCAAAGTGCTGCTGTACTTAATACCTTATTTGACATTTATCTAGCCTGTGAGGAGAGGGCAGCAGTGTATTTGCAGTTTTAAGTGGTAGGGCAAGCTGAATTGGTATACTTTGAAATGCTTAACAGATACAAAATCAGAAACCCAAACCAGAGCTGAGATCTGTATTTTTGTGCCTTTTTCATTCGTTCTTATATGTGTATGGGATGTGTGTTTGGATTCCTGAAAAAGGCCTTTCCAGAGAAAAATGGGAGTCAAAATCTGACATCAAAATGCACACCTTTTAATTCATAAAAAGAGAGGTGGTGGTCTAGATTTACTCATGGTGTGAGTGTAATAATTTTAGAAAAACTGAACACATTCATTGCTTGTGCTCCACGCAAGCCTGATATATGGAGAGGAGGCCGAGTTTTTAATGGGAGGGGAGACTGTGATAAACCTTTTGGTTCCGCTCACATCACTATGACCTGGGAAAGGGCATGCTTCAGTATGATTATAAGCACATGCACTTGTTGGCTGCATGGCATGTGTACTTTTGGTTATGCATTGACAACAAATTAGCCAGCAGGCATTTAAAATACAAACTAGGTAGCATGCAAACCAGCAATAGTTTCCCAGTGTTGTAGCAGCTAAAGAGAGCCTTTTAAAATCCTTTTGTTTTGCAAGATGTGTTGTTCAGATTTAATGCAGTTGTCAACAGTAATTATTGATTCCTCTGTTATATTGAACTACATATAAACCCATGCTCTCCGTTCTATTTGCATAATTAAGGACACAAGGTGCTTAAGTGGCTTGTATTAGCTGTTATTGACATCCTTTTAGGGGATACCTGCCATAACTGGAGGCACACGGTGGGGAATATGTTGGCGTAGCTGTGCTAGTACAGTGTTATCCCAGGGCTAGTAAGTCCTGACTGTCAGCGTGCGCATTCAGGCACACCACTCTGCAGCTATATAGCTTCAAGACTGGAGCAGCCTCTGGCAGGATTGAACAGAACAAATGCACAGGTTTATTAAATTTGGGCATTAATTGTGTTGTGGTATCTGGCTTAAGGGAGTAGCAACTTGCAAGGACTACCAGTATCATCAAACAGCGTGAAACTTGAAAAAATTCTGACAATTTGTCTGTACTTAACAGGTCTTAGAATTAGGTTTAGCAAGACTGAGAAACGCATGTCTTGCTTAGAGCAACTGTAAATTAAGTGTTTGTTGAAGCAAGGGTTTTAAAGAATTTATCAAATATTGCTGGCATCAACACTATAGTATTACAGAGCACTTCTTCAAAAAAATCCACCATTTTCTAAGAACAGGCTTAATGCCTTCTCTATCCTGTGCTGAGTGGAAAGGCTTAAAAGAACTGTTTGCAGTTATTTTGCTGAAGAATGGGAGTTTTCAGCAGTTGGTCCAAATCTTCTGTTCTGCAACTGCAAATATAAAGAACATATAAGACTGGCTTAGCATATGTGAATGGAAAGGTGCAGTTGTCTAACTCTCAACGTCATGTGTGACTAATAAGTTTTTCTTATCTGTAATAGTTGAAAGTGTTAGTTTCCTGATAGACTTTTAGAGAATATTAGCAGTTTTTCCTCTTGTTTTTAATAGTTGGAGTAATTGTATGGATAGCAAAACTTTTCATTTGGGTATTGTCATTGACATTAATCAAGCTAAATAATTTGTTTCATTGAACTTCTTAACTCAAGATGATATTTGAAATTCAAGTGGAAAAATTATTGTGGCGGTGTTTTAATTAAATTACTGATTTGCACGTAAACTCAAAGCACTACCTTTGGCAGGTCTGTGGAGAAATATGGTAATGAAACCTGACAGGCTTAGGAATTTGTTTCTTCATGTGCAAAAGGAAAGTTGCCAGATTTTTTTTCCTTCAGTATTGGCAGACATGAAGCTTTTGGTATTGTGTTGATGCTTGCAGAGCACTACCAATTATAAAAAGCAGTTGAGCAACCTTTGCTTAGTTCTGGCAAGCTATTTGACTTGTGTTAAATGATTCAAACAGTTTTGTAGAAGAATCTGCTTTTCCAAAACTGTTACTGGTTTGCATCATTCGTTGCAAAATTTAACAGTAGGGAAACGTTTCATGGTATGACTTTAAGGTTGATAGTAAAAAGATCTGCCTTTGAAGTAAGAATGCTGTTGACATATTATTTATTTTGAAACCATCTCTTTAATATCTAGGCTTTTTTCTACTTCATTTCATTCATATGTTGTGCCTACGAGTCCCAGGAAGTGCCCAGCTGAAGATTTACTTTATCAGAAGAGTTGGATTTTCTCCCCATAGTTCATTATTTATTTTTCCTTTTGAAAAATACAACAGAACCTTTTTGTTCCTTGGTTTGTTGTAAGATAGCAGTGTATAAACCATGTCTGTAAAAATAAAAATATTTTGTTGGAGTTGGTGAAACTTATGTGAAATTCCTGTGATGGTTTTCAATACACAGTTTTGGATCGGAGATGGTTTAGACTTTTTTGTGTGTGTGACAATAGGACTTTTTCTTCACACAGCAGAGCTGTATTCTCTCTGTGCTCAGATCAAGCTGCTCTACAAGTATAATTGCTAGCCTAAGACTAGTACACCCACCTGTATGAGCATCATAGATTCTTTTTTCTATTTATGTTTCTGTGGGAGAGAAAAGAAAAAATTTTTAACCTGAGTTCTCAGATGAATGACAAATCATACAGTATGTTGTGAATGAGATAATGGCAGGATTGGGAATTGGGGTTGAGACATGTGGGCAATTATATTCAGACTTCCTTGAGGAAGAGAGAGGTTTGAAGCAATTTCAGTTAATACTGATTATGTCCTTAGCAAGTAAAATTGCTGTCTTGTTGTAGACAAAGCTGTGACCTTTGAGACAACTGCATTTTATAGTTTAAATGGACTTACATAGAGAAGAGGCTTTTAACAGTAGAAATGGATGTGTTTCTTTAAAAAAAACAACAACTCGTTAATAGAAAAGCAGTAATTACAAGAATTCTTATTTCCCACATTTTGGATAGTAGAGCATAGCTGGATCACTTCACTTGCTTCTGCTTTTACACTGACACAGATGGTGGTGTTTCGAAAGTGTAGAAAAATATTTCTTAAAGTTAGGACTAATAAATGCTCTGAAATTTTTAGTCATTCTAGTAATTTTTCTCAATTTGCATATGCATACTTGAAAATTGCCATTAAAATTGTAGACTGTATGGTACAAATCAGTTTAACACTTTAGCTCCTGTATTGCCCAAGAACCCTGCTGAGGTTTGAATGGGATACATTTTGATAAGTGAAGTATAAGCATCATATGACCAGAATAGCTCTCCAAGAATTGGTGAATAAGCGTGCTAGATGCTTTTAAGGACATGGAGAAGGAGCACAAATATTGTGGTGATAACCAGTACTTTTATCACTATGTAATGTGCAACTGCAAGCTGTTTGAACGGGTTTTTGTTTAGGAGAATGAAGATCAGGGATCATTCCATTTATTTAGTCTAGCTGAACAGTGGCAACCTGCTTTGCAAACTAAAACCAGAATTGAGTTTATCCTTTACAGTGCAATTAGTAAAATGTGTCTAGTTTTTTTTTAAAACGGAGTCCATTTTATTGTCTCATCCAAAAACTTTACAGACATAACTATCTTTAAAAGCGCTTTGAAATAAATGCCAAGTCAACAATGTGTAACTATTTTTCAGGATGTAAAATGCACTTTTTTTTTTCCCCCTACCTAAATTTTCAGGCGTTTTGCAAAGCTTTGCATGAGGGCCAAGTTCAGTCCTTTCTGTCAAAGTTACAATCCAGTTTTGACTTGGTAAAATATCAGCAGGGACACTTGGCTTTTACCAAGGGTAGACATTAGGAAAACGCATAGCTTTTGTTAGGGAGAATAAAAATCTTTTTTTCCTCTTCACTTCCATCCCTATCCTTGGTATACAATTGTATGTGAAGTAGCAAAAGTGTTTCCAACACACTACGCTCCTACACTTCTGTGTGAGTTTAAGTGTACCAGTCTGAATCATGTTCTTTTGTCTTTTTATTTGCCCCTTTTTGATTTAGCACTGTTAGGAGGGATGGTGTTCAGAAGGAAGAACTGAAGCAAAAATCTTCATACAAATGTATACTAAAAAGAACAGGTTCACAATCTACAAATGCTATGATATTCTAGGACATTTATACCCTGAAATATTCTCGTAGTCCAGGTGGTAATCTTTTGTGTCTAGGTATTGTTTCACTATAGTATGTCTCATGTGTTGATTACCAGCATTATTTTTTTTTATAGAAGTATAATCTTTCTGTATAACAAAGTCTTCATGGTTCTATCTTTGATATTTAGCATGCATTCAAAATGTGGCTGGAGTTTTCAGATGATGGATAAAAGTACCATACAGGTATAAAAGAAATTCTAAAAGTCAAATACCCTCTCTAAATCTAAGCAGTTTGCTAATAAATATTTGCAGGAATTAAGAATGACAGTGCTGATAAACTTCTTCATAAACCAACCACAATTCCAGCACTTCTTCTAAAGCACTTTACAGGTGCTAAGCATCTAACCTGGAAATCAGATGTGTATTGTTCCCACTTCACAGACAGCAAAACTGATGTGGAGGGATTGGTTTTGCTCCATGCCTCCAGGGCATCTGTGCCAGTTGGAAGTAGGGCAGGCTTGTCCTTCATAGTCAAGGTGAACAGGGGAGAAACAAACATACTGTGCCTGTTGTTTTACTGTTATGTTGGGTTTACCTGCTGCTGCAAGTGTTGCACAAAGTGGAAGGTTTATGTTGTGATGCTGCCAAATTGGATGGCTCACAGACTATATAGTGGTTGTTAAATCCCAATGATGTTCCTGAGGTGACCCATAGTGGTGCAAACCCTTCTGCTTGTTCAGACTGTTACAAGTTGATATATATATATATATATTAAAAAAAAATAGAAATAATTACACCCTCGTTACTTTTGCTTCTTATTCCTCCTTTTCTGTTTACTGTATTTTATTTATAGGTGTTGATTTTAAAATCAAAACAGTAGAGCTAAGAGGAAAGAAAATTAGATTACAAATCTGGTAAGTAAAACAAACGTGCAACCAGCAGTATGTTTTAATTTTTGTGTTCTAGCATGAATTAATATGCCTGTCTAATACTATTAACTGTTATAAGCTGGTTTAGCTCTTACCCTATTCCTCCCTTCCTCCATTCTCACAAGACTTAGGCAAAACAAAATAGCCCTTAGATTTTTGTGAGGGTAAAGGAGGAGAAGGAGAGATAAAGTTAGAAATAGGACATGAAAGTAATTATTGAAATGTTAATGCATCACAGAGGTCTCAAGCCCCTTTTCCTAGAGGAAGGATATCACCTACACAAGAAATAGGAGTTCTACAAACAACAGAAGGTGGCTGTGTTAAATAGACACTACAGAAAGTACACTTTGGTTGGTTTGGTTTTTTGTTGTTTGGTTGGGTTTTTTTAATTTATTTTCTGGACTGTTTAAAGCTGACCTTCATTGTAACAGCAATTATAAAACAACTGTGAAACATTTTCTAAACTGTTTTTCTAAAACTTCGTATAGGCAGTGCTGTTTCTTTGATGCTATATTAAATAACTTCAAAGTGAAGGGCATTCAAGACTAAGTAAATTATATCCACTCTAAACAGCACTGAGAAGTAAAATGATCCCATACAAATAAGACTCTATACCTTAACTGGTACCGATATCCTATTACAGAAAGCTCCAAGTGTGAGCTAAGCTTTTCCCTTCTGGAGTAGGTTACATGTTTCCTGATATCAATTAATACACTTTTTATTGTTTACAAATTATTGAGCTTATTAAGAGCTCCTTTGTTTTGCAGAGTAGTACAATACATGAACATTGTTATGAGAGAATAAACCAGCTATGTTCTATACATTAATCTTACATACTACTATGTAGAAGCTTAGCTTTGGTTTATTAACAGTGTGTGATGCATAATTGGCATTGTAGTTAAACTGTTAAAGCTAACAATCCACAGAGGGGGAAGAAAGCTCTAAATATACTCTTTGGGGATATTCTGGTGGGTTTTCATTCTTAACTACATGGATGCAGTGAATTCAGCTTACTAACTCCTCTTGGCAGGTCACCATCAACTCTGTTTGTCACACCATGTGTCTGTCTTGCTTTCCTCTGAGTTAACTGCAGCTTCATGTTTGGTATCATCAGTCACCTAACACTTGAATGTTAGTGGCATGTCTTCATCCATCATCAGTCCCTGTTTGGAAACCTATGACCACAAGGCTGGCAGTTGAGCCAGCAATTATTAGCCAGGGTCTGCTGGAGCTGACAGAGGTAATAAAAAAAATTCTGATATGGAGATGCTACTGTATGCCTTATAGGAATTCTTGCTGTGAAATGTGCTAAGCTTATCAAACAATTTCTTCATGTTGAATAAATACTTTAAAGGAGAGGTATTTTGTTGGAGAAGAGATGTTTAAACCATTATTTTCCACATATTGAGAATATGCTAGTGGGATATAGGAAACTTTTAAAACTAAAAATTGATAGGTTGCTAAAATATGACCATTACTCCTGTGTGAAGCCCTGCTAAAATGGTGGAGAAAACACAATGTAAAGAGACAATATTTTAAAATATAAAATCCATGAACACAACATCCCGCTCCTAAGTGTCACTTACTCTCCAACAGTGGCTGTTAAAATGCAGTTCTTGTACTAAATCCTTACAACTGTCTTGGCATACTTATAATTTTTTGGAAAAGCAGTTAGATAAGCACTCCTCTTGCTAATTTATCCTTAATTATGTTGCATATGTTGTTGGCCCTGTTTATAAACTCTTATCATAGAATCATTTAGGTTGGAAAAGACCCTTGAGATGATAGAGTCCAACCGTAAACCCAACACTACCAAGTCCGCCACTAAACCATGTCCCCAAGTGCCATGTCTGCATGTCTTTTAAATGCTTACAGGGATGGTGACTCAACCACTTTCCCGGGCAGCCTGTCCCAGTGCTTGATAACCTGAAGAAATTTTTCCTAATACCCAATCGAAACTTCCCCTGGTACAACTTGAGGCTGTTTCCTCTTGTCCTGTCACTTGCTCTTTGGGAAAAGAGACTGACACCCACCTCACTGCAACCTCCTTTCAGGTGGTTGTAGAAAGCGATAAGGTCTCCCCTCAGCCTCCTCTACTCCAGACTAAACAACCCGAGTTCCTTTGGCTCCTTATTGTACCTTCAGTTGTTAGATTAAAAGAGGAGAGCATTTACCAAGTCAAACACTTAGAAGTTTAGAAATACAGACTTAAGTTGCATGGCTGATCCTCAGTCAGTCTTCTTTCATACCTACACAGAGACAGAATTAAGGTTGCCTCATACTTCTGGTAGTCTTATATACAATGATTACAGTAACTTTACTACAAAAAACTGTTTTATTTAGTGAACAGGTAATTTCTGAAGTTTATGCTTATGTGTTTTCTTAAAATGACTAAGGTTATGTCTTGAAGCATCGAAGTTTGATTATATTTTTCTTACTCATTTGATGATTCTACTTAAAAAATCAAACAAGAACAGTTTTAAAAAAATTTAACTTTGGTATTTTTATGGTCACTTGACCTGTCTCCACTGACCACTCTATCAGCAGAGTGTTCTCCACAGAACTATACCACTTGAATTTATCAAAAAACGGCAGTACTGTGTTGAATGTATCAAGCCATTACATGTGCAAGAAGTCCTTTTGAAAGCAGCTTTCACACCTGCTGCTGTTAGTAGAGTGTTAGTAGAGTAGCAGACAAATTGGACTTGTCTCCCCTGTTTCACAATGGGATACTGTGTGCTAAGGATCACAGAGGTATCTGCTCTTGCCTCTAGCTTACCTGTTCATATCTGGTCCCTGCTACCTCACAGTGCCTCTTCCTCTCTTTCCCTGACTTTCAGTCAGGAAACAACCTCCTGCTCCTTAGATTATGAAATGGTAGAGCAGCAGTGAGGACACGAAGTAGTGTCTATCTTTTCTGTGCCACCTGGAACAGTGGTAGTGCCCCTTGGGCTGCCAGAAGTAGTAGATACAGTACATCTGCTTCTGCATTGCAGTTCCTGGCTGAAATAAGTTCATATGTTCTGTGAGAAGTAATGCATGCACGCAGCTCAGGTCATGGAGTAAAGTAACCAGAACTACTGGATAGCATACGCGTCCAAGTGAATCTGAGCACTGATTAGTGCTTTTTCAAAGCTTGAAAACTAGGCCACATAATAGGAACCCTACTTCCATGCTTTGAAGCATAGGTGTGCCGGGAGTTGCTTGGCAGGACAGTAGGGTGTCTGACTGTGCCCTCTTACTTGAGTAATCTGGGCACTCGACTGACACAAGCAGCAGTCACTTCTGGCTTCCCCTCTGAAAGGACCTGGTTGCTGGAAACCGTGGTGCCCTGCCACTGCTGGCGAGCCAGAGGGACTCTCTGGTATCTCCACAGGTTTAATGTCCAAGGAAGCCAGTGATCTGGCAAGAAGTCTTGACCTGCTTCTGAAGGTTGTTTCAATTGGTGCATTCTCATAAAAAGTTCACGTTCTGCCAGGTCAGCATTTTCTAATGGACAGTTGTTGTTTTAGAAGATCTCTGGGATAAGGACTAGTCTGAGGAAAAGTTCACCTGTCCTGGAATATAACAGAATGTAGTTCCTCCTGTTCAGTACTTCTGAAACAAATTATTTCATGTCATAAAAGATCTTACATATATTTGTGGTTTATGGGAGGAAAAAGCTCAGCTTGACACGTAGAATTAACCTCTAAAATGACTTAATATTTTAAAAAAATATTGCCTGTAGGTTCCATAAAAGCACAGAGTGTGTGAAAGTGTTAAGTTAGTGTTAAATTTTTCTTTACGTTTAAAAATATTTTCCTTTCTGTTGCCACTTCACACCACTGCTCATAAAAAATTAATTTAACTTCAGAGCCAAAGACAGTTTGGAGTCTGTCCATGTGTTTGTTTCAAGCAACTGTTTTAGATAGACGGAGAAAACATTTATGTAAAACAAAAATTATCCAAATCTATTTTAACTAAGATCAACTATATTTGTATTGTATTTTATGCAGTCTGAAACGGTGAGAATATGACAAGTCAACACTTGAAAATGGACTTGGGGGGGGTATTTGCCTTTGGTGTAATGCTTGTATTTTTGGAGTGATGTCTAGTTTCTGTTTTGGAAGCAGAAAAATAGAGTCAAGCAGTGGGATTTTATTGCAGATTATAGATGATCAAGGTGTCATGTGTTGTATGTTTCTGATTACAGTTTAGAAATACCAGTGGTTTTCCATTAGAACAATTTCTTAAAAAACATCAATAAAAGAAAATGGCTTTTAGCATTAAAAAAGAAGTAATCTGTTGGGGGTTTTTTGGTGATGCCAAATCATTGATCAAGCTGTAGTAATTTATTATTTGGACTTCTGGAGTTTGAATTAAATTGAACTGACTTATTCTATTGAGTCTGACCAGAGCAAATAAAGAACTAGCAGCACTTAATACCACTTAATGAAATTCATGAACTTGTGTACTGTTAGCCAGTTAAATAATGCTCATCTCTTCTTCTCAGCTTTCCACTAGTGCCTCAATAGCTATCCTTACTAAAATACTCCAGCTGCAGGAGTATAATACATCAATGCAGATAGTATAACAAACTTAATTGCTCCAGCACTGCAAATGAAAGGAAGGCATTTTAAGTTGCATATGCTTTTAATACTTCTGCATTAGGAGTTGTCACTTTTTCTTCAATAGTGGAAGAATTTACTGCACATTTTCATGAAAAATAAGATAGTGCCTGGTAGAAGGTGAGATTGCCATGTGAAAGATGAACTTGATAGTCTCAAACTGCAGCTTATTTAGGTAGCTTGGGGTTGCATTCTAAACTTACTTATTGCAGAAATTGGTTTCTAATTTTCACCTTACTATTTGAAGGCTAGTACAATATTAATATAATGTTACAGACTGCAAATTCAGCTTATTTTCTTCCACTTTTCAAAGGAAACAAGGATTATCATATTTACAGTCAGAAACCTGTTGACTGGTTTAATTTAAACTTCCTGCAGCAGTAGAAACATTGATTTTGTGAAGTGTGGGGAATTCAATGACTTAAAGCAAGGCAAAGAAAGTCAGCCATAATCCACTGTAATTAGCACAACTGGCAGGTGACAGTCAGTGGCCATCTGGCCATTTAACTTATATAGTGGGCAGCCAGGTTCTCCATGGATGTTTTAAACTGGCCACAGCACATGGTGTGTCTTGAATAGCCAGCAAGATAGACTACAGGTTGTGTGATATTTGGGTGAACAGTCTACACAAAGGGGACTGTAGGACCTGAGGATGCAACGGCCTGGGAATACTATAAATTTTTAAGGAGCCTAGGGTTTTGTGGGGTGAGGAGAGGCTGATAGTACCACGTAGACTTGGAGATAGAGCACTCGGTAGGCTACGGCAAATGTAGAGTTGGAGATAGCTGGAGTAGCAGAGTATAATGTTGTGTAGTTGGCTCCATCGCTTACCCCTTAGCTTATCCAGTGTGTTGATGACTGTCTTTAGGGAGGGTAGTTGAACATTAGTGTGTTTATTTGCCCTCTGTTTTTCTAATGTGTGAACTGGTAGCCCCTCTGTGATGGAGTTGCTAAAGGTCCTTAGCACTGACCTGAAGGTACAGCCAGGTGACTCTGAAATAGCCCCTTTATTTCTGTGTTCCAGTAGGGGCACAGAGAAGAGCAGGAAGACCAGCCAGCCAGCCAAAAAAAAAAAAAACAAAACCCCAAAACAAAACAAAAAAAAGGCATTTCCATTATTCTGGCCAAAGCTAGAATTGATGCATTCCTCCACATCAGGTATGCCCTTCCACCTGCCATCTAGTTATGTCTGCTCAGAATGATGGAACTAAAGGGTTCCCATCCTCAATACACTTGATCAGTAGGCTGGATTAGCAACAGATGGCAGGGGCTGCTCTACGAGGTCATAATTTTGAGAAGTCTGTTCATAAGCACTAAAGCAATGTTATCCATATGTGGAAAATCAACGGTTCATACTAGAACTTCTAAATTTTTCATGGAGTGAACATCCAAAGGACCTTTCAAAAAATAAATCTAACCATATCAAAGAAGTAGTGGAAGAGAAAGAGTTACTTGCTCTGAGTAGTACTTATATATGTAATTTCAGCTGCCACAATGTGTATTGCTTTAATAAAAATGCCTCATTAGTGATAAGAAAGCAACCAATTAACCATCTGAAATATTACTAGAAATACTACTAGAGCTTGACCTTACTGAAACAGGCTACCTGTTTTCACCTTCTGTAGGGTCCTAAAGGTTTGTATGAATTTAATTCTGAAGTTCTGAGTAGAGAATGAGATTTGAATAAAAATAAAAATGGATGCTATAGGAATTTGTTCTCTTCTGCCCCATATTGCAATGCCATTGGCTTGCAGTGAAGTATAAGTCAATATTTTTCCACAGGCTATGAAGCGGAGGTTTCAAATCTTTTTCTAGTGGACTCTGGTTTACTTTGTGAAACCACTAGCAAAGATTTGTTGCTATCAGGTACAGCTGTGGCTATTTCAGGAAAAAGTTAATTACTTCACTTTTAAACCTGCTTAGTTGAAATTTTTAAAGATTTTGTGAAGAGCAAGATAGGTTTGTGGTAGTTTATTCTACTGTTTGTTGTGCATAGACTTTAAAAGAATTAATTCTTCAGGACAATCAATGTGGCATTTTGTGAACATGACTTTTTTTTTTTGGTAACAAGTGTTTTAGGTCTCCATTGTTAATCTCATTCCCAAATTCATCCTCCTCCTCCTTTTGTCTAAAATGTGACTGTTGAAGAGAGTTCCGTTTGAATTTTTGAGTCCCAACACACATGCACTCATTTTCCCCCATCGACTCTTCATTTTGGTCCATCTTTTGATATGCTGTAACAGTGAAATTTCAAAATTATCTGTTGACTCTGGGGGCTGAACTCAAGCAGCAAGTGCTTGATCACTTTGGAGCACCATGTAACTTAGTTTCCAGTTGTGATACCAGTCACATTTTAAGACTTAGGGTATACACCAGCTATTTTTTTAGTATAACTGCCAAAAATCTTCCATACGCAGGCTTGATGATATGATTAAAAGCAGTTCACAGGTTTTCATGGTTTAGTAAAAAATAACCCTTCTGTCTCATCTGCTTTGGAATATAAGCCATAGCTAGTACGGGCGACATGGTGTCATTGCTGGAAAATAGTCTACAGTGTAAATGCACCCTGTCTGAAATACCTACAATGCTGAAAGTGAGAATGGAAATGTTATTTGAACACCTCAGATTAGTAGATGTAAATGTGAAAGCCAGGTATCTACTTTCAAAAGCTGTACCATATAGTGGTTGCTCACTCTTTTCATTCACTTTTGCCAGTAGCTTCTGCATTAGTTTTAGAACCATGGCTGAATTGCTGTGGTTGATCCAAAAAGGCTCTGAAAGCTTGAATCATAATGATCAGTGCATTGCTCATTTTATAGTTGGGTGTCCAGCTGTGTTTGATAAGGGTGTATCCATTTCTTTTTTTCATTTTTTCAGGGCTATTTAAAAAAAAAAAAAAGGAAACAACAAACCCCAACAACACAAAACCAGCTTCATCTGCTGGTATATTTTCACTGGACAGCTTCATTCTCAGACGCATGTAGAACTGTTTGGTGGCCTTTCTTGGTGAAGTTAGTATGGGATAAGTAGTCCTGGTATGGAAACTTTTTAGCATTGAAAATACTGCTCCTTTTTTTTTTTTTTTTTTTTGCCTGAGATTCACACATATAGGAGGAAATGTTCAATATAGAGTGTCTAATGAGTGGGAGGGTGTTTTTATTAAAATGTAAACAAAGTTATTCTGTACTTTGCAAACTGGTGAAATGTTTGTGCTAATGTTTGCTGCTGCTTCTTAGGGACACAGCAGGTCAGGAGAGATTCAACAGCATTACCTCAGCTTATTACAGAAGTGCCAAGGGAATTATTTTGGTGTATGATATCACCAAGAAGGAAACATTTGATGATTTACCAAAATGGATGAAAATGATTGATAAGGTAGGCCTTAAGTATTTTCTTTTTACGTGGTTTTTTTTTAAGAAGCAATTCTTTTTCCTCAAAGGTACTCTAAGACTTTTAACAACATTGATATAGGATTATTAAACTAATGCCAACTAATTTTCACTGGATTTTTTTAGCCAGGATTTAACTTTAATGTGTTTTTGTTGCAAAATGGTTGTCCATTCCTGCTTCCTTGAACTAGAATTGTCCCAGCTGGAAGTGTCAGTGGAAATCTGTAACATTACTCATTTACCTGTGCATTGTGGGGGGTGGGGAAGAAAGGGAAGTTTTATTTCCTGTCTGTGAAATGAGGTCATTATGTTCATTCTTAGATAACCTAAAACAGCTGTTTCTCAAGTCATGTTTTAAAAATGGAATTTGAAAATTGAAGTTGAAAATTTTTGAAATGTTAGGGAAGAACATTTACATGTAGACTGTGTAGGTGTGGTTCCTTATTTAGTAGAAGAATTGCCCTTTTTTAATATCATGTTTGCATTACAAAATCTTACATTTCTAGGTTTAGTTAATTAAAAATGTTTTAACTGCAGTATGCTTCAGAAGATGCAGAGCTTCTATTAGTTGGAAATAAACTGGACTGTGAAGTTGATCGAGAGATAACTCGACAGCAGGGAGAAAAGGTGAGAACATGTCTAACCAAATTCTTAGTTACTGTTAGAAGCAAAACTGCTATGGCATTGCTTCTGATGGTCCGTGGCTACTCTTGTTCAGACTGTTAGACCTAAGGAGCCTATCGAGAGTGGTCGTGGTCTGTCAAAATCCATATAGTATTTACTTTTATAGAATGTGCAGTTATATGCATTCCTGCTGGAGCAGTATGTCTTTGATCTAAAGAAAGAGTAAACTACAAGTTGGCTTACACTACACAGGGGATACTCCTTTTTGGGCTCTGAAAGAGGATATAGTGAAGACTTGAATCACAAATGGAGATACCTCTGCTCAGGACATCTTTGTGAGCCTTCTTCTAGGTGCTTGCTTTTCAGTAGTATTTTAGGACAGGCAACAGCCCGGCTTGATTACTTAGTTCACCTTTGTTTTCATGTTTCTTTTGTTCTCTTCCAACTCCAAAAGTGGTAAGAAACCTGACAATAGAATACATTTTAGCATGATACTCAAAGCACCATCTTTATCAGGAGACTTTCAGTATGGACATACACATACATTTTCCTTCAGCTACCCATCATGCATTTGGAAGTGAAGCATTTTCTGTTAGAGTGTCAAGGCTAATTCTTACATCTGTACTTTCCTTTTCTGTATTTTAATAATATGGTTAAGATTAACTGTTCTGAAAAGTTCTTACTTTTTGGCAATCTGCAACAATCCATGTCAACTGAATATATCAATTTCTAAGATTTAAGTCTGGAAAAATGCAGCACACTTTTCCAGTAAACCAGTTTTAAGTGAAAATCAGCTATATGTGGCAGTATTTGCTGTACCTTGGAGATTCAGGATTATTAATCAAATTAGACTTCAGTCACAGATTTGGGGAAAGTTATGGGGTTTTTTTTAAAGGTTTTGTGAGGAGTGTGTATTTGCTGTTTGTGCGTATCTTCATGTAGTTATTGTATTTTCTCTCCCATCAGTTTGCACAGCAAATAACTGGGATGCGGTTCTGTGAAGCAAGTGCCAAGGATAATTTTAATGTGGATGAAATATTTCTAAAACTTGTTGATGACATTCTGAAAAAGGTAAAATGTTCAGGTGGGGGTAGTTCCTCTGACCACATAAATCATCAATGTTTAAATAATGACTGCAGGTACTTGTTGAGAAGACATAGAGGGTGAGTGCACACCATCAGGTGAAATTTTTGGTTAATATGTAGTGGGTGCGATGTAGTTCACAGGCTCTGCTGAACACTTCAGTTAAGTACTGCTGTTGATTTTAGTAAACATCTGCTCCTATTTGCTATACTTATTCTTTCCTATAATTTCACTATATGTCAGCAGCTGACTGTACGTTTGCCTGCTTTCATTTGCAGGCAGTTCTGTTGTGATTTGTTGTAATTGGTTTAGGAAGTGGCTTTATTTTGAAAATGTCTTGTAACTTTTTTCTTAGAGAAATTCTTAACACAACTTACTTGAATGTAGTTCACTAATAAGAACCAAAAGATCCTTAAATTGAGGCTTTGGCTGACAGTGAACTCTTGAAACAAGCTCTTTGTGCTGAGTTCTATGCAGATGACTGTTTACAGGTGATTTTTCTTTTCTTTAAGATGCCACTGGATGTTATAAGAAATGAGTTGTCCAACAGTATCCTGTCCCTGCAACCAGAGCCAGAAATCCCACCAGAACTGCCTCCTCCAAGGCCACATGTCCGTTGCTGTTGACTTGTTACTCCATACAGAGTGAAAAATAGGAGTGTGAGGGTAAAGAAAGTATCTGTACTACTCTGCACTACAATCCTTTGGCAGTTTCTTGTTGCACTTTGTTATTCGAGTCAGAGCTACACACTAACTTGTAAATATGCAAATATGCAATCCTGTGTAGGATTCAGCTATAACATTTAATTATTACCCCTCTCCCTCACAATGATGTTTCATTCATTGCCCCAGTGTTATAAATACTGTACAGTTGGTGGGGGTTTACCACACTTCCAGTCGAGGAGGAGGAGAAGTTAAATCTATACCTATTCTTGACATAAATGTTGTAATAGTTCTTTGTTATTATAAACAGGCAGGCAGAAACTCTTCTGGTATGAAGATAAGTATATGGTGCTTTGCTAACTATTTTAAAGAGAAATTTTTTAAAAACAGAGGACTTCATGTACAAAGCTTCCATAATCGGCATTATGTTTCCTTTTAATGTAGTGAAAACATTTTTGGCTGTAGCATCCTCTGCTGACTGGATTTATTGAAAAGCTAAGTTTAATTTTTGGCAGTCTTTTATTTATTTTGTTTAATGCTGCACCCTTTCTTTGTGTACCAAGACATCACATCTGGTGCAGATCTAAGATTGCACTCTGAAATAGCATATATAATTTTCTGCGTAAGCATAAATTTGGTTGCAAGAATCACTAAGTTTCAATAAAAGAATGGAGATATATTCAAGCTCTAAAAGAAGGTATAAAAAGCAATGCTGCTGTCCTAGACAAATTCTTAAAAAAAAAAAAAATAAATTAAGATGATACATTTTCCTGTGTTAAGGGATATATATGTGTATTTGTCTGGACATCTGTAGAGTTTGGGGGAAGGGAACCTAAGGTAAAATTATTTTCTTTCCTAGTGGTGGAAATTATTCCCATCAAGCAAATACTGTGTTAGGTTTTTGTCTGATAATGAATTTGTGAATTATATCTTTGGTATATCTTTTATTAAAACACACTGTTTAGTTTAGCTATGGTAAATCAGTAGTTACATATTTGAATAACTTGGTGTGTCCTGAATGTTGTGGTATTGAAAAACATTGTGGTCTTTCTAAACTAATGAAGTGCAAATAAAATTTTGTATTTATGAATGACAGTGGAACTGCACCTGTTCTTAGAATGGCAAGTATCAAATGATGGGTAAAATGTAGACTCTGGAATATGGAACAACACTTGTTTTAATTTTGTTATAATTTAATTTTCAGTTTGACAGTTTCTTTAGGTGTAGTTAGAAGAACAGCAGATGTTAGTTGTTCACCTTGGCTGCTGCTCTGTTGGGAGAGCAGCTGATGACCTAGCCCAGCTGGTATCTTCAAATAGCATGTGACTACTTGTCAAGCTATTTTAGCTGGTGGTCACCAAACTATTAATTATACTGCCAACACAAGTATGAACCAGTCTTTTTCACACTACAGCTTCTCTGCTTCTCACTCTCTGATGCTAGAACCCATTTTGTCACTTTTGCCACTCTCCTAGCCAGAACTCTGGCACTGACCAGTGAGGTTTACCACTGACTTAAACAGCTTCTCCTTGTTTTCTGGAAGGAAAAAAGACACAACAAACTTAAAATAAAAAAAAAGAAAAGACCCTTTATTTCACTGAGTAAGCTCTGATATTCTGAATACAATACCATGCGGGTCTTTAGCACACCTGGATTTCAACTGACAAATTAAGGAAGCGTGTTGATATTTGTGCTTATGTCTTCTGCCACCTTGTGCCTGAACGGTTTGCTTTTTTACATAGTAAACTTATGGTTTACTATCATATTTGTTAGATAAAATCAATTTCTAAAGCACTTGTGGGATTTCTGATGGTACTGTGGGCAATAGCAAGGAAGGGAAAATTATGGAAAATTAGTTTTAACTTGACAACCATTTTATTTTAGCTGGTTTGTTTTTATTTGTACTTAGAAACTTGTGATTTTTTTCCCTGCAGTTTTTGAATTTAATAAAAATTAAGAAATTTGACTTAGATAAACTTTCTTTTTGTAATTCTGTGCTGTTTGTATATAGGTAGATTGGGATCCCAGTCTCTTGTACCAAAAATTAAAAATTGATTGCATTTGAGAGACATATTTATGTAAGAGTGCTTGAATGTATTTGACTATTCATTGGAAATCATAAAAAGTTCAGGAAACCTGTTTGCTTTGCATCCATTATACTGTGAGACTGAAGGGGGGTTTTGCCTCCCAATTTTATCTCTGCAACTTTTATGAAAGTCAAAAAAAAGTTCATTTATGTCCTTGCTCTACCTAGCAGGCATTTGCAGTGTGGCGCAGAAAGATGGGTGGGGGAAAAAAAGTTATTCTTGCTGCTCCATTGACTCATGTAGAAGTTCAGCAGTCAGCCCAACCCTTGTTGACATCTAATGATGGACTGTTTGAATGGTCTGCACAACTATTGAGAAATCATAGGATTAAAAAAAAAGGGAAGATGAACACTAGCAGCTTGAAGTCTGTTCTAACTTGTGTTAGCAGATAGCTCCTTTTTAGGAGCCCTGGTTAAGGGTAGCCCATTCCCACTCTTTAGGGTGTGTGTGGGGATTGTTTCCTTCTAATACCAAGCCCAACACGCTTTACCACTAAACTTGTCAGATGCTGCTGAGGTCCTCTAGTCCCTGGTAGTTTCTTCATGCTGGAGAACATACACAGGAGTATCTTGATAAGCAAGCATGGCAAGCAGAAATCACAGGAGTGTCAGAAATAAGATAGTAACATCTGCAGGTAGTGGTGGTATCTTGACCTTAATGGAAAAATGGTAGATAGATTGTGGCCATTGAATGGTGGTTTGCCACTGATTTCAGTGTAGTTAGGATTTAATCCAGTAAATGCCTGAAATTGCACAATTACAGTGGTATGTCCAGTTAGCACTGCATCTTGTACAAAACCCAAAGTTCATACCTATCAAAAAACTGATACAATATTTGATTGTGTCCATAAAGTTTTAGATCTGCCTATAATGGACATTCAACCAGTGGGTTGAGTTAACAGATCATTTCTTCAGAGGTGAACAGAAGGAAAGTAGGAAGACTGGAAATTTCTCTTTTGTGTAATAGTGAGTCATGATATGGAAAAAGCTGAAAATGACTGGCTTACCAAGACATCTTGAATTATGCATTGTTGTGCTGCGTGCGCTAGAGGAATAGTGACAGTCACATCTTCCTTTCACCAGATGTTCTGCTTCTTCAGAGCAGAGATACACGACTAATGTCAACGTTTGGTACTTCTGACAAAGGAGGATGAGAAGAAGGTGGAAAAAAGGACTGGAAGTTAAAAGCCAGGATACAGTGACCTGCTAAAGCAAATTTAGGGCTATGTGTTTGTGCCCTTGCTGGAGATTTCAGCATTCCCTCATTTGTAGAATCATAGAATCAGAATTTTTAGGTTGGAAAAGACCTTTTAAGATCATCAAGTCCAACTGTTAACCCAACACTGCCAAGTCCACCTCTAAATCATGTCCCTAAGCACCACATCTACACATCTTTTAAATACCTCCAGGGATGGTGACTCAACCACTTCCCTGGGCAGGCTGTTCCAATGCTTGATAACCCTTTTAGTGAAGAAATTTTTCCTAATATCCAATCTAAAACTCCCCTGGCGCAGCTTGAGGCCATTTCCTCTTGTCCTATTGCTTGTTACTTGAGAAAAGAGACTGACACCCACCTCGCTACAACCTCCTTTCAGGTAGTTGTAGAGAGCAATAAGGTCTCCCCTTAGCCTCCTTTTCTCCAGACTGAACAACCCCAGTTCCCTCAGCCGCTCCTCATACGACTTTTTCTCTAGACACTTCACCAGCTTTGTTGCCCTTCTTTGGACATGCTCCACTACCTCAATGTCTTTCTTGTAGTGAGGAACCCAAAACAGAACACAGTATTTGAGGTGTGGCCTCACCAGTGCCAAGTACAGGGGACAATCCCTTCCCTGCTCCTGCTGGATACACTATTTCTGATGCAGGTCAGGATGGCATTGGACTTCTTGGCCACCTGGGCACACTGCTGGCTCGTATTCAGCTGATTGTTGACCAGGTCCTTTTCCACTGGCCAGCTTTCCAGCCACTTTTCCCCAAGCCTGTAGTGCTGCATGGGGTTTTTGTGACCCAAGTGTAGGACCTGGCACTTAGCCATGTTGAACCTCATACAATTGGCCTCAGCCCATCGATCCAGCCTGTCCAGATCCCTCTGTAGAGTCTTCCTACCCTCAAGCAGATCAACCCTCCCTCCCATCTTGGTGTTGTCTGCAAATGTACTGAGGGTACACTTGATTGCCTCGTCCACTTCATTGATAAAGATATTAAATAGAACTGACCCCAATACTGAGCCCTGGGGAACACCACTTGTGACCAGCCACCAACTGCATTTAACAGCATTCACCACAGCTCTTTGGGACCACCCATCCAGCCAGTTTTTAACCCAGCAAAGAGGCCAGCCATCTAGGCCATGAGCAGCTAGTTTCTCCAGGAGAATGCTGTGGGAAATGGTGTCAAAGGCTTTACTACACTCCAGGTAGACAACATGCACAGCTTTTCCCTCATCCACTAAGCGAGTCATCTCGTCATAGAAGGAGATCAGGTTAGTCAAGCAGGACCTGCCTTTCATAAACCCATGCTGACTGGGCCTGATCACCTGGTTGTCCTGTACATGCCGTGTGATGGCACTCAAGCTGATCCGTTCCATAGCCTTCCCTGGCACCAAAGTCAGACTGACAAGCCTGTAATTCCCAGGATCCTCCTTCCGGCCCTTCTTGTAGATGGGCATCACATTTGCTAACTTCCAGTCAACTGGGACCTCCCGGGCTAGGCAGGATTGCTGATAAATGATTGCAAGTGGCTTGGTGAGCACTTCTGCCAGCTCCCTCAGTACCCTTGGGTGGATGCCATCCAGCCCCATAGACTTGTGTGTGTCTAAGTGGTGTAGCAGGTCACTAACCATTTCCCCTTGGATTATGGGGGCCTCATTCTGCTCCTCGTCCCTGTCTTCCAGCTCAGGGGGCTGGGTACCTGGAGAACAATTGATCTTACTATTAAAGACTGAGGCAAAGAAGGCATTAAGTACCTCACCCTTTTCCTCACCCTTTGTTACTATGTTCCCCCCACACATCCAATAAAGGATGGCCCTTCTTTTGTTGTTAATGTATTTATAGCAACATTTTTTAATTGTCTTTTATGGCAGTAGCCAGATTAAGTTCTAGCTGGGCTTTGGCCCTTCTAATTTTCTCCCTGCATAGCCTCACAACATCCTTGTAGTCCTCCTAAGTTGCTTGCCCCTTCTTCCAAAGATCATAAACTCTCTTTTTTTTCCTGAGTTCCAGCCAAAGCTCTCTGTTCAGCCAGGCTGGTTTTCTTCCCCTCCAGCTTGTCTTTCAGCACATGGGAATGGCTTGCTCCTGTGCCTTTAAGATTTCCTTCTTGAAGAATGTCCACCCTTCCTGGATTCCTTTGCCCTTCAGGACTGCCTCCCAAGGGACTCTGTCAACCAGAGATTATTTTAATTTAATTTGATCTGTTATTTATGTCACTGCACTGAAGGGGCAGGAAATTCTGGCAGTAAAGGGTTTGCCTTAATTGGTTTGCCTTTTTATCATCATTATTTGTGCAAGTGGTATCATAAACTGATCATTACTTAGAGTGCTAGATTTAAGCAGATTGGGAATTTGGTAAGTCTTTCTGTCTTGGGCAAGGATTTCTAGTGAATCCAGTTAGCCTTGGAAGCCAATCGTTGTCTTACAGACTAGTGCTATTGGTTGTCTTAAATAGGGCTGTTCTGCTGGCTGTCAGTGCTAGCATCAGTTCTGTGATCTTTTTGTTCCACACCTTTACTTTTCTGTGGGTCAAAATCTCACTGAGATAGGAAGTTTTATAGCAGGTACATTCTGAGGTGGGAAGGAAAGCAAGGTACGCAGGAAAGGGGGAACAAATCAACTAAGCTAGTAAAGAAAGAACGTGAACAAAAACCTTTCTAGAAGGGGAATGGGGAATATAGCCCATTTCCAGCTTGGTCACTTTCCTGTATTGGGATTTCATTCACACAAGTTCATCTCTGCAGTTTGTGAAAGACAAAAAGAAACTGCACCAACCAGCATGAATTCATTCTCCCCTCTTGTGTTGGCAGTTTTTCATTCAGTGGAAACGGTAGTAGTTTTGCTGAAGCAAAGAATCCTTTGCCTGTAATGAAAACGGCTCATTATTGTACTAATGGTAGGTATAGTCTCACTTTGGGGAGAAAAGACAAATACTTGGCCGGTGTCTTTCAAATTACTACTGTCATTTACACAGACTCTTGATTGTGCTGATTGCAAATAGTTTAAATGGGTCAATTTGAGATGTTAGTCCTTGACATTTTTTTATTTCTCGTTGAAAGATGTAAAACCAATTGGCTCTAGTTTTTAACAAGTTGAATTTGCTTTGTCCTAACTAGCCGTCAAAATGACTGCATTAAACGTAGGGTTTGTTCACCTTTCTCTTCCTTCTGGCTGTGAACATTTCAAATTGTCCAAATACAAAGGTGGCATCCTAGTAGGTACAGTCATCTTGAGTGTGAGCTATAAGTATATTCACACTAAATAATGAAAAGCCGCAGTGCCAGAGTTCGTATTAGGCTGAAACGAGAAGTTGTGAGTACTGCGAGTTTTCACGGCGTGGCTTGCGTTTCCCGCGAGGTCAGGTGCACTGGTGGAAGTTGTCCATCGGGGGTCACTGAAGCTCCGCCAGAGAAGGAGCCTGTTCCCTGTCCCCTTGGGTTAGCAATTGCTTCTCGCTGCTTCCCGCCGAGTAAATGCCTCTTTTGTCAAAACTCCTGCTTTTCCAAAGCAGCAACTTGGAGTATAATAGTGGTGAATAGCTGCGGGCACTGAAAATATAGTCAAAGAAATGCTCGAGTGTGTTGCGTTGCTACAAGGAAGGAAGTATTGAAGGATTAAAAATAGACACTTCTCATTCTGCGTGGGAAGTTGTGTTTGCTTTAGTATCTTTACTGAGAGAAGGGATATTTTTAGATAGCTTCCAGTCATCTGTATGATAGATGCAATTTGTTTAGTTGTACTTCTTGAGGATCCCTTCTGATGACTTATTCAAAAATCATTAAGTACCCAGATGGGCCTTCTTCATTTCCTAATAAATGAATGAAAATGTAAAAAAACCTCAGTGTGATTTATTACTTGTGTTTCTATCAGGACTCATAATATCTTTTTCTATTCTTAAAATTGCCCTTGAATCTGTTCTTTGTACTGTTACTTGATTTAGGTGGTCTTGAGTGAAAGTATGTTTCTTTCCAACTCTGGCCAAAATATATATAAACTATCTCTGGTGAAGGGTGTTTTCCTTAAAATTGTTAAGGTCAAATTTTCATTTTAATTCTAAGTACTTGAGAGGTCCAATTCTAGACATTATTCTTCAAGGATGCTGTTCTGTCACAGAGGATTGCAGGGTCAGTGCTATTAAAACAAAATTTTATGTCAGTCTGGGTAAGTGCCAGCCCTTGCAAAAGAATCCAGCTTTCTGTAGATCCTAACAGACAGATCGTTATGAAACATTTCATTTTTATTTTATTTATAATTTTAAATTTTTATTTCCTGAAGATTATTTTGGTCTCTTAGAAAGGAGGAATCCTGTTTAGTGTTGGCTATGATTTTTGGTGTGATGAGAGATAAGATAATAAGATGCTTTTTTAGATTGAAATTGTTAGTTTTCCTCTAACCCAGAGTTCCTTATCACATTCTTTAACGCCCTTTCATGTTGCATTAAAGGGTTATAAAATCTATCATGTGTATCTCAATATGTTAGTACACACAATCCTACAGACACCTTCCCTAGCTGGCATAAAATTATGGGTCCCTAAAAGCTGGCTAGTGCTGAAGAAAGCAGCCAGTTTTCTTTCTCAGGGACAATGATGCAAATTCACAGTAGCTATGTAAACATAGGCTTCATGGAGTTGTCCAAGCTTGCAGGAAAAGCAGGAGGGAAGGCAGTAGGGCAACCAAAATGTGTTACCTGCCAAATTATGAAATTAATTACTTTATACTACAGGTTTCTGACTACAGTCACTTCTCCTTGCAGGAGGCTGCAGCTGCCCCTCATGGGGTTTCTAGTGGCATGTCAAGAGGGGGACGAAATCCAAAGAGTTCTGATGATAAACACGGGGAGAAAGAGGAAACCAAAACATCCATCTGCAGCCAGTGATGACCTCTGTGTAAGGGCATGGCTTTGTTTGCTCCAATGCAGTTTTGATGTTTAAGAACAGAAAATTGGAAGGGGCTGCTCAGGCCTCTTTAACTTAATCCCCCATGATTATTGCTAAACATAAAATAGAGGCTTTTTCCCCACTGCCATCCTATAATAAACAAGGATTAATAGAAAACAAAGATTTTCCTCTGCTGGGTAGGAAATCTTGATGGTAAACTTCTGCTGTCCCTGAGCTGACGAATTGTAATAGTACAATGGATTTTTCTTCCAAGAATTGGTCTGATTGCTTGCATTTTTTTAGACCCATGTGGATTATTGATATCTTCAATATACTGTGGTAGTAAGTTCTACAGCATAATGATACACTATGGGGAAAAGTGCTTCCCTTTGTTTTGAATCTATCATCTGCTAATTCATTTCATCCCCCAGCATTCTCTTACCAGAAGAAACAGTTGAACAATTGTTTCCTTTTTACCTTTTCTATGTTTCCCATAATTTTAAGATCCTTTATCGAATGTTTCCATCAGTCATATCCTTTGCAGGCTTGAGAAGTCCTAATATCTTCAATTGTTCCTGTTATCGAAGCCATTTCGTACCTTTAAACATCCTTACAGTCCTCTGTACCTTTTTTTCTATTACTATCTTTTTTCAAGGCAGCCAGCATTGCATTCGAAAATGTGGTTTCAGCATAGGTTTACACAATAGCTTTTTATCATTTAATCAGTAATTTATCCAGAAGAGGACTTTTTCTTTTATCCCATGGCATCTTGTATCTCTAAGAGCCTTTGATGGGGGATGTAGTTGAATGGCTTTTATAAATCCAGGAAAATTAGATCAAGTGGATCTCCCTTTTCATGCAGTCTATGATGGCTGGATATCACAGATATTCTTAGATCCCCAATTTCATTTTTATATGTGTCTTCTATTCTTTGATTACAGTATCTACCAACTACCCCATATGCATGTCAGTCTGATGTCCCTTAGAGAACTCTCTTCAGTGGAATGTGCATGGGAGGACAGACAAGATGGGTGGGTTTTGCACTAAATGAGTATAGTCACCACTAAAGAAAGCACAGGCAGGTGGCACTATTTCTGTCAGCTTAAGAGCAGACTGAAAGCAGTTTAAAAGCAGTGAAAATCTCCATGTTGACACATTTAAAAGTTTAAACTTAGTTACATTTGGTGTTTTTCTGGATACAAACCTGTACCAAAATAACTCGCCTTTGCAGGTTCTTGTGAACTGTGTGCATGCAGACAAGGATTACTCAAAATGGCAACAAAATTAATATTAATTGAAATCAGTTTGTTATTCTCAAAATCTTGTTATAGGCAAAATGGGGACATACCTTATATGCAAAGCCAAGAATTTATTGTTGGTCTAACTGAAATTTTAGATGACTTAAATAAAATGCAATAAACAGTTACTATGATTAGTCCAGTAGTAAATTTCACAGTGCCAGTTATCTCATTAAATGAATACTTCTTACTGTTTAAAAAAAAATCAGTTTAAATTGTTGCAGAGAAACACACACGAGCACATGCACATGCACAGGACGGAGTGTGATTTTGATGATTGGGTTTCCTCCTTTCTTTGCGGGGAGGAATATCATGTTGGCGACTTCCTCGTCACTCTAGGTTCCACTTGGCTATTTTCATGTTTGCTGACACTCTCATACACGTTGTTCTTTCTTCACTGGTCTGCAAGTACATTACATCTGTCTTTATGATATACAGTGCATTTTACATGTGTTGGATACTGCTTTTTTTAATCTTTTATTGCTAACACTGGTTTTGCCCAGCTTCAAATTGTGCATATCTTTAATTGACCATGGGTGAGTACTTAGTGTTATCCCAAGCCCTCTCTTACCAGCCCAGGCCTGTATTTGTCTAGATTGCATCCAGTGTCCCCACTTTGGAGGCGTTTGCTGTCATACCTTGCCTCTATTCTATGTAATTACACTGGCCACAGTATGTTTGAGTTCTAATAAGTCTTTCTATGTAGAATAACCAACTGCCACTAGTCTCTCTACAAAAATTATTACATCACATGATTAAAATAAGCAAAAGTACAGAGAATGGGTAGTAGCTGTCCGATCATTAGAAAAAAAATGTTGTCACAGCTAAGCAAGCTAAACCAATGTTTCCAGTCAGGCTGAGACAAGTTCAGCCAAAGAGGAGAACCAGACAACAACTCTAGTAAGTCAAACATCAGATTAAAGAGACATCACTTACAACAAAAATATTAGCAAAAAAACATATTGTTTTCTATAGAGAGCTATAGACGCTCTGTAGGTTCTTGCAAGGCATCACCAAATTAAAACAGGAGAAAGTTGTGTATACTTATGTATGCTGTGGATGCTATGTCAATCTTAACAAGTAATGTGATCCAAAATGAGCAGATCTACCGAACTGAATTGGTGCTGGGAATCTGTATGGACATTGCTAGGGAAGGGATTGCTTTGGACTTGCTCTGGTCTGGCCTCGGGCACTGGCTGCCAATAGTAGTTGGAATTCGTTACCTGTGCTCCTGAAGAACATGTTCTGGTTTAGACTCCTCTAGAAGAAATCCACTTTATTTTCTCCAACAAAATTCTGCGACATGAACCAAAGTGCAGTAAGAAGGGATGATCCTGATCTGAATTAAAATACTAATGTAAGCATGCCTTGTTCTCATTCTGCTAACTCCTGTCCTTATTTGTAATGTCTTGATCTCTTTTGCTACAGCTGGGGCAAGGGATACTAGGCTATGTAAAATACTAGCTAACATCTTGAATTACAACAGGCAGGGAGAAAACTAAGATCTGATTCTGCAGGGAAACCATCTACTCAGAAAATGCTTTTCAGTGCAAAAGTAATAACTGCATGCTATTAACTGTAACCATAAACTTAAGCTAATATAATACTGTGTTTATTCCCACTGAGTAGGTTCCTGTGAGTCTGATCTTTTGCATCTCCTTAATCCCTGCACATGCTACTTTCTGCATTTTCCTTTCTAATACTCTGCTTTGCTACCTGCTGTCTGTGTACCATGTGCAATTTTTGTAAGCATGTGGGATTATTTTTTTAGCAGTAGTTAGCACCGGCTGGCATTTGCATGCTACCCTTATTCAGTTCAATTATTGACTGTCCACAGTGCAGTAATTGCAGTTTCAGAAAGCTAAGGTTAACGAGTAAATGGAGGTTTTCTGTCTTCCTGGGTCATAAGATACTGATGGGTAAAATGTATTTGGATAGGATATATTTAAATTGTGTCAGTTGTGCTAGGCTGTGGTAGCAGCTCATAAAGAAAGTTTAGGTGTCTGCTGAAGTTGGAAGTGTCATTGATAATGGAACCCAAGGGAGGATGGAAAAGAGCTATCCTGACCAGTTCAACTTCTCTTCTCCCAGTATATGGACACAGCATGCAATTAAGTCAGTGAGAAAAAGAGAATTTCAGTTTTTCTGCAATAAAATCAACTTTTGCTATGCATTGCACAACTCTTAAGTAAGTACATAAGTAAATATCAATGTTTGAGAGACAAAAGGCTTAAAAGAGAGTTTTTTCTGATGTAAGGGTCCAAATGAAAATCAGACATTTGCTTCCAGGTGCCTGCCCATCTCTGGAGAGGTCACAAAGCAGTCCCTGGAGTACATCAGTTACCAGCTTGATCAACAGGCATCAGGGTTCATTAATTGAATCAGCTATTCAGTTCTAATCAGCCACCATCTAGAAATTGAATTCCCATCAAATTAATATGGGGCTTTTTCGTATGTTTCAGTTTTTCAAAAAAGTTTAGCAAGTCAGTGGTTCCAGAGAAGTCTAACTTGTGTCAGCTCTGCCATGAGAAGAGAAAGAGGATGAGGTTATGCTACTGTAATGGCTTTCTGAAAGCAGTATGCCTTTTAATAAAGCATTGAGGTTCACATTTTCCTATATGGCAAAAGATAAGAGTAACTAAAATGAATAGGAGGGAGAATGCAAATGTGAGTAGGGATGTGGGACAGTCAAACCTCACATCTCAAATGTCACACGCCAAGTAGTAATTCAGCTGAGAGTCAGATCTGCGCTACGTCGCTTGGGGCATTCGATGCCTTATGCTTTCCGTCTTTCTTTACATCCCCTCAGTCTCCTGTGAGGGGCTTAAGCAAAGGCTAACCGCAGGGAGCTGGACGTGTTTCCTTCCTCCTCTGGCACATTGCAGCCTTAGCACATCTGGTCAGCCTCATCTCTGATCTCCATTAAAAGCTTTTCCTTAGAAAGTATGTCTCAGCCATGGCTAGCACCTTGACCTCTCTCCTGAGCACATGAACCATCTTGTCCCCTCCTTTCCCATTTAACTCTGTACAAGGCTGTGTTAGCAAGGGCTCAAAAGATCATTAACCCCTTATCTGGACTTTAACTGCTCAGTGAGCTTGGCCACTGTTGCTTTAGGCAAAAGAATCAGAGGAGTGTTTGAGGAGAAAACGAAGAAAATGGAGAATGGATAGGAGTATATCACAAGTTGAATTTAGATGAGAGAGTGGAAGTGGGGGAGCAAAGGAAGAAGACATGAAACTAATCAAGCAAATATTAATGAGGTACTGGAAGAGGAAATTGTGCTCTTTAGTATTAAACCTGTATTGTCACCCTGTCAGAATTAATGGGGGTGATGCTTACCTTGTCAGCACTAGCTGAGCCAAGCTGAGCCCCTGGTGTGCCCAGATGAACCATCAAAGCAGCCTCTTGCCAGTCAGAAGGGGAGTAGCTGAGCACCATACAAGCTCCACACCGGTGCTCCCCAGGCAGCCCCAGCAAGCGAGCAGGGCTCAGATCCTTGGGCCAGGATCCAAGGAGCTGTAGCATGAAAGTCTCATGCACATTTCATACCTACAGGACAGGACTGACAGGAGCCTCCAGAGCACAACTGCAATGGGAGCAGAAGAATGGAGAAGAAGGAAGAAAGAAGCAGACAGACTGAAATGGAAGAGAGAAACTGAAACAAATTTGATAATATTAAAAGCATAGTCTAGATCTTGCCAACAAAATTGTTAGCATAAGAGTGGAAGCATCTTTCAACTAGAATCCACCTGTACGTACTTTGGTTGTTTCTAAAATATATATGTAGGGCTACTTTTGTGATGGAATGGGAAACTAGCCCTCTGCTTTTGTTGAAACTCTGCCAATAACAGCAGCAAACCCTCTTTTTCTAGTATTGCAATATTTGGCTTGGCATCTCGTATGATGCACAAGACAGCAGAACCAAAAGGGAGATGGATTAATGTAGGTAAGTATTTTCTGGATTGGTTAAACCTACTTAATGCCATTACATTATACCTTCTTATTCCTACCCTGTGGATACACAAGCACCTAAGCTTATGTCAAATAATTTGAAAATGTTGCTGGCAATCAGAATGGCAGTGTCCTTGACCATTCACTTCTGTCAAAACCATAATTAAGGAATTCCTCAAATTCTGAATCGGAATAATGAGTGCATTTTGTCCCATTTATTTATATTTCATGGTAATGCAACACAACAAAGGTATATATCTTGGCGTTTCTTTGTCTTTACACCCTTTTTAAAAAAACTTCCATATAATATTGCCTATATTCCATGGTTCTTCTCTTAGCATGTGGTCAGATGAGGGTGCTCTCTCCTAATGACTAGTAGTAATTTTATAATACTACTGATATTTCCATAACCAAGATCATGTTTCTAAGGGAATGACTACATGAGTGCTTGCAGCTGCATTCAAAACATAGTACAGCCAAAGACTGTCATGAGTGTATGTTGCACACCCAAAATTCAGTTCCAAACAGTGTTGGGGCTGCATTTTAAGAGCTCATTTTAGTTCCTAGGCCTGTCCATGAAAATAAAAATTTTTGATGTTGCAGGATTAGTCAATGGCAAAACACAATTGGAAGATGATTTTTTTTCCTACTGAAACTGTGGGTGGAGATCTGGGTTCACATCCTTACTCTCTAACTATCTCTGTTCCTGGCCAAAGCAGAATTGATTGGGATTGTGATCCTGAACAATCTGTGTGTTTATAATAGTTCATGGCTCTAGTCCTGAAGAGAGAGTAATTTCATCCTCATATTTCAAAAGGTTAATATCTTCTCATTAGCAATAAGGGATCACATCACGTGGCTAAAAAAAACCCAGTAACACACATCTGAATTTCCTACCCATGTGAGCAGTGGGAAAATGAACCAGAGTGGGAAGGAGTCATCACATCATATACTTAATTCATCTCAGCCTGGATGCTTAAATTAGGTTCCTCCACCAAATGGAGTCAGGAGGAGTCATCTCTTTCACTGTTAGGAAAGTCAAGAGAGATTAGGCTCCTGATTTATTTATCAAAATACTGGATTGTATTTGATTATGTATCAAATACCTTAAAAAGGTACTGTGAATATCTCGCTTTTTTCCCAGCCTCTCAACTTCTTAAGCTGCTAATTTACTAATCTTGCTGAACTTTTATAAGTACACCAGAATGTCTTCTCTTGGGCAACAAGAAGCAACAAAGAAGCTTCAAGAAAACAAAGAAGGAAAATTTTTCAGAAAAAAATCCATAATGCTGCTGCATTTGGAGCTAAACTCTCAGCCCACGTGAACTGTGAGAACTTAATGAGCAAAACTGGCCATGCACTTAATAAATATTTGGGCTGAAGGACTGAAGAAGGTCATGTTTTAGAGACCTAACTACAGACAATCCAATCGTGATGGGAGTAATGAGGTATTTCTAGGAGGCAAAGGTGTGACTCCAGCAGAGCCAGGTAGGCAGGAGCTGTCATGGGAAGGGCCACCAAGCCCATGGCCCTTGCAAGCAGATGCCCAGTGTTCCCTGTGGGGCCCCACTGCTATGAGAGCCGCCTTGCCACTGGCTTCAGCAGCCCAAAGGTTGCAGAAGCCTTTAATCTGAATCTAGCTAGATGAAAGCTGCCGCAGGTATACCTAGCCATGCCATAATGGCAACTTTGACTACAGTGTAGGTATCTTTGAAAACAGAACTTGAGAACCAAGGTCAGGATGTGATTGTAAGAATTACAGGCTTTCCTAAAAGCGCCGAGGAAAACAAAACCACAAACAAACTGAAAACCCCATTGATTCTTCTATTTTAATCCTGATGACCAGCTACACCGAAATGATTTGCCGGGAGCCATCGCAGCCAAATCCACAATAAAGGAAACACCACATGGAACCACAACAGACATCAGAAAGCTTCCCAGAGGAGAGAGGAGGTAAGGAATATAGAACTGGCCTTGTCGCTTCTCCTTTGGCAAAGGATTAGCTCTCAAAAACCCTAATTAACTTTCTGTCTTTAAAATGTGATTTCTGTTTGCTCCCTAAGGCTTAAAAATAGTGAAAAGATTTCAGCAATTGATGATACTCTGAGTTGTACTCAGTTAGAGTGTAGAGGAATTAGAAGTTGGTTTCACATAGTAATGGTCTCTTCTTTTCTTCTCACCCTTGCACTAGGACGCTATTCCCCACTGCCACTCTCCCAAGGCAGCAGCCACATGCCAGAGGGGCAAATCACCTGCCAATGGTGCTCGATGGTCAGAGTAAGTTTTCTATCGCTTTTGGATTCACGTAGCCTTTGGAGCCCTTTGTTCAGGTTTACCCACAGGCCTGCACCTCCAGTCTTTCCTCTCATACGCAGTCTTGTGAAAGTGGGAACAATTTTGCCTTTACGAGTGTTTTTGACAACAGCTTAACTTTACTGGCTGCAATGGAAATCCTCTAGATTTACACTGCTGTGAACTAAACTGGGCTCAGGGGATTCATGTGTGTGGGTTATAGACTGCTTAATTGCATGTGGGCAATGTTGTCCTCTGACTCAGGGAAAAAATAATATACCACCCCAAATGCTTGTCTTTCTCCATTCACAGACATCAACTCTTTAATGTTGCCCTACATTTGTCTTAACACAATTTATTGGATAAATGGCCAAAAAAGACTATTAGTTGTTCCCACTGAAATCTGTGAATGATAAATACATGTGTTTTACTCCTGTACAGTAACAGGGCCTGTCTGTGATTAAACAGTCTCTAATTCAACAGCATCTCACCTGCTCTCGATATGACGGCAATAAAAACATAGTTATGTACTGTGTTTCTGGCATAGTTTCAGCTCTTCCACAGAACTTAAATTGTGACCGTATATTCCAGTTAGCTTAGGCTTCAGGCTTTAAAAGCTCAATGTGAGTAATGAAGAGAAAGCAATATGATTAGCTGGTGGAGCTGACTAAAAGGCACCTTCTTTACAAAGGAGCTTAAAAAAGGAATAAAACTATTCAAAATGGATTAAAGGTATAATAATAATAATTGTATCGAACAGCATAACAAAGAAAAATGTCTGCATTCAACTGAAATTAATATTTAATAGGTGGCACAGTGATGTCCATGGCTTTATATTCTTCAGTTTTAATGATCTTTACCACAGCGTGAGCTCCTTTGTCTTGTCCCCTTCTACTGACATCAGCTGGAAGAGACAAAGATTAAAAACAAGGGTAATTTCCCCGTGGTCGTTGCTTGGCCCTATTTCTGCTTTGCTCAGCCATGAACTGAAGTTCAAAGGATGAAGTACTGTCACTCAGACTGATTCTTCCCTCCACTCCTTCTTACCAGGGTTAACTATTCAGCCAGTCACCAAGGAAACGTGTGGCTCCTTTGCCCATCTTACTGCCACCCTACAGTCTCATATTGAGAACATCACCATAATCTCATTAGGAGGTTGAATTTGCCATTGAAGCTTGAATTCCCATAACAGGAGGGGAGCGGACTAATGCAATTAAGTAAATTAGCGTTTTGAGCCATTGCGTGATATGTGTCTAGTACCATGAGCAATGACTGGGTAGGTTTTTTTCCTCTGTTAAAAAAAAATATCAACAAAACCAATACCTCAGTCCTCTCCCCACATTATGTTCAGGGAAATACTGTAGTCCTCTCTCAACTATAAAGGTCTTTACAAATGGGAAGGTAATTGTTCACTTGATCAAAAACCTGAATTACTTCCCCTTCTTTTTCCCAATACTCCCATCCCAGTGGTTCTGATTATTTTTATCTCTGTAACATTTGTGCTTCTAAAGGTAAAGTAGATAAGAACAGAACATTTTGTTTTGCTGCTCTCTTATGGTATGTGACAGTGGTTACCAGATCAAAACAAAACTCCTATTGGTTTCAAATCTATTTTGATGTGAAATGTTTCTTAAGTGCTATGAATAACTATTTTAAAATACTCCAAATATTCTGGAGATAATTCCAGCATATTCAGTAATTCTCTAGAAATGCAGATTATTAAATGCCCAAGGCAGAGCTTTTCTGCCTTTTGTTGTGGGATTTTGAGGCTAATCCAGTTCCCTCCTCCCTCCCTCACACTGCCAAGTAAACAAAGCCGCAACAGCGGACTGTAGTGAGAATCAGGAACCATAAATCTTTGAATAATATCCTAGCATGTGAGTTTCAAAGGCAGTGTATTTCCCTGGGAGCCTGGGGGAGGGAGGGAGGAAAGGAGGGAGAGGAGCAGTGGTACCCTTCTGCAGATAATGCTGCCGTCTCCGTCACAGCATTTCTTCCTGGGGACGTGGAAGATGGAACAACGGGAAGAGGATCTAGGAGCCTCTTACACATATTGATTACCAGGGAGGTTGCGCTGCTGGCTGCTTGCTGTCTTCAACTTTGAACGAGAAAGGCAGGAATAACAAGTGTATTTTAGTAGATGTTATTGTGCTACCACTCATCTTCTCCTGAATAAATCCCAGTCTGCCACCAGGCACTACATCAGAAAGAGTAAGAACATGGGTTATTACTAAATAAGGGCAGTGGTTATATGCTCCACTTTATGTAATACATGGTCCCTATCCTGTGCTGCTTAAAAAATAGATATACATTATGTAGGCAGTATACGTAGTCCCAGGATAGTGTAATCTTAGCATTTTTGCCTGAAAACACAAGTAACTTCAAGACTGGGAATATGTCGCAAACTTGAAAATAGAATATAGTAACAGATAATACTGCAGTTATTTGAAAAGTGTCATGAAGCTAAGTATTTCAGTGGTCACAAACTCCCGAAATGTCAGAGCTGAGCTGGTACTGAAGTGAAATCAAAATGTGCTGAAACAGAAAATACAGGACTGAGGCTCACAAACAAAATGAGCTCTACACTGTGATGGCAATAGCCATACAGTTTGGACTAAAGTATTTTAGGATTTATGGTACCAGATTAGGTAAGGAAAAAAAAAAATTAATGTTTTAAAATATCTTTTTCCCTCCTGATACCATTACAAGATAGAACCAGCGGATGAATTATGTCCCTATGTAAGTTCTTACATAACAGTGCTATAAAGTAGTCATGTTTTGCCTGTTTGGTTTTTCCCTTTTATCATGTTTGGATTTAAATGTAGCCTTAATCCTGCATATCCTGCTTTGAAAAGCTTAGATCTGTAATGTATTGTATAGTATTCTTTAAAAGGCTTTGCTCTGTGGTGTGTGGTAGCCTTGAGTTAACAATATAGATTTCAATTCTTAACCTTATACTTTATAGTTTTGCTTGGATAATATTCTTCATTTAATACAATGTAACATTTCAAATATGTACACTAATTAAGACAAAGACAACCCAGCAAAAAGAATACCATTATTTAATATCACTTACTAGATAAAACATGCAGTAGCAACACAGATTTATGGGCAAATTCACCAAAATACCAAATAATAGAAAATAAAGCATACCATCTACTAATGCTGAGTTTACAGCTTATATTTTCATAGTAATTTTTCCCAACAGCTTATATTTTCCTATGACTTTTTTCCCATATTCAGAAGAACTTTACTAAGCAATTGAGACAGAGCCTGTGAATCTGGCATCTAGTTTTAGAGTTGATCTCTGAGGTTGCAGGACTGTTACGGTGAGACCAATATTCTATGAAACGAGAGCAGCAGGGCTTTAGTCCAAGCCTTTATGGTTGTTGGAATTACCTGCACTCTTGTCCTGAACCTGCCCATAGTCTGTATAATCGCAGTTATTAGCCAGAACAGCATTTAATAATTTAGCAGAACTGTAACCTAATTTCTCCCAGTGTATCCCATGCATGATACAAGAATGGATACATATGTAATCATTCTTAGTCTTTAACTAATTTTGCATCAAGCTAATCAGTACATACTCTTGAAAATTCTTGAAGGACAAGCACCATATATGTGGCATTTTGGGGACAGAAGAAGAGAGCGAAGCCATATTTTGTATCCACAATGAAACGCAACTTTATTTGGAGGGCTGTGACCACTGTCCCTGTGGTGGATGGATGTTACTTGGTCTGGAGGAGGTAAGATAGGAGACCACTGCCAAGCACCAGTGGCCAGGTTTTCCTGATCTCCTTGTTTCATCTCACAGTGAGGTAATAAGTTCACTGAGCAGCAGTTATCCTTTTCCCCTTCCTTCCCTGTTCTCTTTTTGATAGTATATTTCATGGCACTGTGATTTTCCATCACAAAAAGGTTTCAACAGGTAGTTTACACAACTCACCTCTACTACAGATCAGGCATAAAATATATACCAAAATGCAGCTTTGCAGCTGCATCTCTGCCTTGACCCACTGCCAGACTTAAACATAATGGTTTCAGACTCTGTGGGCCTACGGCATCCTTCTTACCCCTGATCATATTTTATGCTTGGAAAGTGAGAAGCGTGGGTAACCCCATGAAGATGGGATGATAAGACCTTAAAAATTACTCTACAGGCAAGAAGAATTTGAAAAGAGGAGTAATGTGGCCCAAAGGGCAAAGGTGATTTTGATACTCTGAATGAGCAGGAGTTGGAAGAGAAAGCAGGAGATGAACAAAGGCACAGGCATGCTTCAGGGAAAGCGTAGTAAAGAAAGAGAAACTTAATGCTAGAAGAGAACCTGCCTTTTTATATCCTGGGTGTTGATTTCTTTCATGCAGTCACATCGGCACAATAGGTGTTCGCCTAGACTGCAGGATCCATTCATACATTTTTCATCTCTTCGGGAGTTTGTTAAAATAGTATATGGCTTTGCCTCCTGAGGTGGTGAACTCTTTTCTTGAATGGAAAAAGGATGGTGTACAAAATCCAAAATTAAAGCAACTAAAGAGAGCTTTAAAGTTACAAATTATGGTAAACTTAAAAATAATTAGTGACAAGTGCCAATTTAATAGATCTTAAAGAACTTTCTTGGTCTTCAGCAGAGAACAGAAGTGTTATAAAAATTGATACACATCTCTGGAGTGTGGCAATGCAGATTTTCAGTACAAAAGTCCAAAAGACATGAGGATGCAACCTGTTGTGTAGCATGCAGAAGCACTGCCAGATCCAAATCCATTACTGTTGACAGACAGCAAAAGGATGAGTCAGGTGTGTATTCTTTTTCATCCAAGTGATGACTGTCATACTGTAATGCTTTACATTATTGTTCACTGTTTATTGCTAAAGGGAAATGTCCCAATTTTAATATCGGCACTTAGCCTGAATAAATCCCACATGCCTGTTTTTTGGGGAGAAGCAACGCTGATTCATGTAGAAAAGATGACTAACAGCAAAGCAGAATGGGGGGGGGGAGATAAAAATAATGGATCCTTAGTGTTCCTTTTGCAGGAAAGGCTCTATTTATGATACAAATGATACAAAATTAATGCATCCATGAATTAAAAAGGAGAGGTGGCACAAACATAAACTCAGTGTTGTTAAAATGAAACTGCAGAGCAGTAGCTGGTTTGTGATTTCACCTCTGTGCTGACATTCCCTCTTGGTAGGGGAGATCTTCCTCCTCTTTTTTTTCTCTGGGCTTAATCTAGTCTTACCCAAGCAGTCACAAGCTGTGCCACCATAGTCAATGGATTTAACTTTTTGCACGGACACGAGCAGCAGAGCCAGGGCACACAGGGCTCCAGCTCACACCCCAGCCCGCACTCCCGAATCATTCATACAGCCCAGCTAGGTGTAGATGAGCAAACCACCCGGCTCACCAGTCCCTCCTTGGGGATGGGTAACACAAAACCATGGCAGCGCGGATGGGAGAAAGGGTGGAAAATTGAACCCTGGTCCTGTCTTCTCCCAGCTCAGGACTGAGGGGACGGGGTTGGGGCGAGTGCCTCTGTCTGCAGATGCAGGTAGCATTGCCTGCACCCCGCAGCGGTGCTGAACCCCCCTGCAAAGGGGGCTGGTTCTCACTCCTGCCACAGCAAGAACACTCCTGAAATACCCTCTACAATGGCATCCCTCCGACAAGTGCCTGTTCTTACCAAGGGTTAGGATAAATTAATTTAGGAAGCTGCAGCATCAGTGAAAGGAGGACAGCAGCATGAACTTGTAATCATTCCCAGACCAAGATACATATCCAAGAAACTGAGGGTTTGCTTTATCTTGTCTTTAATGTAAAAAGATCTTCATATGAATAACTAATTATGGACAGGTAAGGCATTCAAATACATTTAACATCTCAAGACCAGTCAGTGCTAGCACCATGCTGTCACCTCACAATTTTAAATAGACAATGTTAGAGCTTTAATTCCATTGCCAGGCAAGAAATTGAACAAAAAGATACTTCTTGCTTCAGAAGCTGGAGAACAGACTCCAAGCTTTCTTACAAGATAAGATAAATAGAGAACTCTTCTTCCTATTTTTCCTGCCCTGGCAGGGCACTTCAACATAGTTCTGAGCTCGACCCTACAAACTGAAATTAAGTAAATCAATTAGTTATCAGCTTGTATCTTATTCTTTATAAAATGTAGGCATTTCCAGTACTAAATGACAAAGAACTGCTTCAAACTAGCCTCAAAGAAGAAGAGCTCCAGAGTTGTAAAGATATAACAGGTGTCTAATTTTTGAGCCTTTTTTGGAATTATAGTAATTCAGTGCTCAGGACACTTCTTGGATATGCTACAGGCAACTACTGATCTGAAAATATTTTTTAGTGAACATTAACTCCCCGTTTTAGTGAAAATCTTTATTGTTGAACCATTTGTTACAGGTGGAGGGAAACACCACCACTGGTTCTGCTACTGATCAGAAAGAAACTGTAATACACTGTGAGACAAGTTCAGAAAGCAAGCAAAGCTTATTCTTTGACTTCTGAATAGGAGGTGCTAACAGTATTTAAATTCACAAATTATAGTCAATGACTTATTTACTGAAAGAGCGTGAAAACCTGAACATACCAGTAATACTATTTTTTGTGACTTACACTGTGTTTAGATTGTACTTAAATTGTGCCTCTATCTTCCCCTGCAATCAATGATCCATCTTCCAAACATCCCTCTGATGTATGGCAATCAATCTTACTTGCTTATACTTCTCTCTATGTCAGGATAACACATTCCTGCTCATTGGCTTCTGCTTCTTCCAGGCCTGTATTTTTTGGTACTTAAACACTGATGGGTGAGAGTTTGCATGTTCCTTAAAAATCATTTATTTCTCAACTGATTGTGCAGTCTTCTCGGCTGAGTCTAAACTGCAGGAGGTAACTATGGGCTTGCTTCAAAGGTGCTGCAAAATCGAGAGCTTGACTGTCACACGGGGATGCAATGATGTGCCCCAGATTTGGATGGCCGAGTTGGAGAGGAAATTCCATGTGGAAGCACAGGCAGGGAAGCAGACTTCAGTAGTCAGCTTTCCTGAGCCCTAACAGAACAGCAGATGCACTGAGGACAAAGCAACTCCTAAACTGTCACAGGCAGAGTATTTGTAAGGAGCAATTGTTCAGGATTTTCAGAGGCAGAAAAAAACCTAGGGAGCAGCTGTCTCAAAAACCAGACTTAAATCAAAAACAGCTACAGCTTTGAAGGGAACTGGCACTAAAGCCAGAGGTCCTAAAGGTTTAGGATCAATTGACAGTAGATTAATTGAAATTACTGAAAAGAGACAAAATAAAAAATACAGCATGTCTGCCCACGGCATCTTAGGAGGAATTGAAGTGGGAATGAAAAAAATTTGGGATTTAGTTTCTGCTGGGAACAGCCTCTTTAATCATGGTCAGAAAAGAAATAGTTGAAGAAGTGCTAAGGGTAAGAGAAAATAATACAGTGGGAATGAGCACTGTGGAAAAATACTGACTCTTTAATTGCTAAATTTGGCACAGATATATCTAGGAAGTTAATCCTATTGAATGTTTGCTATATTGGGATATCAGTTAGTTATCAGAGATATGTGTCTGTGTGCAGAATATGATATTTTCTGCAGCTTTCTTCAGCCAACTGTACCATTAGAAATGGATAATTTATAATATTCTAAGACTGATGTTTTGCTCAGTGTAAGGTGACACTTCCCTTGCAGAATATCCAAACTAACAACACTATTGACCAACAGTCATCTTATTAGTCTGCCTCCTCGGCTTTTAAAATATGTTTCATAATTCTGTGAAATATTTCTGGTGTTGAGGTAATATGAAACCATATATTACAAACAGTATATCCAGTAATGCATATCAGTTTCAACAACCAGAAACTGTGAAAAGCATCTGTCTTCAGTAAGTAACAAGCATACGACCCATCTTTCTTTTTCCTCATTGAATGCCTCATAAATTAATGCTCCCTTTCTGTGCCAGCTCCCTACTGTCTATGAAGGAAGACCCAAAATGCACTGTTAGTCTTTTGGCACCTCTGTTTAGAGCCAGCCTGTGATTCTCAATGATTCGTGACTTATTTGGTCTCTCCCTTTTGAATGTCACCAAATGTCCAGAGGTTCAAAACAATCAAATGTTTAATGGCTTTGAAAGTCTTGATTTAGTACAGTTACTCCCTCCTCCCCAAAAAAACAAACTCTAAAACAAACAGTAATGGTCAACTGTTTGAGCTGCACCTGTAGCATGTAAGGGTGAACCAGAAACAGAAGAAGGTATATCAATTCTACTTTAAAAGAGAGACTTGTTGAAATGCAATAAATGATCCCTTGAACGTTAGGGAGCTGGAAAATGACTGGTATGCAGTGCTATGCTACAGACAATACCAGATCCTAGGTACTTGTGCCTACAATGGGGAGCAGATGATAAATTTTAAAGTGTGCATGTGGGTGTTTATTGAGTTTGCAGGTGGTTTGTGAGGAGGAAAAGTACAAGTGCATTAATATTGGCAACTGCTTGTTTGCCTTGTTTAGTTCTGAAATAGGCAATAACTCTAATAGCATGGTATGTGCTCCTTGGTGTTTGAGGTTCACAGATGTCCCTTGGTATGATAGCATGTTATATTAATTTGGGGGGGGGGTTCCCCATTAGATGTTACAGTTGGCTGTACTATGCAGAGATGGGGCAGTGGGTAACAGATGAAGTCAGGCCTCAGCATGAAGTTTTGTGACTCTCAAGCAGACACCAGGCTGGAAGAAACCCTGCCTTGTAACGCTGAACATGTAGGACTTTATGTTCTGGCTCTTTGGCATTTCCTTGGACATTGAAAGAGGAACCATGCACACTTGGGAATGTCTGCCTGTAACAGGGTTGCAGATTTCAGCTCCGGCAGTGGTGACTAACCCAGAGCTGGAGGAACTGGGTGGGGGGCGCAACCCCACACTTGGGAAGTGTAGGAGGGCTTCATCCATGGGAACCACCTGCTGCTTGCACAGGGAGACCCAAGCTTTCTTCCCAGCAAGGGTGCAAAAGCCATGTTTGCTTCCCAACCATGATACCAGGAGGTTTCACACACAAAGGCTCAGCACCAGCAGGAGTGACTGACAGCAGTCAGTGAGCCCCATCAGTCCCTTGGTATTTGGGGGTTTAATCTCTGCAGGCTGGGGAAGGCTTCGAAGCCAGACCTCCCACTTGCTGCCCTGCCACATGGCCGCCAGGCCCTCTGCAAGACGTGAGGTGCTGCTGTTTTCTCATCAGAACTGATTGCTGCTGTGTTTTGTGTGGACCCCAGTCCCTACCAGAAAGCATTAGTGGTGACCGCATGATGCCCAGGGGCTCCATTGCTGGGTCCAAGTGAGCAGGCATGGACACATATAAGGAAAAACCTCTGGTTGCCCATGGAGCTTTATAGCCAACAATAAGATGGCCAACAGAGCTAGGAGTCTGTGGGGTTGGGTGATGGGCTTTGGGCGATCACAGATTTGGATGAAGGTGCCTGAAGTCTCCCTAAGCTATTCTGCTGCTGCTAAAGTCCTTTATAGGAGCTAGTCATGCAATTATTTCCATTCCCTGATTGAATTATGACAATCAGTAAGATGGTTACTGTAGGACAGAAGCTCCAGTAAAGAACTGAGACCTTTAATAGTCAGGGTTTGTGCAAATAAGGAGCAAGCAATCACAGTCTAGATATAACTCCTGGGACCAGGAATAAAGCTCTAAAAAAGGTCTTTGGGGCTTTCAATCCCCCAAGGAGAGAGAGCAGTTGAGGGAGAGGTTGTAAAAAAAATAGGATTTGTGAACTTGAAAATGTCACATATTTTTCTGTTGAAGCTATGCCTCGTTGCTGTTGTTAATGTGTTATTGTAACACCTGCTGGCCCTGATTAGAATTCCTCCGGGATGGTGTAATCACAGAGCACAGTGTGGCCACAAAGAAATTACAACTCATGATCTACAACATATAAAGGGGGAATAATGATAGACTCAACCAGATATATGCTGGTTTATCCATACATATGGCCTGTATGGATGCATTTGTGTCTTTATTTACTATTTTCTTTTAGCTCCATAAATATCAGTGCTCCCTTATAACTCCAAGCCTGGCGATTATGAGCTGGCTGCTCCTTATGGTGTCATTGAAGTGGATCTCAAATAAGGATTTGAAATAGGAGAAAATAACAGCTTAGGCTTAGGTTACTGTAAGCTAGGCTGGCTCATGGACAAATTTACATTTAGATTGAGCCTCTTCACATCTTCTCTAAGTAATTGTAAACTCTCTCGTGCCTCAGCCCTAGAAAAGAATTTAGTCAGCCCTGCACTGCCAAAAACTGTGCCTTATGCTTTGTAAGATGTGCAACAGCTAATCTAAGTAGTCAGGCTTAGCATCTACTTTTCATAATTATTTGTACAAATACAACTCAGTTATCAAATGTCTGCATTAATCAGACAAAGGATATCAGCATTGCCAAAATAAATTTGTTGTAAAAGTGTTATGTCTGATTATTGGTATTATTCAACCAACACCCAGACGTCCTATTATGTTAAGAGCTACACAAGCATATAAGAAACCGTTCCACCACGAGGGAGTGTATGACTAATTTACGACAGGAGAAAACAATTGGACATTACAAGCAAATAAAAAGAAAGGGAAAGGAGAATTAGGGTGGGTATGATGGTTTGTGACTGCATGTTCCTATGAGAACCATTAGTGAGTTTTAAGTAAAGGAAAAAATGGTTTGATATAAATAAATAAGACATATGATATCAGTAATCCTTACTGGGCATTTGCCTAGCCCAGTGTAGATTTCTGTGGTATGTACTTAGCTTTCATATTGGGGTCTTATTCTCATTCATGCCATGCCTATTTACACCACTCTTGTAGGGGTCTCCAAATGGCATCGCACAAACAGCAGAGGACAGAGGAACGCAGCCAAAATACTACAGCTGGCCTTATACCACACAAATCTGCCATCTGCACCCAGCCAGGCACGTGCCCAGCGAGGGTTATGGAGACTGCATTTCTTTGTTATTAAACGCTTTATACTGCCAGCAGAAATGTAAAGGGATCTCAGTGTGACTGAGCATTCGTCTCAGTCTAACGTGTTTTGCTGCTGCATGTTTTCAGTTCCATAGCTATTTTGCTCGAGCATCAATGTAAATAAATCACTTTATTAAGATGCCTAGTTGAACTGGTGCTGCATGTGAACACAAGGATACATCTTACTGTATGTTTCAGTAAGAGGAAGATGCACATGATACATGTTTACAGAGGTATTGGCTCTCCAGTCCCCTTTCTGATCTGAGGTCACCCTGGCATGTCATGGGCTTTTAATTATTCTGACTTTATTTATTGAGGTGTGTTATGGGTTTGTGTGGCACACTTTTTTTGGTAGCGTGGGAGGGGGCTGCAGGGGTGTCTCCTGTGAGAAGCTGCTCGAAGCTTCCCCGGCTCCAAGTCGGACCCGACTCTGGCCAAGGCCGAGCCTGTCAGCAGCAGTGGTAATGCCTCTGGGAGAACAGATTTAAGAAGGGGAACCTGCAGTGAGTGGGGGGACTGGAATGTGAGAGGAACCCCTCTGCAGATACTGAGGTCAGTGAGGAGGAAGGAGGGAAGGAGGGTTTGTCCCTGCAGCCCATGGTGAGGCGGCAGGCTGTCCCCCCCCAGCCCATGGAGGGGAGCGGGGGAGTGGAGGCCCCCAAGATGGCCGTGACTCCATGGGAAAGCCCGCGCTGGAGCAGTCTGTGACTGAAGGACTGCAGCCCATGGAAAGGACCCACGCCAGGGAAGTTTGGGAAGAACTGAAGCCTGCGGAAAGGACCCACGTTGGAGAAGTTCGTGGAGAACTGTCCCCTATGGGAGGGACCCCACAGTGGAGCAGGGGAAGATTGAGGAGTCCTCCTCCCCCCGAGGAGGAAGGAGCGGCAGAGACCAGGTGTGGGGAGCTGACCCCAACCCCCATCCCCTGTTCCCCTGCGCCGCCGGGGGGAGGAGGTGGAGAGAACCGGGAGTGGGGTTGAGGGCTGGGGGGAAGGTGTTCTAAGGTTTGGGTTTACTTCTCAGTGTCCTTGTTTTGTTTTGATTGGTAGCAAATGAAATTGATTTTGTTTCTTCCCCAAGTTGAGCCTGTCTTTTGCCTGTGACCATCAGTGGTGAGTGATCCCTCCCTGTCCTTATCTGGACCCAGGAGCCTGCCTTTGTATTTTCTCCTCATCCCACTGTGGTCGGGGGGGGGGGGGGGGGGGGAGGGGGGGGGCGGGGAGCGAGCGAGCAGCTGCGTGGTGCTTTGTTACTGGCTGGGCTGAAACCACGACAAGGTGTCATGTGGGATGGGGGAGAGAATCAGGGAAAAAAAAAATAACTCGTGGGTTGTGATAAAGACAGTTTATTAGGAAGAAAAGGAAGGGAAAATAATAATAACAATGACAACAACATTAACAACAGAATATACAAAACAAGAGATGCACAATACAACTGCTCTCCACCTGCTGACCGATGGCCAGCCAGTCCCCAAGCTGTGGTGCCCCCTGGCCAACTCCCCCCAGTTTATATACTGGGCATGATGTAATATGGTATGGAATACCCCTTTGGCTCATTTGGGTCAGCTGTCCTTGTCCCCTCCCAGTTTCCTGTGCACTCTCAGCCTCCACTGGCAGGGCAGCATGAAAAGCTGAAAAGTCCTTGACTTGATATAAACTCAGCTTAGCAACAACTAAAACATCAGTGTGCTATCAACATTATTCTCATACTAAACCCAAAGCACAACAGTATACCAGCTACTAACAAGAAAATTAACATTCCAGCTGAAACCAAGACATGAGGGCACCTCCTCAGAAGTCAGGCTGAGTTTTGGTCTGCTTTGCCTTTAGGAGCTTGTGGTCAGCGACACGCAGTGATATAACAAGACATCTTAAAGCATTTAGCAGTTGAAAAAAAGCATTTAGTGGCAAAAAAACAGCAAAAAAATATTTATTCATGTATTTGCAATGTAAAATTTACAAGGTAACCACAGGAAACTGGACCCTGTCAGACACTTTAAGTGTCTCATTAATTCTCCAGACAATTCCCAGCCTTTTGTGAATCTGCTTCTTTTTTCACCTCCCTAATTCTTTTCCCCTCCAGTGCAAAGAAGCCTGGCACTGTCTCTCAGCTATTGTTTGTAGAAAAGTGGCTTATCTTGAGTCATACTTTTTCCTTTCATTTTTCTTTTGAATTGAACAGTTCTGTTCATGGGCCAAAGTCAAAACAGGGTACTCATAAATTGTCACAGAGCAGTTCCCCTTTCATCACAGGCATAAAACACATTGCAAATCTAGTAGGTGAAGCTGGAATTCCCATCTATTCTTGGAAGTTACAGCCAAAACCAAGTGAGAGTGGCAATACAGTAGATCAAAACAACTTTCTGATATCTCTCATCTAGGGCAACATCCATAATAGCTAGTATTTCCATATTAATTACTATTTCTCAGGATGAAATATAGCAACTGCCATCTCTTTCACTCTCTACCATTCTTGAAAAGGAGGATTGCTTGAACTGACCAGCAGCGTATTGCTGAAAGAAACCCCAACTAAGAGCAGAACAGTTGGTAGGAAACACTGATACTGTGTGATGGCCTGACACAAATGCTATGTCATTAAAATGTTACAATAGTTTCTATTTCATAAGTCATTCTTCTACATCAAAGTCTACCTGAGCCACTTCATATTGCTTCTATGGACTGGTTATCTCACCCGATCAAACTAATGTTGTACAGGGAGCGAGGATGAGGGGGCTTACACCTGCGGGCGGGTTTGCTATGTTTTCCTTTCATCAGAGTATTTTGTATAATTTTTAAAGGACTTGGCCCAACGAAGTCTTCCTGCTAGCTCCACTAAACGTACAGACCAGCAGCAGCAAGTGCAATCTTTGCCACAAAAGGTGCTTTGCCATATGACCTGAAAGGCACATCTGGATGCGGGAACCGAGCCGCCCGGCAGCGATGCCAACGGGGGGGAACTGTGAGAGGTAACAGAAGCTGAATTTGCCAAGAGATTAAAAAAACCCCACCCAACAACAGCAACAAACCGGCCGGCGGGTGCCCTGGAGCAGGGCTTTCATCTCCCGCCCACTCGCCGAAGGACCGCACTGCCCGGCCGGGGAGGTCTGTCGCACGGGCCGGGGGGGGGACGGGAGGGACCCCGGCCGCCGCCGCCGGCCCCGAGCCCCGGCTTTCTCCAGGGTGCTGGAGCCGCCCCCCCGCCCGGCCTCGCTGGCAGCCCGCCCATCACCGCGCTCTCCCGGCTGGCGCTACCCACGCCGGCTGCCCGGGGCGGTGCCGAGGAGCTGCTGCCAGTTCCTGGAGACCTGTAAATACAGCTCTGATTTGAATAGTATTTTTTTCACCTCTGCAGGCTTTGCAATGTAAGGACTACCTGTTGCGTACTCCTGCAGCAGCGTCGGTGTTCCTATTCAGCAGGATAAATCGGTTTTCCCCTCGTTTACTGGGACAAGGAGTCCAGGGATGCCAGCGCGGTCCCAGCTCTTCCCCAGGCAGGCCGGCCCGGGCCGTTTCAGGTGCTCCACGATGTCTGGCACCGGACCCGGGTCGGGACTGTCAGAGCCAGCTGCCTGATCTTACCTTGGCCACGCTGGCTGCTGCAGTGATGCTGCCCGGTGCCTTCAGGCTCCAGCAGTCCCTGGGGCTTTTGCCTTTTGGGGTAATACCTTGCACCCGGAAGAGCGGAGCGGGGAATGTGGAGTGCCCCAGGGTGCTGCCCCCCAAAACCCCCGGGATTGCCCTTCCCCGGGACGCACTGGAGGTGCTGCCGTTCAGATGTGGATGACTTGAACCTCCCAAGGACTTCATGAGCTAAGCACGCATTTACCACCTTCGTTTGACAGATAAGGGAGCCACTGCGACTTGTCCAAGGTCCCGCTGTGACCGAGCGGAGGAGTCAGAAACATTCTGGCTGCTGCTGCTCTGCTCTACCCATTAGGCTGTGCCTCTTTCCCACGCTTGAGCTTCTCCTCCCTTTCATTTACTGTCCGGGTGCTCTGCAAATGTAAGGGCTCTAATTTCATATCCCCGTGCTCCAAAAGGATGGGTCCATGCCTTTTGTAGTTTAGCCACAGCCACGAACTTGCCGATTCCCTTGGATACTCAGCCCTTCCTCTGGGTGAACCTGTGTCCGCCTTGAGCAAAGAGATAATGCGGTGGTTGTTGTTCTGTTGCTGCCAATCTCCGGAGAGGGGGTTTTCATGAAGCCTTAGCTCGGAAAAAAAACCCAAAAAACCGAAACAAACAAAAACCCCCCAAACCAACAACCAACCAAGCAAAAAAAGAAAAAAACCAACCAGGGGCAACGCTATACAGCTCAGGGCTGGGAAATGAAAATTTCTGCCCAAATGAGGCTTTCCGATAGGAAGCGGCTGGCGGAGGCGCCCCTATAATAAAGCATGCGAGGGAAGTAGTTTGCAGGGAGAGCAGCCTGGCTCGCTGACAGAGGGGGCGGATCCTGCGCACAGGCGGGCAGCGCCGCGCCGCGCCGGAGCGGCCCCAGCAGCAGCGGGGCTATTTCGGGAGCCGGGCGGAGGCGGCGGCCGGAGCCGGAGCCGGAGCTGGGGCTGGGGGCAGCGGGGAGCCATGGGGTTAGCGGCGCCGGTGGGCTGAGCGGGGGCTTGCAAGCGGAGGCGAAGGCAGCCGGAAAAAACACGCCTTTGCCTCAGACTGAGGGGAAAAGGAGGGGGTTTTGGGGCTGCATCGCAACTTGAGCTGCATCAAGCTGAGCCAGGCAGAGAGGGGAGCGGGAGGGGAAGGAGAGGGAGGAGGAGGAGACGCTGCCACCGAGGGATTTGGGCTCGTTTTATTGAAACACATCAGTGATCGGGAGAGAGCGGCGAGGAGGAGGAGGAGGAGAAGGAGGAGGAGGAGGAGGAGGTGGGGGTGAGGGGGCAGGAAGAGGGGGATCGAGAAAGAAAAGTGTGAGGGCTGTGGCTGGGAGAAGCAGAAGTGATGAGAGAGCGAGCGGGGAGGCTGGAGGAGGCTGCCCGTCCTGCTGCTGCGCCCCGCGGGGACCGCCGCTCCTGCCGCCGCCGGGCGCCCCCGCGGCCGCCGCTGCCGCCCCGCCGCCCCCGGCCCGCGCCATGGAGGCGCTGAACGGCCCCGGCCCCGGCCCGGGGCCCGGCGACGCGCTGCGGCCGCCGCCTTCGCCTTCGCCCGGCCACCACCACCCGCACGCCGAGAAGAAGAGGCTGCACCGCGCCCCGTCGCCCGCCAGACCCTTCCTCAAGGACCTCCACGCCCGCGCCGCCGCCACCAAGCCGCCGCCCGCCCCCCCCAAGTCCCCCGGCCTCCCCGCCCGGGCGCCCCCGTCGCCGCACCCGGGCGCCCACCCGCCGGCCGCGGGGCTCCTGGCGGCGCCGGGCCGCCTCTCTCGCCGCCCCGCCGCCCCGGGGGGCAAGGCCGCCGCCGCCGCCGCCGCCGGCAGGGCGGGCGCCAAGGCCGCCCCCTGCGCCAAGCGGGCGGCCCGCGGTCCGGAGCCGGGCCCCGGCGGCCGGGGAGGGGGGCGGCAGCCCGGCGGCGAGGCGGCCCCGCCGCCCGGCAAGGGCAGGAAGGGGAAGCGGGGCGCCGCGGCAGGCAGCGGCCATGCGGCGGCGGCGGCCGCGCTGGCCCGCGTCGGCCACACGGACAGCAGCTCCGACCTCTCCGACTGCCCCTCCGAGCCGCTCTCCGACGAGCAGCGCCTGGCCCCGGCCGCCAGCAGCGACGCCGAGTCCGGCACCGGCTCCAGCGACCGCGAGCGGGACCCGCCCGCCGCCCAGCCCGCCGCCGAGCCGACCCGCACCGGCACCGGGCCCGGTCGCGGAGCCCTGCCGCCACCCGGCCCCCGCGGGGATCCGCTGCCCGCGCCCCCGGGCGGTGGGCGAGCCCCGAGCCGCGGGGAGCCGGCGGCGGCGGCGGCTCCGGAGGAGCTGCAGCGGGAGGTGGAGGAGCTGCGCTCGGAGAACGAGTACCTCAAGGTGAGCATCGGCCGCGGAGCCCGGGGAAGGGAAGGGAAGGGAAGGGAAGGGGGAGGCACTGGTAGCGGCGCAGCCCCTCCTGCCCGGGACTGCGGGGTCCGCGCTGGGGGTGGCGAGTGGATTCGCTCAGTCTAAAGTCACCTCCCGTGGGACCCCCCGCCCCCGCCGGACCAAATGCCCCGTTTCACCCGCGGGAGAGGAATAGGGGCAGGGAGGGCCAGCCGGGCGCCTCGGCGCTCCCCCGCAAAGCGGGGCCGTGGCACGGTTTAAGGGCAGATAAGGGACTTAAGCGTGGGATCACGGCTCCCTGGAAAAGCCCGAGTCGTGGAGGCTGGATGAACGCAAGTCCGGTGCAACATGTACTGTGGCAATGTTAACGTCTGGTTGGCGTGGTGGTGGCTCAGCAAACCCCAACTCTTCCTAAAGCACTGCAAACACTCTACCGGTTGGCAAGACCTTGCTTTCCAGGAACTGTTTTCCTCAGTATCACCCTTTAAAAAAGCCGAAGAAACCGGTTCCTTCATTTGATGTGGAAGGGATGACAGCATTATACTGTCTGTTTATTGTGTTACTTTTATCACTGGAAAGTGGAGCTACTCGTTGTGAAGTACTAATAGGATAACAAGAGCAGCAGTAAAAAGTGTCATTGCACCCTTGTACAGGTAGAAAAACACACCTTATGTGCATTCATCCTCAGAGAAACAAGAGCTAAATTCAGGCATGCTCTGAGCTGGGTTGACCTGGGGGAACCTTTAGTTGGACTTGCACTTACAATCTGATCTTTTGGCACAGCAAAGAGGCTACATCCATAAAGATCTATAAATAAGATAAACTGAGATAATCATGTAACCGCAGCTACTGTACTATTTGACTCTGCTGCTGGTGAGAACCATCTTTGTTCCCTGATTTTGGCAACACCCTGTTGTCAAGAAAAATGACCATGGAAATCCATGGGAGTTTTGCTAGGAGAAAGACTGGAGTTGGGTATAACCTTGGGAGAGAAGGGTGGTAAAGATACAGACGGGGCTTGTTAAGGGGTTTTGGCTGAGGGACAAGAAGCAATATTCAGCATAGCAAAAGGTTAACAGCAGGGGTGCTGCAAGGTTCTTTGCTGGGTCTGGTGCTGCTTAATGAACTGGAAAAAGGAACGAGCAATGATACAGCAAAATTTTCAGATGACATTAAGTTTTTTTATCTTAAGTGGAGCCCAGCAAAGACCAGATAGAACTTAATCGTAGACTTAACCCCTGAGGAATGAGTGAAAAATGAAGGCAGAGGATGGGAAATAAATCTCAGTATTGAAAATTTCAAGCACTCGGAGAGAAGAAGGACTGAGTATGCACTTTTCTGGATTTTAAATGCATTGTGTTAACTCAGGAGCATCATGAGAGAAGGGGCAATGAAAATCTCTGCTCAGTGTGAAACTGCAGGCAAAAATCATGTTAGATTTCAGGGGGAACTGAACAGAGAATAACAAAGAAAATATTATAAAGTTTTATAGATCTGTAGCTGTTACACAGATCAGTGGGTGTACCTGAAATACTGTGGGCACTGCTGGTCATCTAGAAATTGATAATACAGAACTAGACCAATAAAAATTATTGGCGCATAGCAAAGCTTTTATAGCACTCATTGGATGGAAAACTCCAGAGTGCGTTAGGGAAATGTAATATTCTATAAAATGATGAGCAGCATAGAGAACCTTTATCAGAAGCTTCTGTTCTACTTGACAGCCCAGAAACAAGGAGATGTAATGAAATCAGACTTCATAATAGGAATTGCTTTAGGAGGAGGTAAACTGGCGTTGCCATCAGAAGTCATGGAGGCCAAAAACCTGGGAGCATCATTTTGCATTATGAGATTTGCACAGTTATAGTACTTAAACTTTAACCCATTATGAAGAATGTGTTAAGCTTCATGTTTCATATTGAAAGTAATTTTTAACTATGGGAAACTGAAAAAGAGTTTGTCTGAGTTGTCTAGGACTGACCACTGTTAGGGTGTCCCACTTTATGGACTTTCTGATCATGGGACTGGATTGACATTGGCAAGTCCTAGGTAAAGAACTTTATTCTACATCGTTTCAAACTTCTCACCCTGTGCGACAGTGTCTTCAGGTCTTTCACCTTGATGTCTTCATCATCTACAGCAATTGTGTCCCAACCCTTCTTTGATTTGGACTATGACTTTTTCAGGCTACAAGTATTTCTGAGACTAGTAGGATAATACAGACTGGTTTCTTGGGGCTCTGTGTCTCAGCTGACTTCCAGTGGGCATGTCATTGTGCCTGGAAAGCCATGAGCTCACTCTGTCGCCTCTCCTGAGGGGACTGAGTACATGGTTTGTCTGCTTTCCTTGGCCACCTGGGTACATGAAGTCTTAGCAGTTCTGCTCCTCTCTCAAAATGGTTGGAAACAGCCCAGTAGTGCAAAAGTTACCAGGAGAATTCCCAAACTTCATTTTCCTTTCCTAGGGAAACCTATAAAAAACTTCTGCAAATTAAAACCACAGCATTGCCTGAGTTGTTTACTTGTGGGTTTGCTCCTCGTGTTTTTTACAATGCAGTTCTCTTGGTAGGTATTGGAGTGAGATGTGTTTCTCCTTTAACTGGAGGGGACTAAGGGATAACGGGGAAGCTGTCAGCTGTAAATAGACAAGTGATTAGATAAATCCCAGAAGAAACTGTTAATTTCCTGAGCTTGGCCATATGCCGAATTTTGTAGTTTTCACTCCTCCTTATCCTTCCCTGCAGCTGGAGTGCAACAGTAAGTGCGCATAATTTTAAAGCCTGTTTCAGGGAAATTTATCTTTCACACAGGAAGGTCTTTCACATATCTTTCATGTGTCTGGAACATAGGTTATAGAACACAGTGTATGTATATATAAACATATACGTATACTTAGTGCTAAAGATTACTGGATATTAAAGTGCTACCAGAAAAAACAAAACGAACACAATCATTTGTTTTTATTTCTACTCAAGAAGTGCTAGAAAGTATCCCAGAATGCTCCATGGAAGTCTTTGCAGGGCAAACTGTTGGTGCTGCAGACATCTCAGACTTCATACACTGTGAGCTAGATGTCAACCTGATACCAAGTTGCCACCTTAATATTTCCAGGGATTGTGATTTTACCCTAGATGAGACTTTGGCTCCAGCAGTGGCCAACTACCTGTAAAGTTAAGCCTGTAGGTGAAGTAGTTGAGGAGAAGTGTTTACATTGGGCAGTCTCTTTTCTGCTACCTCAGTGAAATTTCGTCATCATTGATTTCAGTTTCATATAGTTCTTGCATAACCTTATTTCAGCTACCTATGGGGGAAGACTGTAATATTACAGCAGCATTTAAAAGGTATCACTTATTGGTTGATGTGTAAGAGTGAAATTATGTCGTGGTGCCTGACTCTGTGGAGCCAGGAGGTCACCGGTAAGTGCTAGTGGAAGGTAAAGTTTTAGTCATTGCTAGCCAGTCCTGTTAGTAATAGCAAAATACTGCCCACACAAGTGGTTGTTTTTCAGGATTACTTTAAAGGTGTCCGGCACATGGAGAAGCGTCATGCACTATGCAAGTCCTTGGGAAATTTTGAAAGAAGCTCCTTGTGGTGTAGAGCCCTTGAAAGGATGAGGGATCCTGAGGAAGAAGGCCTAAATTTTAGCAATTAAAAATGTTCTTGCTTTATCTTGTCCAAAGTTTAGTTCAGACTGTTTTAATTAAATAAACGTGCTAGCAGAAACAGCAGTGGTATTTTAGTCATGACACATGCCCCTTTTCTCTTTACATCCTTCATGGCCACAATGTGAAAGCAGCCTCCTACTTGAGGCATAGCACTTCGTACAGCCCTTAAAATGAAACTCGTGCTTGCTCTGCTTTGCTTTACTGGGCCTCCTCTTTGTGCATGGGTTGGTACAAGTTCAACACAGCAGAAATGCTGCTACAGTGCAGGCTAGCACAAAAATATATTCTAAACTATGTTGGATTTATTAGATAATCATCTAGTTTATCTTGTTTTGTCTTTATTCTTTCTATATTCCTTTTTATCTGTGACATATGCTGGATATAAATCAAATAAGGGGCCACTCCAGGCTCCTTATTCCACTCTGATACATCTAAAGAACATTCATTTTTGTTTAAAATCACAATGTATGTCATATGAGGTTACATTGTATTTCTTGGCTCCCTTGAAACTGTAGATCTTTGAGTCCATAGGCTTGAGATGAACTCATGAGGAGTAATATCACCGTTTGTTTTGTTAACCTGATGGGAGTTGTGTATGTCAAAGGGTTTTGCAGAGCAAAAATGATATGAAGTGATGGGACCAATTTTTCTTCCATTTAGTGAGGGTTACTGGGGTTAGCAAAACAAAGTTCGTCCCCCATCTCTGCTTGACATGCTGCTTTGCCCACCTGGTGACTGGCAGTCCCGAAGAGAACGGAGGCGATAACCCTGCCTGGGGCACAAAACCTGTGTGGCCAGGCTTGGCTGGAGGGACGGTCAGCTGTCGGAGGGAGATGTCACTCTGGGGAAGAATAGCGAGGCCGTGTGCCTTGTTAACTCCAGCTGTGTCCCTGTCAACCCCTGCACTGCCTGGAGGGGATTAGCGGCGTGATGCACCAGGCAATAGTTTCACTTAGTGGCCCTCAATTGATGATATCAATGTTGCCCCAGCCAGATGACTGCTGGAACGGCTTCAGCTGCTCCAATCAAGGAAGCGTGTTGGAACAATACTGGGACTAATGCTTGAATATAGCAGAAAAGCTGCCAGATGCTGCTCTTGGATCCTGCAAACTTAAACCAGCCCTGAAGTCAACAGGTGCTCAGGGTCCTACAATTTTTCAGCTCTCATCTTGTTTTGTGCACAAGCTTCAAACAACGCTGGATTGGTGCACGACTTGTAGTTTGGTTTGAGAGGTAAACAATAATATCAGGGGCCCAGGAACTTTAGGTTCATTAACATATTTTGCAAGAGGCAAAAATAATGGTTGTTGCTTTCTTGCCAACCAAAGCCTTTTAGAGCATATTTATCCCTACTGCAGTTCTGCTGTAAAGTGATATGGGGGATGTGTTTATTCCTTAGCAGCAGCAGCATCTCCTACATACAGACAGTTTGAGATATTTAAAATACAAAAACAGAGATTACGTAAAATCACAGTTCATGAATCTTAGATTTATCAAGGACTTTCTAGAAGTTCTGTATTCGCCAGCGCAATAGCAGCTACCCACCGTAATTTCCGCCCCTGCTCCCTTCCTCAGTCTCCCCTCTTTTGATTTAATGTATATGAAATAACCTTCTATTTAGAAAATAGTACTGGCATAATCTATAAATATGACTTTTGGCTAAATTAATAAATACTTAGATTTTTTTACATAGGTAATTGAATTTCATTCTTCATTTGCATTTTTTTAAATACTGTACAGTTTATTGGTTTTGTACGTTTTTGGCTTCCTAGTTTGCAGATGTTTCCAAGTTAGTGTATGATTTCTGGACACTGATGTGTTCTAATGCACTGGAGCCTAAAGACTTCCAGTTTGCTAATATATGTAACTGTAAATGCATAGTAATGAATTCAGTATCCATACATCTTTTATGCTATTTTCTGCATGTAATTTCTCCCTAACAGTAATTTCGAAAATTCCTTTTTTTTTTTTTTTTTTTTTTTTTGACTCATGGTTGGGTTCTAGTTTTGGTCTCTATTAACACTCCGAGTTAAGAGCTTTTTCTGTATTAGCCAGTAATTCAGCTCAGTGAGGGTAGATCAGCAGGCTGCCTCTGTGTTCATATGCAGTTTAGGGGTCTTACTTTGGACTGTATTTAGTCTGGCCCCTTGAACAAAACATCTCCATCATGCATGTGTTTTACAGTTGTCCAGAGGACTCAAGAGTAATGGAGCACATTTGGTGCACCCTTGGAGTGTAGGTCTCTGCTTATTTTATTTCAGAAGGAATCCATTTCTTGTGTACTCTGTGGGCTGAATGAGTGCACAGTTGTGGGGATGATTGGAAAATTTACTTTCAAACCTCATTATGGATCTCAACCAGACTGGCTGGGTAGACACAGTCCATCAGTTGTAAAAGTATTCCTGGTCACTTCAGTGGGAATGACTCATATGAGTATGGGTTACTTAGTGTAATAGCTGCATGGCCTGACTCTTCTCTCTCCTTTTTTTTTTTCCCAAAGAATCCTAAACAAGGCATATTCCTATAATTTACCCTTAATTATACTTCATTATAAATTAAATCAATAAAAAACAAGCATGACACCAGTGGAGGTATTAATGAGATAATGGCTTCTCTTCTGACAGGCAAGTCTTCTATTTGCACAGTACAGATGTGAAATGACACCACCAGTATGTATTTGGGCTATGCAGTGATGTAAACTGCACACAGGCTTTTCCCTTTCAGCCAATTCACCTTGGCTTGGTAGACCAACAGGGAAACAGTGAATCCTAATTCTGTTGCTTTTGCACTGAAGTCTAGGGGAACCCTGCAAATGGAGCAGCTATTTAAGCGTGTCCCTGTGTTCATACAGCCACCCTGTGAATTCCAGATGACTGATCCTTATTAGACCCCAAATAGCTGGCCTTTAGGAAGTCATTTGGGCCAAGTATCTGAAACCAGAAGCAGTTAGACTCAGGAGCAGGAGCAATTTGGATTTCCACTGCAAATTTGGAAAGAGCTGCCAGTTCAAAACTTGTTTTCTTTCCTACACTTCCATTTGTTCTTTCTGATGACCAGGGTGGAAAAGAAAATCATCTGGAAAGAAAAGCAGTTTAGCTTTTTCCTAAACAATATTCTTTCTTCCAGGACTCTCTGCCTGGTGCTGTTCTAACTGAAAGTAGTAATGTAATTACTATTAAATTAAAAGGGATCAAGAGGAGGCTCTCATCCTGTACAGGAACGTACAGCAAAGTGAAGCTTCTTATGCTGGCACTTAACTTACCAATTTCGATTCCCACTTTGAGATGCTGGAGCAGGTCCTCCCTGTTTAAGGAAGGGAGCAGGCTCTCAATTTTTTAGATGCAGAAAGAGGGATGGCCATTTTCTTACTTGTTTGTTTTAATTACTTTTAAGTGCCTATTCTGATTTCTTTCTTCAGTTTTACAATATTAAAGTCCACAAGATGAATCTCAATACCTCCTGAGAGAAAGCTTTAATTCTTACTCACAATAATAATAGTAATAAGAACAATACATTTTAATGAAGTTAGGAATTAGTTTTATCTAGTATTTTCAACTGCTTCGCAGCCAAAGCATCTTTTTTTGCGAAGTACTGAGTTTGGGATTTTTAAGGTTCTGGCTTTGGTGCATTTACCTTTGTTTTCACTAGTGATTGAAATGTTTTCCTTCAAAGTGGTAGGTTTGCCGGTTTGGTAAGTAGGACCATCATCATTTCAGTTGTAATTTCCACTTCCCTGGGTCTTTAACTTAGCTCCCTCTGTTTTATGTGCACACATCACTTTAGAAGAGGAGTTTAAACTGCCCTGGTTTTGTAGGTGTAATCATAACAGCTCTGACTTAGGAGATGCTAACACAAGGTTTCAGCGTCTACAGCAGAATCACAAGTACCTACCAAGGAGAATAAGCTCTTATGAACTGGAAGCATCTACACCCTTGCCACGTATTGAGATTATGTTTTTACTGTAACTAGTAAAAGATTATCCCAGAATCCATAATTGTGTGCTGTCATACAAAATCTGAGCCACATATCATTTTCCTATATTTTGACATTTCAGAGGTGACATGCTCCTATATATATTTTTTTAATACATAAAAATAGGACTTCATCTTGCTACTCAAAAAGATTTAATCTGTCCCATTTGGGTTTTTCCTCCCTGGGCTGGACAGACTATGTAGGTCCAAGCCCCAGGCACTGCAGTAATACAGCAGAAAGCGGGCTGGTGCTGCATGCAGCCCGTACGGCAAGGTTTCTGCTCCTTATATGGTCAAAATTGTTTGTGCCCTCATTGTGTTTGCATGTATGTTGCTGTGTTTTAAAGCTCGTCCAAAGGATGCTGTGTTCCTAAATACAAGAGGTTGGGACACAGTCTGATTTCTCTATGACGGTTTTGGGAGTAGAAAAAAAAATTGTGTGGAAAGGAAGCTCAATTCAGTCAAAAAAAATCTGAGAGGAGAACTGTGTGAGGTTTTAAAGTACAGCTTTCTTGATTGTATCCTAAATTTTAGTTTCTCTGCAAAATTACACTTGAGAAAAACAAACTGTGTATTTATAACCAAAACCAGAGGTAAGCATAGCAAAACAAATCACAGACTTGCAAAGTCAGAGTTGTGCTGTTAAGGGTGATTGAGAAAACTTCAGTTTTCCTGGAGGTAAAAGGCAGGCCTATCTCCTGAAATAAAGCTCATGCCAACGCTTGCAGCTCTTTGGGGAACTTCTTTGGTGGGAGGAAAGACATTGGATTCAAGTCTCCGATGGAGACTGAGTGATTCTTAAGGCTGGGAGAGCTCCCATGCCCACCAAAGGATTTGGGAATATTAATTTTCAATGGGATGACTGTTTCAGGGATTGTGTTGTTTAAAATTATGTGAGTTTCACTTTCCAAATTTGGTTGTAATAAATGCTTTAAAGTAAAATATTGTGGATTATTTGTCTTTAGAAACTAACCAGATTTACTAATTCCAAAACCTGTTATAGATAACAAGGAAGTTTAAGAGATGAGCAATAACATTACAATTGTTCTTTGCAGGCCACTTTATACATGAAAGCCATTGCTTAGTTCTTAAATACAAACATCAGGTTATAAACCAGATCCCATTGATTTGGTGATGACATGTTTTCCTTTATTGTGGATTTGTGTTTCAAAATTCTCAATTTACAACCAAATTATTAATCTAACATTAGCATTCTGAAGATGATATTAAAAAGTTAATTGAACTTGAATCTAGTTGAGGTAGATTCAACTCCTGAGTCTGCAGACAGCCCTGAGCAATAACTCTGGTCCTTTTCATCCCAGAGGGCTATATTAACTCTGACAGGTAAAGACTGTGGTTTTGGTATGAGTACCTTAGCCAGAATACATAGTTAATAAACTGGCAACACAAAAGTGTGCTCCTTTTCTTAGGTTAAAAAGCCCCTGCTACTCTCTAACCAGTTTCTAAAACCTTGACATTTTTCTTTTGCATCTCCATCTTTACTGGGTAAACTTTTACTTTACCACTTGAAAGTGTCTATAAATGTGAAGCATAGTGAAAAGGTGTGCACATTAAAAAGAAATAACAGGTCTCCTCCCCAGTTCACTCAAGCATACAATGCTATGTTTTTCTTTTTAAAAATATCAATCATTTATCAAAGCTTCACCAGTGTGTTGTCTGTAAACTGGCCAGAGTATTTGGCTATACCCTGAGGAGGAGTAGATAGGGCCAGGGCCTGTCATCGTTTTGAAAGAGTCCTGCTGGGTTTGGTCTGCAGAGCTCATTTCTTTCCTTGCAGTCTGCTGTTTGTGGTTAATTAATGTATTTGCAACTTCTGAGGATGTCATTGCTGCAAGGGTAACTTCTGTTACTGTGCTTACACTATTCCTTTTCTGACAGCGTATGGTGCAAGCATGAACCAGCTCACTGGGGAGTAACCCTTGAGCTTTTCCATCCACACAAATATCTCACTCCTGCAGCTGTCGCAGGGAGACTGTGGGACAGGATGCCCCTACAGCAGAAATCTGAATATATTGAAAATGTATAGCGATATAGTGGGCTTGTGAGAAAACCTGTCTGTCCTTTCTGAGCATCTAGGGAGAACTGTGTAGAGCCCTTGGAGGGCTGTACTGGTGGAGCAAAACCTCACTGCTGAGCCCAGATTTCGGAAGTAACAAGCCTTGTGCTTGGCCAAAATTTGACTTATGCTGGCTCAACTAACTGAAGATAAAACATAGCTGTATAAATACAGTTGTACAGATTTTGGTAGGACTAATACTGTAATTCTAACATAACTATGCTAAGGAGGCTAAAGAAGTTCAACACGTCTTCCTTTGGTCAGGACTGTGCTCAGAGACAAGATGTGTCCCTCATTTGTTACTAAAGCTCCAGTGGAGCAAGGTGAATACAGGGAAAAACACAACCGTCCATCCAGTTAGGCCATGGGAAGGGGGAATGGTTGAGAGGACTACCGGGGGATGTAGGCAGACATGTTCATGGAGGGACTGGACAGGGATGGTCCAGCCTGGAGGGGTGCTTTGTCAAGGGAGCTAACGCCGTAGCAGTGTCTTCTCCAATCAATACAAATGTGAATATTCTCCAGCCATCCTTGGTATTTCAAGTGTCATTTAGAGATCTGAAGCGAGGTGATGGTGCAGCAAGCCCCAGTGCAAGTTCTCCTTGAATCTTATTTAAGCTGTGTTTTCCACAGAAAATTTGGTCTTTATAATATCAAATGCAATTTTAAAGAAAATTATTTAAAAATTAATAGTTCATTTCAAATATTCTCCTCCTGGCTCTTTTTTATGATTTTTTTCCCCAACTTTGTTCAAAGTTAGTAGAGTCATAGTTTTCTTCTCACACAGTTGTTTAATGGCTTGCACCCCTGTGCTTGGAAGACCTTTATCATAGAATCATAGAATGGTTTGGGTTGGAAGGGATCTTAAAGACCACCTAGTTCCAACCCCCCTGCCATGGGCAGGGACGCCTTCCACTAGACCAGGTTGCTCAAAGCCCCATCCAACCTGGCCTTGAACACTTCCAGGGAGGGGGCATACACGACCTCTCTGGGCAACCTGTTCAAGTGCCTCACCACCCTCACAGTAAAGAACTTCTTCCTTACACCTAATCTAAATCTACCATCTTTCAGTTTAAAGTCATTGTGCCTTGTCCTGTCACTACCTACCCTTGTAAAAAGTCCCTCCCCATGTTTCCTGTAGGCCCCCTTTAGGTACTGGAAGGCTGCTATAATGTCTGCCTGGGGCCTTCTCTTCTCCAGGCTGAACAACCCCAACTCTCTCAGCCTGTCCTCATAGGAGAGGTTCTCCAGCCCTCTGATCATCTTTGTGACCCTCCTCTGGACTCATTCCAACAGGTCCATGCCCTTCATATGTTGGGGTACCCAGAGCTGAATGCAGTACTCCAGGTGGGGCCTTACGAGAGTGGAGTAGAGGGGGAGAATCACCTCCCTTGACCTGCTGGCCACACTTCTTCTAATGCAGCCCAGGATGCAGTTAGCTTTCCAGGCTGCAAATGCACATTGCTGGCTTGTGTTGAGCTTCTCGTCAACCAACACCCCCAAGTCCTTCTCTGCAGGGCTGCTTTCAATCCACTCATCGCCCAGCCTGTATTTGTGCTTGGGATTGCCCTGACCCATGTGCAGGACCTTGCACTTGGCCTTGTTGAACTTCATGAAGTTTGCACAAGCCTACTTCTCAAGCCTGTCAGGGTCCCTCTGGATGGCATTCCTTCCCTCCAGCATGTCGATCACACCACACAACTTAGTGTCGTTGGCAGACTTGCTGAGGGTGCACTCAATCCCACTGTCCATGTCACTGACAAAGATGTTAAACAGTGCCGGTCCCTGTACCAACCAACCCCTGAGGAACGCCACGTGTCACTGCTCTGCCCTTGGCATTGAGCCATTGACTGCAACTATTTGAGTGTGACCATCCAGCCAATTCCTTATCGACCGAGTGGTCCATCCATCAAATCTGTGTCTCTTCAATTTAGAGACAAGGATGTCGTGCAGGACAGTGTCAAATACTTTGCACAAGTCCAGGTAGATGATGTTGGTTGCTCTTCCCTTATTCACCAACGCTATAACCCCGTCGTTAAAGGCCACCAAATTTGTCAGGCACGATTTGCCCTTAGTGAACATGAAGCCATGTTTATAAGAGTTTTAGCTCTGGAGCTTCAGTCATGCACAGATTAAACAAATGGGAATGATAGAGCTTATCCTGTTCAGCTGTAAATCTTTAAATCTGACTTTAGAGAGCATGTGCCACTCATGGTATAATGTGGAATTGGGACAGTTCATGATGCCTAGAAAAGAATGACCAGGTTATTCCCATGGGCACAGGTTTTATTTCGTCCTTGTGGTTCTGTCACTGAAATGTGTATACACCCAACAGAAGCCTACTTTCTCCCACACCCAACCCATCTGTCACTAAGCATGTGCATGGTGCTAGGCTCAAATGGGACAGCATTTTCATATGGAGCAGTTCGGTATTCGGTGTAAAGATTCATTAAAGTTTTCAAGGGAAAATTTAATTTTTAGGAAGTGCTGTTGTTAAAAGGCACATCACACAGAGGTGCTGAGTTACTTGGTTAATTAGCTTTACTGTTGTCCAAATAAAGCAAGGAATCAGTTCAGACGGTGGCAAAGTATTATGCACTTTTTATTTTAATTAGAGATGCCAAAATGAAGGTGTTGCAAGTTTCAGGAGACAGATAAGCATCTGGTCTGGTTTTAATTATTGAAGCAATTGTAAGAAATATAACAAGTATTCATTAATTTAGTTCAGCATAATTAGTCAATGTTGGGATAAAACTTCTGTTCCTATGACTTCTGGAGCTGCATGTTGCAATCTGTATCACTTCATTAATATGGTATCCTAGTGAGCATGTTTCCTATTTTGCTCCCACGGGGGAGATTTAGAGGTATGATGGAGCACTATTTTGACTTCTCACAGGATGAGCTGGATGAACTTCGGGCTGAAATGGAAGAAATGCGTGACAGCTATTTAGAGGAAGATGTTTACCAGCTGCAGGAGCTCCGGCGAGAGCTGGACCGGGCAAACAAGAATTGCCGCATTCTGCAATATCGTCTCAGGAAAGCGGAACAGAAAAGCTTGAAAGTTGCACAAACAGGCCATGTGGATGGAGAGCTCATTAGGAGCCTGGAACAAGATTTAAAGGTGGGTGAGAGATTCATATTTGCAGTGAAAGAGAGCAGACCAGGATTTGGCTCCCTGCAATGGAAGGGAGGGTGACACATGAAACAGGAAGTAGTTCTCCAAACATCAGGACCAATTTCCTTCTGTGATGGAGAACAAATATGCAGCTTATCATCATAAAAAGATGTGTTAGTGAGTAAAAAAACCATGTGCTTAGATTCAAAATGAAAGAAATGCAGTCAAGTTACATTTGTGCATTTGAAAGATTTAAACAGTTTTGGTTTACTGAAAACCTTAGTTTTGGCAAAACTGTGTCAACAAAACCTGATATGTTTTTCCGAATTCATGCCGTTTCCTTCCTTTTCTCTTCTTGCTTATGCCAAATAACTGAAAAAAAACCTAGTCAAAGTTGCATTTCTTAGTGCCTAATGAGTTACTCATAACAGGAACAGACTGTTATAGTTTTTAGCAAGGCGGATAGAGAATCAAAATGCTATTCCCATAAATCAAAAATTCCTGTAAAAATTATGTTCATACTGAAACAGTTCTTATATTTTTCAGAAATGTTTCCATCAAGGCTAAGCTTTGTGTAGGCACAATGCTTATCTAGCTTTACTTGTCTTTCTTAATACTGCTATCTTGTAGCTGTTTTGAAAATGTCTTCTGTAGAGGGAGACTGCTTGCCACTAGAATTATTAAGCATTTTGTAATTAAAAATGCAAAACTTAGAACCTTCTGAAACTTGAATGATTGGTTCCCAGCAGTGAAAATGAGAGTAACATATCAAGTCATCAAACTTTTCAAAATGTCAGACTTAATTTTCTCTTTTATGATGGAAAACAAATGATAGCCTTATCATAATAGAAATGATACATTACTCAGTAAAAATCTTGTACACAGATTTGAGTGAAAGAGATACTGAGGTTTTTTAGTTTGTTTGCTTTGGTTTTGCTGACTTATAATTCACTAATTCATCATTTTGCTTGATGAATCACCTTTCCAAATGTTTTTGGAGGAAGTATTTATTCTTGTTAGGCTGGACTCAGAAAACCTAAGCTAGCATATATTTCTGTGCTTTCATATCACTCTTGCCTAGTTGTGATTGCTGCCAGAGTAGCAAATTTGGGTGGATGAGACTGCTTCATGGGTGCAGCTTTGATCGATGACCTGTCAACTTTACAGTACAATTCCTCATCTTTTGTTTTATTGATGTGATATCCTGGGACTTTGACGTGTGGGTTTGTTATCTGCTTGTTTCCTCCTGCTGTTCATGACATTGCCTTAGCATAATGTGGAGAGGGAGCTGGAGACGGGTAATCAAATATATGTTCATCTTGGATTTCTTTATTAGAAATGAATATTCATTTTGATACTCAGAAGGCTTGGAGTCTTTCATCAACAGTCTCATAATTGAATTAAAAATCTCTCAGCTGTCTAGGGTTGTATTATGCTTCCTACTGTAGGAGACATACTGTAGCTGTTGCTCCTCATAGATCCTCTTCATGCATTTGTGCTCTTCTGACCAGGTAGCCAAAGATGTTTCTGTCAGACTGCACCACGAGCTGGAGAGCGTGGAGGAGAAACGTGTTAAAGCAGAAGATGAAAATGAAATCCTTCGGCAGCAAATTATTGAGGTGGAAGTATCCAAGCAGACACTGCAAAATGAGCTGGACAAGTTAAAAGAGGTAAGCAATAGTCAGGAAAGCCATGAAGAGCAGTGTTGCTGGGTTAGATGGGAAATTTGACATGCAAGTGTCTTAGACATCTTTATTACATGAAGTGCCTACTGATATTGCTTGTACAATTGCCCAAAAGGTATCCTTGCCTTTTTTGTGTGTCCCAAATGTGTTGGTAATTTAGAAACAATACAGAGATAGAGGAGTGATGCTAGGGCTTTCATCTGGGGCTTCTCACAGGACTTCTGCCCCATTTTAAACTGGCTCCTCAAAGCCTCTCTTCCTTACTGGAGCAAAACTATCTTTGATTTGACTCCAGCTAGCTCTGACTCTCCTTTATGCAGACTGGGACTTCCACCTATTTAAGAGTCAAATGAGGTGTGCCTGACTCATCTTTGAGAGTATACTTCAAGTAGGCAAGCCGCTGCTTTGGCTGGTGCTCTTCAGTGGTGACAGTGGGAGCCACCAGCGTGAGCTAGGCAGCAGGAATGTGGTCTGTAATGTATAAATAACATTGCACTTCAGGCACAGAAACACTGTCTCTTGAGAAAAGGGATCATTTCAATTGGAGCTGACACATAGTCATACTGGGTGAAGTGATGATCCTTGGAAGCAAATGAGCTGAGGAGCAGGGGACAGTAAAGGAAAGCCAAATACTAAGCGTGGCTCCTTGCTGGAGCCCACATCCTGGTCTGTAGCGGTATTTCGGTTTTCTTAGCAGTACAGCAGATTGGCAGCTCACAGCCTCCGCTCTGTTTTAAACCAGATTGAGGTAGAGCATTTAAACATAATGAGGCAAGGCATTTATCCTCTGAGCCCTGGTCAGATTTAGAAAGCTGGTGCAATTATCTTTTATTTTAATCTTTCAAACAATGCTTGAGAGTCAACTGGCACAAAGCCTGACTCAGTTTTATAAGGACAACCCATATTTAGTTTCTCTGTGCATTTGGGTTATAAGGAGTCCAGTGCTAGAATTTTGGAGCATTGTGTACCTAACAGGACAGATCATCAGCTGGTGTAAATATCAGTGTTGCTCAGATTGCTTAGGAGCCTGACACAAAAGATAAATTCCGCATGATGTTTTAGCTGTTCTCTCTCAGTGTTATTTCTGAATGCTGTACTTAATGGACATGATACCATGTTACAGGGTCTGCAGTCTATATTCCGTACAAAAATACTGTGTCATCCACAGTACTGAGTGTATAGCTTGTTGGTGATTAATGCACAGGTCCACTAGATACTGCTTGATGGTCTTTGGGATTAAGCAGTTTGAGAAACTAAACTGTGGGTGAGCAATGGGAAAGAAACTTGTCCAGCAGTGCTGGAATCTCAAGCCAGCTCTAATCAGGCTGAATTTTCCTTGCTTCTTGGATTACTGCAGCCTAGCAGGGCAGGGAAGCCCAACTAACTCAACTGTCTCTCTGCTGCATTGCAAGCTGAAGTGAATGTACCTTTACTTTGGAAGCAGACTTTGTCCCATATGAGTCAAAGGCTGGAGAGGAGCTAGGGAAAGGGGGAGATAGCAGGTAGAATGATGGGATGTGTTCATGCTGGAGGCACAGCAGGGCATAAGATGTAGCAGTAGTAGTAGAGAGAGTCTGGTTTTTCATACCATAAGTGGTGGTTTCTCTGAGAGTCAGAATTTCACAAGGTCACAGTAGGTAAGAAGACGGAGGTTTCGGTCCTCAGCAGGTCTCACAAGGACAGATGAGCCAAAAGTTGGAGAAACAGAGTGATATGTGTGCCAGATAAGTATGTGTTTGCAACGTTGTTGACATTGCTGAAAAATAAAAAAAAAAAAGAAAATTTTTGCCTCAAGATGTGTTCAAATAACTACCAAAAGCAATACCTCTTTAGGAACATTTAATGCATACAAAGCTCTAAATGAATGTATTCTAGATATGCCAGTGGGAAAACTAGTGCTTTATATATTGGGAGAAAAGCAACCCAAAGGCCATGTCATTTCTTCCCAATCCACCCTGACTATGCGTCTTGTCTATCTAAAGACTGACACTTAGAAGGAGCATTTTTCCTATCCAGTCCTGGAGCATTGCCTAAGACCCAGTTAGACAGTATTTGCTCTCTGATGTAGCTCACTGTCACCATATGCTCATTTTCTGTAGTATCCTTGACTATTCTCAGCCCTTTTCCTCTATCATCCTCTGATCAACAAAAAGGTTTTCTCACATCCGTGTTCATGTTTATTGCTTAGTTCAGTGCTAACTTCTGCTTTGTCCTGCTGTACAATTCCCTTGGGTCCAGTTTCTCACTGCAGTGGATGGCATATATGTTGATTACCTTTAGGGTATTTTGCATGCTGAAATATCTTTAGGAATTGTACACATCTCAAAGCACTCTTTCTTCATTTTTTATCATAATCTTTTGACAAATTCCTAACATTTATGATGTTTAGTGCTGTTATGTATTCTTTCACACCAGTACCTGTTTCAATCTTCTGTGATACTTTCAACAGGATTTTTTTGGTGTGAAATATATACAGGCTTGCTCTGCCTAAATACAATTCTTACTTCCTTCAAAAAAGCCTTGCAGTTTTAACTGGGAAATTAATTTTTGCCTCCTGCTGGCCACATAATTTCAAGTTGTTGTATTAAGTAGTGTGGTTTCAGCCCAGCTGGTAACAAAGCACCACACAGACGCTTGCTCTGCAGACGCTCTCTCACTCACTCCCTGCCCCCCCTGCCCCGCTCCCTGCCACAGTGGGATGAGGAGAAAATACAAAGGCAGGCTTGTGGGTCAAGATAAGGGCTGGGAGAGATCACTCACCACTGATGGTCACGGGCAAAAGGCAGGCTCAACTTGGGGAAGAAACAAAATCAATTTCATTTACTACCAATCAAAACAAAACAGAAGCTTTTGCATAATCTATCAAAATCACATCTAGACTCTTGTTTTGTTCTGGTATCTGCTAGGTACTCTCCATCATCAAAATACTCTGGTTTTCACTGATTGTTTCAATAAGAAGCTCTTAGATCAACAGTGAGTCACTTAACAGGTTTTTAGGATAATGCCACCTCTTTCCCTTTTTCTTTTCTTTTTCCATAAGCATGCTTGACCCCTCCAGCCTTTTGCAGCATTTCCTATAGATGTGTTTTGAGCTAAGATATGGGTTGGTAAGGATTTTTAACCAATACTTGTGGATTTTATTGACTTCTGATGTCTTCCAGTTAGACACCATTCTTCTGTGAATGTCTTAATCAGCATGCTGGCATTCACTTTGCTTAATCATGCCACTCTACTTCCTTTTTTCAGTTCTTTTAGCCAAAAGATAATATGGAGCTTTCTTTTCCCATAATGCTTCCTAATTTTTTTTCAGATTTTGTTTGTTTATTGCTGTATAGGTTCATCACTCTGCTACTCTTGACTGAAATAATTTCACTGATTCTTTTGAAGCTACTTCTTTCACCAGATAATAATGTTTTCTCTATGAATATTTTTTAACTTTACTGGCTGTACCAAGTTTTTCTGCTTCAGTCTTTTCTACCTGCTGCAGCACTGTGGTTCATTGAATGTTTTTCCATTATTATATTCACCTACTTTTTCTGCTTCTCTTTTTCAACTATTTCTTTTTTTTTTCTTTTTTTTTTTTTTTACTGTGAACTTTTCAACTGGTTTTGAGCCTCCCTCTGATGCCTTTTTCATGGCATTCTCCACCAGAGCTTCAGATTTTTCCTACCGCTGTGAACAATTTTTTGTAGCATCTTTGCAAAACTGGGACGTCTCTAAGAAATGTCCCTTCTAGGAATTTACTAGGATTTTCTGTGATTTACCAAAGTTGCGTCTTCCTTATAACTCTAGAAGCAAAAGGAGCGTACCGTCACAGAGTCAATAAGTATACATATCACTGCCAAGGCTTGCTTGCTTTTCTCTCTTGCTGTCTAGGTTATTAACATCACCATTCAAGTCAACAGGCTGCCAGGAAAGAAATAAATGACTCCATCACTAACAGACTACCTCAGCAACATCCCTGAAACGATCATTTTCTCCTTCCTAATATCCTAATTCAGCTCATGAGAAATCCTGATGTATATTAAGAATCTAACTTGGTCAACCAGCAAGCATTTAGAAAACTCTTTCCAACGTCTCCTTTCTTTGCACCAATGCAAAAACATTACCAATTCTCTCCTGAGCATCTACAAACTAGAACTTTTCACAAAGGCTTGACGACAGCGAGTGGATTTTCTTTGAGAGCTGAACATGCTCCACTCAACATCTAACCCATCCCAAACATAATTTCATTGGAGCCACTGAGGCATCTTTAGGGAATGTCTTCCTTATATTTTCTCATCAAAGATATGTCACAACTAGATCATCTATCTTTAGTGTAAGTTTAAACAATTACTAAATCATGCTTGGCAAGTGTCAGATGCCTTTATGTACAGTGATCATTAATTCCCCTGCAAGTAATACCTCTCAGAGTAACCCTCTTTTCTCTAAAAACTCAGTACCTGGGGAATAATAAAACACCTCTGCTACTTACTGTAGAAATGTGCTGAGATGGTACAGGACCCACTTCTGTTCACCATGGGGAGAATGAGTCGGTCACTTTTTTGCAGCTGCTAAACATGTATTTTCTTGCATTCTTTGTCTTCATTTGGTATCGTGAGCCAGCAAAGAGAAAGAGGCATGGCTGTGGCAGCACTGGCACTGCTGGGGAAGGGTAGCCCTGTTGGACCAGACAAAGAGAGGGGAGGATTAGGGACGAGTGTAGCAGCTGCCAAAAAATTTGACATGAGTGCTATGAAACGGTTTGGCAAGAAATGAATGAGAATTGTGTAACTGGGAAGAAAAGGGCATTTATTGCTTGTGGGATGGCCATACCGAGCAGGTGACAGTCTCCCTTGATTGCTGCTGAAAGCAGAAGGACTGGAGAGGAAGCAGCCGGAGGTGTTGCTTTCTCTCTTGTGAGGACCTCTGGCGTAGCAGCAACCTCCCCTGTGACACAGAGGTTTTCTTGGCCAGCTCCTAACTTCTGTTGAAATCATTTGTGCTTCGGGTCCTCCAGGTTGTTGGGACTCTTAGAGGCATGAGTGCCATTCTCTGGGCATGTTCACTTGGGAAATCAGTTGTTGGAGAGCCATGGCTGCAGCTCATGTTCGCTAGTGTTTTTATGAAGAAAGGCAGCAGCAAAATTGGAATGCAAGAAATACAGTTTCCATTGTTTTCCGCATGAGAGGAGAGAAGTGCAAGCCCACTGGCCATTAGTAATGTCTCCAACACATCTCTCTAGGACACAGACTGAGATGAAAACCAGTACATACTGTAAATGGGATTTCCCAGGTTACCTGTGGGCTTTTTAGGGAAGTGGCTTCTCTCAAGGCTTTTTCATCCAAGGCTTGCTTGCTAATGGGGATGCTGTCATGCCTGATTTTTGAGGCACAGTTCAAGAACTGCTGCTTTTAATAGTCAAAGTAGTTTTTCTGTTAAAATATCCGTTCCTTTTAACAGAGTGAAAAGCTGCATTCCAATGCTTATAAAAAAGATGGGAATATACAAGATGAGATTAAATATCTTTCAGGCATATTATTTAGAGACAAGTTTTGCTCCAGAGTGCATGTGCACTACTTTGTTTAATATCACTAGAAGTAGAGACCATTTTACTGCTAGAAGAATTTAGTTCTATAAACATAATATAGCAAAATGAAATCTGGAGGCTTCTTCTTAGAGCTAAGCATGAGTCTGATTTTCATTGCCTTGAACCTTTTAAGTAGGGCATAATACATGCAGTACATGTGTGAAGCATGATTATTACAATCTGAAGTCACTTTTCCCTCTTTTCTCTCTGATATATATACATAGATACAGTGTGAAGTAATTCACAAATGGCAAATAAATTATTCTTGGTGAAAACACACTTGTTTGTAGAAGATACTGCCCATGTTTTCATTAGCTAGGACTTCATACGTGTTCATTAAGGTAACACATAATGTTCTTCAGTCATTTCTCAAATGGAATTTACTCACTGGGGTGAAGTAAGGCTATACTGTGAAAAATCTTTGATTTTTGTTATATATGATTTTTCTTAGTTATCAATGAGCTTAAATGATGGGAATTTGCTGAGAAACAGGGCAAAAAGACTTGTAAGCTATAGATTCAAATAACATTAAAAGGGCTAAGCAAGATCACCATGTTGACTCAGTAAACCTGCTTAGAAGTTGCTGCTTGTGACAGTTATAAGTAATGAAGTCTTGTGCAATAATCATAACTAAAACCATTAACTGCATGAAAGTTTTACTGCAGCACCATTTTGTCTCCAGTATCTTTTTTTCACTGTGATAAATAATGAATTGGTACCTAAACCACAGTGAATGATTTATACTCATTATGGCATTTCAGGAGCTGTAGATAGTGAAATGGTCTGCTCAGTGTTGGTACCAACAAACAGGGTGAAGGGAAGGTGTGGTAATGGATCTGGCTTGACTCAAAATGTATAGCAGTTAAGAAGCAAACTCAGTAACATAATTTTTTTTTCCAAGGAATTATATTATACATCTTCTAATGCACCATCCATATTTCTTTTTAGAAATTTAAAAAATAGATTTAAACAAAAAAAGCCCCTGAAATTGTCAAAATGTTTTGTGCCAATCTTTTATGCTTGTAAATTCCCCCTACACACAGAGAGAACAGTATCTGCATCTGAATTTATGATTTACCAATTAAATTGCCACCAAGCTCCAGCTAGTCTTTAGTTTCTAGGTATTGCTATTTGTCCACACTTGCCAGCAATCATCTGACACTACTTCCAAATCCTATTCTAATGTTTGAAGTGAGGGGTTTTGAGAGAAAGTAATGGTGACTCTGCTGATCAGATCCAGAGTTTTATATCATGCAAAACCCCCTGCTTTTCTGTTACTCAGCCTGAGCAGAGCCTCTCATCCCAGACATGGGCTTCCTCTAACTCACCCCCTTCATGGCCTTGCTCCTGAATACTTTGGTGGACCTCAACTGGCCTTTGCATATGGAGAAATTATGTTTAAATGATGGCATTTACAGCAATAACAATGACCTACTATAGCTGCATGATATACCATGAGGTACCAGTTAGTTATAAGGAAAACCTCTTTGTGTAGTGTCGTAGTTTAAGCCCAGCCAGTAACAAAGCACCACGAAGCCACTCGCTCACTCCTCCCCCCCGGCCCCAGTGGGATGAGGAGAAAATACAAAGGCAGGCTCCTGGGTCCAGATAAGGACAGGGAGGGATCACTCACCACTGATGGTCACGGGCAAAAGACAGGCTCAACTTGGGGAAGAAACAAAATCAGTTTAATTGACTACAAATCAAATCAAAGTAGGATAATGAGAAGTAAACCCCAACCTTAGAACACCTTCCCCCCAGCCCTCACCCCCACTCCCAGTTCTCTCCACCTCCTCCCCCCGGCGGCGCAGGGGAACAGGGGATGGGGGTTGGGGTCAGCTCCCCACACCTGGTCTCTGCCGCTCCTTCCTCCTCGGGGGGAGGAGGACTCCGCACTCGGCCCCTGCTCCACCGAGGGGTCCCTCCCACGGGAGATGGTCCTCCATGAACCTCTCCAACGTGGGTCCTTTCCGCGGGCTGCAGTTCCTCACAAACTTCCCTGATGTGGGTCCCTTCTGTGGGCTTCAGCTCTTCCCGAACTTCCCTGGGGTTGGTCCTTTCCGTGGGCTGCAGTCCTTCAGTCACAGACTGCTCCAGCGTGGGCTTTCCCATGGAGTCACAGCCATCTTGGGGGGCCTCCACTCCCCCACTCCCCTCCATGGGCTGGGGGGGGACAGCCTGCCACCTCGCCACGGGCTGCAGGGGCATCCACCGCCTCAGGCACACCTCGTCCCCTTCCTTCTTTACTGACGTCTGTTTCTCTCACATTCCAGTCTCCTCCCCCGCTGCAGGTTTCCCTTCTTAAATCTGATCTCCCAGAGGTGCTACCGCTGGGCCAGAGTTGGGTCCGACTTGGAGCTGGTGAAGCTTCGAGCAGTTTCTCAAAGGAGCCACCTGTGTGGCCCCTCCCCCGCTACCAAAACCCCGCCACACAAAACCCAAAACATACAGTAAGTGAAATTCTGCTAAGCCCCATTTGTCATGTAGTTTTCTTACTATATAGCAGAAGTCTTTCAGTAACTAAAGGACTGCTGCTCTTTCAATAAGAGAGACTTGCATGGAGATAACCTCTACAAAGCTCAAATTGTGTATTGGTCTCCCCATCCTCCACCCAGTTACCAAAAATAATCCTGCTGTCTGTCACATGGGCTTCAGCAGTGACAGTGCAAACAAACTGTAGCCTCTTTGACATCTATATAAAACTTTCATGGGAAAAATATGGGCTTATTTTTCATTCCTTCCCTTAATCTATCCACAGCATAATTAAAGATTTTCTTCAGGAAGCCCTTGTAAAAAATTGGTAGCAAATCCTTCAAGTGCTGTTCTGGGGGAAGAAATTAGGGCATGCTCTCCATATTCTAAATCTCATTTCAATCAGGGCATAAGTCCTCAATGAAGACAGTACCCTTTGCTTTCCTTGCCAAGGTCTGGACAAGACTGTTCCAGGGCAAACAAATTTTTGCAGCATGCTGCTGTTCTGTGAGCAGAAGCTGGGATTTAAAGCTGGAATATCCACAGCTGAGCGTACACTGAAGTTCATTAGGAATATCCCTCATCTTTCTGCTCTCTGGTGAAATTCACATTAGCCACTGTCTGGCAACTGTTCACGCGGGAATTGTCATACGGTGTTTGGGGTGGAGATGGGTACCCAGGGCATTGTGGTTTCAGAGATGTCTCATGCCGCCCCTCCTTGCTTTCCTCCCAGGGCTCGGATGAGTCAGCACAGATCCTAAGTGAATCTGTCCTCAAGCATATCAGGGAGCTCCAGCTGAAAGAGAAAGGGTATATAAACCTGTAAAAAAGCACCCTTCGTTTGGTGCTTGGTGCATGCTGGCATCACCATCAAACTCAGTGCCACCACTCCTGCGAGGCGCAGCTTTCCTGCTGTGCTTTGGCTGGCTCATGGTGAGCAGGTGCCAACTGTTTTCATCTCACATCACCGGTAATGTCATCCCAGCATCTGGAGCTCTGGGTAGCAGGATGGAAAAGAGGAAGAGCCAGTCTGTCAGGGTAAGAAGAGGATCTTTGTGAGATGCATAGTTTCTTACCAGATTTCCCAGATTGCCTGTGGTTTTTGCTGCGGTGATGCTGCATGTAGAAATACGTGTCACATTGGAGTATTGGCAGCCATGGGGATGGCACTGTCCGGAAATGTTTAGGCAGGTGAAAAAAAGTCAGAGCTATTGATTTTTGTCCTTCTTTGAAAGGGTTAATTGATTATTTCTCTCTCATATTAATTATTTACACTTGCTTCTCTAGTTCTATTTTTAAAAGGAGAATGTAACTTATTGCACAGATAACTTATGAATTATTAACATCGCACGACTCAAGCTGTCAGAGGATGAATGATGGGGAAAGGTCTGACCATCTTGGCAAGTTTTGCATTGCAACATGCTACAGCACTGGGCTTTCCCCTTTCCCTGTGCCTGGCACTGTGCTGCTAAGTCTGGCTCTGCCACCCAAAGCCTTGCTGGCTGTCAGGCAGCCCAGCTTGGCAGTGTGTCACATGTTGCCTGGATCTGTCAAGAAGTTGTCCGTTCCCCTGGAATGGAAAATTGGAGTCGGTCGGTGCAAGTAGGTCAGGAAAAGGGTTTAAGTGGCAAAGAGGTGGAATTGAGCAGTTGGGAGTCTTCAAGCAACCTCTAATTGGTACATTTTGCTGCTTTCTGTAAATAGCCTGTTTCCTTTGTGCCACAGATGAGGATACTTTCACCATCTCACTTTTCACAAACACAATTCATGCCAAATCAGTGGCATGTGCAGTATTTCAGCCCTTTTCTCATCCCCATAGGAGTGATCCCTACACCCCATACATCCCCATGGGTTTTGCTGGCAGTTATATCACCAGGGAACTCGCTGCAAGGCTAGCATGTTTTTTCACACTATTCCTCCACTCAGCCTTCTGAGAAATACCTGGGAAGGAGACAGTTTCTGTTCTGTGGGAGGAGGCACAGCGAAGCCTTTGCTTGATTTGGGTTTGGGTTTGTGCCTTGATGTGAGAAAGCCTGAAGTTTCATTTAGTGCCCATAACAGTGGTTCATTCAATCTAGAAAAATTATGCTATCTGCCCCTAATGGGTATATTACCTCTGATTTATGTATTTCCTTTTCTTTTCACTGTATATTTTGTAGCAAAATGAAAGCTCAAGCCCAAATGAATACCAGCATTGCTAGATATTCATATCTGAATATGAAAATTTTAGGTCTTGCTCCAGTGATAGTAGCTGGAGCTGGGGAGGGTAAACTGTGTTGATATTTAGGGATGTCAGCATAATGTCTACATGGGCAGAAGGAGCACAGTGATCCATCTGAGATTGCCAGATGTACGTATTGTTCTATTTAAGGCCTCTTTCTCAGGGATCACTCCAAAATAGTTACAGTCCAATCTCGTCAGTGTGCTCTTGCTGCAGTCAGCTGTGCTGAGGGAAACTGGGTCTTGTGCGGAGATTGGTGAAGGCAGCTCTCCTCACTGTTGCTGTGTGCAGAGTTCAGGACAAATTCCCGTCGCTGAGTTCAGTGGTGTCAAAACAGCAGATTTTGAAGTGATGAAGGACGGAATAAAGTAATTAAATGACATGATGTACAGTTCTAAGGCAGATTTAAATCTGAATGCCTTTAAGTTGCTTTTTCCTTTAATGTTTTTCATCATATATAATATACTTTTCTATCAAAAATAATTGAGGATTGTTCGTTCAACTCCCCTTTCAGTTTTCAAGAGTCTGCTCCTTCATAGAATCATAGAATGGTTTGGGTTGGAAGGGACCTTTAAAGGTCATCTGTCCAACCCCCCTGCCATGAGCAGGGACATCTTCAACTAGATGGGGTTGCTCAGAGCTCTGTCCAACCTGACCTTGAATGTTTCCAAGGGTGGGGCATCTACCACCTCTCTGGACAACCTGTTCCAGTGTTTCACCACCCTCATTGTAAAAAAATTCTTCCTTATATCTAGTCTGAATCTACCCTCTTTCAGTGTAAGCCATTACCCCTTGTCCTATCACTACAAGCCCTACTAAAAAGTCTGTCCCCATCTTTCTTACAAGCCCCCTTTAATTTTGAAAGGCTGCAATAAGGTCTCCCTGCAGCCTTCTCTTCTCCAGGCTGAACAACCCCAACTCTCTCAGCCTGTCTTCATAGGAGAAGTTCTCTAGCCCTCTGATCATCTTCATGGCTCTCCTCTGGACTTGCTCCAACAGGCCCATGTCTTTCCTGTGCTGAGGACTCCAGAGCTGGATGCAGTACTCAGGAGAGTGGAGTAGAGGGGGAGAATCACCTCCCTTGACCTGCTGGCCACGCTTCTTTTGATGCAGCCCAGGATACAGTTGGCTTTCTGGGCCATGAGCACACATTGCCAGCTCATGTCCAGCTTTTCATTCACCAGTACCCCCAAGTCCTCCTCCGCAGGGCTGCTGTCAATCCCCTGATTGCCCAGCCTGTATTGATACCAGGAGTTGCCCCAACCTAGGTGCAAGACCTTGCACTTGGCCTTGTTGAACTTCATGACGTTCACATGGGCCCACTTCTCAAGCTTGTCCAGGTCCCTCTGGATGGCATCCCGTCCTTCGGGCATGTCAACTGCACCACTCAGCTTGGTGTCATCTGCAAACTTGCTGACAGTGCACTCAATCCCACTATGTCATTGATGAAGATATTAAGCAGTACTGGTCCCAGTACAGACCCCAGAGGGACACCACTTATCTCTGATCTCCATCTCATCATTGAGCTGTTGACCACTACTCCCTGGATGTGACCATGCAACCAATTCCTCATCCACCAAACAGTCCACCCATCAAATCCCTATCTCTCCAATTTAGAGAGAAGGATGTTGTGGGGGACCATGTCAAAGGCTTTACAGAAGTCCAGATAGATGACATCCATAGCTCTTCCCTTGTCCACCGATGTAGTCACTCCATCACAGAAGGCCACTAAGTCAGTCAGGCAAGACTTGCCCTTGGTGAAGCCATGCTGGCTGTCTCAAATCACCTCCCTGTCCTCCATATGCCTTAGCATAGCTTCTAGGAGGATCTGTTCCACGATCTTCTCAGGCACAGAGGTGAGGCTGACAGGTCGGTAGTTCCCAGGGTCCTCCTTTCTAAAGGAGTCCTGCTGGTTTTCCATTGCCACACTCATGTGTCTTTTATGATGACTTTATTAATTTGTTGATCATTCCCAAACCAGAAGATGTAGTGCATATTGCCACAGGTATCATGAACTGTGGACAGTTATAGGGGAAGGGTCCCATATGAGTCTGGGGAGGTACTGAGATGTAGCTCCTACATTACTTATTAGGATGTGAAATGGTGTAAATCACTTCTGGGAAGGTTACTGTTGCACTTGGACTGTTATGCATCAAAATTATAGAAGGGTAGCTCTTAAGTTCTCCAGTGTTGTGGTCAGCTGTCAGGGTATGTGACTATTTTCTGGATTACCTTCACAAGGGAAAGGAAAAAGAAATTAAGGTTAGTTTCCTAAAAAAAGAAGAAAAAAAAAGTAAAAAAAAGAGTTGGAATGCATCTTCAAAATCTCTGGCACACCAGTCCTCCCTTTTGGTGTCCTCCATCTCCCCAGATGGCCAAACATACCAGCTTTCCTCCCTCCCCTTCTACTGATCCCTCCTTGGTGGTATTCTCACATCTTTTGTTCCTTCCCTCTCTTCTTCACCTTAGGCTTTTCCTCTGCATATTACAGATGCGGATGCTAAGTTGAACCCACAATTCTCCAGTATATGCAAACCAGCCCTTGAGGTTAGGGGCAACTGTGATGGGCAGGACTTCAGGCACACCTGAAGACACACGGGACAGCAGTCTCTAGTGCTGGGAGCTGAGCTACGCTGTTTGAAAAGTTACTTTACAGCTGCTGCCAGAAGTTTTTGCTCCCCTAGGTCAGGGCTTCAGGCAAGCACAAAAATCTTTAAACAGGAAGTTTTTTCTGTGCTGTTTCTGGTTCCATCTCTCTCAATTTCCCTGGAAATACTGCGAGAACGTTTCCTTGTTGGGATAATTTGTCACTTCCATTCTGGTCCTGGCTGTAGTAAGTGCAAAGACCAAACAAAATGAAAACCAATATGTCAGTGGATATTAAAGTCACGGTGTTTTTGATCCAGTGTTGATTTCACCCTTGGGTAAAGTTTTGCATCTGTTCAGTTTTGTTTGAGTGGATAGTCCATCAGTCCACACAGCCATAGAGGAGGCAGTAATTCAGGTAGCACAGATGCAGAGATATCTGTTGCTTCTCTTGGCCACAACTGCTGTAAGAATAACCATATGTAACAATTTGTGTATTCTTTGGGGGAAAAATGTAGAAAATAGAAGGAGTTTCTGCAGTTCTGTACAGGAAGATTAGGCATTGGCACTCCTGCAGCTGCCTTTCATTGAACATGGTTTTGTGCTATCAGGTTGTTGAAAGAAACAGCTACACTGTATGAACTGCTGTCCTTCTGAGTCAGTATGAATAAGCACTGTGGAGAACTTCAGCATTGTTGTTTCTTTGCTAAAAGATGATCAGGAGAAAATTTGGCAGTAATTTTCTTAGTCAAAGAGAAGGAAGAGGGGCCTTGTGGGGATGAGCACTGCTGGCATGGACATTGCACGCGTGCTTCATGTCTTCACGGATGCTCTCCTTAGAAGAAAGCACAATAGAAAGGCTATGGATCCAGTATCCACAAATGACACTCCACAAGCATCCACAATGTAATGCTCCACAGGAAGTACAATACTTCTTCAAAGAGTCTGGTATTAACAGAAAGATCTCTGTAACATTACTACATGATTTTTCATAGTGAACACAAACCAAGAGAGAGGGGAAAAAGAAGGCCTTTCTGTACATTTTCTTCAGTTTCCTAAACCAACCAGCATGTAATTCTCAGTGTGTAAAGACTGACGGTGCTTTCCAGGACTCACTGAGACTGGTTACTAATGACAGCATTTTCACAGCTGAACCTGACAGTCTGTTAACTGGTTTTAAATGTGGGTGTTGATTGGATCCTGGCACCTTTATTCCAGGTCATCAGCCGACATAATTGAAGGGGACAGGTGCACTAATTAGAATGCAAAGGTTGTGATTCTTATCATTTTACAATCTGGTCTTTAAAATTGAAGCTGTCTTTTAATCCCTTTCCTGGTCTACAATTGATTTGGTTCCTCACTTGGTCACTCTAGCTCTTGATCTGAGGTCCTGGAGTTGAGTTTAACTCAGCAGCGCAGAGAGAAGGGGGAGAATAGGAGATTTCCGCTTGGAAAATTGGGAGAGGAAATAGTTCGGATAAATCGCCCACCACCAACAGCTCATTTTACTCCTGCCTCAAAAGTGGGAACTACTGGGTGGGGAGGAGGTGAAAGTAACCACTTGGAGATTTGTGATGGGGGATGAGGAATATAAAGCCTTGGAATACTTCTGATTTAGCTTTAATTTTCTTTTTAGGGGCTTCTTGTGTTGCAGCTGCTCGTAGCTGATTATCCATGATCAAGACATTGCAAACAAAGCCATTAACAGTAATATTTCTACTCTCCCTCTGAAATTCTTCATAAAGGTTTAAAACCTTAAACCAGATTGGCAGGTTGACATTCGCAAGAATAATTGTTTTTACTATGTAAAACTGCTAGCATAGAAGAGAGTAGGCATCATTAAGGATTTATTGAGTTTCTATTTTCTCCATTAAAGTACTGACTATTATTTTCAAATGAAAGTTTTACCATAATGAAATCATTAGTGACTGTGCATTTAGGGTTTTTTTTTTGACAGCACTCCTAGCTATTGTAGTTAGGCAGTCACACTCTGCCTCTATAGCATGCATAGCAGTGACAACTTATCTTTTCCTCTTTGATAGGAGATAGAGAATTTGACCAGAAGTGAGCAGATGTCAGAGTGATCATAGCTACCTGCAGTTCTTTGTTTTTTTAAGCTCATAGTGTAATAGCTCTTTGGCTTTTTACTTTGTTTTCTTTCTTTAATTGCAGGCCTAGTTTTTTTCATGACTGACTGTGCGTTACAAAGGCAGCCTTCGGGAGTGATGTGATGAAGAAATGCAAAGTGAAATATCACATTACTGCCCAAGCAGGGAAAAGTCAGTCCATATTAAGCTTTTTAGGACTTTAACATTCAGTTCATGGGAATTTTGAAATATGGGACAAACCAATGACAGTACTTGTATATTTATAAGGGATTGGAGGAAGGGGAATTGGATCCCTGGCGATGTCAAAGGTCTGATTGCTGTCTGTCTGCAGTTTTTAAAGAGAAGCTGGCTATGCGGCGAGGACACATCAAGCCTTCCCAGGTAACGGTGACAATCTGCAGAGGCAGACTGCCCAACAAAAAGATTTTTTTCTGTCTCAAACTGTTGATTATTCTTACAGACCTAATGAATTCTTCAGACTAATACATATGCATCAAAGCACCCATTATTTTGGTTTGACATTCAATAGCAAACAAGTGTGTGAGGTTTGATAAGGTAATTTGATTATAGCCAAATAAAATATCAAGGTTTCAGTATCTTGCAATTATGGATACTCTCAATAGTTGGCTTTAAAAACCTCTGATTAGCATCTTCTGGTGAGTGCCTACTCCTACCCACACAATGTGGGATCCAGCAACCACACAGTCCCTTTTCCCCATCTGTGGTACTGTTTTGTCAATGCCAGGCTGTCAATTCAACGTTGCAGCAACAGGTAACAAATTAAAATCTGGACTAGGTGAGGTTGAGCATGCTACTTTAAATGGGTATTTCTGTTCTTGAAAGTGGTATGTAAAGCAGCATCTGGGGCTTGCAGATCAAGCAGACCTTCATAGTAAATCTGTTTAGTGTACTTTTTGATTACCAGTCCTGAAATCTCAGCATGGGATGAGGTTTGTTCCTAAACAACCGTATAAAAAATGTTCTGCTGAACAGACACTACTCCTTGGCATGGATTGACTTTTCTCTGCTATGATCAGTGGAGGTAGCCTCTTCTTATGATAACACATCTGAGGGCACTGGCCAACCCACCAGTTTCTGCCCTCCATAATGCATGCTACTTCATTTGTCTGCCAGGAGTCTGCCTGGAGAAGGATACATCTCCTTTCCTTTCTTTGCCGAGCATCAAGGGGAACTACATGTACAAATGTTCCTCTCAGGGAACAGTCACCTTATCTGCGGTGCGGCCAGTGCCTGGGGCAATTTGCACGGTGTTTACCTACTTACAGTTAGATCAGCTGCAGGTTGCTGCCTCTCTTCTGTTGCCTGCTTCTGTTCTTTGGTGGGTCTGGAGCATTTGCTAGATCAGGGACACTGGAGCCAAAAGCTCAAAGTGAAAATTTGCCTGTGACAGTGAAAGTATGCCTTAATTCTCAGATTTAATAATTATCTGGGATTGTGTGCGTCCTCTGTATTTTGTCTCGCAATTGTTTGCAGAGTTTTCATGAAAGGGAACCAGGAGGGGGATGAAGACTGTAATGCCCAGATTTTTAGAGAGTGATGGTACAAAGGGTGGGACTGTGGCAACAGAACAGCTCTTTCAGATATAAAACATGATAAATTGCATCAGCATAATGATGCTCAGCAGAAGCAAGTGAGTAGCAGAAAATGAATGTCATTTCAGTTATGCCATAAATTCTCTTTTGGCTGGCACAGCCAGCTATCAGAGAGCAGACAGAATTTCATTCTAACCTTAATGAAATACAAGCACTCTGGTTTTAATTTGTAACAGGCATTTTTTCTTTGGTGTAGCAGAGGTTGGAAGACACCTTCCTCCCTTTTTTTGGTATGAAGTTTATTTGCCTGGCAGCATTAATCTGTTTGTATTATTCATTCCCTGCTTTTTTAGGAGATGAATTTCCTGTGATGATCTCATGATGTTTACAGTATTCCTTGTGATGGCATAAACAGAGCTTGATGCCTTGTTTGCATATTTGGGTGTGGTAGGGAATAGCCTCATGCAAACTGCAGCTCAGCCACATCCAGGGAGCCCTATCTAATGCCAGCTTCAGACTTGTTTCAGGCACAAGGCAGATCCTCTGCTAATGCCATCAAGCTTGAAGTCTGTCTCCACTAAGTTCCAGGGGGATTTAAACAGTAGCGGGAAAAGATAAATTAATAAAGAGGAAATAGTGTGCTGAAAATACATTTAAACTACAATTGATTACTATTACAGTTACCACAAATAAAACAATCATTGAGAAAACAATCAGGAATATGCAGGGCTATTGTGTATGCAAGAATTTTATGTAATCTTAAACAGATTTTTAGCCAGTATAACTACTTAAAGTAAGAGTAGCTTTTTCATACTCACAAAAATGAAAAGAAGGTATTTCAGAGTGTTTACTGACATTTAGTAATGTATTTGGGGCTATCAAAATGTTTTCAGTCGGAGATCCTCACTGTAATTCATAAAAGTTAATAAATTACATCATGGAGTTCTCTGTGTGATTTAACCAAGGTTCACTGATGGGGAAAAGTGAAGCACAGGATTATTTAAAACATATACTACTACTTTTTTTGTTGTTGTTGTTCCTGATCTCTTGAGTAGAGATAGCCATTGTGCAATGAATTCTTATTCTTTAAGTGCAACTACAGTAGTTTGGGCATATGTTTGAAAGCAGCTTTGTATTTTATTTTATTTTTCAGATTAGAATTGTAATATACGTGTGTGACTAAAAGTTTCTGCCTGGTTTGGGTTGACAGCACTCCAAATCACAGCTGTTAGCAGCAATCTTTAAACCCCCAGCATTTCTCCTCAGTGTTTACTGCAGAAAAAGTGTTTCTGCAGCTGCTTAACTTGCTCTCCCTGTCCAAGACAAAGTGACTTTTCTGTTGGCACAGAGGGTTGTGGAGGCAGAAGCTATTACAGAATAACTTGTTGGGTAGACAGTGTAAACAAGTCATCAGTCTGTGAAACTCACTGCTACATGATTATCACCGAAGGGCAAGGATTTAGGGAGACTCAAAGGAGACTAGCCTTGCATCTGTATGAAATGAGCAACCAGACCTGTCATACGAGTGCAAATATTACCTCAAGTTTTAGGAATGAAGGCAACACAGGATACAGGATTTAAGTGCACATCAAATTTAGAGATTTACCTGGGGTCTCATTAGCTTAAAGGGATTTCTTGCAGAAGCTGCTTCTTTCGGGCATCATCCCCAGCTTGCTTCGCAAAGGGAGTGTGCAGGTGTCTCTCGGTCTGTTATGCATAACCTTGCTAAAAACATACTCATTGAAGCTGAGAAGCTTCACAGCCCCAAATCCATAACAAAAAGGATTACATCTGAATTGGCATTGGATTGAAACTCCGGTTTCATATTCTTCCTTCATCTGAGCTGTTAGAAATCCTCATTCAAATGTCAAAAGTCTATTTCTGTAATGTGTTTTGGCATCTCATTTTTTTTATTCTCAATACAGCTTCCAGATATGGCTGGCTTTCCTTAGTTGATGCTTATCTTCTCCTCAGGAACTTTAATTAAAAATAGTACACCCTAATAATGCAGTTGCTTGTGTAATTTTTCTCTGGCAAAATAAATTAAATTTAAGTAGGCTGTATCATCTTGCTGCTTACTGATGGAATTTTTTTTTTTAAATGGAAACTGCTAGATGAACATCTAGTCAGTAATGCAATTGATCCAAGGTCTTTATTTTTAATATTTTCTCCCAATGGCAAATGAAGGAAAGATAATGTTACAGAATTTCTAGGAAGTCTGAGAGTCCATTTTTTAGCTGGTACATGGCTTTAACAGGGCTTTTTAGCAAGGTTTAGACTATCATCATGGATGTATAAGCCTAATCCTGACTGTAGTAAAAGAGGATTTAGTGCTGCTCTGTACCTTCCCCGCAGGGTTGAGTAAACAGGATTTGTGTGGGTAGGTATCTGAGAGGAACAGCTGCATAACGGATCTACAGTCACTTGTGGAACCTTGTGGGCTGCAGCATCACGGGGGGATTTGCGCTCTGGATTTGTGCAGGGGAAGAGCTGCTGCTCAGTGTCAGGCTCAGGCCAGCCTCCTTCTCCAGGACACGAAGGGATGGACACGGTGTGGCAGAGCTCCGCACAGCCCAGTGGGCACTGCTTTTTGTGCTGGGATTGGAGAAGCAAATCTAGCGAGGGGTCAAGCTCCAAGCAGAGATATGTGTAGTCCTTTCCCTTGATCACTGAGAGTTGTTAAAAAGTGCCCTCCAAATTTTTTAAATCCTTTGGACAGGGTTTATATAAAATCTATTGGTCCCCTCTTTACATTTATCAGATCTAATGTAGGAAAAACAGGAGTAGTAAGTATGACCAAGGCATAGGAGTTGTTCTCACACAGGTGGGAAGTGGAAGGAAGGAATTGGACAGACCAAGTGCTGTATGTGCTCAGGTTGGTGGCACCCCTGAGGAAGTGAGAAGAGGACAAGAACTAATCCCATGCCACCTCAGCACTGCTTGGAAAACTCAACCCAGAAGATTGTGGTATTTTATTACATCTTTATGAATGATTATGCTGAATTTCATAGCATCTTGAGTCACTTGGGGAAGGGACCAGTGGTGGTTTTCCATATCTTCTGTAGGCTAGAACAGATGGGTAGGTAGGATTAAAAGATATTTGTATGAGTTCAATAAATAAAGCAGTGCTTAACTGCTTTCCACAAACAGCTGGTCTCCAGGCAGACATTCACAGGAAACTCACCTTTCCTGACTTACTCCTTTCCCCAGAAATAGGTCAATTCATTGGTAGGTCTCTTGGATCACCTGTCATTTTAATGTGTGTGGTTAATTTAAATACTCGTATGTGTTTTGCTACAATTTTAAAGAGTGCTGCATTGTCAAAGAAGCTGTGTCTTTGAAATGTGGGCTCCCTTTGTTGTTATTTCATTTGTGGATGTACACTTGTATTATCCTGCTAGCACACAGGACATGTGAGTGACCTACTTGCTCACCCCTCAGTGCATGGACACACATTCCTGCTCTTGCTGGGTGCTGGAGTTGCTCGCCCAAGCTCACTGGGATGGTGCCTGCATGTGACCGCACGCATGGTGGGTTGGTGCTGGCAGGGCCAGGGCTACAGCATGGTAAATCCCGTGGAACCCTGTGACTCAACGCTACCCCTGGAGCTGGAGCTGAACCTGAACTGTGCAGCAGCCCTGGGAAGCAGGCATGTGCCCATCCCTGCAAAGGCAGCATCTACCGTGTCCTTCTAATGCTGCCCTGCCTGAAGGATTGCTCCCTTAGGAGAGGACTGCCCAATGGCAGCACCGGGCTCCTTCCCTCACCCCGCATCTATCAAAGGAAAATGGAGCAGCATTGCTGTTTGCACCCAAAATGGACCCAAGCCCAGGCAGGAACCACCAGCACTAACTGGGAACTTGGAAACAAGGACAGTCTTGAAATGAGTCTTACAGCCCTCTTTGTGGGTAGGATTTATTTAGAAGTCCTTGCACATGTGGTAGAGTGGGTAATGGCATGGAGGATCTGGGAGTTGAAGGCTACCTGAGAAGGAAGTAGGTGCTTCCTATCACACCCTCCCTTTGAATCAAGTCAGACAAGGTGGGATTAATCACTGACTTGCAAAGAACCTCATTAATCAGGTTAGTGGTGAGATGCAATTTTGTTGTTCTTCAGGCATTTGGTATGCTTCATATGTCTACTTCTGACTTACGTTCTTTGTGTTCAGCAGGAATTCAAGTGGTAGATGGAAAAGGTGGTATGGGGAGGTCTTTACCAGAAAGTTGAAAGAGGCAGAAAAAGGTTTGAACTTCCTTGGAAGCTATTCCTTTCAGCCAATATTCAAGGACATGGAATAGCAGGGAATTACTGATATCAACCCCAATGCTCTTTTGGCCCACTGCACAGGTTCTAGCTCTGTGCAGAGACATTACGTGTGGTCTTCTCTAGGTGAATACTGAGATATGTATTAGATGCACGCAGAAATTCCAGTGAGAACTGTCTGGAGCTGTTAACAAACTTCACTTTCTGGCATGCCCATCCCTTAGACCTTTGCAAACACACAGAGTATTCATCTGAGGATGCAGAGATGTATATTCCAGCAAATCTGTTATAGTATGCAGTGGATGCTAAACAAGAAATTCTTGAACAACTGGAGGTGGGAGGTCTTCAATGTTTTCCATCGTAAATGTTAATGTATGTAGCAGACAGAAGGAGTATTATATAGAAAGTTAACACTTTTAGATTTTCTGGTGATGACTTATTGCAAGGAGGCGAATATTTGCATTATTTCTGTGGTATTTTTTTCATAAGGGAGGGGTGAAAGCAAAGAATAAAGAGATTTCAATTCGAAGACATTCATTCCTGTGGAAGTATGATTTAAAGTGAAAACCTGTTTAAAAGTAGAAAGGGATGAAATCAAGATCTGTCAAGGTAGAAATATTTTTTGATTATAAATAAAATTTCCAGTTACAGATAGGTATGCCCAAATTTTTCTTGAACACTTTTTCTATCAGAGAGACCATTATAGAATGCTAGGGTTTGCTACCTTGAATGCGAGGGTATCATTATCGCTTTATGTGGCCCCCAAATATCCCAAATACTTCACAGAAAAGGCAGAAGACAGGTCCTCTGTCATAAAGACTCTACAGTTTAAAAGTGAGGTTTACATTAGCTGTTTTAACAGCTAACAATTTTCTAAACCATTGGCTGTAGTATATCTGAAATTTTAGCAATGATAAACCCTCTAATGTTTTCCCGAGACATGCAGTGGAGCATAAATATAATGTAAAAGAAGATTTATGCCAAGAAGACAAACCTGTTTATGGGTACACACTGGAAGAGGTTGTAATAAATTCTTACTCAAAGCTCCTGCATAGACTCAGACTGTGGGCAGGTCTCCTACGTATGTGTGAGTCAGGGGAATATATTGCCAACTGTGAAAAGGCGAGCAATGTTTGCAGTCTGTCTTCCAATTTTCTCCTGTAACATGGCTGCAGCATTGTTCTCCCTAACAGACTCTCTTTCTTAATTTAGCGATGATAAAGTACTCTGTAAACCAAGAAGTTTCATGCTGACCTCCTGCACAGTGGCAATGAGATCGAAAAAAACCCCTGATTTCTGTCTTTGATTCAGTTGCTTTTTATGTTCTGGTGGGGGTTGTTCCAGCCGTTTTCCAGAAGGATGTGTGTGTATCAAATACGTTAAGATCTCAGCTGCGGTTTAGATAACTTGTTGTGCTGTTTCCAAAATTCATGGCTAACTCAAGGAGGCCCTTGTCCCAAAAGAGCAAAACCAAACAAATCCAAGTCAGAAGCATGTACAGTGTGAAAGCAGAAGGTGCATTTCACTTCAGCCAGCTGAGTAACGAACACAGTATGGAGGGTTGCAGTGCCACCCTTCCTTATGTGCCACAAGACATCACACTTGCTTGGATGGAAAGACCCACTATATGCTCCTGACTGGCATAGACTCTCACTTGCCTCCAGAAGTCTTTCAGCTACTTGAGACAGGGGTTTACCAAGGTGTGATCGTATCTTGGTACGTCAACTCTGTTATTTTAAGTCTGCATCTCTTGATCCTTGTTGCTTTGTATTTTTTATGTGGATACAGTGCTTAAAAATGAGGGTGGTCTGAAGTTGTAACTGAGGGTGGTCTGAAGTTGTAGCTGCAGTAATGCATATGGCCAGTGAAGTGTCCTCCTGCCATGTTGCTGTTGAGGGGTGTATGTGCTGCTAATGGCCAGTCCTAGGAAAACCTTTTGATAGCAGGGATGCCTCTGAGGAGCAATCAGGGGTAAGTCACCATTACTTGGTCACTGTACACGGAGGTAGAGAAAGCTCCTTAGGTTATGTCTCCATTCACACTGGGTGCTCTGTATTGAAAGCTTAAATTCAGGCCAGAATGGGTAAAGGCCTTGTGATTTCTCATGTTCTGACCATATTGGTGAATTATGTGAAGAGGGATTAAATTAGTCCTTTGAAGTTGTGTATCTTTTTAACCCACTGGAACAATTCTTGATTCACAGTCCCTCTGTAAGCCGGCATTCATAATTTGAGGTAATCTTAGCTGACTGTGTTGGGTTCCTGTCCAGAACATCAGAAACTTCAGAATGGGATTTCCAGTTTTGGAAACAGGCATGTGATTCCTATTCATCATATACAATAGTGGCCTCAATCCTTTTTCTTTGAGTGAATTTTCATTCCTGGAAACTTTTGCTAAGTGTGAGCACAGAGCAGGTGGGGCTGACTACAGCCCATTAATGTCAAAATGAAATGCTTAAGTGAAATTGAACACTGCTAGTAAAGACTGTAGTGGATAAGTAAAAGTATCTATGTTGTCTTATTCAGCCCTGTAAATAAAATGTGCAGATGTAGGGTATGTAGAACATACAGCCATAGTGCACTTTATGACTTTGTGGGCACATCCATGGAGATAGATAGGCAATGCCAAGTAGAAAAAGAAAATAAATGTAAGGGTTGTCTAGTGGCACCATCTGTCTCCTTAAACTTACTTTTCTGCCCACTTTAACCAGGTGGATCTGCAAGATATGGTTTTTCATCTTCTTAAAGTGACAAACTGCCAACTGGATAGGTTTTACACCATACCCAAATTTGCTTCCCCCTACATCCCATAATAAGCCCTATGCCTCTTTAGGCAGTAACCCCCATATTTTGCATGGCAGTCAGGAAAAAAGTTTCTTCCCATCAGCTCTTCGTGGGTTTCACTCCAGGGACAACAGCTTAATCTTCTCCTTTGATGGAGCACTCGTCTTCATGCTCTGATTTCACTGATTAGGTTACTGGGGTTCCTCCACCTGTCATGGTTCCTCTGATCCTCTCCAGGTCTTTATACTTATTGTGATAAAGCCTTTAGTCAGATAACCTTACACCCTCATTTTTTGTTCTTTAATTTTTTTTCCATTTTTTGAGCTGTAGCTTTTTTATAATAATAGCTTTGGTATTCCTGGGTCAGTCACTCTCAGACCAAATAAAATTAGCAATCTGGCAGTGGATGCCAGTGGGTAACTAGGCTGTCTTGAGTCTTTCTTCCTCCAGGTCACATTGCCATCAATACCATTTGGGCTCATCATTTAATGAAAAAAAAGTTAAATTGTCATGATGTTTAATGTTCCCAGGAGGAATAACTTAGAATAGAGCTGCCGAGACATACTCTGGTTTATTGTGGAGATTTTAGTCCTTTATCCTCTTCTACTGGAGTGTAAAATCAGAAATATATGTCCTGTCACTTGATGAACACATACCGCTGGAGTACTCGCTTTTCTTAGAGGAGCAGGAGAATGCTCTACCAGTTTGCTCTCGTAACTTGTCCTTTTGGAAAAAGTCTAGCACCATGCTCTGGTTATTCCAGCATCGCTACTGCATAAGTAGCATATTTGTAGCTTCCAGTATTGCAGCTGTTCACGCCTTCAGCTGCATTTTCAGTACTTAGAGAGACAATAATGAGGAAAAAAGTCTGTGTAGGAAGTACATTTTTCCAGACATGTTCAGACTTAGTATTCAGTTGGAGTAATGAGGAACAGATGAATGCTAACAACATCTTTTTGAAGTCCCCTTTTAGTGAAGCAGCTTTGCTTGGAGCAGTTGTACGCAGTGCCTTTAGAGACAAGTGCACATACTCAATACTCATACTTTAGATATATCACCAGATAAGCAAGAGTCACTTAAGCTTTACTCACCATCAGAAGGGAATTTTGTGCCAGTTTGGTTGCTCTTAGCAGTTCCTGTTTGGGTGTCTTCTGCTGCTTGATCAAAGAAAAATGTTGGTTACTGTTGACCTTATGCAGTGCTTTAGCACAGTGTTTAGCACACTAGGTAGCACACTATACAAACCAGGCATGACCAATTTCTTCCTCTTAATACAGGGGTCTGATCCAGCTTCCTCGTATGTGGGACTGTGGTCATTAAACATAGGTTATTAAAAGATATGTAGCTCTTGTACCACCTTGATTTGTACATTTTGATGTTATTTAGAAATGCTGTTGGTCCCTTACAGCTGGTATGCATCCCAAAGATGTTAGGTTAGTACTAGATCAAGGCTTGTTATGCCTCTGTTGCATGTCACAGACATCTCAAAGGCTGACAGGGAAGGCATCAGGCTGAAAAAAGAGGGGCCACATGTAGTCACAAGCTGTACATTCTTGTGAGACCTTCATGGCAGCAGGACGCATCAGTCCTTTCTCCATAAATGTCTCCTTTCACTCCATAAGTCTGGCAAGCTTAACTTCAGTTTAAGCATCAGAAAATGCCGCTGCTGACAAAGCTCCTTAGCAAAGTGTTTGTTTGGGGTAAATGCTTGCCTCACCAAAGTCCAAATGTGAGTCCAAATGCAGTGTTCTTCATTTACTACCTGGCATAAAATAGTGCACAAAGAAATACAGGCTCAGCTGAGATTAAAATTAATATCAGAAGGTAGTTGGAGAAATACTATCAAGTTCTACCCCCCGACCCAAAGCAGCAGCCTTCCCTGATTTCACTTCTGAGGTCTGAGTTGGCCCATGCTAGCTGATTTGAGACAACAGATCAAAGGGGGAGTGTATCCAAAAATAACTACTCAAGTGTACCTCATTTTACAATTCACTGTACTCTGTTTTTTTACATTTTAGAATATTCTTGTTTGCTAGAAGTTCATAGGCATTACCTAGCTGCTCAGATTGAGGATTGTGATGACACTGCTTGAAAACAGGCAAAAAAAATCTGAAGGAAAGTCCTGAAAGGGCCACAAAACTTCCTATTTGAGGTCTGAAACTAGCTTATAGCTGGTAAGAATAAGGAGGAGACTTGCTGTCTGGGCAGACTATCCCTATTAACGTACCATCAGGCTTCTTACCTATTTGTCTGAAGCAGCTGGTGGTGTCTGCAGCAGAGACATGATACCGGAAGATGGATGGACAACTTGATTAGCCTCTGTATCTTCTTCTTACATTTCTGCTAAAATGGTGGTTGCATTTACAGGCATTCAAGGACAGTTTGCTGTCCTGAAATGGACCCATTCCTTTGAGAGACATAAATTGGGTAAGGCAGACCAGGGAGAGTCCATCCCAGTTTATGTATTTTTGATAAGCTTTTGCCAACAGTGAGACTTTCCTTTCTTTTTTTCTAATTTGTATTCAGCGTCTTCTTTCATTTGTGATGAAAGAATGATCCCATTTGAAGAATTCAGTATTGGTCATTCATTTCACAGCTGTGGCCATGGTTTTCTTTCTTAATAATGAATGCAATTATCACCAACTAGGCTTCTTTGTGGTGGGACTTCACAGCTTGGATAGCTTGCACCTTTTCTATCTCATGGACATGGTATGTTTTTATTTTTCCATTTGCAAAGATAGCTACAGTTATCTCTATTGCTTTTTAAAAAAAATCTGACATGTACTAGCATTAAAATTAGATTACATTACTTTAAAATAATAAGGTCATCAGCAGAAAAACTGTTTGGGGGAAAGGAAATGTCAGAATAAATAGCCAGTTTTCACAAAGAAGACAGATGGTTCGCTCATTAGCAATAGACTCCTGAAATGCCCTCTCTTTATTCTGTAGCTGAGCACCCTACTGTTTGGTAGATCAGTGTCTGAGGAGCCAATTGCTGGTCTTTAGGAACTTTAAATTGAATCCTATGATTGCACAGTGTTCAGGGTAGCATGGAGTGAGCTGGTGTCCTTCTATTAGATGGGTGGAGATTTATCAATCATCTCTTGGGCAGAAAACCCCTGAGAATCCAGTGAGAGCTTCAGGGGCCCAGGCCAGCGTGGGACTGATGTCAGACTTTGGTCCACAGATAAGAGGGAAGAGTGTTTTGCTATTCTTGTGATGTGGAGATTACAGACATTTGCAGAGAGCAGGGACTGAGCATTTCCCTACCAAATTATGTGACTGAATAACATGCTCTCTCTCTCGCTTTTCCGGAAGTGGCTTGGAAGAACTGGTTGGACATGGAAGAGTGAGTTTAGTTATGAATTAAATCAGTACCAGCTGGAGCGGACTTTAGAGTAGCCTCATTAATTGTTGGTCAGTGTTACTTCCAAGTATAAATCTGATTTAAGTGTTTATTGTCTCTTACTGCCAGATAGCTCTCACCACTGTCATGCTGCTCTCGCCACTTACACAAGTCTCTGGCTGCTGTTGCTTTTGTCACTAGCTTGACCTTAGAACTAATGTCTTCTTGGGGTCTTCCCTAATGTAGGTCTCCAGACCGTAGACCTTTTGTTTCCTGAGCTAGACTCTCCCTACATATCCATTTCCAGATGAAGTGTAGGACCCTTTTGGGGGGAGTGTCCTTACCCTTGCAGCCTGTCCCACTGGGAGTCAGACTCTGCAAGCTCTTGTGAAGCCACTGGTAGCAACTAATAGAAGTGACTTGAAAAAAAATTCCTCTGCCTGAAACAGCCTTTATGGTCTCATGTCCAGAAGTGGAGGTCACCAGAGATGCACAGGGTTCCTGGGGGGAACATGCTCCTGTCCCCCCTCATGGCATGCCTGTTTCTCTGCATAAGTCTTCATACCAGCAGCAGCCTCTTTTACTGAACTCAACACACTTCTGGTTTTGAAGGCCCTTGTCTTTTGTCAGAGCTTACAACAGGGAGAGCTGAATGGCCTTGACCCCAGGACCACAGCTGAGAAGTAGCTCCTCAGAGCTATAAACCTAGCCATTTTCTGGGGAACTTCTTATCTATACTGCATTTTTTACTTTTTCTCTTCTCTTTGATTTAATGCTTCACATTTAAGAAGACAGCAGTATAGAATTACATAGGGGAGCAGAACTGTGCACACTGACCATAAAGGTGTAAAACTAGCACGTTCCCAGTTTGACAGAGCTTTGAACCAACTTCAGCCCTGTTGGCAGCAGCTGTATCATGGCTGGTTTATGCCAGATTGCACCTACTAACACCGATGCTGAATTTGGCTCATTTCCAGGATAGCTGCCATAATGTGAAATGACATATGTGTTTTCAGTGTGGGGGAACATCAAAGGGAATCGAAGAATAAATTATGACTGCTATTTGTGTAACTGTGAAATCATCTGAGGTATATTTATTTGCAACACCTGTCTGCTTTTTAAATTATGATGGATTATGCACAGATTTTATCCCAGGATAATAGAGTTTTTCTAAGTGCAATGTAACATAATTACACAATAGCTATCAGCTGATCCTTAAATTTCTATTGCCTGGAGAGTAATCAAGTGACCTTAACTATGGCTGTTATTCTACATATAATATGCAGATCTTTTCAAAACCCAGATTTAAAGATTAATCCTTGCAAAGATTTAATCCCTGCAACAATCCTGTGAGGTACACACGTGAGCAAACTGCAGTCCAGAAATTAGGTGATACAAAAATCGGTGTTAAACTAGAACTCAGCAATCTTCTTTACCACACCCTTGCTTGCATCTGCTGCTTCTGTTGTCTATCTGTGTGGGGTAGAAATAGCAGGCTGTAGAGAAATTGAAATCGTGACCTCTCTTGCAGAATAAACTGCTTGTTCTGCTCCAAAGTGGGGGTAGTCTCAGGACATTTTTCTTCCTTTTTCTATGTGTCTGCTTGACCTTTGCAGCTGAACTTTCAGACTCTGCTGACTGTGCAGCCTCTTCAAGGCTCTTGAAGAATAAAGTCTACATATTTTAGGGGTTGTTTGCATCATAAATACTCAATTGTAGGGAAGAAGGGAAAAATCAGTATTTCTTCATTTAGCAACTTTTTGCAACTGTGTGCAAAGATCCAGGCACATATGCACAAACATCCAAGAGTAATGAGATTAAAACTCATGGTTTGGAGAAATTTGCATCAGGAGTGTGGGCACTGGGCCACTTTGTTGCCAGTTATCCCTTTTTGTTAGGGGTACTGCAATGTGCAGCTAATGTGTCATGTGGGACAGGACAAAGAGACTTCAATGGAGTCTGAAATTTCAGCTAATCTCTCTGTGGTGACACACTGACAGATAAGAAAGCAAAGTAGGATCATAAGGAAACAAAACTGCCAAATTAAAAAAATTGCCAGAAGAGCTGAAGATACCAGCCTATCTCTAATCTGGGAGCAGCCATCTGACCGTATACTACCAAGTTAGTATCCTAAGAAACACCTCAAAACTGCAAGATTTTCTACATTAAGGTTATTCGGTTTAAATTTTAAAAAGACTGAAATAGCCAAGTAAAAATGTAAGAGCTAGCAATGATGTTAAAAACTGTAACCCATTAGGTGACATTATTGCACTGTTGTACACAGAATATTGATTCAGAAATTGACTGGTTGCTTTTTAGGTTCTGTTTTCATGATCAGTGGTTGAGAAAAAAAGGCTTTTGAGTCAAAGGATTTGAATAGAAACATTCAGACTATAAAAGCCTATATGCATTTGCATTCATTGTTAAAATCCAGCCGAAAGGAAAATACTGCTTCTGCAGATTATTCCCACATTAGACCCCATGTAGTTTCTTGCCATGAAATGTTATCCATCCAGAAGTGCTGTTCTGCACTGGGAATGTTAATGCAACGGCAGCACTGGGGACATTGCTCCCTGCATGCAGCATGCAGAGGCACCTGGCATTGCTTCCAATCTCCAGTGCTTTTTGTATTAAAATCTTATTACTCTTAGGAAAATTAGAGTCCCCTGGCTTCTATGGAGAATACTATTTCCAGAAAAATTTAGGAGGAAGGGCAGTTGGTTCAGAGGAAGGCTTGTCAAAGCTGCTTTTTAAAATATTTAGTGGAACTATGATCAGCTGGTAGCCTGGAGTATTTTCAGCAGACTATTTGCAGGCAGTTATAGCAAAGTTTTAAAAGTCTCTTCCAGTCCCTCAGCTCTTACCCTGGGCCCAGCTCTTTAGCACTGGCCAGCGAGCATCCTTCCATTGCAAGTCTGTGTGACTCGATATTTCAGCCTGGGGTCTTATTGAATATGTCTAGTGTTCCTGGTGAGAACTGTATAATCCTACATGTGAGTTTGCAGAGAGGCTTGCCGGTTAAATTCTCACTTATTATGAAAAGCCACATAGAAGTTAGAGGGCAGAGGAAAGAAAGAAGTGCCTAAAAAGAAGAAAAGCAAGGCCAAAGGAGAGCATGTCATTCAGAGGAGCCGTGTGAAATCTGACAAGTGTGCATAAATACTGGGCCTGCCCATAATAGGGCTGTGATTCTGCAGTTTGTACTGAAGTGAGGTCAGTGGGATGCCTTGCATGACTAATAATGAACCACTCACATCAGTACATGCAGCACAACTTTGGAGCCTGGATAACTGTGAATACTATAGAGTCACTTTGCTCTGTAGAAATAAAAATGGTTATTGAATTTTGATTGTGGGTTGGGGTTTTTTTTATTAGTTTATTATTATTTTTGTCTCATTTGGGAGTAGAGAATTTTTTATTTTATGTCTCAGTAGTGCTGAATGGTGTTCAAAAAATTTTATTTCTAAAGAGAATTCCTGCTGAATTATTTGGAAGGAACGCAGAGCCACTTATTTCATCTTGCAGTATCTGCAAGTTACTGCTGGAATCATAGCAACAAGTGATACAGAGCATACATAATGCTGTGGAGAGCCCAGTGGCAGAAAGCAAGATTAAAAAAAAAGAAGTTTCTTTAGGCACCAGTCAGAATCAATCATTTGCTATTCCTAAAGAGTGAGTAGTTTTATTACCTGAAAAGTGGAAAGAGATTTCAGATAAGTGTATGCCTTCTAATAAAATTGATAGTTCATGCCTCTTAGAATTTAAGGTTGCAACAAGGTTTCACTTTAGTTTTTATTATAAGGGTAGACTATTTGGCTAAAACCTGCCATTTTTATGTCCACAGTTAGGGAAATGAATAGGCAAAGTCTGAAGAGGATTCATCCAAATAAGTTTTGGTTCCAAGTCATTAAAAATAATTATCTTAATTAGAGTTTTATTTTGCTTAACTCTAGATCTACTTTTTCTTCAAGTTTCTTTGTCTCCTTCTGGGGCACATACAGCTTTCTCCAGTTTTCCCATGTAAATGAAAACACATTAGAAATTCATACTTCAGTTATATGCAAAATTAAGAGAAAATAACAAAGCCAGATGAGGAAATTGGGTGTTGTTCAGGGCATTTGGGGTTGCCAGGAAGAGCTTTTCTTACATTGACACTGGTGACCCAAGTAGCACGGGGATGTGTGTGTGTCCAGGAGAGGGATCGCACAGCGTGCCTGGCCACAATGATGCTGGCTGATGGAAAAATATTATGGAAAGGTGCGTGCTCGTGTGTATGTGCACATCTGTATGAGAGAGCACATAAGCACATGGGGTCAAGGTTTCTAAGTTTCACCGAGCTCCTTTTTTTTTTCATTTTTATAACTTCATGTCCCTTTAGTGAATTTGCAGATATGCAAGTGTTGAACAGTTAATATTTTTCATGCTATTTGTGTATGCTGCAAACTTTTGCCTGATTTTTTTCCTGCTTCTTTCTTTATCTTTTTTGGGGGATGTCTTTTTCAAAGAGATGCAGTGCATCTCTGAGGGCTTTCGTTCCTTGCTCACCCATCCCTATAGGTGAGGTCCAACCTCCCCATCATGCACAGCGTGTAGTAACTTGTACTAAATGCACACCACGAGGCTCTCTAAAAAAAAAAAAAGCCTCAATATACATGTGTGAAGCTCTATCGGTTGTAAGGACAAGGGCACTGCATCTCCTGCTTTGCATTTAGGGGCCAAACACTGCAAAAGGTGGGGGAGAATCAGTGTCTGGAGAGGGAGACCTGGGCTTTGCCACACTGTAGAGATTTATTGGGAGAAAAAGTGCGTGCTTCTCTGTTTCTGTTTATCCAAAGCCTGCCTCAAAGCTCACTTCAGTGCTCATGGGAGCCTGGCAAGGCAGGGCAGCGAGGAAAGGAAAAGCAAGGGTTAGAAGTGATGTCTTGTTTGAGACCAGCTGCTAATTGCTTGTGGTTTTATTCACACTCTACCTCACAATGTTTTAGGTGTCAAGACTGCCAGGATCTCAGAAAATAGCTGCCAAAAGGGTTTGGGGACTTCAGGCTTCTCAAACAAGTGAAAAAAAATGACACCAAGATTTCAAAGAACAGAATATAAATGCATATTTCATTGGCATCCTTCATAAAAGCTGTGATCAAATGAAATTTTCACTGCTGATCAACAGCTGCATTGGAAGATCTGTCCCATAAGCAGTTTTATTCCCCTTCTTTGTCAGTCAGTGGGCAGAGCGTGCACTCAGGTAGCAACCACAGCACACCTGCTTTAGGACCACTGGAAATTCAAATTATGCAGTTCTTCTCTGTGGGAATCGTTAAGGCAGCTATTCATGCCCTTACTTCAAGCACTGACACTGCAGCACCCTTTGATATAGGGTGGGCCCTCAGCTAAGAAACAGCTTACTTGTGAAGAGCTGCTTTTTCCAGGTGGCTGAGGACACAGAAAGAAAGAATGAGCAATGAATTAAATGGTAGAGAGAAACAGTTTTTGTGTTTTAATTAGAAAAATGAAAAGTGCATGAATTTCCTCATTGTAATAGTTTCTGTCATCTGAGAAATAATGATCTAAAAAAATTGCGGTTCACTGGCAGTCTTGGCACTGGGCTGTCATTATTCACTCTAATACATACATATTATTCATAGTCATTAACCTTCTGCACCCAGGCTGGGATAAAGCCTATTCTGCTGTTAGTTGCCATGTTTCAGGTGAAAAGCTCATCCACCGATGTAGTTCAGACATTTCCATTCTGTTATTGCCAGGAGAGTAACAGCTCTTCGGGAACCCTTGCCTTGACCAGTGGTAGAGAAAGAACATTTAGCTAGATGGTTTGAGGTTTTTCCTTTTTCTTTCCCCTTTTTGTTTTGCTTTGCTAGTCAGAGAAAAGAGGTGAAGGTTTATCAAGTCCCCTAATAAATCTGTATGATCACAGCAGAACAACAGTAGCTGTGGATTAGTGACCATTAGATACCTCTCTGTAGCAACCCCTGTATGCTGTCCAGTCTCCTACAAACTTGCATTTCAGAGAAGACAATGAGAGCCTTACATTGCCTGAGGCCTTAGTCCAAGCCTCACTGAAGTTAATGAAAATGAGAGATTTTTTTAAAAAAAAAACACTAAAAAGTGGAGATTGGTGTGATTTTGGCACAGAATTATATTCCACGGTGGGATCTGGTATTTAGCCATTTGTATATGGTTAAATCCCTGTACTTCATATGCTGATTTATAGTAAAAAAAGTGCCTCCTTTTCTTTTTGGTCAAGAAGTATAATAAAAAGGTACATCCCCTAAATATTTTCCCAGCCTGCAGTCCCCAGCAGGAGCATGCCATTGCTGCTTTGCTCTTACTGAGTGCTTTGCAAAGCATTCCACATATGAAGAGGTTCTTTGGAGTAGGCAAATCAAATACAAGGCACATAAGGATGTTCTGCTCTGATGTACTTTGGCATGAGAAGTACCCAGAGATTAGAAGGACTTTGGAGTTACTGTCTAAAAATGATTTTTCAGAAGCTAATTCTTGAATCATCTTCAGACACCTCTTTTACTAGGCAGCAGCATCAACAAGCTGTGCAAATGGGATCAGTAAGCTGTTCCTTGTAATTTATGTGTTTTGGTGCATGGTTACAACCAAAGGACACACCAACTGGCATCAGCTTTCAGGAACTTGGAAAGGTGATGGTGCTGCTAACCTTTTTCGTATTTCATACTGTATCTGGGATTGGATGTGCAGCAGCACAATCCAGAAAGCTGGAGTGGGATTTTGCCACTTCATCGATTAATTGTATATATTCACAGCAAACCACATATTTTACAGCAGGTATATAAAAGTAGAAATAAAGGGCATAATTTTATAGCCTTTGAGAGAAAGCTGTCAAACCCAAGTGCTGTCAGTCTTCATTTATTATCATAATAATTATCATGATAAAAATACTGTGTACAACGTGACTAGGGTTACAAATTCAGTCACTTGAAAGGTTAGGAAATGGTAGAAGAGAAGTTTCTCAAGCAGCCTAATGCAGTGCAGACATGGTCCCTTGCTGCTTGCTGCCTTGGCTCAGGGCTGGTTGTGGCTGCAGTGACCTTCCTGCACTGCTCTGGTAGGTCCTCCAGTTTCTGAAGGGTACAAGGTTTATTATGCAGAAGAAGCTCCTGAAAACTAGCCCTGCTTATGTGCCTGCAATTCACCCCGCACAGGGGAATAGTAATGCCAGGTGTTATTGGGCATAATGATTGTATTTTAAAAAAAATGTGTATCCGTATTGCCATTTTAGGTTTCTTGTGCCTGGTTAGGTATTAGCAAAAGAGGCAGAGAGGATGACAGTGGGATAAGTTCTCAGAGATGAGAGATCCTCCCCTATCAGGAGTACTTAAAGCATAGACTAAATTGTCAAGAGGAGTGATGAAATATGGAAGTTATGAATTAGACTAAATAAAAATGCAGGAATAATATACAGTAAGGAAAAAAGCACATGTCTAAGCAGAGATGTCCTAATCCTTTTTTGTAATGTTTCATTCATATAACAACTTAAACTAAGAAGTGGTGATCCAAGTCCCTTAGTCATGTATCCTAAAATCAATATGTTGCTTGAATAAAGATTTTTGCCTTGGGTTATTACTACTTGAGTGGTCTGGAAACTAATCCTTTTTCTGTTTTAAGGGAATACAAACAGGTCATCCTCCTTCCTCTATTCTGTTTTGGAAAAACAGATAGAACATCGCGTTTCATAGCAAATCTGTATCCAAACAGAGTACAACAGCTAGGCCCTAAATAGGATGCATTTAGAGAGGGTGATTACCAACAAAGTTGAAGCCATGAATTCCTCCTTTGGTCAGGTGCTGGGCGCTGTCACCTCCCCAGAAACCAGCACCCCAAAGTGCAGAGGCACTGCAGTGGGGAGGCTCGCGGTGGTCAGCTCCTGCACCAAGGGATGGAAAAGCCATCTGTCCTTCCCAGGAGCTACAGAACACACCAAGAAGAGTTATCTCACCCCAAGCTTTCACCCACCTCCCCAGGAGCTGCTCTCAGAGGTTGAGAGCATGAAGACCCTCTCCAGGTCACCCTTCCCTGTATCAGACCCAGTAATGCACAATACGCCTTTCATTTTGTGCTCTGGTCCTTGGGGTTGGAGCATCCCTCTGCATTCAGAGGCAGGGACCACAAATCCCGGCAAGTAGCCGAGACAGCTGGTTTAGGCTTCAAAGCAGCAGTAGCATGGGAGAGCACAGCCCCTGCACGCTTTCAGAGTCATCCCAGCTCCCCACAAGCAATGGGAATGGGTTCCCATGCAATCACGGCCCAGCCCCAGAAGCAGGCAAGATGGTTAAGAATAACCCAAATACCCACCCAGACTGAGGTCTCCTCAGAAATATGCTTCACACAAGAATATTTTGCTGTTAACATCTGTGGCGCCTTTATAACTTTTCTGTGCATTTTTGATTTTAGTGTTTAAAGCACTGTGTTTCCGCTTGGGCTTGTCATACTCCTTTCCAAGTGCGTCTTTGTGAAGCTATATCCATCATTTAGAGTTCTTCATTTGGTATTTACAGGGTTGTTACTGACACATCTTTATAGACTGGTTTTACTAAGAAAATGTGACTTTTGCAATTATACTCTCTCCTAACAATTTCTTTCCCTCCTGGACATTTCCAGGTGCAATTGGACTCAAAGGTAGCCTAGCACTTTTCTCCCATGAGGGTAACTCTTGCCCTGCAGAATATATTGGGAGAGTGGGTGGATGTCGCACTGCTAGTTCTGGAGGATCGTGTGCTATAGCTCACCAGTGGGCTGGCATGTTCGCAGGAGCTCCATCCCCTTCTTGTCACCTGTGCCTGCCCTGGGCCAGGTTTCACTATTTCTTAATTACAAGTGCTGGCTTGAATTTCATTCCTCAATTATATTGATGACCTTGTTCGTTGTAAGATCTAACTTTATTTGTGCTTGAACTGTGACTCCTACGGCTTGCTGAATAGGGCTGTGTTGGGGGTGACACATCACCTGTCAGTGAATGGTTGTCTGTGTTGAATGATGTATAGGAAATTGTGTCACAGGTGGCAGCTATTTGAGGTTCAAAAATGTCACCAGCTACCGAAGTGTGAACTTGCTGTCTTTTTGCTCTATTTTTATAAACCCCTTTTTCAGAGTGCAGTGTCCTTAAAATTGTGAAATAATAGACAGGCAACCGAGGATTACAAAGACTATCTGGGACATATTCATTGGAGATCATTGCAGTTGGCCTTTAATCTCTCTACTTCTTCAGAATTTCATTTAATACTTTATAGAAAGAGCAAGTTGCTCTAATCCAGGGGAGATTGAATATGCTTGTACTTATAGCTGTCTGCTCAAGGAAAATTTCCATCCCCAATACAAAAAACAACCCCATGGCTGTTGATCTATTAGTGCGGAAAGCGCAGTGTTGTGCAGCTCTCAATATCTTTCTTTCTATTCCAAAAAGATTCTTTTTGTTTTTTAGATCCTATGAGATTTGCTCTTTACACCTATACCTTGAACACTACAGAGACTGCAGAGCTGTGTGTTTTCTCCCTCTCCCAGTGCCGTAAATTGCTGCAGTAACCTCCTGACCCAGTACGAGCTTGGGGCTTCGCTCAGCTCCCCTCCTCTCTTTTACCAGCACTGTCCAAATCGTGTCTAATTCTGCTTTGTCCCATTGCTGTCACACTCTCCAGTTTGTTTCTCCAGTGTGCTGAAGGCTGTCCTGATACTGGGACCACCAGCTATGTAGCATTGATTTCTAAATGCTCTTGGAGGCAGAGAGTGAGCGGGCTCTATCTGCAGTTGGAGAGCAGGTATCTATCCCTGTGCATATACTGCCTTCTTAGTCTTCTTCTGAAAAAAACCCAAACCAAACCAAACCACATTTACGCCTGTAATAGATCGCCTGTGCTACAGGAAATGGCAGGCTGGGTGTGCATTGATCAGCAGTAAATGCACTCATATAGTCTTCTTTCAGCAATGTAAACTCCTAATCCCCTCTCTGAACACTACCTGGCCTGCGGTCCAATTTCGTAAAGCCAGCCCCGGCTGGCTGCTCACCAGCAGCTCCCAACTGAAAGGCCTGTGGTGTGACAGCAGTACATTTGCCGCAGTCCCTCAGAAAAGATTTGGGGTTTGAAGCATTGTTTCAGGGAGAAGAGGAGGGGAGGGCAGTTCATCTCTGTTTTCAGGTCACCTGCATTTAGCATTGGGTGATGTGGGCAATGCCAAGCAGTCCAACATGGATGGTGGATGGCTTGGCAGGTATGTCAGGGGTGTTTCCAAGGATTTGCTTTCTCCAGCAGTTGTCTAGTTTGCCCAGGCTGCTGCAGTAAGTGTCGTTACGAGAGCAAAAAAAGGCTTAAAAAAGTCATACAAGTTGTTTTGACTTCGGGAGTTTTGCAAACCCTGTTTTGTCCAGAGAGGTGAAGAAGAGAGCCCCAGCTGGCACCGGTGGCCACGGGGCTGAGTGCCCGTCCTCCTAGCGAGGGACACCATTTCTCTCTCAGTGTGCTGACATTTGGCCTGGGCTACGGGCACCAGGTGTCGATCATTATGTAGGGTTTTGTGGCCGAGGACGAGTACTATTCCTGTTGGCAAGCCATTTCAGGACAGGTGTGTTTCTGTGTGTATGTAGTGCCCGGCACATTTTTCATGGGCTGTCTGCTATGGTATAACACTAATGAGGTAATTACAGAGCTCAGGCAGTGTCAGCGCAGCACATACCACTTGGATTAGGCCTGGCTCTTGGACAAGCTCTTTGCGAAAGGGGTGCAAGCTGACGTGGCTCACGGCCCATTTGCAGGCACCAGGAGTGGGCTGGTGCTCGGTGACTGTGGCTCAGCTGAGGTAAGGGAATTTGGGGTGCTGCATCTGCTTCCTGCACTGGTGGGGAGGGGAGGGCGGGCAGTCCCAACTAGCACACGTTACCGTGAGTATTACAGGCGTAATACGGTGGGGGGTGGAAAAGTAGAGGCCTGGCAGCAACCCCCTGCTGCCGGTCGGTGCTGCAGCCACTCCTGCCTGGCAGGACTGTGAGGGATGTGTGGCTGCGGTTTCATCCTCTAGTGCAGGGACTGAAAGCGAGGTGGTGCCACTGCAGAGGGTTAGCAAGTGTGCCTGTGATGTGGGGGTTACGGGACGGGCACAGTGTGGGGAACTCTAATAGCTGCGCAAACGGAGGGGTGACAAGGCTTGGAGGGACGTGTTTGCTCCCGGCACGTTAGCGTTACGGCACTGGTGTAGCAGGAGGGGGAGAAGCAGCGCTGTCTGCAGCGGTCTACCTGGCTTCTTTCTGGTTTTCTTCACCTGAAATAGGATGCAAAAAAAAGGAAAGTCTGGTCTCAGTGTGTTATCATTTTCTTTATATATTGTGACACATGTGATGTAATTTGGATACTTTATGTCTTAACAAAATGGGACAGACAGGGACTTTTAAAATACATTTTAATGAATTTAAGAAGTTATTAAGAAAAGTGTTTGGGCAGAAGCACTGCATAAGACAGTGATACACCTGTCAGAGTTTAGGATCTCAGCTGTCAGTTTGAGGATTTCATTTATTATATTAATAATTATTACATCACTGGGCTATAATTTTTTACCAATTATTACTATAATTATTAAGCAATTATCATATTAATAAGAATTATTATATTGGTTTCAGACAAAATATTAACTGAAATGGTATGTTGTGAGCTGAATACAAAGCCAGCCCAGCTGTCTCCCATCCACTCAAGACCTGCTGTCTCACCTTCCAGGGCTTCAGACAGTGGGTGCAACCCTGCTGCTTCCCTCCCCGCAGCACGCTGCCACACCTGTCACACCAAATTGTTTGTAAACACCAAGCCGGCTAATATCAGGACAGTATCAGTCCACATGCGAAGGGCACCGGGAAGCCATGAGAGGCAGCTGGTGCCATGTGTTAGTAGTAAGAGGCAAAAGAAAGAGGCTCCTCCAAAGCCCCTATTCAGAAGTTTAGCACAATAGAGTAATGCAGCGTTAGGGAAATTTAAGCTGGTGCTGAAAGCTAGTGTGCTTTGCTGCTTTTTTACTCAAAGGATGGCTTTTATCCTGAACTGTAGTGCTTATGATATTTCAGACATGGCTTGCTTTGCTAGGTCATGTGAATGATGAATATCGTAGTATTTAGAGGTTTCTAGTAAATGAAACACACATGGGAACGAATGCAGATACAGATCACTTGCGTCAAACCCAGCTTTATCAGGGCTTGGTGAGATATCTTTTTCAAGGGCCTACAGCAATTGGAAAGCAATTAGAATTTCATTGTATTTTCCAGTTCCATTAACCATCCTGTAGATAGGTATTAGAGTCCACATAGAAAAAGCTGCCCCTCTACTTTCACTGCACAGCTGTTATAATACAGAAGCATGGAATGGCAGCAAAGCAAAACTTCAGTTGGATACTTGGAATTAGAGACACTTTAGGCCTTAAGAAAGAATGGAAAGCCACCTTGTCCTACCATTTAAAAAAAATGGGACGTTGCTACAGGAATAGGAAATGCTTCCTTTTTACAAAATGGGCAGGTAACCGTACTGGGAAGGTGATTTCAGAAAGCTACAGTGTGATAGCTGAAAGCTGCCCCTCCTAAAGAAACATGTCCTGGTCATGTTCTTTCAGTGCTGCATTTGTTAGAAGAGTTTATTCACTAGTGGTCTGAGAGTGACAGAGCTCTGCACAAAGGGTATTTTCTTTATCTACCAGACTGGGCAAGTGGGGGTAGCTCTAAAGCAGTGAGATGAAGGGGAATCATGCACCCTCTCAATGTCAGGGTCTGGCAAGTCCAAAGCTGCAAAAAGTTGAGAGGAAAACTGCCTGGAGTGGCCAGCAGAGCTGGATTTGTGTGGAGGGGTGTTGCCGGAGAAGGAGCATGGAAATCCCCTGCTTTTTTCATCCTCTGCCACAGTCTTCCCATGTGGTCCTACACAGTGCCCGGAAAACCCTTGCAGTGAAGTGTTCCTGAGCAGTGATTAGCAATGCAGTTAACTAACACTGGTTTACATCACTTGGGGATAAATCCACCTTCTGACCATCTGTTACAAGTGGATCTGTTTTTCTTCTGATGCACATTCATGCCAAGCAGAATTACCTTCATTGAAATCACTGGCATTTCTTGGAGAGTAACCACTATGAAAGAGTTGGTCCATTGGCAAGATCTCCCAATGAGTCACGTACTGTGTGGCAGAGATTATGTCTCTCTGAATGTTTTGTTCATTCTCAAACATGAGGAGGCTCAACAGCTAGCAAGTTAGCTCTTATTATGAAATGCCAATATGCAACTCTGGAGCTGTTAGCCTTGCAGATACTGGTAATCTGAAAGCAATCTGCTTCACCTACTGCTGTATTTAGAGCAAGTGGATTTGGTCACTCACGCATATTTTTTTTAAAGGTACTGTCAGATCTCTCACAGGCATTATTTTCTAATGAATGCAAATGAAAATTGTGGTTATCCATTTCAAAGCAATCAGTAGCAAGCCATTGTTGCACACAGAACATTATTTCTACAGCTCATAAGGCCCAGTGATGCTCGTGCATAATTCGTCACATATCATGGTGGTAGAAATTGCCTTCGGGGCCAGACTTTCCAAGCCAGCATCTCTGTTTTAAGCTGCAGGCATTGTCACTTCAATGGCTGACTCCTTGATTTTGCAGATTCAGTTTCATGCAGATATGATAGCAAGCCCACGCTTGCCTGCAGATGCTAGATTGCACCCAAAATGACTTGCTCCTCTTAATAGCAGTGAATAAAGTGACAGGCTGTCAGCTCTTAGGGACTCTTGGTTCTCTCTTCCTATTTTCTGAGTCCTTCTCTACTGCCACCTGTTTGCAGCTCTGTTCTCATCTTACTCAGCACTTGCCTCAGTATGAAAACTTTGGGCATATCATGTGTTTACATGTATGATAGCTTTTAACTCAAACTTTATTTCCATATCTTGCTCAACCTCTAATTCCGGTGCATTGACTCCTGCTTGCTGTTTCCCCTGCAGGTAGTCTCACTTGTACTGCTCGGTTTGCAGGACTCTTCTTGGACCTGTTAAAAATGGAATTCACTGAAAGACACAAATTATCTCTTCCTGTCGGTGCTGGGCTCCTAGGGAAAATGAAAATAATTGTGTCTCTTTCTGCTGTTAGTACTGTAGTTGCTACATCCAATAATCTTTTGGGAAGTTTAACTGTTAAAACACCAGGCAATTTATTACCCCCATATATTAGCTCTTCTTGGTAGCCAAGAGGTATGGCAACAAACTGCAGTGAAACAGTAAAGGTAGAAAATGTCCGATGAGTAACCTCTTTCCTAAGAGGCTATGTTAACCAAAGGACTAATAAAATCTTGTTTAACCATCGTTGAAAGACTTTTTGGTAGACAGCCAACCCTGGTTGGTCTCTTGAGTGTAAAAAGTAGTATAGAAATGTTCCTTCCAGCATTAATTCATATCAACTTCTGTTGCTGATCTCCTGTACATCAAAGAGAAATGCTCCTTTATTGCACCATTTTACATTTTAAATCAAAGCTTGTAGCATGTTCCACCTACTTCTTCCAGTGGCACCCTCTGACCTTAGTCCAACTCAAATATCAACTATAGTGGTTAGTGTTTCATACACACATGCAGCCTGGTCCCACAGCAGTGAAATGGACATCTTTCCTTGCTGTCATATCGGGCTTAGGGGTTTTGGTCCCTTGTTGCCATGCCTTTGTTTCTAGTCCTCCACTGACAAACGTGAGGGAAGTTTCTCCCTGTAATCTAGTGGTAACCCCTAGAGGTAAATATCCTGTTCTTTTTCTTAGCTGAGGACAGACTCAGCCTAAGGTTAAGTCTCTGCCTTATGGAAATACAAAGCAATCTCCTAGCTGAGCACTGATCAGAAGGTTGTTCTTACGCAAATCCAAACAGGACAGTGTGAAAATGCTTAAAGTGAGGCCCCATCTAGGGCAGTATTTTGCAAACTGGTTAGTCTGGATCTGTGAAATCCATTTTTTCAGTGAGGAGTGGAGCTTACAGCTTCCAAAGCCAGATCACTATCTGCCTGTTTCTCAGCCTGTGATCCATGTCTCCTACCAAATTTTAATTCCCTTCCCCTTATTTTCCAGGTATTATCCTGTACAACAGAGCAAAGATTTTATTACTTTCTCTTGCACACTGTAGCCCATGTGTCTATATCCCCTAGCTTCTTAATTTGGATGTGTCTAAGTATAACCTTTTGCCTATAGGTAAGAGCAAGAGGTTTTTAGAATTTGACACAAAGGTTTGCATTTCTAGCATGACCAGTAGCTGTTTGCTACAATCATGCATTGAGGCCTCTACAGAAATTGGTAGACTCATCCCTGTCTCTAAGGGCTTACAAATTAAATGCAGTAACCAGACAACCTCCTCTTGCTCAAGCTACCTTTGCTTGAAGTCACACAGAAAAGCAGTGTGAGGGCCAGGGCTATGCCCCATATCTCTTCAACCATAGTGACCCATCTTGCATGCCAGGGCATGACGCTGCTGACTGATGACTGCTTTCAGTTACATATCTGCTTCCAGAATAACACCACATTTTAAAAAAAAAAGAGAAAACAGTAACTGTTTATCCTGGCTAAGCTTGTGTAACAGGTTTTCATATGATGTTTTTAGTGTTTAAAGTCTTTTTTCATTAAACCGTTTCACCATCCAGAAAAAAACATTTCCTTTACTCAGCTTCATTAGTTATAGGAAATCACTGGATTAAAGTAGAGAGCAGATTAGCAAAAATAGACTATAGTATGCCTTGGGCATATGGTGCCACGTATGAATGGGTTTTAACTACTTAACTGTGTATGACAAAGAACAGAAGGAGAGATGTCTTAGCGTACAATAATTATAATTTGCACTAGCTGCATAGCTTAACAGTCAGAAACCGCAAAGCCATGGAAAGCTTTCGGTTGGATTTGTATAGGGTGTGTGCTTCTGTCCCAAGCTCATGTTGCATTTTCTGCCAGCTGATGGCTGGGCACGAGACTGAACTTAGCTAACTAACAGGATGCCTCTCCCTCCTTTCCCTTCCTCTTTGCTGGGCTCATGTTTTGCAGTGCTGCGTTAATGTCGGTTAAAGAGAATGGGATTTAGCCCATCGGATGCAGGAGTCGGCACTGGTCCGGGCATGCTGCTCCATCGCATGGGGCAGAGGGGAGGCATGCTGTGGGCAAGCCCATGACAGCCTGGGCTTCACTTCAGCTGGAAATTGTCCCCTGCAGAGCAAATATGAACAGAAGTAGTAAATAAAAGAGGCCACAATGTCAAGGTGATTGCTGGGAGTATCAGCCTTCAGGCTCTGGGCACAAAGAATCCGGCCAGCTTTGAATTCAAATGACTCTGCATTTTCTAACTTCCCACTTTTTTTGCCTAATAACTATCACTCCCCTCTGATATGTCAACCTGCAAAAGTCAAATTTATGCCTTTTCTAAATAGACCCAGCTCACACTGGTTTGAACTTGGTCCTGAGACACAAGTCAGTGCAAACACTGGTAACATCCTGACAGTGCTCCACCTCCCACTTCTCAGGAAAACTGTGCTTTTCCATTTGGATGCTGAGAGGTTTCTGAAAACCAAGCAGTGGTGATGATATCATTTCCATGTCTTAAAAACTTGCTTATAAAGGGATATAAAGATTTGCAAAGCCAATCAAATCTAATTTATGAAGTAAATTCAGAAATACCTGGAGAATTACCTCATCTTTATCTGGGCTCCTCAGTACATTTGCTAGCATGGATTAACCAATAATGTTATGCCACATAGCTATAATATGCATATCCTTCCCTGTTTTGGAGAGGTTGCTTTCCTCTGAGGTTTCCACAATGTGTTTCACATCCACTGTGAGTAACATTCTTGGACTTCTGCCCTGGATTAATCAAACATAAATCACTGCCCCATGCAAAAAGAAAGTTTTGCCAAAAATTGTGGTGGTCCAGAGAAGAAAAGAGGGCGGGTTTTTCCCTCTGTGAACCTTTAACTGCTTTTACTCCTTTTTTTTGTTGGGAAATTTTGTGCATTGAAAATTCACTGACAAGGCCCTGATCATCTTGGGTTTTTAGTGATTATTACATAAAATTAAATCCCCAACTGCCCAGGAGAATATTCTTGCTTTCTCCTAAATTAGTTTTATAGTGGTGAGCCCTACCAAACTTGCAGGCTTTTTGTTTAGCTTATCAATAACTCAGTGTTGCTTCTCTTGCAGAGTTCCCTGAAGAGAAGAGGCAGCAGAGAAATGCACAAAGAAAAAAAGGCATTTACCCAGGTATGGTTGTCATGAACGTGCAATTTTGAGCAAAATCACATGATAAAACTCAAAATTTCTTTTTACGGGTGTTGACAAGGCCATCAGGCACATTTACTAGAGTGCAATTAGGCCTTAATCTATTGAGACTTCCCAGAGATAATGTAGAAGCAATTTAGGACACAAGTGTGATCTCTAAACCATGTAGCTTGTCGGGCTGATTGTGCTTGTATCCATAGATTTGGGCTGCAGGTTTTCTACAAGAAGAGAAAATCACCTTGCCTCACAAAGTAATTGGATCGCAGCTTAGGGACTAACTAAATTTATACGCAGTGCCAAAGAATTTGTGCTAATGAGCATCTTGGCAGGGAATGCAGTTTGCACACTGCAACAACACCTTGCGAACTCTTGTGTTGCAGCCTAGGGTTTGATCTCTCTCTGGTGTCGGGGGGGCAGCATGTGAATTTGTGCTACCCCAAGCTGAGATACAACGCAGAGCCTAAGCTACCCACTCTGTCTCCCTTTGGACACCGGTTTTACTGAAATCCTGCAGGCTGGTCCTTCTCAGGAAAGTGGTCTGCCTGGTTTCCTCTGCTTTTTGTGCTGACTGTAGGAGTTAAAGCTTTTCATAGCACCTGTACGGTTACTGTTTATAGCCAGAGAGATGGGGATAGTGTTCCACCTCCCTGCTAAAGGAGCCAAGAGTGACATCGTGCCTTCGTTAGAGTGAGGTTGCACCTCCCCTGCTGCTCCCTTGGCAGGCTCAGTGTATACAGCCGAGACCTACAGGTTGTCTCTGAGTTGATGGAGTCTTAAAATCCATTGATTTGCAGTAATAACCATAATAAATCATTGCAATATGTTGCACTTCAGTGGATAGGGTGGGCAGCTGAGTCAGCAGACCGAGGTGTTGGCTGGGGGCTGCAGGCTGCTTTCCTGGGACGCAGGAGACCAAGCGTCCACGCCAAAACGATACAAGCACAGCTTAATCAGACCTTAAAATGGGGCACTGGGCTTTCTTCCTGCAGCACCTGCTACAGAGAATTATTTAAGTTGTCAGTCAGGTCAGAGAGTTTATTTTTCTGCAAGTCTGTAAAATACGTGGATGAAATATATAGAGATATGCCCACACACATGCAGATTACAGACGAAGCTACATGAAGGCATGGTTGCATCCACTGGGCTTTGTGGGCAGCACTGTCCTTCATTTCCTCATTCCTGGAAATACAGAGCACTGCAGAGGGAATGGATTCCTTGTACTTGCTTCCTCTGCCCAAATCCAGGCATTAAGAGCAGTGTAGTTTGCCTTGGAAAGCCTTAAAAAGGACTTCACAAAATTAACCATGTAACCATGGGTCAGCTCTGCACCACTCACAATGTGGGGAAGTGATCCCGGAAACCACCCAGGGAAAAAAGACCTTTATGCTGTACACACACATTGTAACTCGTGCAGCAAAGCATTTGGGCTTAAAAATGAAAACTATTGCAACAGCACTGTGCAAGGCGGCCATTCAGTTTTCTTCAGCAATTCTTTAGGGTGGGAAATACTGAGAAACAATCTTATATATTGACATGGCTCAACCTATAGGTGCATGTCTTAGCTATCTCCCAGCTCTAGGGTGTTACCCAGAGCTGTCTCCAAACCCAGCTATCCATTCAGAGGTATGTGCTGGTTGAGACCAGAGCACACCACAGCAAGTGCCCAACCTGGTCAAACAGCCACCAAGTCCTGGGGCTTGAACCAAAGCAGTAGGTACAGACACAGCCCGGGAGGTTCAAAACGCTGCTTTTCAGGGACAGCTGCCCTAAATACCTAAAATAAGTTCAGATACCCATTACATGCTTTGTGAGTGAAAAGCAACAACAAACTTAGATTCTGTGCATCCACGTGCTTACAGATATGTATAGCATAAAGCAAGACTGGTGTTTTTACTTACTGAGAGCTCATTATGAAAATTAGCTGGAACACACACCCACCACAGGACACACTGAGTAAGTAATACCTGTGAAATTGATTGTCTTGGAAGTCGTGTAGAAGCAGAATTCATCCTAGCGCTTACCCACCTCTAGCAGTATTGAAGAAAAAAAGTTTTTATTCAGCAGAATTGCAAAATGGAGCTTCTCGGAAAAAGCCAGGCACCAAGCAAAACACAAAGAAAAGTGGTTCTCCAGCGCAAGGTAGGAGTGCTGGCACTCAGCCAGATGCTTGGGTGCTGGTTGTACTGCCCCGTCGTCAGACTTGCAACCTCAAAACTGCTTACCCATCTTCTGCCTGGCAGTTCCCTTGAGCTGGTGGTGGTGGTAGAGGAGATGGCGTTGGTCTCTATCTATCTTTGTGTCTTCTTGCCAGAAAAGAAATATCATATTTGGGAATTTTTGATCAGCTCTTCATTCTCATCACATCATTTATATTGCATAATGATTTAAGTTCATTTCTTTCCTTTAAGTTTCATTTCTTTATCTCCACATTCTACATTTGTCTAAATTAGACTGCAGACTCTAGAGAGGGATCTGAGTTTTTTCTTTCTGCTTTTTTTTCCATTAACATCCCTCTGAAGTGCCATGCAGAGCCACGCATATTGCCTGCAGATATTCACTATCAGTAATCATTAATTCCCATTGATCCTTAATCATCTCTTAAGGTCCGTGACAAGCACCATGACTGACAGAACATTTTTGCACTGTCGTTCCTTCTTTTCTTACTATACACGCTGCCCTATGTACACTTTTTAGGAAAGCATCCACATAGTGGATGTGTAATACAGTCAGGCTGCCATATCCCAGATTCAGCCCCTGGGATTCGAGCCTCTTGTTCCTCCAAAAAGATGGAAAGACTGTTCATTCTCCTTTTTTTTTCCTCCTTTCTTTTAATTCGTGATTTAACTAATAATGAACTATTCTTAATTTTGGTGATTTGGCCTCTCCTTAGTTTGCCTTATATGTCAAAACTCTACTTGCCTGTGTGGGTGTCTCGCTGTCTTGCTGCTTCTACTTGATTTTAACTGATCAAGAAATTGCTGATATTTCTGTACACAAAGTTTCAGAGGGACAAATGCATGAAGATTGGAGTCTTACCCTTCTGGCATGCTTAGATCTGGCTGATAAATCTCTCCTGACCGTTCTTTTCCCTTGGAAGAAAACTGTCCAGGGAATGGGATTTTCAGTAGTCATGTTTCCTGGCAGAGAAGCGGGGAAGATCTAGAGCTTTCTCACCTTTCCAGATGGGATCCATATTTAGAAGGCGAGATTAACATCCATCAGCTCTGTTGTTTTGTATGAGGCTTGTGTTTGTTTAATGAGAAGAAATCTCGTTTGTTTTAGCTCTTGCAAAAAACAAAACTTACAAATGTGATTCTTTTTTTTTCATAGACAAAACCTGGCAATAAAGTAATGCCATTATAAGAAGTTAATAGTGGGTTTGTCCTGCTATAATAACGTGCTAACTCCGCAGATGCATTGAGTTGTGCGGTGATGCCAAGCAAAAACATTGGGACCCTGACCCCAAACCCATCAAAGCCCCTCCCTTTTCTTCAAAAGCTTCAAAATGCTGAGTGTGTTGTCCCACGTGTGACTCGGTGACTGTTATTTATGTTGTTTGAAATGCAGCGGGTGTCAGGCTGGAGCCCCCTCTGAGTCCCAGGGAGGACGAGACGGCCCCTCGTGCTCCCAGCTGGGGCAGACGGGTATGGGCAGGCTGGCCCTTCCCCACAGGCATCGGTCCAGCTGCCTGCAGCCAGGGAGGTGCGAGGAGCCAGCTAGTGCCACTCATGGCTGGGCGCTTGCAGCCAAAGGCAGACAAGAAGCACAGGGAAGAATGCTAGATTACAAAGACAGAATAAGGAAAATGTCAGATGTGATTGTTTCCAAGATATTAACAGATAAATAAACTGGAGTAATCACCCCACCTGACATGCAGCACTGGTCTGGCTGTAACTTTCCTTGTGATCTTTGTATTTCCCTAAAAGCAAAACCTACAGCTGCGGGGATAAACTGACTCTCAATGATGGGAAAAACAGAGGTAATGTATTGTGCAGCCCTGACCAAAGATGATGCTTTAATCATACAGCCTTATCCAGCCAGAGCAGCCAAAATTCAGAGTGACTGCAGTGGAGTTCTGCCAGGTTTTAATCTGATACTTAATTTGCAGTTTCGAGTTATAGAGAGAAAAGCAATTTGCAAATAATATGTGTGAAAAAGAGGTGGGGGTGGGGGTGTGTGAGATGATAGAGATGAAAGAAAGCCCATCTTCTAGAGGCTCTGCTTTTAATCAATTATATGCATCTCGATTGTATTCATAGAAAACACACATTTCTGGTACTAGAAACATGATGACCAGTTTTAGTCAGTCAACTGATCAACTGAATGCAGTTGTGTTTAACTTCTGGTTATCACTGAAAACCATATATTAACAGAAACTTTGACTATTGTTTACCTCTATTAACATTTAAGATAACTTTTTTACTATTTAGTATTTTAAAGTCCCAACCTGTGCCAAGCAGAATCAGTAAGAAAGATGACTTGAGTTCAGAAGTATAAAACCAATTACTTTTGTGGCTGCTTAGTTATTAATAGCTGAAATTAAGATATAATTAGTATATATCTAAATAGAATGGGGTGAAATTAATCTAGGTAACATAAAAGACACTGTTACCAATGTGCAAGGATATGTGCTTTAGAAATTAATTCATTTCCTCAGATTGCTGAGCCATAATTAGTTGTGTAAATCTTTTGTTTTTTCTAATAACCTGATCTGGGTGAACAATTAAAGTCAGTCATGTTTTCTTCTGGATTTGGTTGCCATTATTAGGAATTATAACAAAATGATGCTTGTGAAAGATAACAGTGCTCCGGAGGCTGAAATGAAGTTTCCATAGATAATTGCACATATGTCCACATGGCCTACCAACAATGATGAAATCTGCTGTCTCAAGAGATCATCTTTCAAAGCCTGCCTTCCATTATACTGCTAATGCTGATAAATGTGTCTCTTACAAGGCCAAGTGCCTGTATCTCCATGACAATTCATGAAAGAGATTCAAGCAAAGAAATTGTTCATCGGCTTAGAATTTACTTAACCTTGTCTCTTATTTCAGCACAATAGACACTGGAGTTTTTTGTTTGAGTTGAGATGCAGTACTTTAAAATGCTCAACACACACAAAAAATTAAAACTCTCATTTAATACCGTAGTGCTTCCTGAAAAATGCAAGTTTTCACACGGGGTGGATTTGGATGTAACCATGGTTTAATGAATTTTTCTTTCCTTTTTCACATGTTTTCACCAGTCTCCCTTGTGAACAATTGTCCATACCAGAAACAGTGATCACAATCTGGTCCATCCTAATAATAACAGCAGCAGAGGCAACAGTGTGCTTCCTATTCAGAAAGCAAGTTAGGCACTCTGGCTATTTCACAGTCTTGTGAGATCAGAGTAATTAAACTCTGCAAGGCAACCATGCAGCTTAGCACACTTTTTTTGTGCTTTGTAGCTGACGGAGCCTGAGATTTGGGATTACAATGAGCAAATTCATCTGAGTAGTCTTTGCTTTGTGATGCTAAAAAGGAGCAAATGTAACATTAAACATAAATGGAACAGAAAATGCCAACAAATCATGGAGCCTTTTCATTTAAGTAATTATTTTCCACAAAATTAGCTCAGTATTTGAGAAAAACTAACCATTATGCTGGCATTCTTGCATCACCAAACACTTGCACAGGCCCACTTGATTTTTTTTTCCCCTCTTTAACCCTGGTCAAGCTGCTTTGCCAATTTAACCAGAACCAAGCCATGAAATGTGTCAGCTGTGTGGTTTGCGCAGCTTTGTCTGTGTATTGTTTGCATACCTAACAGATACAGCTCAGAGGGTGGGGACATGGAGGTTTTGGAAAATAAGCTACAGATTGTGCTTCTATTATAATATAATCTTGGGGGGGGGGGGTGATTATTCTTGGCAGGAGGACAGCGCTGATTTGAAGTGCCAGCTCCAGTTTGCCAAAGAGGAGGCAGCGCTGATGCGTAAGAAGATGGCCAAACTGGGGAGGGAGAAGGATGAACTGGAGCAGGAGCTCCAGAAGTACAAGTCCATCTATGGGGATGTGGACAGTCCCCTGCCTACTGGGGAGGCAGGGGGCCCGCCCAGCACCAGGGAGGCCGAGCTGAAGCTTCGTCTGAAGCTGGTAGAGGAGGAAGCCAACATACTGGGCAGAAAAATAGTGGAACTGGAGGTGGAGAACAGGGGGATTAAAGCTGAGATGGAGGATATGAGGTGCCAGTATGAAAAAGAGTGTCTCAGCAGGGACCACATTTCAAGCATTCCTACCTCGCCCTATGGTGACTCCGTGGAGTCGGCCATGGAACTGCGCCGGCACCTGCAGTTTGTGGAAGAGGAAGCAGAGCTGCTGAGACGGTCAATCTCTGAAATCGAGGATCACAACAAGCAGCTAACGAACGAGCTGAACAAATTCAAGTTTGAGCCGGGCCAGGAGCCGGGCTGGTTGGATGACGTGGCATCCAACTGCGGTGGGACCTTGCAAGAGGAGCTGAAGTCAGCCAGGTTGCAAATCAACGAGCTGAGCGGGAAAGTGATGAAGCTCCAGTATGAGAACAGGGTCCTGATGTCCAATGTCCAGCGTTATGATCTTGCCTCTCACCTGGGCCTGCGCACTTCCAGCCCCAGGGACAGCGACGCTGACAGTGATGCCGGAAAGAAAGAGAGTGACAGCGAAGAGGGTCGCCCGCCCCAGCCAAAGAGAGAGGGGCCCATTGGGGGCGAGAGTGACTCCGAAGAAGTTTATGAGAAGACGTCGGGTTTTGGGAGTGGGAAGCCTTCGGAAGTCAGTGACCTGTGCTCTGCTGAACTCATGAGAGTGGAAGAGGACACTGAGACTTTAATTAACATCAAACGCGAGGCTGAGCGGCTCGAAAGGACCGTGGATCGCCTTATCACTGATACAGACAGCTTGATTTATGACGCGAAGGTGCATGTAACCAGCAGCCCATCCACCGAGCAGGATTTCAGAAGTGGTGAGGAAAGGGGAGAAGATAAGCATGAACCGGAGCTTCTAGACACTGTCAACTCCAGGATGAAAGCTTTCCGGAAGGAGCTGCAGACATTCCTGGAGAAGGTTGATCACATTGGAGAGGGCCTTAAGGAGCAGATGGAGGACCTCTCCCCTCTTCCCCATCTCACAGAGTCTTCCAGTTTTCTATCCACAATGACGTCCATGTCCCGAGACTCTCCAATTGGTAACCTGGGGAAGGAGTTAATTACGGACTTCCAGGTAGGTTGGTCCCTTGTTTGCCTTCTTTCTGTTTATCGTTTCTCTTTCTTTCTGGCATCGCTACCCTATAGCTAATTTTCCTCACAGCTGCTTTGTTATGATTTCGGATCCGCGATGTATTAAAGTGTGTAATGTTAAACAAACACTTTATAGGGTTTTTTTCTTTTATTTGTTTGCACAACTCCTTTGATTCAGAGGCGGTTCCTCATGGCAAAAAGGCTAATTCACTGGTGCTATAGAGATCTGTCTTCTTTTTGTCTGTAACAGCAGTGTTCCCCTGTGAAAGACGAGATTAATTAAAAAAAAAACCCCACTCTGATGAATGTAAATTAGCAGCCTTGCTCAGAAATGTGAGGAGGTCTTTATTATGCTCTCTCGTAAAAGGGTCAGGTGTGTTCTCAAAAGCCTTGCCAAAAGAACCCAACCGAATGCAGTTTTTTAAGTGATGTGTTTTGAAAAGCCTGCTTACAGCTCACTCCCCTAACCGAGCAGCGAGTGAGAAGCTCTGTAGCCAGCGAAGGACTGCCTTGCCTAAAGAGTTGCCCATGGGCGCATGTCTAAACTGCCACAACTGCCACACTGGATATGGCTTTTCTGCACAGCACAAGTAAGGAAGGAAGAGCCTTGTGTCCTGGTATCCTTCATGACTTGTATGCTTGCTGTTGGTTTGACTCATGCATCCTCATTGCATGCGCCTCATAACCAGTGTTTGCATTCTTTTTTCCTCTCTTTCTCTTTTTTGCTTTTCAGATGTTTCAGCCCATCATTTTGCTCATCCTCATTTTGGTTTTGTTCTCTTCACTTTCTTATGCCACTGTATTTAAGTTGGTTTTTCTGTTTACGCTTTTCTTTGTCTTGTAGTTTTTCAGTCGTCTACCTTACCCATTTTTGTTTTCTTTATTCCTTCCTGTCCTTTTGTTTTTTTGTTATAAACTGCCCATGCACCTAACAGTCCAAACTGAGGGATCAGATGGAGTGGCAGCTCAAACAAGATCGTGGAGAGGAGCAAGAGATTCACCACCAGCGAGCCACCACCGACCCACACCGCAGAGCTGATGGAGACATTAAACTCTACAGGCCAGGAGACAAGGGCTGTTTCAGTCTAGAGGTCAGCAAAGCAGCCCCTCTTACTCACTGCCTCCTGCTGCCTTAGCCAGGAGATGAGTAACAGAAGCCAGGAGTTGGGGGAGTGAATTGGACCAAACACAGTATCCCTGTTATGAAATTTGTGGTTGCCCTCTTTTTACCCTTGTGGTTTCAGAGAAGCAAATTGGTCCTGACTTTGGACTCATCACCCTGCTCCCAGTAGCTTTGCTAAGTGGGAAAATATGGCTCAGGGACCCACTACAATTGAGTATAGAAATGAAAGATCTCTCGAAGAGGTTGTAATCCCTAATGTGAGATCATGCTTCCAGGTTTCACCTTGCCGGATATTTTAAATCTGGAAAGTCTACAGATAGAGATTGCTTTGCATTTTGCCTGGTAGTAGTCTGCACAGGAGAGGGTTTGATGCTGGTGTGCATGGTGATTCTCAACAGGGAACACAGCACCCTGCAGCTTCCAAAAAAACTTTTAAATTTAAAGCTGAATTCTCCATTGTTTGGGTTGTTGAGTACTTTTCATTCGTCAGAAACATCAATCAGTTTTTATTTAAATCTTCATCTATGCAGAGGCCATGTCTGCCTCAGTAAACATCTCCATAGCTGCTTTCTCATGAGCCTAGGATGTCCAGACACTACAGCTGGTCCTGAAGAAAACAATTTCTAATCTGTCTTCATAAAGGTGAGCTTGGAGCATTGAAAAACTTTTCTGCTGGCCACTGGGAAGCCAAATCCACCTTGAAACCGTGGTGGTTAGAGTAGCTTCTAGTGATGGCTGAGTTTTAATGTGTTTTTAATTCTAAAGACATATGCAGAGGCCTTAGTATATCTGAAACCCCTAATTGAGTCTGGGAAAAGGAGAATGCTGGCTGGGACAGATGGGTTTGTAAGTAAGTGATAACAAGCACTAGAAAACAGGGGTAGGAAGAAAAAGCTTCAGGGCGGCTGGTAGTCAAGCAGCACAAAGCTGTATTGAATATCAAAGGGAGAGTGGCCCTTCATCTTAAAACAGGTAATTCCTTGCTAGTTTTGTTTTGTTTTAATTTATCCTGACAGTGCAGAGTTTTGGTAGTATTAGAATAATTAATTTGTTCAGCAGCTTCTCTTCCAACTTTTCACTTTTACCAGTGATAATAAACCTCAGGAAGGATATCTGATAAACCCAGGACACCGTAAGTCTCTCACTGAAAGGTAAAGTCTTTCCTCCTCAGCTGTGAAATGGGCTGATGAGGTAGAGAAACCTTGGCATTCAGTATGGATCCTTTTGCAATTGTATTGGTCAACAGTCATGGTAGCTTAGGTCAGAAAATGACCACAGCAAACTTTTACAATATTTCTGTTTCAATTCCATCATCTTTATTAATTCCCCCTTATCTTAGATCAGCCTCATTATTGTATTAAGCCCTGTATGTGAGCCCTCTGTTAAGATTAGGGATTTGGGTAATTTTGGCACAATATCTTTTTTCCCTCTCCCAGAATGGGATGATGTGTAAACTGTGTACAGCAAGTTGTGTTTAAACAGAGGATGGGTGGTTTTCACACCATAGCCTGACAAGGAACAAGTCAGGCATTATAATCAAAGGTAGGGAATAGCCAGCTTAGGTCCAGGTGTGCTCAAAAGATGAGCAAGGCTGGGGCTCAAATGGCCTAACTTGAGAAAATGTTGAAGGTTAAGGTGTTTGTTTCACTCAGGTTTACTTAAGCAACAAAGAATATTACACTGCTTTACTCTGAAACTTTTCAGTGGGTGGGCAGCCAATTGAAATCTTATAATCTGTAATAGTCAAACCCAAGTGAAGCAGAAGATTTCTCCAAATAATTTTGTATGGTATCATTTTTAATCTTTTCTTTTTTAATTTCATACACTGCACTAGCAAAAACTACCAATTTTTTGTACTGGATGAATGAGCAGGAAAAAATACTATTGAAATACCAAAGGGTTGTTTTTATTAGCACAGAAATTTCTGATGGAGACTCAAACCTTTCAATGCCCACAGCAGAGATGGCTACACGTAAGCCGTTATCTGCTTTAGCTTATGAAGTGTAAATATATGCACTGGCCAGTGGATAACACTGACTGATAATCTTCTTACTCCGTATGGACTTTCAGCATGAGAACAACACATTTCATTTCAGTGAGGCAAATGTTTTCTTTTTAAGCAAGCAAACCCATGTTTCTAAATTCATTTTTTCCAAGCTGGATTTTAAATGAAAATTTTCCCAAGCAATGCTGAGCAGTTTCCATTTAGCTGTTTCTCCTATTTTTAAAAATGAGCACTGTGGGAGCCTAATTGTTTGATTGAGTACAATAAATGCAGACTGACTTATGCTTGAAACTACCTCGTAGCCTAACTGTAAACATCTGCCTTTGTTTGGGTTTTGCACTGCAGTTGTTAGTGCAACAGTATTATTAGAATGTATTTGCATGTTAAAGAGGTAGGTTAGAGTCACAGTCCCAGGGAAATTGTATCTTGAAATTGCCTTAAGAGCAGGGCTTTGTTTTCTTGCTGAAACAAGCCATTCAGATGCTGTTGCGGGAGGTTGGAGCCCATTGGGGTGGATGTTCGATCCATTATTCATGATTTTAGCAGAGCCTGGTTATGGTGGGAGGGGGAAAATAATTCTTTACCATCCAAAGAAAAAGCTAGTGAACAAGTGAGAATTGCCCTGACTAAAAGACATGGAGAAAATAAAAAAGGTAACACAATGCTTCATGGAGCAAATGTCTGGCACAAATCAAAGGATTACTATGGCCACAAATGGGAACCAGTTCATCTGGTGAATTTTACCCTTTTTACCAATGGAATATCCATAAACAAAAGGCAGCTTCCTTAAGCAGTCTTGTCCTGTTTATTCAGAAGCAAGAAGACATTCTGGAGAAGAAAAATTTCACTCTTTCAAATGATCAAATATAGTTTGTTGCAGTATTTGATACCTGATGCTCTAAAATAGAGCTGTATCTGCTAATTCTGATTGTTCCTTCAGGGGTATCAGTTCTGCCCTTACCTGAGTAAGTATATATCACCAAAGGCAAAAGCACTCATCTTTGCATTTCAGATTTGGATTATTTTTATACATGGCTTTTAAAGACTTACACATTTGTTTCTATGTAGAAAAATGCCACAAAATCTCTGATACTCCCAGGTTATGGAAAAAGAACCACTGAAGTGAATTCACTTAAAAGGAACAAGTTGTCACCAGAGAATTAAAATAAAAGCAGATAGGCTGGAGAAGGTGAGAGCATGTCTTAAAAAGCAAGTCTTCCACAAGGTCTAGTAATAAAGTAGGAAGAGCTCACACTGAAGAGTAATTTCTTCTAGGCCATTCTTCTGTTTATCCATTTTCCTTACTTATCATGCCCATAAGAAACATAAAACATCTCTATTACTCTAAGTTAATGCCTGGGTTAAGTGTGGACCAACCAGATCCAGTGATGTGCAAGTTAGGTAAGTCACTTTACCACCTGCTTTGAATCAAAACTTCTGTATGGATCCATTTTGGACATATGAGGAGAAATTTGGTCTGTATTTTGGATGTTATATTTTTAGCTGGTTTCGGAGTGTCTGTGCTCCTTCTCTGCAATTTTCATAATTCCATGTGAGAGCTTTTCAGGTGGGTGGCTTTTGCAGCAGCTCCCAGCCATGCGCTGAAAATTTACACATCCTTTTCTCTTGCCCTGATTTAAGATTTTGTTTTCCCAGAAAGGAAACAGTGGATGTTTTATACATTGTGACTTTTCTTTCTACTGAAAAAAAAACCCAAAAAACAAAAAACCCCCAACAAACCAAAAACCCCAACAAATGAGGACCACATAGAAGGTTGTGTCTTGTAGTATCCACTATTCCTCCAATGCAAAGTTGTGGAAAGAAAAGACAGACTGGTGCTGACATATTCCTTCCCAGCAAGAATAATTTACTTTGATGAATTGTATTCTTTCTTGCTATGCAAGATTCCTTAAAGGTTGGCAATATAATGGCTTAAAAGACCCTTTATGATGTAAATCTGGATATCCCAGTCCTAACTGAGCTCAGTGAGACTTTGTGTAATATCCATACGAGATGGATTTTTAAAGACTTGGAGCAAAGTGTTCTGTATTTTCCCAAAATCAGAGACTCTCCATATAAGCACAGACAAATAATCACACAACTGCCTATTGTACACTAGCAAATGGAATATATGTAATTTATTTTTAAGGGGTGAGGAGAAGAGTACATCTTCAGAAGCAGCCTCTGAGAATTCAGTAGATGTGTATTGAATGTAAAAGGTAATACAAAAGGCACTGGAAGTTCCTATCCGGTCTGGTTGATTGTATGCATGCAATGGTCAGCCGTCATGTGTGAAAAAGTAGCAGTTTTTAGACTGCGTGGTCAAATGTAAGGTCCAAATTTCAAAGTGTTATAACAAAGCGTTAGGTGAGCAGAATAAATGTTCATCTTTTGGCTTCCTGGAATTGCACACAAATGCTGGAAAGCATCTTTCTACCCTGCCTCCTCAGGCCTTATTTTGCTCCATCCCTTCTGGGAGAAAAAAAGGCTAAAAACAAAGATTCCGTGAAATTTGATGTTCACAGTTGTTGCATATAAACTGATAAAGTTTGCAGGCAAATTGAGATTGCAATTAGCTATGGTAAAATGGAGAAGACAGACAAGTAAAACCCAGACATACCTCATGGTGCATGACAATACTGTTAAAACAAGTCATGGCAGAAATATTGGATTGTATAAGCTAGAAGGTAACCTGGAAAGCCTTCAACACGCTGAGAGGGGCAGAAAGGGGTTGGTGCAATGAGGGAGTGGTGGTGAAGCCCCCAAAGTGTGAATGACTGTTCTCTGAACATCCTCTTGAGGTAAAGACATCAGCATGGATTAGCTTGTTCTGGAGTGATAACAGGTGAGAGAAAAGGACTCAGTAGAAGGATTTGGCACTGCCTGTCCAAGAGGATGGGAGTGGAAGTGGATCTGGAAATGCAATAATTGGGATTCATGGGAAATTGTCAATTGGTGTCGAGCTGTGGATGAAGTGCAGCTGCTTCTGCAGCTCTGTGATGGAGTAGCACTAGCCTGTAGTTCCCATTATAGTGTGTTTGTATGTCTTTCTGTAGTGAGTTTGTGTCTGTTTCTGTGGTGTCGGTACATTGTGTGGTGGCTGTCACATTTGGGGTGTTTTCCATTCTTTGTGTAGCATGTTCGTTAATGAGAACAAAGGAGACAAAGAATGGAAATGAACAGGTTATCAACTATTGTGTCCGTTTTGTAGTGTTGTTTTCCAAAACAAAACAAAACCACAGTTGTGCCACAGGCTACACCCTGCTGTTTATATGATAGGGGCCTGATATCCACATATAAACATATAGACGTCCATCAATGCAATGCTAGGTACCTGAACTGTATATACAAATATCACATGATACATTTCTACACCTTGTTTGTTCATGATCCAAATGTTTAGCAGCAACCCATTAGGCACTTAAGCAGCCTTATCTGCCTTGATTTCAGCAGTACTAATCCCAATGCTTCTGGTAGAAATGACATTATATGAAATTATGGACTATGAAGAGTCCTCAGGTTGCACTGGAAGGCAAAAGGTGTGCAGATCTGCATTCATGCATTAACTGCTTTTCAACACGTTTACTTTGCTGCTTATAAAAATCTACCATCGTTAAAGAGGCAAAGCAATTGTAAAAAATATTTGCACTGTCTAGTGTGCATGTAGTAGTCTATCTGCCTTTATGCTGTGTTTAATCTCTTCCTAGTAATTCCAACAGTTATCACATAATCCCAGTGCCCAAGTTTCCTGAAACTTGGCTTTGCATGGGCTACATGTTTATCAAAAAATTACATGAGTTTATAATTTTGTTGCCCTAATTTTGCATACATAAGGTGGTGTCAGTATATACGTAACTATGTGATTCCAGTTAATACTAGTCTAAAGTAGAAGAAATTATCTTTTAGCAAAGCATTGTTCACTGGAAGACACAAGTGTGAAGTGAATAGTGAAAAATTCAAACCTTGCCTTCCTGCTGTTCTGATTCAGCCTTCAGTTCCAGGAATCCCAAGACCAATAATATTTCTAATTATCTAAATGTGTAGTTGTATGACTGTAAGGAGACTCATATTAAGATCAGTTATGTTTCCTATGTATTTTAAATTGACAATGTATGTATTTTTACATGAATCATAGTTTCCATTTCTGGAGGCACATAAGACTTTCTTAAGTGATTATTGCCAACAGAAGAGCATTGCCATGTTGTATCTGTTTTCGCCAGATCAACTTTGCATGATTTTGGCCAATTTTGAATTCATAAAAAGAAGGAACACACATTTTTTTAAATTACACCTGAATTAACTAGGTACATTTGTTCTTATTTGGCATATTCCTAAAGAAGCCTTATCAGAATAAAAGAATGCAGAAATTTCTGATTAAAGTAATTTTTCATTTATTGGATGAGAAAATTAAACTGATGATTTACAAATGATTGTGCAAAACTGGCAAATCCCATTGCAAGCAGTTCTTTCCAAATTATTTTTGAGACCGAATTTTTGCCTTATGCAATACAAAACGTCTGCAGAGACGTTAAGGCATAAGATGAAATCAACAACGCAGATAGTGTTCTCTTGGTCACTTTATGTGTACCTTTCAGAGGGCTGGAAGTGTCTTTTCCTCAGGTACAAAACAGACATGCACAAGTCAATAAGTGAATCAAGTAAAGAAGAAACCGATAAGGCCCAGAAAGTATATGTAGGGTGACTTTTGGTTTTTGGCAGAGTATGGTCCAGCGGGTCGTTTATGGGATACTTCCATCTGCCTTATCTTCTTTTTCCCTGGAGGAGGAGAGGAGTGTCTGACCCAGTGACAAATACTTTTTGAATAACCAATAGTGTCCCAGCAAGGGCTGCGGCAGCTGGTTTTGCTCTCGGGAGGTGGGAGGAGTGCCTGGGGAGAGGAGACTGGTGCCGGGGGTGCTGTCGGAGGAGAAATGGCAATGCAGCCTCTGAGAGCGGTCCCACGACCTGCATTACATCCTTGCAGCTGCCGAGGTTGGAGCGCACTGGACGTTGGCCAGCAGAGAATTTGGCATTATGCTTTGAAGCCTGAAGCAATCCCTTCTTTAAATGTGTCTTTATTCTGGGAAGTAGGAGTTTGGTGCTGTAGTGTTTTCTATGGTCACACATGTGAAGAGGATGGCATCTGGCCGAGCATCATCACTGTACAGACAAATCAGCTTTAGCTCCAATGTGAGAGACACAAAATGAAGGGCATAGAAAGTTCTGATCTGGAATGTAAGTGCCACAAGATTAATTAACATAGTATAAATAATGAGATCTGACTCTGCCTTCTTGAGTCTTTTCTTTTGAATTAAGTAACTTTCAGAAGTAAAGTGGATGCGATGCCAAACTTAATGAGAACATAAAATTGAAATTATTAAGATTAAAATAGTGTTGGACCTGAAAGGGGAGATACTTAAGCATTTTGGTCAGATATCAGGCTCACACAGCTTATCACCATGACATTTGTGGAGTCATTATTTTGAGTAGAAATCACAGAATGAAGTCGACTTGTGCAGAGAGCTGTCCTGTATCTGAAGAAAGGGACCTTATATGCTTAGGTGGTTTAATAAATGTTACCCTATTAACTGCCTAATCAGAAGTGCTGCAAATGAATAAATAATTAGGTTCAATATAGGTGCATTAGGTGCATCTTCTGCAGAGATGTTAAAATTTTATAGCTGTTATTATCATAAAGAAATACACCACCAAATATGTAATCCTGTAAATAGGAGCTCATCTGACAAATGTCATTGATGGTGTGCTGTCTCAGCTACTCAAGTGCAAACCCAGAGCAGGGGCCTGAAGGGAATATCCAACATGTAACATCAGCATAGCAGCTTTAGTTTTCAGAAGAAACCACACAGGAAATTCCCACACATATTTTAGGGCATTCCTATATATTTGCACACTGTGCTTTGGTTTTAACTATTGATAACCGTGAGTTGTGCAGATGTCTGTCCCGCAGTTCTTTCCTTTTTTCCTTTGTTTTACACCACGGAGACACGTTTTCTGCTAAACCTATCACTTTGTCCTGCTGATCAGCTCAGGGATTCCCATGTTTTACCTGTACAGAATGTATCGATACAGGAGCTTCAGGCTCAGCTTGAGCAGGAGACGAGAATTCACCGAGAGGAGCAAGAAAAGTTTACAGAAAGGATCATCCAGGTAAATACAAAACCCACCTGCTGGGTGACGCATGACCATGATATGTGGCATGGACCTTGTTTGTCAGGACCATGGGAACTTGTGTCCTGATGGCTGTGCCTGTTTGACCTCATCTGAGTAAATGAAGAATCTGGAAGTTGGGGAAATGTGAACTCAAGCCTATTTTGCTGCTTTGAATCTGGCTTTTCTGCTTGGTGGAGAGAAGTTTTGTCCTCCCCTGCACGGGGGAAGTTGAGGTAGAGACATGAAATACTGATGGGGATTTATATCAGCCCCTTCAGCTCTCTGTGAGCTGGGGAAGGGTGTCTCTGGGAGCACAGTTTGGCTCTATGCCTTACTCTGACCCCTCCTAGCCCAAAGAAAATCCAACACTTCTCTGAAGTCAGCAGAGTTGTTACATGCTCATATCTGAGACACGAATCAGGACTTTTCTGTATTTCTCAGTACCCCATGCTTCCAACCCTCTTATTCATAACTGCTGAATAAATCATATTTTGTTACATGGGCTCCTCCTGCTCTTTTGAAAGCTGGAATAGATTAGTCAATCGTTTTGTGATCTCTAGCTCCTAGAGCAAAAAAAATCTGTTGCTAATTTTTGCAGGCTGTTTGGCTCTTAACTGAAGTTTTCTTTTTAAATTTACTTCATAGACTAAATTCACCATGATTGTTGCATAGTGTAAAGCATTTTTCCTTGTGCCAGCTAATCTCATTATGCCCAAGTGATATCTCTCTGTTTTTACATAAGTAGCTTTAATTTCCAGTTGATCTCCATAGGAGCTTTCTCATGGAAGAGGCAACCAGTAAATTGATTTCCTTCCTAGTTGCCTTGGCCATGAAAGCTTTTTGGAAGCTATGCCTGCCTCAAAGTTCTTTTCTTTTGCAATAGCTTTTCATTGAAAAAGCATAATACTCTATGAAGCTACTTCCACCAGGGTCTTCTGCAAGAATTTGTGACCACGGGGACTTAGATCATAAAAGCTTGTAAAAACAATGAAAAATGCAGCAAAATCAAAGCTAGCTATTCATGTTGACAGCCAGTAGAAATAGAATAATAAGAGCATCTTCTGGATTCTTCATTTTTTCCAAGTTAAATCCCTTCCTGTTGATATTGTTCCTTTTTTATCATCTTCCAGGATTTCTGGTGGAAATGACTCAGATCTTTGCTGTATTTAGCCATAACTTCATCTGGTAGAAGAACTGCATCAACACAAAATCAATAGTTGTTTCTTCTTATAAAAATTAAAATTAAAAAAAAAACCTTTTTATTATTTCATTTTTAGCAATGTTTAATGACATCAAATTGATGTGTGCTAGCAGTGTACAATCTCCATGAATGTTATTAGGAGTTGCATGTATGTTTTTTGGGCCATTATAACTAATTTTGTCCCAAACTACTTTTAAGCTGCATTTTAAACCCATCAAAGTTAGCAACTACTGTAAATAACTTTAATTTAATCAGGAGCTTTTTAGGGCATTATAGCGTAGATGCTGAAAATTTGCATTATAACAGAGGACATCATTTAAAGGGCAGGAAAGTCCATAGTAAACAGTCTAGTATGGACCAGTACCCTGTGTCAGAAGCATCTGAATGTTGCCATGAAAATCAAGCATACATTTCTTATCAGTATTAATTGCTAGGGGGTCCATGCTCCTGAAGAAGAATCTCTGAAGTATTCTTCATTCCTGTGTAAATGTTGTTTGTTGCAGGGTATGTTCTTACGGTTTAGATCATTGTGGTCGCTAGTGTACTGTGGCTTTCATAGATTCCATCTGTGGAGCTGGTCAACAAAGGGAGAGGCTGTTGTTCGGCAGAATGGAAAATAGTAGAAACTGGCATCTGTAAGCAGTGGCTCTACTCATTTTCCATCTGTCTTTTTTTGATCAATGTGAACCGCACCTGGTTGAAGTGGAAACACTATCTCGTGCATGCAGAATATGAGATGTTGTACAGCTAACTTGTACAAGTGCTGTTGGGCACAGGTCATGCCATGGTTTGATTTTGACATATTGAGGGAGAAGTCATGTTTAAAGAATAATGTTTCAGGTGGCCTTGTGTTGAAACAGATGTAATTATGCATGTGCTCCAAAGAATGAGCTTTTCTTGGTGCTTCTAGTACTGAAACTGAGACTTGTTGAATACCAAGTTGCAACCTATGCCTGTCTCTTCAGTTCTGCGTGTGTCCCTGATCTAGTTGTACTGGAATGAGAAACTGTTTACTTTGAGTCATTCAGATGCCTCCAAGTATGAACTGTGAGAAATGAGGGACCAGTAGTTGTATCCGAGACACTGGATGTGGTTCCTTCAGAAGTGTTGCCCTTCCAGAAGCAGAGGGAGACGTAGCCACAGAGGAAAGGATCAGTTGGTGGCTGGGGAAGGAAGAGGCAAGAATAATATTCCAGGTTGTCTGAAGGGCAGCTGTGGTCCCACCTTGTAGGAATGGCTGCAAATGCATTTAGCAGGTGTGATGTGTGCAGCAGTGTGGGGTAGTGGCTGTGCTGGGAACATACTGCAGGAATACAATCAAGAAGGGGAGGAAAATATGAATGGTATAAAATATTGAAGCAGCAGCAGAGGTCTCGTGCATCTTAAAAGTAAATGTCCATTTTCACAGCAGGTTATTTGGATATGGTTATCTAAAAAAAGCTTATCAGCAACTGTCCTCTAATTTCCTCAACTGTCATAACTGCTGAGGAACTTATTGAGCCAAACTCAATAGCTAGTCACTACTGATGAAAATTAGAGATTTCAGTTTGTCTCACCCAACAAAGTACAAGTCCTGAAGATCGCCCCAGGGCACCACCCCATTGACATGGTGTCTGTTGTTCCATTAAAGCTGGAGGAGGAGCACATGCAGACCCTGCGGAGGAAAGACTTGGAAGTGCAGAGCCTGACTTTGCAGAACAAACTGGAAGAGAAGACCTGGAACCAGGAGAAAAGCCTGCTGCAGCAAGAACTCAGGCATTTCAAGCAGGACACCTTTCTCTTGTATGTCAAACTGAAGTGGCTGCTGAAACATTGGAGGCAAGGCAAGCGAATGGAGGAGGAAGGGGAGGACGTATTAGAGGTAACTGTCCCACCTTATTAACCCAATGAAGTTGCAAGCGGTGGGGTACTGGGATGTCCCTTCTTTAAGTGTAGTCTTTAAATATGTTGTGGCATCAGCAATTTTATAATTACACATAGATTTAAAGGGGATTCAAATTAAACATTAAGCCTTTTCATAAGCTGACTTGTGCTGAAGTATGTTCTGCATGATATGTTACAGATCACCCATCTTTAAATCTAAACCCTTAACTAGTACAAACATCTGGTCCTGAAAAACTCTCTCATAGTAAATGAAAATTTAATTAGGTCTCAAAGATAGGACTCCTGAATAATTTTTTGAAAGAAAAAAAAGGTTAGCGAGCTGATGGAGTCATATCTGTTTAGATGGGTTGAGTGCTGTCATTTTTCTCATCGTGTGCACAGTGTGTTCCTTAACAAAGCCTTCAGCAATACAGATGGAGGGAAGCTCTGTTTTCATGTTGGCAGGAGAATTATACAGCTTCTTGTGGGAACTTACAGTGAATCATTCTTGTTTGTTCATCTTCTCCATACACACGTCTAACACCGTCAGCAGCAGTATGCCAGTAGTCATCATGGTGATTTTCCAAGCAGCAACTAAATTAAGATCAGGAATTTCAGAAGTACATAACAACCTGGAATCCCCAAGATGACACATCTCAGCAGGGGTGTGATTGCCAGCCAACATGCACTGTGAAGAAAGGTGCTGCTAAATTGTGTTGAGTTGCACATCCAGAATTACCATTTGCTTTGGAAATCTTACCTAAAGAAAAAAATAAGTTTAAAAAAGTGTTTACCCATTCTGACATTTTTTACAAAATTCTTGAGAATAGTAGATTTGTTTTTCAGGTTCATGCAATTCTGAAGCAATTTGCTAAGGCAACTAAGTAATTTTTCTCAGTATTTCTGATACTTATGTTTTTCAGTGATACCTAGTGTTTTTCAGTGTTTGCTGCATTTGGCAGTACAGGTAACCTTCCAGGTCTGGTAGGAGTATGCTTAAGTTGAATACTGCAGTGTTTTGTATTCTTAGATAAAGGGTAGATGAACATCTTTACCTTCATCTGCTGTAGTAATATGAGTCAGAAGCAAGAGATGAGTAGCTATTTAGAAATAATTTGCTTCTACTTCAGCAGTACTAATTTGCTTTTATGTAAACTAGCTCGTTTTCTAATATCAAAATAGCTTTCATTTTTTCACTGTTTGGATTTTTTGACTGGTTAATTTATAATCAATGCACCTCCAGTCATTATTGGGATCATGTATTTTGCTAACACATTAGAGAGAATAAAGTGATAGCTTTGAATACTTCCTGATCTCCATATCTTCATCAGACAATACAACAGTGTCTTGAATAGTTTTTCATGGATGTGTGATGGATTATATCCAGCATGCTACATTATACCCATCTTCTCAGCTGCACAGATCTCCTATTTTGCAGGCCTGCATAGTGTTGTGTTCACATATGCAACATGTGCCCACCCAAAGATAATTTCCTGTAGCCTACAGAATAGAAGTTAATATATCCCACCACAGGGATGCAGAGGAAGATAGTCCCTTCCCTTAGCCCTTCAATAGATTTCTGTCCCCTGAGGTAAATGGCAAAAGAGTGTTGATGTGTCCCACCTCTTGCCTTTTAGATTGAGCACTCTGAGGCCCTGCCCAACTTTGGCATTCAGTCTGAGCAGAAGGTGGATGATGCAGAGCGAGAGGAGGAGGAAGAGGATGTTGTGTTTGCACTGCCAGATTTCTCCCAGCATCCCACCACGGAGAGCACTGATCATGGACCACAGCTGCAGACTGCAGAATTACTGCAGCAGCAGAAGCAGGTACTATACCATTTCTGTATCGTGCCCTGGGAATGGAAACTGGATTTTCCAAGGGAGTTCATTTTCTTCTGCTGCTGTGTTAAATCACCTAGAATCATACTTGTACAAATACTTCTAGCTACACAGCAATTACAGTGGATTTCATCCATTATATTTATATTTAATCAGGAGACACATGATTACTGTTGTCCTGTTGGCAGATGCTATCAGTGGAAAAACCCTATTTCCTCTTGTGGCTGTTTGCCCAGAAACATCTATCAGTATGTGACGGTTTGCAGAATTGACATGCTCCTCTTGTCTGAGCATATCTATTGTATTCTACTGTCAAGCTTTTAGCAAGAAGAGGTGATTTTATTCCCTTTAAATAATTTAAGAAACTAGCACATGTATTTAATGTTTCCCTTAGAGATGATGGGAAAACAATGCAAAAGTTCCTTCCTGTCACTGGGCTTGTTTTTAAATGCCTAAAAGATAAGGGCTGGGAGGGATCACTCACCACTGATGGTCACAGGCAGAAGACAGGCTCAACTTGGGGAAGAAACAAAATCAATTTCATTTGCTACCAATCAAAACAAAACAAGGACACTGAGAAGTAAACCCAAACCTTAGAACACCTTCCCCCCAGCCCTCAACCCCACTCCCGGTTCTCTCCACCTCCTCCCCCCGGCGGCGCAGGGGAACAGGGGATGGGGGTTGGGGTCAGCTCCCCACACCTGGTCTCTGCCGCTCCTTCCTCCTCGGGGGGAGGAGGACTCCGCACTCGGCCCCTGCTCCACCGGGGGGTCCCTCCCATGGGAGACAGTCCTCCACGAACTTCCCTGGCGTGGGTCCTTTCCATGGGCTGCAGTCCTTCAGTCACAGACTGCTCCAGCGCGGGCTTTCCCATGGAGTCACGGCCATCTTGGGGGCCTCTGCTCCCCCGCTCCCCTCCATGGGCTGGGGGGGGACAGCCTGCCATCTTGTCTCACCATGGGCTGCAGGGACAAACCCTCCTCCCCTCCTCCCTCCTCACTGACCTCGATGTCTGCAGAGGGGTTCCTCTCACATCCCACTCCCCCCACTCACTGCAGGGTCCCCTTCCTAAATCTGTTCTCCCAGAGGCGCCACCACCGTCACTGACGGGCTCGGCCTGGGCCAGAGTCGGGTCTGACTTGGAGCCGGGGAAGCTTCGAGCAGCTTCTCACAGGAGCCACCCCTGTGGCCCCCTCCCCCGCTACCAAAAAAACCCGCACCACACAAATCCATAACACCTTTCAAACACGAAAAAAGTGCTATTTCAACACTGCAAGAATGAGTGAGTTTGCTAAATATTTCTCATTTTAAGCACTTTTTTTGCCCACTCACTCTAGTGAATCTTCTCATAACCACTGTGTTTATTGACAGCCATGTAAAAAGGGTTTTCAGTGTTATGAGGCTTGTATTTGTCAATGGCAAGAAAGGTTTGTGATTATTCTCTGGCACAGAAATAGGAAGCCCTAGTGTAGGTTAATTCTGATGCTGTCATAGATTCAGGGCATCAGAAGTGTCTTCTGGAGGACCATGACAGATTAGTTGCCTGCACACTTCCTGCACCCTTGAGGCTTTGCCAGAGCCTTGATCTGCCTGCACACACCTTAGTATCAGTTGGGCCTGAATTGTCCATCTCACTGTGGTGGATGGCTTGGGTCTGCAAACCTTCTGCGTGCAGGACCTTCACTGTGCTCACCAACCTCACAGAACCTGGTCCTTGCTCTACACGCATTACAGACTTTCACCCATAAACATCAGCTCCATTTAATTCACATTAACTAAACAAAAACAGAGCAAGAAAACACTGTGCCTGCGTTGTCCCAGCTTTAAAAGCTCTGAGAGTATCAGCAGACCCAGAGCACATCCTTCCTGAAGGGGTGGATCTCAGCAGTGCTCACCTCCCAGTATACCACTGACTAGCCAGGCTGCACTGGAAAACACCCAGGGTTTTGGGGGTCTTCTGCAGGTTCCTCAAGCCTGCAGCTGGATAAAAGCACTGTTTGTATGGGGAGTTTGCGGTGAGTGGTGAAGCTGGAACTCTCCAAGGTTTGCACCTGCCCAGGAGAGCCCTAAGTTGCTGGTTCTGCCTAGCAAGCTCCAAGATGAAATTCATCAGCACTTGTTTCACATTAAGAAGGAAATTTTGCAATAGTCTAGGAGTGGCTGAGATAACTAGGTCAGAAAAAAGAAAGGGCTTATGGTAACTTGGAATAACCCATATTTATCTTTAACATTTAATGTTAATATTTAATGGCTTGTATTTTCAGCCTGCACTCTTGCTGCTGACTTTCTCACCCTGCCTGGAAAGTGGAATTGTTTTGAGAAAAATGATAAGCCCTGAGGCTTTAATTTTAACAAGAAGCCTTTAATTTTATATTACTATGATTTGAGGTACTTGACTTGGTGGAAAGTACACATCTCACTTGTCTGGGATTTTTATGTGGCCAGTGTGTGGATGAATGAAGGCACAGCAGAGGGGAGAAAAAACGTTAGTTGATGAGAGGCAGAGTAGATGGGGACTCTGGGAAGGGCCAATTCATCTTTCTCTTCATGGCGTTGTCCTTTGGCTGGTAGCCAAGAAAGGGTCAGGCAAGGAACTGACAAGGCTCAAGAGCCAAGCGTGAAGTCTAGTCACAGGCAGGAGATAAGCAAGCAAGTCAGGCTGGCAGCACAGTAGAGGAGAGCTTGCTGTAAGTCAGCATTTCTATGTGTGAAGTAAGAGATCAGGGTGAACAGCCTGTGGAAAAAGGAAGAGCTTTGGTTCAGTTGAGTAGAAAGGGTGAGATGCCTGTTGGATGGTGTAAGATTAGGGGAGTAAGAAGAAAAGAGTTTACACATCTGTGGTCCAATGGAAAAAAACATTAAAAACCAATACAGTCAATGGTGTTGCTGGGTGGGAGTCAAGAAAATCCCCAGTTAGTTGGTTTTTGCTCATACAATATTTGTTTTCAAACCTTACCTAAGTGAAAAGTCCAAAGGAATAGTGATTAAGACCTAAATATACTAAAATTATTTGCACCAAGATCCTGCTTCCCTTTTGCCTAGATCTGTGATTAGACAGAGAAAATGCATAGTTCTCATTCAGTGTTTAGGCTCATGACCTTGTGTTTTAATTGACTGCTCTACTAACCTGCTTGTAATACCAGACTGTGACTAAATTCTTAAGTGAAATTCTCAGAGAAAAAAGAATTGTGATTAAAAGCAGAACCAAGCTTCAAACAACTGCTCTGGTCCCAAACTTTTCTAGAGCTGGAGGCTCCCATTTCTGGGCTTGACTCCAAAGACATGGAATTAAGTAGAGTTTTACTACATTAAGTTTTTACTTACTGTCAGCTGTTGTTTCCTCTACCTATAAATCCTGAGCTTTGGATGCAACAAGACTTTAAACTGCTTTTGTAATTCTCTTAGATCAGTTGTGAATCCGTCAGATTCCTCCATGCTCTAAATTTCGGTAACTGGTAAGGTACTAAAGAGCCAGCTCCTTGCATGGGAGACTGTCCAGGGAATAACAGCCATGCCCCCTTTCTTCTGCCTGTACAACATCCCTGGGAGGAAGGAGAAGATGATAAGAATCCTTGTTATGTATCTATGGGACTTATTCTTACGCAGAAGTTGTTTGGTAGTTTTACCAACAGAAATCTAAAACATGTCTAGATGTAAATGTTGTATTTCAGAGCACATTGTCTCAAAAGTCTGTTCTCCAAAAACATTCCTGTTTGGCAAAACAGAAAAAATAATCACACAGACCTCTCCAACTTCAGACTGTAAATACAAAGTCTTGCAAAAGAGACTTCACTGCAGGAATTGAAAGTATGTAAACAAAATTGGATTTATATTGGCAAGTTAATTAAAATCCCATCAAGCCCAGGGGGCACCTGGGATACTTGTCTCATAACAGCAACATTGATGTAAGACATGCCCTCATCCCAGTAGGCTACAAACCTGAGATGAGGCTCTTTTGACTCCTCTCTGTACTAGTCCATCACTTCTTTCTTTGCAAACCTAATTTTACAGGACGGAAGCTATCAAATGTATGCACAGGAAGAAGGGATGTAGCTTGCTTTAGTGTTATTTGGGTTTATTTTTTCTTCTGCCTCATTTTCCTCGTGGAGCCTTCAGAGTACTTTGCCAGATAAAGGTTTATGCAGCGTACCAGAAAACACAGAACATGGCTCTTGGATGAAAGCACTTCATAGACATTTGGGGTCAGGGTTTTCAAAGAGGATGAGGCCAGATTTTGATGCAGTCAATACCCAGCAGCTCCTGTTGTGACACTAAGGACAAATCTTCAAAAGAGCTCTTATTCTGATTACTACACAAGGGGCTTGAGATGTTTGGAGAATTTAGCCTTAATTGGATATCAGAACAAAAATGCATGGTGGAAACATAAAATCTCATTACATATTGAAAAGTAGGTGAACTTATATGCATGATGGAGACTGCTGCTGTATAGTAGGAAACTGCTAATTGGCATTGAATGTTAATGGAATTAATTCTGCTTCTGTGGGTGCGTTTCTTATAAAACCCCATGTTGTACACCATCACATTTCATTAGCCCAGACAGATTATAGGTCAGTCAGTGAGCACCTGCAGACATTTCCCTGCATCTAGCATATTTTTGCTGATGAATCAAATGACTTGGAAAAAGTAGACCACATTTGTTTGTTTTTTAAAGAGAAAAGGCACCATGGTATGTCTGATTAGTGATTACAAAAGTGGGTGAGGTGGGTTCCGTGATGCCAAAAATCTGATGAGTGTTTGAAATCATCTTAGCTGTCTGCATAAAATTTTCTCTGTATTGCCACTGAAAAAAAACACATGAAAATTATTTAGATTTTTTTATACCTCTGTTTACTTGACTTGTCTACAAAGAAGTCCCCGTATAGGTATTTAATGAAATACCACATAAGAGGAATTGCAGGAAGCTTCCACTTGGGAAAATAAATAAAAAATAAAATCAATTAGACTATCATGCAAGAATCGAGACAGCTAATTTTGGTTAGGCCTTCCCAAGGAAGCCAACGCATTTATGAGAACCAGGTGATTAAATGCTGAATTTGTTGAGTAAGCTTTCCCATTTTTCTGCTCATGCTGTGTCTGCCAATCAAGTATAATTTTCTTGAAGGTCTTTTCTATTCAGAATAACTTGTCAAATACAATCTCTGGCTACTTCCTGATCTTTGAGAGGCTCATTGGGAATATTTTATTTAAATTTTGGATAAATAAATCATGTTACACATTTCTGTTTTCTAATTCAATGACTGTAAAAAATGGTGGGATACCTTTCATATTACTGATACAGAATAAATCTTAAAAAAAATGTTTTACAATATTTAACATAAAAATGGCAGGTTTTGCAAGTCTCCAGATGTGCGGAAAGTGCAGAAAGTAAATGCCAAAACGAAGAAAAAAAATATTAGATATTTGAATAAGTATACATGCTGTCTTTCAGTACTTGCCAAGACCAGATGTCAGCTCTGGGCTAGACTTTCAATTTAACTCCATTCTTGGCTCCTGGCTAGCATAAGAGCACAGACAACATTTTCAGTATGACCACGACATTCTCAACAAGACATGGATGGGGATTTGCTCTTTGATCCCATCTTCAAGAGGGAAAGTGGTCTACCTGGCATTCATGCCTTTGGTACCAAACAGGGTGCTGCTGCAAAG